>NC_092822.1:80815000-81415000 GCF_023375885.2 Dermacentor andersoni
ACTCAACTTTCCCGTTTGTTTGACCTTTCACAGCGAAGCTGTATATGGCCAGGGTTCCGTGAATTTTTGTTCCCCGTGAACAAAAAATCATTATGCATGGCTCATGCCGCCGTAAGCATTAATGCTCCCGTAAGGAAGCAAGAAATGCAACGGCTCATACCCCCGTAAAGCAGAGGCTACCAGCACTCAGCAAAGTGAAGCGAACAGTGCTTAAATCCTTTCTAATAACGCATACAACAAACAGAACAGCATGTCGAAAACGGTCATCATCAATGGCTCATACCGTCGTGAGCAATGGCTCATACCCACGTAAGCAAAGCAAAAAAAAAAAAAAAAAAAACGTATGAAAAGTCCCGTAAGGTTCATACTCACTTTGCGCGAATTAGCTGCGATGACACTACGCCTGTTGTCGTTGTCGGTGATTTCAATGTAGATGTGTCGGTGCCGAAAAGGGAGTGGTTTACGCCTTCCGTGCTGCAGACATATCCCTTGCGATGCCACACCTATCCAGCCCAACCGAGCACCCAGCGGCGTACCTGCGTCTATTTGACCTTATCAAAGAATGTGATTGCAGTGGCGAGTGAAATAATCACCACCGACCAAGACAATAAATGAGTGTGCGTGCCTTTCGTCACGATGACCACCCTTCAAGACAATCAATGAATTCGTACCTTTGTTCAAAATTAGGTGTCACCTCCGCGTCGTGTGCTAAACTGCTTCGCTGGTCAACCACCTTCACAGAGTGGAATGGCTCATAATTTTTGTTGTGTTGCCCATGTATAACTCAACGTATTTTGAAACTGCTGTAACTTTTGTTGAGCTTTCGTTCCTTTTTCTGCGTCACACGTCGTGCAGAAAAAAAATATTATGGGAACGTTTTTAACTGTTTGTAACCCCCTCTACAATGTAATGCCTTCTGGCGCCTGTCGGTACTGAACGAACGAACGAACGAACGAACGAACGAACGAACGAACAAACAAACAAACAAACAAACAAACAAACAAACAAACAAACAAACAAACAAACAAACAAACAAACAAACAAACAAACAAACAAACAAACAAACAAACAAACAAACAAACAAACAAACAAACAAACAAACAAACAAACAAACAAACGAACATCTCGCAGATCCTCATTATTGTTTTAGCCGAACCTTCTCACTTCTCACGCGCTCCTTTTGCGTGGTGACATACACAGCGCGAACCTCGAAGAAGACGCCTCAGGACATTCCTGGAGGTAGCATGGCCTACGGAAGCTCGCGTCACGAGGTCCGGATGTGAGCTGTGTCGACACGCATCTCGGCAACGTTAGCGCTTATACACGTTTTTTTTTTCTGAAGTTCGAATTTTTTTGCCACTTTAGGATTGAAGCATAAGCCGACGGTTTTGGGTTTCTTGTTCATCTTCCGCTTAATTTATTGCCGACTTTTTTTTTCATTTGCTTAGCCGTCGGACAGTGGGACATATCGTTCATCTAGAAGTCAGCCCGTTAGATCTGTCGCACAGGTTCAGCGGCTTTGGCGTTGTGCTGATGAGCGCGAGGTAGACGGTTCGATTCTCGACCACAGCGGCCGCATTCCTACGGCGCTCAGGATGGTCAAATTCTCGCGCACAGCACTTTGGATGCGCGCTTTATAGAAAACATTACCGCAAATTCGCCAATAAATGCGATAGCGACATCTTAGAATGTTACACGAAGTGTAAGACTCGTAGCTGTAGTGGCAGTATGAATTGAAAAGGGGTCCTCTATTGGAATCCCGCCGTCGGACAATTTCGTTTACGTTTATTAATTAAAGCGAACGTCTTTCTTAGCGATTTTACCACCACTATTCCGTATCGCGTATGTTTCAAACCACTTTCCTGGGCCGATCCCTGAGGTAGTGCGCTGCCCCGCCAATAAGATTGCATCATTTTGAGTTTCTAGCACTGTTATATTGTTTCGCACGTTTAATATGTGAGTCTGAGAAGATTTAAAATAAAATACATGCGCTGTCGGTGTTTTGTTTCGTGACGTTCGTTTGTTGTCCGTCATTTTCAGAATTCTGAGAATTAATTTTGTCAAGAATGTAAGACCTGGTATGAGCAACTTTAGCGGTAGAATGGCGTGGCAATATAACCCGCATATATACCGCATGTCATATAGCATGACGTGGCATATAGCATACATAGACCTTAATATATATGCGGAACTTCACGGCGACGGCAAAAGTTCGCATATAATTGCTATCGCAATAAAAAAGCTCGTGCTCCTGGACACGTTCTTACGCTAACAGTGTTCGTAAAAGACGATGCAAGCCAATCATGGTGTCGGTCATATTATTAGCGAAGCATCATTATTAGCATTTTATTTGTTTATTTATTCGTACTGAGGACAATAAATACTACCTGCTTGTCCTCGCGACTTTGTGCACACGATTGCGATTTCGCCCCGTTGCAAACGTACGGAGGGAGTTGCGCACAGTTGTCATCTCGCCAGTATAGGCGTAAAAAATACAGCAATGCTTTTTTCTTTTTTTTCAAAGCGAGGGGCTATTCTGCGCCCATAGCTGCTGCCCACGTCTAAGCTCGTCCTCGCGTTCACCGGTCGCAGTGGTCGGTCAGTGGGCGCTGTCGCTGAGAACAGCAGGTCGCGGGTTCGATTGTGGAGAAATTCATTACGCGCTCGCATGCGCATATACTTAAGTGCGTGCTACAGAGACTGGCAAGAATAAACCAGCCCCCAACGCGCGTCTGAGGTAGCTAGCCCGGGGGGTCGTTTACCTCGTGACGATTGTTTTCATTTGCCGTGTGTTTTCTTTCTGTTTCTATTTGTTCCTGTCTCTTTTTTACCATCGGCTTGCATGACGATGGCAGAACGCTGTTATCACCGGGATCAGCCATCTGGCGCGCTGGTCATTGGTGTATGGCGCCCAGTGACCAATCCTCGTGGTTGACTCCATTGTAAAGGCCAGTAAACGTATTGCGATGGTCGGTGGCGGCAATCTTGGAAGTAGGGTACGCGGTGCAGTAATTCGTCCACTTTTAATATGTATCTATCTTCCTTCCATTTGGTAATGCGATTATCATTCTTTCGGAACTTCACCCAGTTTACGGTCCGTCCGTCTGTCCGTTTTTCGCGCCAACTCGGGTCATTAGATACGCACCATCGGGTATGTGTGCCGCTTTTATAAATGAACACAATGATGATTTCTGTCGTCATGAAGCAACCGCGTCATGCCCAACATCACCATTGACACAGCGCGAAAAAGAAAGAAACGTTCTCCGCGTTGTCCAAGTCGAGCGCGCTAACCACTGAGCTCGCGCGCAACAGTGCTGGGCAGTAAGTGCAAGGCATTATACGTTCCACACAAACTTTGAGAGTAGTGGCTTCCGACGCGGACGCTCTTCAGTAGACAACGTCATAGATCTTGTCTCGTCTGGTCAACACGAAAAAAGCCTAAGGAGACTGTCAGCGGCGATGTTCCTGGACGTTAAAGGCGCTTATGACAACGTAACACATCGAGCCATCCTGGACGCCTTGGGCGATGTCGGCCTAGGGGGACTTGTGTTTCGATGGATATTCAGCTACTTGACAGACAGGTCATTCTTTGTGCAAACAGAGGATGGTGCATCATCACAACACAACACCTACCGCGGAGTACCACAAGGCGGAGTCTTGAGTCCCACTCTATTTAACCTCGTGCTCATCGACCTGGTTCACACCGTTCCACAATCCGTCCATGTGTCGATCTATGCAGACGATATATGCATTTGGTCATCAGGAGTGACGCGTCCGCAGGTGCGCGCCAGACTGCAAAAAGCGGTCACACTAACATCCAGCTATCTTCGAGCACGAGGTTTGGAGGTGTCCTCCCAGAAGTGCTCTATGGTCGCTTTCACGCGCAAAGCAATGAGACAATACGTTGTTAGAATTAATGGACAGCCAATTGCCTACGAGAAGACGCACCGTTTTCTAGGAGTAATAATAGATCGAAACCTCTCCTGGAGTCCTCACGTCTCTTACCTAAAAAGGAAACTAGTGATGATAACAGACGTGCTCAGATTTCTTGCAGGAAGGTCATGGGGTGCGTCTGTGAGTGCAATGCTCCAACTCTATAATGCACTGTTCTTGGGTCTCCTACGCTACAGCTTACCTGTACTAGGTGGGACCGGTAAGACCAACCTCCGAGCCCTCCAATCTGTACAAGCTCAAGCTCTGAGAATTTGTCTTGGCCTTCCGAGGTGTGCATCAACGGCAGCAACAATAGCCATCGCGCATGACCACCCTATCAATACGTATATTCATATCGACTCCTTACGGGTGCACATCAGGCACTTTGCCCGACTTCCTTCGCATCATCTCGCCTCCCTTCCTGCCGCTCGACCTCGTTCAGCGTTTAGCAGAATTATTGCCGCCAACCACGGAAGTTTACCGTCAAACTTCACACATGCAGCACGGCCATCTCTACCGCTGTGGTGCCTGCATCCACTCCAGGCCCTTCTTGTTATTCCCGGCATCAAAAAGAAAACGGAAATGTCATCTATCGCCCTCAAACAAACCGTCCTTTCATTCTTACATGAAAAACACAACGAACGCACTCACGTTTACACGGACGGTTCTGTCTCCTGTAATAGTTCAGCTGGAGCAGTGGTACTTCCCGCTCAATCTGTCACTATCAAATTCAAGACGTCTCACGTTACTTCATCGACGGCTGCAGAACTCGCAGCTATCCGTGCTGCTCTGGAGTTTATAGGTCCCAATTCACCACATTCATGGTCCATCTTTTGTGATTCAAAGGCAGCTCTCCAGTGTCTGCTGTCCCCTTTCAACAACGGACCAAATGTACAACTAGTCGCAGACATCCGACTACTCCACCATTACGCAATCGACAAGGGACACAACATCATCTACCAGTGGATACCGGGTCACTGCGGAATTTCGGGGAATGACAGTGCGGATGACGCTGCCCGGTCGGCCCATGATGGTGCCCAGATTGTACCCATACCGCTGTCAAGAACAGATGCAGCGACAAGTCTTCGCTCCATCGCACGCGAGCTTACGCTAACTCTGTGGAACACCAGCGAATTCACGAACACACGTCTTCACAGATTAGATCCAAGTTTGCAACTCCGTCTTCCACCAGGGTTGCCACGAGCGGAAGCAACACTTCTGTGCCGCCTATGGCTCGGCGTGGCATTCACGAACTCATATTCCTTCCGTATTGGAATGGCCGACAGCCCTGCTTGCGACACCTGCGGCTGCGAAGAGACGATCGCGCACCTCCTCTGTGACTGTCCACGTTACAATGTGCAAAGAAAAGTGCTCGTGACCGTGCTCGAAAAACTGGACAATCGCCCTTTCACAGAAGAGAAAGTTCTAGGACACTGGTCCAGACGGGTTTCGGCACTCAAGGCCTTAAGGGCCTTGCTCAAGTTCTTAAGGACATGTGAATTGTGCGAACGACTTTGACTATTGTTGCGCGTAACATCGCGTTACTGTGTGCATTTTTCTTGTTTTTTTTTCTTCTCTCTTCCTTTTCCTTTTATTCCCTTTACCCCTTTCCCCAGCACAGGGTAGCCAGCCGGTATTTACACTGGCTAACCTCCCTGTCTTTCCTTCCCTTTTGTCTCTCTCTCTCTTGAGAGTAGTGACGGATGTGCAAGTATTTCGGAGGCCAGAACGAAGATTGCGGTAGCGGACGAGGATTACACTATGTGGCATCACTTAGGAATTGTTCTTGACATGACGGTGGAGTGCTTGCGTAAAATGCTCCCTTGTCATGCTCGTGAAAGTAGCAAACCAGCTAACCAAACAATGAGGCTGACCTAACAGAGTGGAGGAAAGAATCAGAGAAGCTCGCGCGCACGCGACGGGTCTTCGAAGTTCAAAATTCTTCAAACCCCTTACCAGGAAAGAGGTAAGGGGTTCATTGTGCGCGGTTGTTGTCTGAGGAGAGGAGGAAGGCGCCCCTCCATGCATTTAAAGTCGGTGCGGATGTGCCGGCAGCCGCGGTACCGTAATATCTCACGTACAAGTACGACATTTTCTCAACCGAATTTGGTGGCTTGCATTTTTCACCTCGTAGCGTTTCGCCGTTATTACGAGTCACATGAGTGCCGGGTCGTGAGAAAAAAAAAATTCTGAACGAGCAAACAGGGGTGGTGGTGTTTTATCATTCTCACGTACGTTTTAAGGGTGTTTATTCTTGTGATTTCAATGAAATTGAGATTTTGGTAGTTCAGCGGTTTGTCCGTCCTCTATTTCTCATTGCATTGTGTAATTTCGCGCTGTAGCTTCAAGTAGGGATTACCACCACGCCCAGCGCATGGTTCTTTTTGGCAAAGAGTGGCCTGGCGCACTTATGGCTGCGACTCTCAAGTCACGAACCTCAGCTCGCTGATATATGGTTCGATAGAAAGTACACTAAATCAGCGCATTGTGTCACTAACATACGGGGCTGAAATTTGCATAACAACGAAACTTGAGAACAAGCTAATGACGTCGTAACGAACGACAGAATGAAAAATGATGGTCTTTGAGAAATAGGAAATCGGCTGTATCGGTTACGAAGCAGACCAGAGTAGCCGGCGTGCTAGGTGACATAAAGAGAGTGAGAAATGGAGTTGGGCAGGCCATGTAATGCATAGGGTAGACAAATGGTAGTCTGTTGCAGTTACAGAATAGGCAGTCTGTTGCAGTCTGAGACCGTGGAGAGCTAGCTGGCGTGATAAATGTAGGAAGTTTGCACGCATAATTTGGTGTCAGCTGGCATAGACAGGGGTAACTGGAGATCGCTGGGACAAATCTTCGTCTCGCGCTGGACAATCAATCAATCAATCAATCAATCAATCAATCAATCAATCAATCAATCAATCAATCAATCAATCAATCAATCAATCAATCAATCAATCAATCAATCAATCAATCAATCAATCAATCAATCAATCAAATGTTTATTATAGTGCCCAGAGGCAGCTACGGAGCCTTCGTACAGGTGCACTTAAGAAAGCAATACGCGAGACAAAATGTACAGGGAAGGTAAACGTAGTAGACAGAACGATGTGAGATATGGAAACAGAAACAAATAGGGGAACATAAAACGAAAAGGCGGACGTAAAAGGGGGGCTAATCATACAAGATGATTATATACATCCATACAAAACACAGGAAATGAACTCTGAAATATGTCAATGCATGCAAATACTTATTACATATCTATTGGAGTCGATCCATAGGACAGTCTCTAATGCAAGGAGGCCGCGCGGAATACGGGGAGTGCTCTCTGGTATACTTTCGCAGCACGGAAAGTGGCGCGTTTTGTAGGCAACCTTAGCGTTTTGTCGAAGTACACATCAAGATATTTCATTTCATCGACCCTGGGGGATGGAGCATACCGGAGGTTGTATCAGAAGTGTACATGGTATGCTTTCCGTACAATACTTAATACCATAGTTTTGAAAGCATTTAGGAGTGGCTTGTTGTCTCTGTACCAATTTGAGAGTGAAAAAAATGTCTTTTTGGAAGTCAATGCAGTCGGAACACTGTTGACAGTCTTAAATAGCTTTAACTCGTCAGCGTATAGAATGAATGAAGAATGTTGAATTGCTGACAAAATTTCATTTATGAACAGTAGGAAGAGAAAATGACCAAGAAGGGATCCTTGAAGAACTCCGCCTAGTGACCTGAGAGCTAAAAGAGTTCTGTCCATTAATGCCAATGAAGCACGGATCTTTTGCTGAGGTATTTAGATATCAGGGCAGCGATGGAAAAAGATAAGTCCAGATATGTCCAAAAGACATGTCCAGGGTGCTCATGATAAACTACATCAAATGCTTTACTTAAGTCAAAGTAAAGAGCGTCTAACTGGCCCCTACATTGCACCACACTGGCAGCATGGGTCACAAATGCAGCCAAGTTCGTTATTGTAGAGTGTCCTGATACAAAGTCATACCTTTCATCTATTAAAATGTTCTTAGCACTAACATAAAGCAGGAAATGCAATACAGGGGCCCTATACTGCAAAACTATTACGGTCTGTTTTTATTCCAATCTCATGACGTCATATTTACGTGACCGCCGACGCAAGCATCGGGCGGTACCTTGCATTACGTGGGACAAACGGGAAGGTACCTAAACGTGAGACTACAGGAACATAATCAGAAAGTTCAAAAACGGAGAGAGGGTTTCCTTGGGGTTCATTACTCCCAATGCAAATGTCACCCACTCTTCAAAAAAAAAAAAAAAAAAATATAAAAGAACCCAGAAATAATAGCAACCAACGGGCAGGAGAACACTAGACTCACCATTGAGGCAGCGGCTATCGCAGAAGGCAACTGCGTTAGCAAACCATCCCTAGCATTGACTGCTAAAGAATTTGCATTCCTGTGGTCTGTGCGTGGGAGGCCGCCTTAAGCCTTGGCTCTTGTTTATTTGTGATGACCATGTTGTCTTGCACGATTGTGACTGATTATGATCAAGTGCGCGAGAGTATATATACATACCTTTTTGTAATACACACCAGTTGGAAGTTCGCGCTTGTCCTTGTCGCCTTTTTAGTGTCCCGTGCCCACTCTTGCGCTAGTCACTTCAGCATTTTGGCTGGGACCGGGCTAGCGCAGTGAAAGTAGATAACACGATGAGGAGGGTGGTGCGCGCGTTTGCGACTGGCCCGCTCCTTCTTGCTTAGCTTTCGGTGTCAGGTAAAAAATTGCGGCAGCATGCAACGGAAGGGTAAAAAGGCAGCTAAACAAGGGTCCTCAGCGAAGAAAATTTGGCAGAGCGATGTCGTGTACGTGCCACAAGAGCTCGATAACGTTATACTTTACGCAGTAATGTTTAATATACGCAAATAAATCCATTCTCACCGGAAGCTCCGAGTAGCCAATGCCAGGGCGGTCGGGGGGTAGCCATCGTCTGTTCATTCCGGAACGGGAAAATCTCCGACTATTCCGAAAAAAAAAAAAGTTGTTTCGATCGGCATATTAATGCATGCGTATACGTTACTTTGACGCGGTGATGTTTCGTGGTTTTGTGACGTGGTGTGACAGACAAGCGAAGTGGTCGTACTGGCCCGAAAACATTTTGACAAGTCATGCTGGGCAGATTGCTGAAATGGAATAGAAAAGTTTGGAATAGCTTTACGTTATAGCGCCCCAAGTTCAAACACTCTGGACGCAGCCCAGAGAACAGATATATGGCGGTACTTAGTAACTGTACTTCTAGCACCCGATTTGTGTACGTGTACTACCCGTGCCACCTTACAAGTGGTAAGGAACGTACTAGACTTCAGCGAACTGTTCAGTATGCTTGTGAGAACAGGGACAAGTATGCTTCCGTACTTCTTGAACAGTGCGCGAGGAGTACCATAAGCGCCACAAGAAAGGGAAGGTTTGAGGCGCTTTGTGCACTTCAAAACAAGGTCTTCTTGACTGATAGCGTACACACCGTACCAGACTGAAAATGAAGGTTACTTGAGGCAGTAACGTCTTTTACACCGAATGCAGAACAGAAATGTTCTCAAACGGCATGATCATTGTTTGAGACAACATCGCCATTATCATCAACAAGAGATACATCTTCAGCCCTCATTTTAGGAGAGGGAGAGCGCACGTAGTGACAGGGATACTTTGATTTACGTGTCATGCTGGCTTCAACACGTTCGATAATGTCGTCGTAGTGCTCATTCTTATAATAAGACTTGCGAGGACAACGATAGTGCCGAAATTTCATTTTCCAGGTGTCCTGTTAGCCTGTTTGTCCCGTTTCTCTGTGTGCACGGTATTTCAGTTTTATTGCCCTGTTTAGTTCGTTAGAAAACCAATGAGGGGACTTTGTCTTTTTGAGCGTTTTTGTCGGCATGAATATGCGCGTGCCATCTTAGATAATCTTTGCACCAAATTACCTTCTTCATCAACATCAGCTGTACCACCCACGAACGACCAGACGGCATATTCAAGATAATGGCACAAGCCAGCCTAGTCTCCAAGGGAAAAGTTGAAGCTGCGCTTCGTGTTGATATTGGGAAAGACGCTGCGTTTCCGTGCTGCTAGAATTAAAGAAACAATTAAAGGAGTCGGGAACTTGTCTGGTGCAACCAGGCAATGATAACGATTAAAAGGAATCGTTTAGTCCTATATTATGTAAATACTAAATGTTCCCTGTGCACATGCCAGACGGACAAATGTAATATCTGTCACGATCCGCCCGGGTTCGTGAACGAGGGAGGACTCGAGGCACCCTCCGTTAGACGGACGCTCCGCGGCGTAGTGGTGATGAACGATGAGTGACCCCGAGCAGCTGTGCTCGTCGGTGTTTATTGGGTGCGGTGACCAATGTTGCCTACCGAGCATGGCAGGTAACCCAGCCTTCTTCGAGTCCCTAATCGGTTTCCCAGTGACGGAAGTGATGGAGTAACGGAAGTCAATCTCGAACGCCACGAATGCTTTCGCGTACTGCAAGCGCCGAAAGCAATTGGGAGGCAGCATAGCCAGAAACACGTCATGGTTGCCACGTGTTAGACTTTGCCTGATGCATGCGGGATTTTTCGGTACCTCACTTGGCGGGCGCGTAAGCGCGTCGGGAAAAGGCGTCGTGCGCTGTGCGCGAGCGTGTGAAGTGGCGGCAATTAAGCGTTTCACTGGCGGGTGACGCCAGGTCGCAGCGGCGACGGCGGCTGGGCGCGGAGTACCAAGAACGAGCTTGGTGCACATCGCGTTTGCCTCTGCGAAAGGAATAACGAGAGCGAGAGAGTGAGTGAAAAAGAAAGACAAGATAAAGGAACGAGACGGGCTGGCGTTGTACGAGTGGGAGAGGAGTGCTGTAAGCTCCACAACTCTTGTGCTCTCGCGCGTCTCTGTGTGCTTATTTGTGTGCGAACTTTCTCCTGTGTGTGCGTGCGTGTGTGTGTTTGTACGGCACAACCGCCGATTTCACATGTTACAAAAGGACGTTGTGAGCCGGCGGGCAGCTTTAAAGTTTGGCCTTTTTCTTGGTGATATTATTGATGGGGTCTTTAATGTCGCCAGAGTTATACATCCGCCCTATTAGAGACGCCAGAGTGGAGGGCTCTGAATTTGTTTTGAACTCGAGAGCGCAAGGACATCCGCCCCTATACCGGCAATCGAACACCATACCTCGCAGTACTTGTCGGGATTCGAGAAGGAGGCAGTGCCAGGGATTCCCCGTAAGGACACTCGCCGTGATGGGAGATACAAGGCTTTTTCTTTCTTGGTCGAATACTCCTGTCGAGGTAACCTAAAGGTTACGATACCATCCACAGACATCATGAAAGTCGGACAACAAGTATACCAGGGTTATGCATCTACGAATAGCGACGTACCTGGGGGCCATGTATAGTTGTACTCACACCACGTGGCTTTCATTAAGGCCACGTCGTGGACGCTGTACTCCCACACTTTTGGCATTTCTTGTGAGAGCAATCGCCGACTCACAAGGAAGGCAGAACGTGTGAAAGCAACCTCGCCATCTTCTTTTATCGCAACGAGATGTACAGTCGATCGCCTCTACGAAGAACGCGTCTGCAACGAAATCACCTGTATAACGAAAAAATAATTCTGCCCCGGTTATATTGTGATTGGTGCGGTGCACAACCTTTACAACGAAGTGACCTGTATAACGAATGATTTCGGAGGCCACAATCACTTCGTTATACAGGCGTTCGACTGCATGCTTTCTTGAATTAACTTGTAGAGGGAATCGTCAATTCTTTTTATTCGCCAGTGTGATTTTCCAGTAGCCTTCGCTAATGAAATGTCCGAAATCAGGGGTGGCTGGCGTATGTTCTTACGACCAGCTCCAGCGTAAGAACATTTTCATCGCTTCGACGTGTCTGTAGTGACCGCCCTGTACACATAGAGCTGTTGCAATTACTTTTGTATTTTTGCTCGTATTGTTTTGCCTTACACTGCGCATATGTTACTTTGCTTTCCGAAGAAAATGTGCAGCTTTAGTGCAGAGCTCGTGCTGTGTGTTTTCTCATGCGCGTCCTACAGTTTATCCGTTGTTACAATGAATTCGCACCAACTATAGCCAACGGGAAGATTTCACGGAGGTCCGTAAAAGCTGTCTGCCACTAGGCCGCCCTTCTCTAATAATGTGTCCAACACAACGATTAGCTGATGCCTAGTCTCACGCGCATTTGTAGAGTAAGAACTATTTTGTAAATACCAGTCCAGTCCCGTCCAGTCCAGTGACATTTCTTTACTTTGCCCCTCAGAATTGAAGAGGCAAGCAATGTATGCAGCGTGTGACAGACTGGACAACAGCCTACCATCAGAGCAGGAATATGTAGGCCAGTGCTTCCGAAGTAACTCCGCGCGGAAAGTTATGGCTGTGCTCTTGAAGTTCCCGAGATCCATACGAGCCTACATGGCCGGCTTTGTGAACGCTGCCTGCTACCACTGGATTCTGTGTGCGGTTTACTTCGTTCGTGCTCCTCTCTCTTCTTTTTCTCTCCTGACCCCTTCTTCCGCGAAGGGTAGCCAACCGGAACCACCTCCGGCTAATCTTCCTTACTCCTTTTTCGTGTACATCCATTCGCTCTCTCTTTCTCTCTCGCTGTTTATAGCCTGGTAGTGTGCGAGCATTCTCGCGTACCGTCTTTCCGGCACGCACCCGATGCGGCCGGGAATGGAAGTGGCAACCTTGGGCGCAGCAGAAGGCCGTGTGCCCTCCATGGGCCCCTCACTGGCGGCCGCTGCTGTTTTGGCTTTCCTTATACGGTGGACGGAGTAACCGCGACGAATGAACTGACCGTGCGCTTGTGCGGAAAAAAAAGACTACGATTTAAGATTAGTTCTGCATGTGCAGGGAGTGACAGCGCAATGTGATTTGGTAAAGCCTAGGACTCGCGCATGCGTATACAGCCGCGGTGGTGATGAATCACCGCGGCGGAGCGATGGAGCTAAAAATTGGCGGTTGGATTAGAGACGCCACTGCGCCACCTGGAGTCTTGGGCCTATTGGTGTTGGTGTATTCCACACTTCGATCACGGAGAGGTACACTTCAGTCTCGGTGCAGTTTCGGTTTCTTCGGTTAGGTCGCTGCGTACGGATAGCAGCGCTAATAGGTCACTTTTTATTCATTCTGGGGGCGCACCTTTTACATTCTATACTCTGGGATCGTAAGGGTTTGCCTTAAGTATTATATAAAATAAAACGATTGCCCTGAAAGTGTCCAGCAAAAGACTTTCATGCCCTTATTGCAGAAAACCCTGGGCGCACATTGTCCTTTCCTCCCTGCTGCGTTTCACTTCGCGTCGATCGTCGTTTTAAATTTCAGATGCTACCTGTCAGACCAACATGAACTTCCGTTCGTTTCTGCAGAATACAAAATATTGGTAGAATCACACGTCTCCGCCTCCGTCGCCGCCAACCCTGATCACACTTCTTTCAAGACCGCCATACGGAACCTAATTTGAATTTACTATACTCCTATCTGTAACGCCTAAATGGCGTTGAGAGTATTGACTCTTTTTTACTCGTCTCTAGTCTAACCTATTATTATTATTTTTTTTTTGGGAGGACGGGGAATGTTATGGCTTCGTCTAAGCTGCCCATTCTTTCTGAGCACTGGGCTGTTTTGATGCGTTCCATTGGGAAAGCCTGCTACAGCACCTGGAGCTATATATAATATGCGCACACTCGAATGCTAATGAGGCGCACGCCACATTCTGCGGCACCATTGGGACGCTGTGAACCATTCTGAGTACTCGTGTAGTTCACCCAACTGAGAGCAAGAGCACGGCAAACACGAACGGGGCACATTTGCGACGCTTTCGTTATTATTATTTTCTGTCCGGCATGGTGCTAGCCAATAGTGTCGCGTCTAGTGTCACGCTGCGCGGCGAGTGAGCTGTAATACTGGCCTGCAGTGCCTTTGGAAAGTGACCCATCGCGGGCCAGTTAGCTCTGATGAACCTCGTTTTGTGCTTCGGCGCACAAGTCACATGATTTCAATGAGAACGCGGTCCCGCGCAAGCCGAGATCCTTCCTTTTTGCACACGGCTTGTCTGCAGCGAGCGGCCATTGTGTTTGGCCGGGCGAGTAGACAAGTAAAAAGGTTGCTACAGGCAAGTGCCAGAAAGCGAGAGAATTCGCTTTTTCCCGTTGAAGACATACCGCGTAATGCCTTGGTCAATCTAAGCCTCTGTAATAGCGGAAGGCGAGATGCAAATAGCAGTGCACTTCGATATCACCGCGCGTTGCGTGAGAGAAACTTTCACCGAAAGTGTGACGTGCATTGGTGATGTCAGCCAGAACGCGAACAGTGGGCGACGTTGCTTGATGACCTTACATGCTTAAGGTGACTTTATTGCGCCCATATTAAACATTTTTACTTACATTGGGCCTTGAGATTGTCTGTAAATGAATAGCGAATTGAATAGCTGGAAACTGATATTAAGGGAGGTAAAACAAATAAACGTTCACAGTTTAAGTTCTGCAGCACGGGCGCTTCGACGAAGCACAAAGTAAAAAGAGGCACACTCGCATTGCTCAGAGTAAGTGTTGTTCTTCTCTGTGCGCTTGTAGGTTCTATGTCCGCACACACGCCAATGCAAATTACGTGCGCCTTGTTTTCCACCGCTTCGAGCCCATGCTTCACCGGGCCCCTTCTCCACGAGCACTCGCCCAAAAGACTTCGCGCAGGCGCGCTTCGTAACCAGGAAGATGCGCTGACTACATCCAACGCTGCGCCGACGGTGTTCTTAACAAGACGTGCTGTTGGGCTAGCCTGGTTCATGATAGATAGATAGATAAACTTTATTAAAAGAATAATCAGACGCAACAAAGTTAAAAGAGCGCGGAACAAGATAGCTCGTGTCTTCGACAGTGAGCGCCTGCACTTTGTCTTGTGCTTGATTGCACTCTTTCAATTTTATTCCGAAAGCGTTCTAGCCATGTGACCTGAACCTCTTGCCAGAGCGGGCACGTGATGAGCTGGACTGGAATGCTGGAAGTGATCTGGAAAACGTCGCACGGGAGACTTAGATCGCGGGAACGCGGCTATGCTTTGCGAATAAAATACAGGCGCCCCGTTGTGTTTTATCTTTCCGCGCGAGCTTAGCTTTAAGTGAATGGTTGTTCCTACATTTGCAAGGCAGCCGCAAAGAGAGTTCGTACGACGTGAAGGCGATGCATCGACGAAACTTCCCTGTTTCGAGGGCAACAAACAACAACACAGGCTGCTGCCTCCCGGACATCTCCGGTACGATCTTCACTACAGGTGAAGTTGTATATCGACGCGGCTTCTTCCGCTGCGCTAAAAGGCGCATTGTCCACTATAAACGGTACGGTATAGTGTACAGCATGTGGTTTCGTATGCACTACACGGAATAGCATGCCCTATATGGGGTTTAGCATACACTGTATACCGGCGCCACAAAGGAGGACTTGAGATCTCCCGCATCTTTTTTTCTTCCTCCGAGAGCGCGTGTGATTTTTTTTTCACCGCCGCAGGAAACCGCGCCAATTTGGAGGGTGCGTGTGGATTTGTATTTTTTTGATCTCGCCGCGCCGTTGTCCGAGTTTCGCCTCGCGTCGGTGGGAACTGGGCGACACGTGAAAAAGAGGAGCGCGAACAGGCAGTCGGCTCTGCGTTCGTTCGTTCGCACGCCCGCCCACCACCCCGTCGGGACGGCGACGGGTATAGAACGGCGAGAGGTGAGGTAAAGCTGGAGGGGGGGGGGGGGGGGGGTGTATAGTCCGATTAATTATTCATCAGGGACGGACGGCCACGCGCGTACGTGTTTGGCGCGTTATATGCGCGCGCGGGCGGTCCCTCCCCGTTTAACTGGCCGTGCGTGAAAGCGGAGGGGAAAGTCGGCGTGACAAGGACGAACCTACGCACGACGACGCGTGTGAGCGCGTCGTCGCCGTGGACGCGTCGTCGTCACGAGCGGTGTGAAAGTTAACGTGCTCCAAATGCGAGAGTGCCGAGCAGCGCGCCTTGCAACCGTCGTATACATTATTGGGCTTTTCTTGGGCGCCGCATATATATATATATATATATATATATATATATATATATATATATATATATATATATATATATATATATATATATGTCGTCCTCGGCGTCTTCGTATTCTACCTGTCCATATAGCCTCGTTTCGGGGGCAGCCTTTCTGTTTTCTCACCAGCGTCGCGTCCTCCATACGGCGCTACGGGTCGGCCTGCAATACGGAAACAATAGGCGCGCGGGATTTGGCGCAGAATTAACGCAGAATGCGCCTCCTGGTGACGCGGGACGGGTGCTGCGAGCCGAGCGCGTTCGCTGCGTCCCGCTGGGGCCGGATGGTCGCGCCCGGCACCGCCAGGCCGGTATGCAGGAGAGCCATGGGCGCCCGGGATAAACTGGGCGACCGCTGTTGTATAGACTGGAGCACGGGAACAAAAGAGGCGGAGGTAGAGATAAGATATATTTATCTCTTTGGAGAATCGGAACCTTCAGTATCCGGCCCTGCACTATAGCGCCAACTCAACGGTACCGACAAGCGTTCAACGCGGGCAAACCCGCCGAACTCTATCCGCGCCTGTATCATAGCCACTATTTTTGGCTGTTTCCGGGTCTTCTCGCAAGCATTCTTGTCGTGCGTATGCCATCCGACAGCACGTACCAGACCTGGTTGTCGCTATCTTGTAGTAGTTTTCTTTCTTGTCGCGGATGTCCGAACTAAGCCTGGGGCCTTTTTTTTTTCTCACGCGTCTCGTGTGTCGTTTTCTCTTCCGCAGGGAGGCTTGGCTGAGCGCGGAATGCTTCGTGGCCGGTCCTGGCAGCACCGGAGCCTCAGGCAGCAAGACAACTCCCGGCCATGACCCTACCGCGGCGCAGCGTGTCCTGAGAGCCAACAGCGTCAGCGCACCGCCGCCGCGCTGTTACAGCGCGGTGCCCGCAATAGTTCCTCCTCGTCACCTCGCTCAGCGGTGGGGGCGCCCTTTGAAAGCTTCAGCCTAGTGCTAGCAGAAGGCGGCGTGCCTTGTGGTTACGTAGGCCAACGCGCATTCCACATCGCAACGCGGTGATTGGTGGGTGCCTTACGTCCCAGGTGCGTCTGAGTGTTTGATCTCTTGTGTTCGGCTACGGTGATCCATCGGTGTTTAGCGCCCTTCTAAGCCAGCGCCCAGTTCGACGCACCAGTAGACCTCGGTATACGCGTGATTTGGCTTTCGTTAGGCGCGCACGCAACGCACCAAGGGTACCTACCCATTGGCGTCGGTCCTTACTTTCCGTCAATAACACAGTCCGCGCTAAGACGTCGCTTCCGTACCCGGTTCCTGCGGAGGGACTTGCAAAGCCACGGCACCTCCGAGTGGTCCGCCTAGATTCCCTCTACCTTACTTGCCGTGCTGGGCTACGGCAGGTCTACTCAAATCGGTGCGCTGCTAAGGTGCCCGCCTCGTGCATTGCCTCTGTGCCTGAAGTGTGCGAGCGTGAGTGCGCGTGCTCGTGAGTGGGCGTAGGACGTGAGACCCCAGGTGAAGGCGTCGATCGGACGAGGACTGCCATCCGGCCAAAGCCATGCGCGAGGACGACTTCGAGGTAGCCCTGAAGGTGGTCGTGGTGGGCAACGGAGCCGTGGGCAAGTCCAGCCTCATCCAGCGCTACTGCAAGGGCGTCTTCACGGCCGAGTACAAGAAGACCATCGGCGTCGACTTCCTGGAGCGCCAGCTGAGCATCCGCGGTGAGGACGTGCGTCTAATGCTCTGGGACACGGCGGGCCAGGAGGAGTTCGACGCCATCACCAAGGCCTACTACCGAGGAGCACAGGGATGCGTTCTCGCATTCTCCACCACGGACAGGGAGTCGTTCAGGGCGATCGAGTCGTGGAGGAAAAAGGTACGTTGGCGGCGTCCTCTCCTCGCTTGACGGCGTACAGTCAACCGCAAAAGTTTGTGGACCGTTGGATGTGAGAGAGAAATTTCGGTACATGATCCTCATTCTCCGCAAATATAGAATTGGCTTCGCCGTAAGGGAAGTATACAGTCGAAGGAAAAGGTTTTTGGAACACGCGACCACCGTCGGTACACGTTACCCGTACATATGACCGCTATTTTCTGCAAATGTTGAATTTTTGCAACCTTTGGTTCTCCCCACGGCAGCGGGGAAACTTTGTAAGCGTTTCATGTAACGTATCTATACTGGCGAAAACCGAGGGTACAGCAATTTTCATTTAACCTCTAATTAACACACACTTAACAATTTTCGAGCGCACCACACCTCCTACAACATGCCGCAAACTCTCAGAAAAATCAAATCTCTTTGAATTATCCACTCCTTCCGGGACTCCAGGAAAACACGCATATAAATTTTGCGAACGCGTCTAGTCGCACTTATGCCTTTGCTTTAAATGTTCGATACCTCCACAAAACCTAAACACCATTTTATTCCAGAGAGAATTAAAACAACTAGTTTACCTGTCTTTCTGGCCACGGGGAGTACATTCGTACAAAAAAGCAATGAAATTTTATTTGAGCAAAAAAGGAAAAAAGAAAGGTTTGCTAGTATAGTAATTCATAAAGAGTAATTGGCTTGCTGAGCTATCCACAATTGAGAACGTTCCGGAGCATGTCCAGAACGCTGCTATGTGATTGGCGTTATGTCTTCCGCGATAAATGAGCAACTTGAAGTATCAAGCTATCAACAATGAACCGTAAGACATTGTGGGGACATGCCCGAAGCCTCGGAAAGCAGCCTAGCTAGTATTCGAATCGCCAACCTGGTTACTGTACTCGCGGACAACTTGCCCTTGACTTCTGACGCAAAAGTTGCAGGGCCGGAGCTTCTGCACACGTATTCGTACGCAGTGCTGTCGGGGCGAGTGTGGAATCGGTTTCGATTTCTCCGACCTTGCATAGCTCCTTTTCAGTTAGCGAGGGCAGGCGCAGTAGACGCTGCATGCACGCTTGTTTTGTGTGCTTTGACAGCCATTTAACGTTGAAGCTGGTCGTCAGTCTCACAGGAGAGAGCTCGCAGGCACGACAGCAAGCGACGAACACTGATCAGAAGACGCGGGTGTCGTGTTGCCTTTGAGGAATGCGTAAAACGGGCGACGGCCTCGCGTGTGCGTAAACTCGGAAGGGCAAACTGAAAAAAAGAACAATATATAAATATATATAGGTATCTGACTGGTAAATATTGCGTCTCGTCTGAAATAATGTGCTGTACAAAACGAAACAGTTACGTTCTATATTCTTTCACGTGCAAGAAAGCGTGGCTGAAATTGCGGGACTACATCCAGCAGCGGCGCCACAGGCGCACTTCGCTTTCGTAGCCTTCACTACATAGCCAAGAAAAGTTGTCTTCGAATACTAGTAGTGTATTAGAACAACATAACCCTATGCGCTTGCTTCTACATGGCTAATATACGGTCACAAAGTTCAACGTTTCTTCAGATCCCGCGGTACGCAAACGTTCGCGGTTGCCTGTATAAGCTGGCGGATCATGCAATAACTGAAGGCAGTTACAAAAGAAATTGCCACGTGGTCTCAGTGGTCTCGGTGTTCCCGGCTTCACCAGGTCGCTAGCATGCGCAGAAATGGACGTTGTTTCATTGCGCTATGTTGGCTGCTTGTCGCCATTGTCACCACCGAAAAGTAGCGGAAGTTTAACTGCCGTCAGAGCCTCATAATAACTGTGACGCGTATTTGTCGTTGAATGGGTTGCAGCTTGCTCTCATTCTTTTGATGATGATGCTGCCTTTTTGAGTGATGCTGGCTACTTCTTCGTGCTTAATTACAATACACAGCAAAGATAGGCCGGCTCAAACAAACAAACAAACAAACAAACAAACAAACAAACAAACAAACAAACAAGCAAACAATAAAGATATGATATTTAAAGAAAATATAAATAAATGTCGGTGCTTGCTTACTCACAGTTAACAGAGTCTAAATTAGCACACTTTATGTTACAACACGCATCATTTGCATAGCAAGTGACATACGGATACTTCCCATAGTACGAGCGTGGCCAAAAATCCCCTGAAAAACTGCCCCAACGAAAAGCAACAGAAAACAAGGAAAAGAAGAAAAACGTGTCATGCAGCACAGCTGCATCGTAATTGCCATTATGCACTAGGTAGCTAGCCGAAGTCAGATTTAAACACAAGCCATTTGTGTGTAGGCATTGTAGGCCTAACCAGCCTAACTCTGTTCGCTTCAAATAGAGACATGTGTTGAGGCGAGTGCGCGTGAGGCAAGGTTCTAATATACGTTGCATGATAACAGTTTTTTTTTTCTTATGTTAGCTTCGCCGCAATACTGCGCTGTTATGCAGCGAAGCAGACAAAAGTTACTGCGGTGAAGCATATGAAGAGTAGGAAGGGGCCACTGTCATAGGGACATAATACGTGTTTCTTAATTTTACACGTGTGCACGCGCCTTATCAGAACACAGTACGAGCGCCGAGACGTCTAATAGGTGCACTGGAAACCATCAAGAGCTCTTCCTGACGTTGTTGTGATTATATGAGCCCTTGTTCCGCCCACCTTGCGCGCCCCGTATTAGAGACCGTAATGGGGCCTAGTACGCACTCCTTAATTATGCAGGTGCGCGCGCGCCGTTCCCGGCCACAGTACGAGAACCGAGACGTTTGACTATGCTGGTGGCCATTCAGAACTGTTCCTAACGTTGCTGTGTCCTAGGAAAAAGAGCCAACTCGTTTCTTAGATATGAAACCTGCCGCATGGCTTTCATGTCTTGACTGCGTAATGCCACATTTTTAGAGAGCCATTGCTGCCTGTTCATGACAAAAGTGTTTCGCATGTTACCGTCACTCGCAGGTGGAACACGAATGCGGCTCCATACCAATGGTGCTGGTGCAGAACAAGATTGATCTCATGGACAGGGCCACAGTGTCCAAGTAAGCGCACGCACGATTATCTTTATTGCGATAGAAATTTCGTCAACTTTCGAGGCGCATTTTCTCCGCCGCCGCCGCCGCCGCCGTGCTGTTCTAAGAAAGTCCAAGCGTGAGGAGAATTCGCTACCCGCGCGCGCCGTGTGTTGGTGGTCACGTGATGTGATGCGAATGCACGGGGGGGGGGGGGGGGGGCGGCGGGGTCGAGAAGGCTAATGGCTTTATGCGCGCAGTCTTCCCGCGCGCCCAATGTTGGAGTTCACGTGATTGAACACTCGCTGCTCCACAGCCTGGATAGACGAGAAGCCCGGCTGTGACTGCCTGCGTCAACGAGTGCCGGCCCAACACGCCACCTCTGATGCTCGGCATATTAGAGACTTTTAGCGTGTCCGGTATTCGGGCAAGCGCGGGCGGTTTTGCGGTTTAGCGGGGGCGTCAACGTGAGCGGCCAGATTGGTGGCGCCAGCTGGTGGCGCAAAGCTCAACCACACAAACACAGAGCTAATTACTATATTCTGCTTAGCTGCTGGCGTAAATTTTCGACAGTGGCGTAATCGTGTTCACAATTACGCCGCTGCCAAAAACTTGCACGGGTGGCGAAGCAGGATATGGTGAGTTACTGCACTTTTAGCTATGCGTTTGTCTGGTTGAGCTCTACAACACCAGGCGGCTTCACCGCTCACGTTTACGCCCCGACCACCCGGTAATCCGCCCAAACCGCTCCCGTTTACCGGAATAGCGTACAAGCTAAAAGTCTCTATTGGCCGAGAGTGTGTGGTTCCCGGTAGTTTTTAATCGATGCGCACTTGTTCGACTGCCCTGCCGTATCTGTGCCCACATAGGGGGAGAAGCAAAACTTACCGCGTGCTCTTACGGCCCGATCACGTGTTGGGCCGACTCGTCGGGCTTGGATAGTGATGCGCAGAGCTACCCACTGGTTATTTCTTTCCTCCATAGCCTGCGCATACGCGACCCGCGGGCCGCATATTGTTGGTCTCATCTGTGCGGCTGCCAGGGCGAAGGACAAGCATGCAAGGGCGAGCAGAGCAGGTCGGTGGCGTCATGCGCGCCGTCTTCCCGCGCGCCTGGTATCGTAGGTCACGTGGTCTGGGTTTTAGAGGCCCGTGGCACATTGAAATGGTGACGCGAAGGGAAGGCACAAAAATTTCGTGTTGAGTTTAGTATGCGCGTTACCCGCTACCGGAGCTACCGGTCATTGAGTGAAAGCTGTTCACGTTTGTCGTTGGGAGCGTCACGCCACGCATGTTTGGTTTTTATTCTTCTTTATTTGTACATACCACATACAAAAGCTGCATATCGTAAACTTGCCAAATAACTGAAGAGAATGAGTTAGCAAATGCTTAGTGCCATTTGTACAGCCCATAAAATCGCAAAACTTGCTTCGCGTAACTGTCTGATGCTATTACTGTTCATGTTTCGCTTTTCGGGCGAAACTGCGACTCTTTCCTTCATCTATTCGCATGCAGCTAATTTCTGTCACCTGCACCGACAAATGCGGTAGCTAAACCGTAAGTGCCGCACAATGTATTCCGACAGAGAAACGCAGGAAATATGGCTAGAAAGTTTTCACGTAGGTAGAAAATATCTTTAATAGGGCACTAAGAAGGATATTAACGACTGTCAGCGTAAGAGTAGTTTTGGCAAGCCAGACGATACGCAGGAAAGAAGCATTTGGAGGACGCTAAGCTTCGCCTTTAAGAGTGGAACGCGACAGTATTCAAAGATCCCTGACTGCTTCTCACGCTTGCCGGCAACTGCAGCGTACTATCAGCGTCAAATGAAACTTGAACAGCGGAGCGCGTGGCCCAAGCATAAGTGAAGATATATTGCGCGCCGTCCAGTCATCATCATTGACAGGCGCGCACATCCGGTTTGGCCGCACTGCGCGATCCCCGTCTAGTGAAATAATTTCGCTTCTGTTCTGGTTCTTACATTTGTAAGGGAGAAAATAAAAGATAAAAATTAAGCTAAGATATTGCAGTTTACGGCGAGTCTTGTCGCACAGATCGCCGAAACCACAAGTGCTGTCGGCGCGAACAGCGGTGCGCGTGTTGCAGTTTGCACCGTCCTCGCAAGGTAAATTCGCCCGCGCGGCGCGGACGATGACGGTGCAAACTGCACCACGCGCACCGCTGTTTGCGCCGACAGCACTTGTGGTTTCGGCGATCTGTGCGACAAGACTCGCCATAAACTGCAATATTTTGGCTTCATTTTTTTTATTTTTTATTTTCTGCCTTTCAAATGTAAGAACCAGAACAGAAGCGAAATTATCTCACTAGAGGTGGATCACGCAGTGCGGCCAAACCGGATGCGCGCGCCTGTCACTGGTGAACACTGGACGGCGCGCACTATTTCTTCACTTATGCTTGGGGCGCGCGCTCCGCTGTTCAAGTTTCATTTGACGCTGATAGTACGTAATCGTAATGTTTACCGGAAAACGCTCGCGGTGAACGCTATGCACGAAGGCGGGCCGCGATGCGGCGGAGGCGAGCGCCATCTGGAAGTGTTTCAAGGAAGTGGGCGCGCCGCTACGTGGACTCCGAGATACCTAAGCGCCGGCGCGCGCAGATGGTGGACGCCGTCGGCCGTTTATGAATTGTAGAAACGCTGGAAAAGGGGTTTATTTGAGTTCTCGCGTAGCAGAATTATGTTTTCTCTTAGTTAAATTACAATCCGAGAGCTATCATGTGTGCAGGTTGTGTGAAATCCCTAGTTTACGATTTCTCTACGTATTTTGTTTGAGAAATTCAATTATTTCAGTAAATTCCTTGCGTCACATGGAGGGCCTGGGTATGCGTGGTTCTAAAATATCTTTTGCCAATGCGATGTCCGGCACCGACACTGGGTTTCTACGGCACGGGCTCCTTAACACTATCGCGTTAAAACAGGTGGTGATGCTGCACTGTAGTTGTGCCACCAGTTCACCACGACGCAACTGATTTTAGTAATGCCTACTCGGGTATAATTAACTGTTTAGCGTCAACGACGTAAAATGTTGACTACGAAAGAAGCAGATTCAAACTAGCTTCAATAACTATTCCAGTGCCAGAACAGCTCAAAATACTTCTGTGTAAGGGCGTTCGCTCATTGGCCAGATTTCGTACGCCTGAAGAGAGGAATTTTGGGCCAATTGGTGATGCATATTTTAGTGCGGAAGCGCGAAAGATGGGACAAGCGCTTGTCCTGTCTGTCGCTCCAAGAATTGTTCCGTCTTTCACACTTCACCGTACTCAAAAATTCGTGCGCCAGCTACTCGTTGTGATGTGATCGCTGCAGCGGTATATTGCGATCATCGGAGGCAGTTATGTATTGTGAATACGGGTGAGCTCCGAGGGTTGAATGCAGAGTTTCGTCCCTAAGTGATGTGGGTCTCTGGTCGGCCGCTTCCACTAATATGTCCAGCATCGGGAACGGCTGAAATATTCTCTTACGAACAAATATAGGTTAAGAGCTTTTCGAGAATATGAACCCTGATGTTGTCGTACGCAACAATGCGCGCGTGGCGTTAGACATATATGTAAAACAAGGCCGAATGCTAGCCTCTGCGTCAACCGTAGGTCAGTTTAGGTGTCGCTCTACTCGCGATTGACGAGATTTTCGTGGATCCCGACTAAGCTCGTCCAGAAGAGTTTTCTGATGATGCGCCCGTTCTTTTGAGCAGGGAGGAGTCAGAGGAGCTTGCCAGGAGAATGCAGCTCCGGCTCTACCGCACCTCGGTGAAGGAAGACTTCAACGTCAACGAAGGTGAGTTATCGCGGTCTTCTACAACATGCATAAGAACGTATGTGCATCATACAGCCACTACACGTAGGCTCAACTGTTTAGCGCATTTGCAGACAGGCGAATGAAAGGGCAGCATTGCGTGTGCAGCTGCAACGTGGCCATCGACGTAGGCGACCAATTGACAGAGACAAAAATAAAATAAAAAAGAGACAAAGGACTCTTTTAATGTATTCTCAGTTTTTCTGAGTCAGCGAGGGCCTTGAGACTGATGCCGGTTTTACATTGATGTGGCGCTTTGCTTTAAGCCTTCACCACGAGGCAATGTTTCAAAGGAGTGTTCGAACAGTTCCTTTCATTTTTAAATTCTTGGCTCAAGTTATGTGGGACAGCCTGTGTATGTATAGCGGTCCCGTAACGCGATGCTTTTACTGCCCCGTTATATGATCTATGTTGGGGAGGGTAAAGGAAGGTGTGCGGGCACAACTAAATTGAGTAGCTGCCATTTCAACTATGACGTCACACCGAAAGCCGGCATCTTGAATTTGGGAAACCGAAACTATGACGTTATTTTGTCCCATGACGTCATAATCACGTGGTTTCCACCTACATCCGCCATATTGGACCGTCACGACATCATTGACACCCAAATTTGGCCGCCATCTTCGATTTCATATTCCGAAACTATGCCACTATTTTTGATTACACGTCATAATCACGTGGTTGTGCTTCTTACCGCCATATTAGATTATGACGTCATCATTATTACACGAATTTGGCCGCCATCTTGCATTTGAGATTCCTAAACTATGACGCACTCTGATTATGACGTCATAATCACGTGAATTCACTTTTACCCGCCACATAGGATTACGACGTCATCATTGGCACCAAAATTTGGCCGCCATCTTGGATTATGTCACAGTCACGTGACGTCACCAATTGGGTTGCCATTGGTTTACTACGCCATCTTGGATTTATCGGTGACGTCATCAGTTGGCGACCATCTTGGATATATCGATGACGTTACCAATCAATCGCGAATTGGGTTGCTTTATCGATTTACTGTGGGGGCCGCCGTCTTGAAAACCTCGGACTGAAAATTTCACGCCGAAGGGAGGTTTCACCCCAATAAATCAAGAAACGTGATGAGTAAGAGCTAATGCCCTTAAGAATATACTCTGTTCCCGCGAGGATTGAACCCGGGCCCGCTGCGTGGGCTCGGGTTCACGCAGCAGAAGAATGCCCTATAAACGCGTCCTAGCGCGAGAAGACACGCCGTGTGACATGCGCGTCGCGTAGCGTCGATACCTGCACATTTTGCAGTGCAGTTGTATTTTATTACACCAGGTAGAACGCCATGTAGCAGATGCACAGGTAGCGGTGCAATGCGTTTAAAGATGGTTTGAAGAAAAAAATAAAAGTTTAAGGAGGTGTAAGCGAGAATGCATGGTAGAAAAAAAAAAATATATTCTCTACCTGATTAAATCAAGCTGGCTAGGTGACTATGTCACCACCGGGTTTCAAAGGGGGTGCCAATAAATCATCACCATCATTAGCATCGTATCGTGCCACTTGCGCTGCGATGTGAGATGCGCGCCGCGCAGCGTCTATACGTGCGCCCTTTGCGTTGCAGTTGCGCCAGGTGCCACGCCGTGTAGCAGTTGCATAGGTACCGGCACAGGGTAAATAGAGAAGTCTTGAGGAAGAAAAAGAAGATTATGGGGATGTATAAATATTGATGCAGTGAAAAGCATGTATGGCATACCTGATTAATTCAAGCAGGCTAGCTGACTGCTTGTGACCCCGTTTCGAAGGAGATGCCAATAAACAATCATTACCATAATCATCATCAACAGCAACGTCCCGTACCCCGGGTCAAGGGATGTGACATGTGCTCCACGTAGTCCGGACACCTGTGCTTACTCTTCGGTACACTTCATGGCGTCTCCTCGCAAGGCACGAACCGCTGCTGATGAAGCTGCGCGCGCGCATGCAACCAGACAATGTCGGGCTCAGCAGACTGCTGCGCAGAGAGCAGGACAAGCCGCACCTCAAGCCGCAGCTCGCCGTCGACGCCGGGTGGACAGATCAGATCGTTCTCGTGAAAACGACGCGAAGAGACTTCGCCGCGAATACCTTCTAGTGCATGGTGCCGAAAATGAAGTTCCCATGGAGCCGCTGTTCCAGCTTACACTGTGACTGTACTGCGTGTGCCGCGCAGGCCTGCGACTTTCTTTGCGCCGAGAGAACAACCTTACCCGGCCCTCTAGTTTTTTTCTGCTCAACCAATAGCACCCGAAGTTTCTGTTTGGGAAGCTAAACGAGTTTGTCGCTGCGAATATAAGGGAGCTAAAGTACGGTTGATAGACTTTTGTTCCTTGTGGTATGCGCTCGTTTTCTTTCTTTCTTGCCTTTGTGAGCGGAAAACATGTACTCACAAGACTGGCCGTGTGCTTATATTCGGACTATGTGCGTCGTGGCGTTGACATGCTTTACGACATCTTTTGCTGTGCTTGCATGTGTCGCGCAGAAGACAAAGTGTTTGCGTGTCTTCTGTTATCAGCCCGTCTTAGTACCAGTTTAAGCAGTGGTGCACTGTAAGCCGATTACAATGCGCGACGCGATGCCACTGTGTAACCAAAGGTGTCGTCGCGGTGTAGAATGGACGGAAGAAGGGTTTATTACGCATAACATTGTTTACACATTTTCACGGCGGTCGCTGAACTCGGGGAAGGAGACCGCGAGACCCGAGCGCCCGCTTTGGGCTCACGCCACTTGTCTATTTCATCGTCTTACTCTAACGTTTAACGAACATAACGTTGGTACTGCGAGCGGTGTTTCTAGCGCAAGGTTGTACGTATATCTTTTCGATGGCCCACCGCTTAACCTACTGTCGCTACTGTTGGAGTTTGTGCTTAGACTGTCACGGTGATGTAGTGTGCGTGTGTGTGAGACAGCGTTATCTCTCCTGCGCAGTGTTCCGGTACCTGGCCGAGCGGTACTTAGACCAGATGAACAACCCTGTAGACGACTACGTCCGCGGACCCCACTCCAAAGGACTGCGTGAGTATATCAATGTCAACCCAGAACGCTTCTGTGGAAGACGCGCAATTGTACAAGCGCAGATGTGTCCGTAAGAATTGCCGTGTAACGCGAGATTCTTTTTTGTTCTAAATCACTCACGTTTCAGGTCACGCGGTTTCTTTTCTGAGCCGAGCCTCCCCTTCTACAGATGCCGGTTGACTCTCATTCGCTTGTCTGGTGCACTAAGCAGGTTGCAATGCGCGTGCTCCTGGCACTGCTTATTTGCGTATTTCGAACGTGACTGCCTTTCCAACTGAACGCATTCAAACTTAACACCGGCCGTTTTGCTTTGAGAAGTCGAACAGCCTGGCGTCTAAGGTCGTCTTGTGCATCTTTAGACGCCAATGGCGGAGAGGTGATTGATTTGGCACAGCTGAACGACAGGGCTATGGCAGTTAGGACGGTCTCACAACGAAGCCACTTGCGACGTTTAGTTCCTGCTTTGTTGAAGGGTCGCCTTTCAGTTTTGGTCTTCGGTGCACCTCGTCGATTGACGCTTAATCTGCAACAGATTGGACAAGGTACGTAGCATTATGTCTGTATGTGTGCTTACGTAACGTGGGAGAAAGAAATGTCGATCCCTTCGCGAAGCCCCCAATGCTGGGATGCTAGTAGTGCCGGCAGACGGACCACTGTCGTGACAAATTAACGAAAAGCCCATGACATCCACGCGCAATGGAAAATATTTGTGGTGCTAAAAACGTTGCGGCACTCTTAAGTTAGTGTTTTAAACAGATGCATACGTTCTAATAAATGACGGTGAATAGTTTGTAGCCTTGCGCTGGCAGTTTAGTGAACGCCGTCGTTTTCTTTTGTGGGACTCAATGA
This sequence comes from Dermacentor andersoni, assembly GCF_023375885.2. NCBI lineage: Eukaryota > Metazoa > Arthropoda > Arachnida > Ixodida > Ixodidae > Dermacentor > Dermacentor andersoni. The sequence continues at coordinate 80,843,516 of NC_092822.1, forward strand.
ATAACTCTATGCGTTTTTACACACTTTAAGATTAGGTTCAGCACACGAAAAAATGAAGGAACGAAGGTTGCCTTGTTTTTGTAGACGGAATGGAAGAAGAGGTCGATAACCTTGGCGACCAAGTACAGTGTGATGGGAAGTGTAAAGCAACAACCTAGGGTCATCAAAAAGAAAATGAGAGACAAGGAGGCGGCAGATTGGATGCGAAGGATTGAAACAAGAAAGTCCACGGAGATTTCCACATACGGCGAGGAAGAAATCGGCAGAAAAAAATTTTTCGATAGTAAAAGGGGGCAGTGCCTCGCCATTTGAGGCTCGACCTGTCTGCCTGAAGAAAAAGACGTACCGGACGAAATATTCGCAGCAGGATGAGGCATATGCGTCTGCTGCAGCAAGAATCCGGAGATGACTCAGCATATTGTAACTTGGTTGTCTCGAAAGAGCGTGTTCGGAGGGCAAATGCTACGAGAACATTCCGTCTTGTAAATTTTTAACGGATAGACATGCGTTTGTTTCGATTTCAGCACCTGTTTAACGGTGCTCAAATGCATGACAAATCACGCACGACGTGCGCTGTTCTGCGGGCAGAGCTGTAATCCTGTCAAAGATGGTTACATTCATGTTAAGGTTTAGTACACTTTTCTAGGGGAACTTAGTTGTGGTGTGACGCATAGCAAATCAATGAGGCAGACTAGTCACGCTAATAACTGCGAATTATTGGTGGTTCGGTGGAAAAAGACGATGAAGCCACTGCCTGCCTGCCTCGGTAGCGCTGCCTGCATTTATGGTCAGTTTCTGGTCATCTTAGTGGTCGGAACTGTTCGGGACGTCGGATGACTCGAAAAGGTACATTCCGTATCGGAGACCGACGGAACCTGCGCCACCAGGCGCCTCAAAAGGTGTTAGAAGGACCCAAGCTGGAACCGACGAGCACTCCGCCATGACCGCCCAAGGGGGTGACACCGGGAAAAAACGGCAGCTGGTTCGTACAAGCCTGCCTGACTGCAAGCGAGAAGACACTGGGGAATCTGAGGAGGAGTCAACAATCATCGGGGACTACAAGTGGCGAACCTTTCAGACCTAGATATGGACGAGGGTGGCTTGCGAATTGTGAGCTATCGCAAAGACAGAATGGTGGGCATTCCACTGCTAATCACTCCAGCATCCGAAAGAGCTGATTTAAGACAGGTGAGCACTATTGTCCTATACTCCGAGATTGAAACGATTCTCGGTGGAGCCTCAGTCGGGAGCCATTTCACAGCACAGGGAGCATCACTCTTCGATGTAGAGACAGAAGGACAAGCTAACGTCCTTCTGAGACCAAGAATATCGGCGGTATAGCCATATCTGCTCCGTGTCTGACACAGTTAAATACAAAACACGTGCATTGTTAGAGGAGTCCCAGAATGCATACTCGGATAAAGAGCTGTTCAATTACCTCAGACCTGAAGGAGTGTTCCATTCAAGAAGAATCATCCGTGGGGTCCAAACCTCGTCATCTGAGTGGGAGTCAAGGCGCACTGACTCTGTGGTTCTCACACTTACTCCAAACTCTGAATGCCCAGAGAAGGTTACCTAACCTTGTTTTTTTACCAGACACGAGCATGTCGACTACGTGGAGGCACCGCCTCGCTGTTTTACGTACCAGCGCATGTAGCTAAGTGCTGTCGTGAAGAACATAGATGGAAGCGCAGTGGGGGACTTCATGACGTTAAAACGTGTGCAAGTAAAGGAAATTTTGTGTCTGTTAACTGCGGCGGCGACCAACCAGCCAGTTACGGCCGATGTCTTGCACAGAAAGCCGGTTGGCCAAGGAATAAGATGTTTTTCTTGGGTCCGAAGGATGCAAGCGCACCATCGAACACGAAGACGTCCAGTGCGCCACAACTAAGTGGCTTGGAAACAGAGTACGCATGTAATTTGTTGCGTTTGAAACCGAAAAAAGAAGTTATTGAGCCGACGCAAACGGTCAACGGCGCTTTTCAAAAAGAGTCCCAAGAACACACCTACACAGCCGCACGCAGTGAATAGACAAGTACCACTTGGGAAGCAGGCAGCAGGAAAACTGCCAGCATGTGATACGCGCTTTGTTCACGACACTACACTTACACGTCGCGAAGATGCCTGAGAGTTCAACAAAGGATATGCTGGAAGTAGTGCTGGCTTTTCAGTCTGTAATGCTCTGCTCCATTGTGTCGGAACGGAACGAAAACGTAATCGAAACGGTATTTATTATTTCGTATCGGAGTGAGACCGAAATATTTTTGATCAGTTTTCGGTTCAAGGAAAATGTTGGCAATACGATACAACCGATGTCAGGCAACGTCAGCATAAGCGCGCATCTCAGACAAGGATAGTGCGAGCGATAGCCTGTCGAGCGCTCCACTAATCTTAGCCTGCCGCTCGATGCACTGGGAGATCGGCATCGTAGCAAAACCGAGGGCTTGCGCTCTGAAGAGCTTATTGTTTCGTTTTCTACGGGCACAGCGCTTTGTTACCCAAATTTTATCGTTCGTTCATGTTAGTGTAGGATCGTTTGTCGGAACAGCAGTCTCGCATTTGACGAGTACACTCGATGGCGGGCTGCTTCTGAAATCATGCTCAGTGCCTAAGGCACTGAGCATGATCTCAGAATTTATAGTTCACTTATTGAGAAAAATAAATACTGTTTTACCGTTGCTTTGCTTTGAAAGATTTTGCAAGTGAACCAAAACCTTTATGAACCGTTACGAACCTTTTCTTTTCGTTCCGTACCAGAACCGGGATGGAACTTCTTTCAGTGGAATGAAACCAAAACGAGAAAAAAATTTTTCGTTCCGACACTCTACATATGCTTAGTAGCATGATGACAATTTCTCGGCCACTCGGTCCTCTCCATCGTTCAGAAGTGCAGTGGAACTGTGCCGGTAACCTACAGCGTCCTTGTGAAACTTAACCTCTTCCTTGCAAGACCTCTATACCAATTCTAGCCCTCTTGAAGGCTGGTCTCTCGTATCGAAGGACGATCTTGTGGTACATCAGACATGACAATCCGAACATACCGTCATTTGCAAATGGAAGTGCCATGATATACATCAGGCGAGAAATACCTCACGTCGCCTTATCAGTGCAAGACCTTTGTTCTACCTCCTTGGAAGTCGCCGCTGTGCAAGTGTGTATGGGAAACCGAAAACTCAATGTGATATCAGTGTACATAAGTCCACGAAGGAAGGTCTCTACGGAAGCGTTTATAAAGGACCTTTGCATTCGTTTCCCCCCCTGCTAAAATAACCTATGGCGATTTTAATGCACATCATTCGCTCTGGGGAATTACGTTGTAGATTTTTCGAGGCAAGGGACTTGCAGCAGCCACGGATGCTGCTGACTTAGGTGCGGTGCACGGTGCCAACCCACTTTCTTCAGGCCATCAGATTCATCCAGTGCAATAGACCTCATGTTGCATTCTGCAGACCTTTGGTATCATCAACAACGGCCCCAGACAAGATGGGCAGTGACCATATCCCGATCTTCACCAACATTGCCGGATTTCAGACTGCTGGTCGACAATTACGTGCTGTGACACGCTGGGACACATATAGAGAAGCATCGGATGAATCCCCTGGCGAGCTGTTCGCAGATATGTTGCGGAGCAAGAGAGCGGCTACTTCAGTGTTGAAACTGCCAAGCCATCTCCCTACTCCTGACCTGAAACTAAAGAACCTCTGTGCAGCGCTTAGGAGAGCGGAGCGGAAACTAACGACGAAAAAGGAAATGCCTCTACGAAAACGGAATATAACAGGATAAACTCTGGCATCTGTTGTAACGCAAGAAACATTAAGGCGAGTTCATGGGCTGCTTTCTGTGAGAGATAATAGGCGTATACTGCCATGACAGGTACATGGGGAGTAATCAATGGCCTTTCCGGAAAGATTCGCCCGCGCAGGCCGTTCGAAGCACTTGTTTTAAAGCGAGGAAAATATTTACAAGCCCTTGCAGAAGATTTTGCAGATGTATCCACATCTGGTAGATCAGCAGGAGTGGGGAACCCTCTATGATCTCAATCATTCCATACGATGGGTATGCCATTCTCTTTTCGTGAGTCGGATTTGGCTCTTAGCACATTAAGAAGACGCTGTGCTTTGGGTCCTGATTTTATCAGCAATTATATGCTGACAAACCCGCCATACGAACCAAGATGCGCCCTTCTGGAGATATTTAATCACACCTGGGGTACAGGAGTACAGGGTACAGCATGGGTGGTGCCAGCGCTGAAGTCTGGAAAGGATCGGCCAGTATCACTGACATCATGTGTATCAAAGTTGATGGAAAGACTAATTTGTACGAAGTTAACTTGGTATCTTGAGCAAGGAAGTAGACTGCCATCGTGCATGACCATGTTTCGTTCACGTTTGAGTGTCCAGGACAGTGTCTTGGACTTATTAAGCCGCATTGAGCATCATCGCGTCCACGACCTTTCGACACTCACCATCTTCATGGACGTTGCCGAAGCATGCGACTGTGTGCTTCATACAAGCATCATCAACAGACTCCAAGCCATGGGCGTCCCTGGAAGTGCTCTTGGATTGGTACATGAATTTCTCAGAGATCGATGTGTCCGGGTTAAGCTCGGGAATATAATGAGCGAAAAGCGACACATTTCCCTCGGCGTCCCAAAAAGAAGTCTGCTATCTCCCTTGATTTTTAACGTTGCCATGGCCAGCCTTCCAGACGCGATGAAAGTAGGTTGGAGAGCAATAAATGTGTCCATCTATGCAGATGACATCTGCATTTGGATCCCAGGGTACCAACACAAACGGTTGGCTCATGTAGTCCAAGGTGCAACCTCCATCACCAAACGCCCCTCATCAACGATTAGCCTACCTCTATCAGCGAAAAAATCTGCCTTCGTGCTTTTCCTGGTAGTGAGGCTGAAGTCAACGCGCCTGATGCTCAATTCCGAGAGGACACCCAGTTCGTCATGCAACTAGTCTTAGTTTCCTGGGCGTCACTGTCTACAGCAAGCTACGTTGGCGACGCGCTGTTGAAAGTGCTGTGGCTGCCTCAGTGCAAAGAGCCAACGTACCTCATCGCACGGCAAGTGTACGGGGGGAAACAATACTATATGTCCATGCTTAAACCGAATGCTGCACTGACAACCAGCCACATTCTCTATGAGTTGCCGCTGATATCACTATCACTCAGTCAATTCGAACGCTTGCAGAAAGTACATGGAAAAGGACTTCGCTTGGTGATGGGAGTTATCCGGGTGGCTTCAAACAAGAAGCTTACTAACGAAGCAGAGTCTCGTCCGCTCCGCCTTTTGGCATCTTAGGCCTTGATGACGCAGCTGTTACGGTTGGGCGAGTCCCTTGCATTCATGGCGCTTCTCTGGCAGCTAAAAGCAAACACTCGCTCCCATTTTCATGCGACGCGAAATACCTTCAGATATTTAGGACTGGAATGGCCTAAACGGAGCCGTCTCGACCCGCCATGGTACTTTTCGGACGTTATAGCTGCAGCCTCAGCGTACCCCAGCTACCGGTAAAATGCACCGTTACAACTGCCGAAGCAAAGTTTCTTGTACTGGAGCACTTGAACACACTTGAAGCCACCTACCAAGTGTACACAGACGGGTCGGTGTGTGGACAAACAGAACGCTACACAGCGGCATTCTGCATACCTTCTCTTAGTGTGGCATGGTCTGGCCACCTGGATCGCGTAGTTTCGTATACAACAGTAGAAAGCGCGGCAATTACCGTGGCTTTGCGAAAACCACGGGCCTGTTCTGCATGGGATGTTGTGGTGCTTACGGACTCGGGGCCAGCGTTACAACGATTACATCGTGGCCTACCTCGAGAGAAGTTTACAAGGAAATCTCTGGCACGGATGAGAGACCTAATGAGCGTGGAATTTAACGTAAAATTACAATGGATCCCACCCTACGTAGGAATTGAAGGAAACGAACAGCTAGTGCTCTTACACGCCTATCGCTGACATGTGTCCCAAAAATCAGACCGCCAAACATTTTTCAGAACTGAAAGGATGCAATCCACAAGACTCCACATCAAGCCTGTGTGATGCATGGAGTTATTCGCATGGAAGCGACGCTGTTGTACCGCATCAGAACCGACTCCGCATACACCCCGGCTTAGTTATTCAAGAGTGGACTTGGCGCTTTCCCGCTCTGTGCCTTCTGTGGTGATGTCGGCGACATTGAGCATTTGACTATGCCCGCCGTTCGGTACAGAAAGAAAAGTGATGGTGGACAGCCTGCAAAAGAGTGGTCTTACGCACAGGACCTTTGAAGAGCGCGATGAATTACCGTAATGCGCAACCTTGACTGCGCGTGCGCAGACAGTTCCGCGCAGGCACGCTACGCTCCTCGGAGAAATCAAATTTAAGATGATTGTACATTTGGCGATTTGGTACCAATCCACGTTTTTTACAGAACCACTTCTAAACACGGACAAGCGAAACGCGGACGTTCGTCTGTCCATGCTTAGAAGTGGTACTGTAAAAAGATGGCGCCCAGGAGATAGCGCGGCTCGCTGAGCTAAGGCACCATATTCTGATCCAGCAGCTACGGTAAACATAGCAGAAAAACAATCTGAACGCTACAGCAGTTATCGAAACAGACCAGTCTGTATTAACATTTTCATCATCGAGCATGGACGCTGTGTTCGCTCTCTACTTATTTTCCCTTTCCGCCTTACTTCCAGTGTGAAGTGTCAAAGCGGACGCTCGTCCGGTCGACCTCCCCAACTTTCATCATTTTAAAACAAAGCATTTGCCGGCCGCGGCAGCCGCATTTCAATGGAGGCGAAATGCGAAAACACCCGTGTACTTAGATCTGAGTGCACGTTAAAGAACCCCAGATGGTCGAAATTATTGCAGAGCCCCCCTATACGGCGTACGTCATAATCAAGTTGTGGTTTTGGCACGTAAAACCCCATAATTTAAAGCCAAGCATTCATTGCTTCCTCCAAGAGTCTTGGCGCTTCTCGTACCTTCCTCGCAGGGTGTGTTTGTGGATATGTATAGACAACTTGAGCCACCGGGTTTGTTCCTGGATAGTCGACTCACTGCTGACAGACAGGCAACTTGGGTCAGTGGGTGTGTCCATTGTTGGCCAATCCCCTGCAATGTGTGTGGGTGAGGGGTGAGGGGCGTTAAACGTTTGAGACATGTGTCGTACGTCTCTGTGGATATGCAACTCGTCAATATCTCTTCTCACGACAAGCATCATACATTGCCTTCGTCCTTGCGACGCGGACACAGAGAGAGAGAGCAAATGATAAATGAAAGGTGGGGAGGTTAACCAGGACTGAGCCCGGTTGGCTACCCTACACTGGGGAAAGGGAAATGGGGACGGAAAGATTAAAGAAAGAAGAGAAAGTCCACCGGGGATATCGTTCAGTCACTCAGTCCGGATCACAGACGCTGACTCAATCCTGTATCTTTCAAATATCGCAGCAGCGCTTTTGTGGCCTTTTGTAGCTGCGATATGCGAGGCTATGGTCCCAAGATCTTGTTCAAGGTGAAAGGTTTTCTATCTAACTGGTTGAGAGCTGTGCAGAGTTCTTGTCTTTCATGTTCAAATGATGGGCAGTAGCACAGTAGATGGTCTATAGTTTCTTCGACACCGCAGGCATTGCACTCGGCGCTATCAGCCATTCCAATTAAAAACGTATATGCATTCGTGAATGCGACGCCCAAGCGTAAGCGGCACAGCATTGTTTCCTCATTACGCGGAAGCCCTGGTAACAGCCGCAGTTGCATAGATGGATCGAGGGAATGCAATCGATGTTGAGTGAAATCAGGTGTGTGCCACTTCTCCAATGTCATACGGTGCGCTAGCTTGCCTAAGTGTTGGGCTGCGTCAGTCCGCGATAAAGGTATAGAAACAAGGGTTGCTCCTTAATGTGCTTTCTTAGCAGCTTCGTCAGCGACGTGGTTGCCGGAGATACCGCAATGGCCAGGCAGCCACTGAAACACGATGTCGTGCCCTTTCGCAATCATGTGATGGTGCATTTCTCGTATCTCCGATACGAGTTGTTCACAGGACCCGCGACGAAGAGATGACAGAAGATATTGTAAGGCCGCCTTTGAATCACAGAATATTGCCCACCGATTAGCCAGTTGGTTGTTAATATAATCTACGGCACCTCGGAGGGCAACAAGCTCCGAACCGGTCGATGTTGTCAAGTGAGAAATGGAATCGCCACAGGCTACGAGGCCGGTGTCATCCGCTACGGCCGCTACCTCGCTAGCACAGGCAAGCTTCGCGTCATCTAGGTTGCAAGGCTGCTTTAAATTTGCGTTTTTTAATCTCTCTCTCTATTTTTGCGTCCGCGTGTGTGCGTCTGTGCTCAAAACTACCCCCTCGCGTTAAGCTCATGGTCGCATCATAGTCGAGTAGGTGCAGAGTGTTGTTACACACGCGTCGGTACTTAAAAGCGCATCAAAGAAAAAATATTAAGCCGAGCTAGATAGGAAAATTATTTGCCTAGAAGTTTATCATCTTTTCTGTGTGCCAATATGTGACGTTGTTGCGTAGAAAAATTGGGAATACGCTACAAACACCACGAACAAGCAGCCCATCTGGCCCCGAACTTCCGGGAGCACATCAAGGTAGCCCCTATCCCCAGAAGCATGCACCCGGAACATCATGCCGGTCGTCTCCAAGCTCTCGCAAAGACTCTACAGACAAAATATGGCAGTCTCCCCACCACACTATACACAGACGCCGCGCAGTACCCCCCCCCCAAAAAAAAAAACAAAAAAAAAACCAAGAAAATTGGGTGTTTTACGTGCCAAAACCACTTTATGATTATGAGGCACGCCGTAGTGGAGGACTCCGGAAATTTCGACCACCTGGGGTTATTTAACGTGCACCTAAATCTAAGTACACGGGTGTTTTCGCATTTCGCCCCCATCGAAATGCGGCCGCCGTGGCCGGGATTTGATCCCGCGACCTCGTGCTCGGCAGCCAAACACCATAGCCACTGAGCAACCACGGCGGGTTACCCCCCCCCCCCCCCCAAAAAAAAAAAATAATAAAAAAAGAAGAAGCCATGACGGTCATCGTTGTCTAACGTAACCTTCAAGAGGTGGTCTCGATGACCGTCCGCACTGCCAGCGCCCTCGTAGCGAAGGAGACTGCCATCACCTTGGCCATCAGCTCTAGTCTGACCAACGAGTACGTCACAATTATTACTGACTCCCAGGCAGCTTGCCGTTGCTATGCGAGAGGCGGAATATCTTCAGTCGCCCACCGACTCCTCAAACAAGACTCCCAATTCCTGGACGTTGTAATAGTGTGGACTCCAGGACACGAGTCCCTCCGTAGAAATCAGTGTGCGCACGCTGTAGCCCGAGCTCATGCCTCCTGGGCGCCACGAGAGAGGGATACGGCTGCATCTATGGAGCCCGTACCTTTATAATAAAACGCCATACTGCAACACCACAGATTGAAGAGACGAAATTACCCACCTCCACACAAGACCCTCTCACGTGAAGAAGCCATAACATGGCGACAATTACAAACCAATACATACCCCCATTTAAGCAGACTACACGCAATACACCCTACACCATACTCACACAAATGTCCCCTTTGTACTGACCACCCCTCCCTATATCACACCACATGGGCGTCCCCAACGTGAAGGCAGCTCCGCAAATACCCAACCCCACACCCGAGCAGTGGGAGGCCGTGCTGACTAGTTCGGACCCTCGTAACCAGCAGCAACTGGTGCGGTGGGCCCGAGATACAGCAATAGCCGCAAGAGCCCTGGACTAAGCGCGCCTCCCGCACAATCAGAAAGACACCTTTTCTTTAAATAAATGTTTTTCCTCCTCCTCCTCCTCCTCCTACATGCCGTGAACAGGCTTTCTCACACAGCTAACTTGCCCTACCCAAGATGGCCGCGTCCCAGCTATTATCGCTGTTAAGCCTGGGAGACGCGCGTTTTCAAAGCTTAGATGGTGCGAGGTAGGGTAGGCAGCAGGTATGGTGTCAACAGCTCGCATGTTGACACCTTATAATTATGATTCTGACCCGAAGTCGACCGTTGTGTTTAGGTCAAACTAGGTGTGTGGGGAAGTCTGCTTACGCAATTTCGCATATCGCATATTGCCTCCGGAGGTGCCGCTTCTGCTCCTCAATTCGAATCGTCCGCATCCAAAACTGACGAGTTGACGCCATCCCCCCTTGATCCTCCTTTCTACCGCTCTCCATCAGCCAGCCAGTGCTGACGTCACGCGAGAGATGTCGTAGTTCAAAATAGGTGGTGCCACTCCTATTTTCCATTTTCGTCATTGTCTCGCTTAAGAATGCTCAGTTGTAGCGACAAATGACGTAGCCATTATTACAGATGCCTAATCTTTCAATATGGCTCGACTTAATGTTTTCATTCAGTCTCCCTTCAGGGGGAGTAGCAACTAGGATGGCGACATCTTCAATACCTTTCTTCTTTCTTTTGCGTTCTTGCAGACCCGATGACCAACAATCTCCGCAACGGCCACCTGCTGAAACCCTCGCAGGCTCACAGAGACGGCAACACCATCAGCCTCCACCGGAGGCTCAGGCCGTCCAGGAAGTCGCTGCGCCGCAGCTGCTCCTTACTCTGACACGAAGCTGTGGCCCATAACCACTCTTACCCAAATTTTAGCCGGAGCACGTCTACGTGCAGATGGGAACAGGCCCAGACTGTCCGTGAGGGTTCGATTTACTATGTCATCCGGGGCCATGTTTGCCAACGCTTCAGAGATGGCGAGGGCATGCGTCGCTGACGGAGGAAGCGCATCGAAGGCTTCTTGGTTGGCTGCTGGTGCACTGAGAGTTGGTTTCTTGTGAGCAGTTCTCGTGTAAAGGCCCTGGAAACCATCCCGGTAGTGGCAGGGTCCTCAACACACAAACACATGCATAGTCGTTGGTCCCCTTGGCCTCGACGTGGTGCTTTCCGGATTGCGGTCATCGCATTGAAAGCTCGCGTTTGAGTGTCGGTGTGAGACGGACTTGTGAAGGAAGTGAGCGCCCCCCCCCCTTTTTTTTTCTCGAAGGAAAGCATTTCTTAGAATTCGAACGCTGTACTTGGATCCAGCAATGCCGAGACACCGCATTGTAATGATGTCTCTGCAGGAGAGCACATATCGTTAGATTAAGTCTGCCTCTATGGCATCCCCTTTTCTTTAAGTCGACGCCTTTGGAACAGTTTACCGCTGTATGCTTTTTGGCGGGACAAGCGTCGAGTAAGGCTGGCAACATTATATAAACAGGAATGCCAGCACTTATCATTGTACAGTGGCATTTTTGGAGTCCTTACGTGGCGGAGTCCTTAACGCAACTTTCGTCGTCGCGTACGAAGAGAATGTACAAAGGCGCTTCCATTGGTGTCAATTTGAGTGGCGACATCGAATTGTAGTAACATCTAAGAGGTCATCAAGCAAAGTGCCTTAATAAACAATTTTCTGGCGATTACGACATTACGATTACGACATTTTCTCGCGAGTGCGGCAGCTTTCCCTATCGCTGGTTTGTCGGGTCAACAGCTTTAGGCATAAAAGCACAGGCGTTTATTCATGGAGACCTTTCCATCATAAGGGCAGTGAAGAGGAATGTAAGCAGCAGCAAAAACCAACCAACAACAACAACAACAACAAAAAAAGCATTCAGCTCTGTTTGCTGCACTATCCTGGAGTAACCCCTTTGTATAAACGAAGCAAAGGTCTTCTATATATTTTAAGCACCGCCGCTCTGACACCATGACTACAAATGTGTTAAAGGAGACAGTGTCTTTATTGTGGCTATCGATTTCCTAATTTTTGCTTTATGACAGTCGTTAAACTTTCATCATGAAATTAATTGACGTAGAAACATAAATATGAAGGCTGTCAGCAAACATCTTGTCTGCTTCATTAAGGCCGGAAAGAAGTGTCACATCGTATTCCTCCGTCCTTCTACAGCGTGCCTCGAATGTCGTGCCACAGTAACCTTGCGATAGACAGGGTAACAGTAAACGCGTGCGCCATTTGCATCTTGACGGGCAGCAGATCACATCGCAATGTTTGGTTTATCGTCATCCATGACGGAACAGGAATCTCCGCGCCAAAACTCTTCTGTGACATTTGGGCGGTGTGGCGTACGTCGAGCTCTCGATTTTAGTTTCTTCTCCAATTCTCCCACGTTGTGAGACAGTGTTGAATGCGTCAAATACCAGAGAAAGCACGCGAAATAATGTTGACAAAGTGTCCACAGCTTTGATCAAGAAGGGTCAGTTCGAACTCTCACCCAAGCGACAAGTAGCGGTTGGTGCAAGCGGATATTGCTGTTATTTAAAAAGTTTCACGAAACGGGCGCTGTTGGCGGAGGGTTTCAATTGCGCATGACAATCTATTTCCGCTGCTGTTTTCGTCGCTTCTGGATTGCACTGGCGTGTTGCTGAGGAGAGGCACCGTGCCACCAGAGCCTTACTCGGACGAGCCGGGCGGTTCCAGTCGTGCAAGAGGTGGCCGTCCTGTCCAAGGGGCGGTCATACTAGATGTTCGCGATGTTCCACTTGAACATTTTTTAGCAGTAGCGCGTGGTGCCACAAATTATGTGACCGCGTGCAACGCTAGACGCATCTTGTTTGTGGGCTGTAGGTCATTGGGGGCTTACAAGGGTAACCGAACAATGCAGCGTCAAAAAACCCACATTCAGAATTGATTGAGCAGGTGACAGAGAGTTTGCAAACGAACAGGGTGCTTTGGTTCGGTGTGACGAGCGACAATAGTGCGAGCTTTACGGCTGAAAAAATAACACGAGCGTGCCGTACTTACCGGCTGCTTTTTTTTTTTACTACGCGCCGCTTTGAATTATAATATCCCGCAGATATTTTTTTTTTTTTAAGAGTTGCCTTAGAGCTGTTGCTCCAGCTTGTTTTTCAGCAGTACTCTTAACACTGGGCCACTTGTCTTGACTGCGGTTATTGCGTCCAGAAACTCGTTCGAGCACGTCAGGTAGTGGGGGCAGCAAGATAACTGTTGCCTCCACAGAATGTGATGACAGGTCATTCGCGCATCCGTGACTTGACGCTTTGTGGATTGTCCTCTTTCAGCGACGTTTATTGCGTGAAAAACGTTGTTCGGACTGGAGAAACAGTCCGAAATGTTTCAGTACCTATTATTGCTGGAGAAACGCACATTTACTGTGCATTTTAATGAGTCCTCAGGTACTGGGATTCTCTTTTTAACAGCTAGGGCCGCCGTTTGTACAAGGTGAAGAGGAGTGTGTTAGTAGAGTACTTTGAGTGTTAAACGCGCCAGATGAGGAGATGCACACTGCCTAAAGTAGCGTTTCATAGTCCAGGTGAAGAGAGGTGTTCTCAAGTGTTACGCCATTTTTCCACGTTCGGAATGGTGAAAAAAAAAAAGTTTGGATGAACCGGTGAGTTCAACGAAATCCATGTTTTTTATCGCATGTGTTTGTGTTTTTAACCGCGTGTTCTGTTATCCCGGTCATTTGTAAGCGGTCAACAAATAAAAAGGCTATTAAATTGTCGTGCTCTGCTGTCGTGTTCTTTTCCAGCACGACATTGTGCTGCTTTGTACTCTACACCAAGAAATGAATTAAATATGATCATAGGAACGAAGGAAAGGCTGCGTGATATGACGTGGTCTAATTCCAGCGAAGTCTAGACACGATCCTTGGAAATCGGGATCCCTGACTGCTTAGCATTCTGTCAGTATTCGCAAAGGGCGCTAAAATCTCTAACACTGCTAGCACAGGATCGATGTTACGGTGATGGGTATATACGGTACAAGATAACTTTGTTATGGGGTAATAATAAATGTGAGACATTTCCTTGTCGGAAAGCATAAAAGGGCGATGAAAAGCGCTGGTTAGTGCCTGCTCAAGAAGAAAAATGACTTTGTTTTGATTCATAGGCTACCAACCAACGAAAAAGGGAGGGAGGTGGTGCAAGGTCTGCCCTTAACTTAAGAAAAATAAATGAAAAACATGGCAAATGGACATTTTGCAGCAATGACTCCTGCTGGAACTTTATAACTACGACTTAGTAAATTGTTGTACACAAGATCAATGCATAAGAAATGTCAACGAAATATCCTAACACACAGAAAGCCGGAAAGTAAAACACGACATAGCAAGAAAGAAAAAAAATCTAGGGAGCTCAGATAAAAAGAAAATAGAACTTATATACAATGTGATGAACACGCTTCTTGAGCCCACAAAGCCCGCACACCTTTTCACATCAAATGAAATCAAGAAAGCTTGTTCACATATATTTGTGGCCATGGAGAGTATATGGGTACGAACTGTGGAATTAAAAAAAAAATTAAGTTATGGGGTTTTACAAGCCGAAACAACTTTCTGATTATGAGGCATGCCGTAGTGGGAGACTTCGGAAATTTCGACCACCTGGGGTTCCTTAAAGGGCCCCTGAAACGGTTCGGACAAATTTAGTAGACGCATAGGGTACAGCTAAAGTTATACATTCGTACCACAATTTGTGTGAAACGTCTGATATTAAGAGAGCTACGGACGATTACAAGTTACGCTCCTCCACAGTCATGCATTTTCTCCTCATGTCGCTCGCCAACTGATCAGTGCTAACCTGCGCCTTCACTGGCTCAGCATCATGATGCCATGTCGTGTCGTCGACTTCCGGTTCTGAAGGAACGAGCGCGCGAAGCCTCTCCAAGCTCTCCGCCAGCTGCTTGGCAGTCGACCTCAAGCGAGAGCTATCGAAGCAGTGTGCGTTGCGAGCATTCTGTCGCAGCGCCGAACGTGTCTGGTATTCCGGTAACCACAGGCGAGCTGGGCGCTTCGACGGATGGCTAGAGGCACAAACTCAACCTTATGAAGGAACTTTAGCGTAGACGTACTTGAGCTGCCTGATCGGCCTCCACGGTCCAGCCACCCGTTGGCGCAGAGCTTAACCAGCCGAACAAAGAGCTAATATTGCTCTAACCAAGTGTAAAACATTTTAAACATTTACAAAAACAACGTGTTAACGATTACACTCCTGCGAAAAATTTACACCAGCAGCAAAGAATAATACATTTCGTTACTGCTACTGTGTGTGGCTGAGCTCTATGCCACCAGGTGGCTGCGCCATGCAGATCATTCACATTTGCGCTTCTGCTCATCCCGTGAGACGACACGATCAAGCGGCCAGGCCCTGTCCCCTTGCGCTTGCGTTTACCCTAATACCGGATTCTCAAAACGCTATTGCGTTAGTAATCTTCCGGTGTAATATGACGGCCGCAAACGCGCACATCCTGGCCCCGATCGGATAGCGGCAGTCCGATGCGCTGCAGCCAGTCCGCTCGTCTGCTGCCTTGCGGAGGAAGACGATGTCGCAGCTTGACATATAGCCAGTCGCTACGTTTGCAGCTCACAACGTAACAAAGTGCTCGCGAAAAGACTGAGACTGGCTCTGACCGCGGAGCTCTCGTCAATATAGAGCACGTTGTAACACAAGCAGACGACACTTGCAGTGTGCCGGAAGTGCTTGAGTGTAGTGAGAAATGGTTCTTCTGCACCCTCTTTCTATTACTTTCTTTTTATAGAAACAAATTAACGAACGTTCCAACTATTATGAACATCATTAGTGCACCATAAAGGTGGGAAAGTTGTCGTTGACGCGCCCTGGGCAGCTAATCGGATAGCTGACCCTAGTGACGTCAATTGAGTCATTTACGTCATATGGGTAGGGGAGACTGAAAATTCCGCCGAGCAGTGTGCTGCGATCGGCAGTGATGTATCTTTAAAACCTTAATAATGACACGCTTTACGCGTAGCACGTAGATGCGTCAATTAATGATCAGCAGGACCTACTCTAACGACTCAGGCCGCCATGGCAGGGATTCGATCCCGCGACATCGTGCTTAGCAGCCCAACACCATAGCCACTAAGCGACCACGGCGGGTAAACAGTGGAATGATGATTGAGTAAAATTAGTATGGTAATTACTTAATTAGTAATTGATTTGCTGAACTACACCCCAACTGAAAAATTCTTCCAGTATATAAAAAACGCTAAAGTGAGCTCTACGTTGGGTTTCCAGTGCCTAAAACAAAGTTTTTAGGCATCAAATTCAGTGCATCAAAAGTAATACGTTGGGCATTGCGGGAAACGATGCAAAGTGTAGTTTTTATGTGCAAGTTCAATAATTCTGGAGTGTCAGTTTAAGGTCTGCGGCATTTTAAACTACAATTTCTTAATATAATTCGTCCGTCGTCCTTCAGACTCGAAATACGTATGTCAAAAGTTGTAGGCATTGTGCACGGCTATATAGTTGTGTTAAAAACGGTGTCTACCACACGGGAAAATCAGGAAAACCGGAAATTCTCAGCAATTCTGTATAGGCTGGAAATACTCAGGGATGACTCAGGGAATGTGTGCTTCTATCAAGGAAAATGAGCTTAATTTTTTTGATGATGATGATGATGAAAAACGTTTATTTGCTCTATTTTGCAGTGATTTTTGCGGCTTCAGATGGAGTCAGATGGCTTCAGATGGGACGAAAGTCGCAGTAATGCTGGCTCTAGCAACAAAGAGTTATTGTAATGAATTGTCTTTGACGCCGTGACGGTCGTTGGAGGAGTGGCCAGTGTACAGTCAAAGAACGACTTTCCGGACGCCCGATAATTTGGACGGCTTCGCGGCACCACCACGTACCCCATGGAGCCAATGTATAAGAGCCTTTGAAATTTGGACGCAAGAACTCTTCACCGTCCGACTTTCCGGACTTTTTGCCATGACCGCAGGTCGGAAACGGCATTAATCAAAGCCACCACCGCCGCTATTTCGATTACCTCGTCGCCTCGAACCGGCGCTCTCGCACGTAGATTCGCTGGCAGCTGTGCAGGCACCATCGCGGCTACGCTAGGCTTAGCGCTATTAAGCTTCTTGCAGTTCTGTGCCGTGTTTTTCATTGAAAGAATTCGCTTCTGTTAGCAGTGGCACCGAATTAATCTTCGTGGTCTTCGCGATTTCCGTCGAAGCTCGGAAAGCACAATACGTTGCATAATGCTGCTTCCCGAAAGTCAGCTTTGATTCAGCACAGTAATGTTACGCGGTGAAGTATACGCGAAAGTATTGCGGTGAAGCATAGCAAGCGTGATTAGGGTCAAATGGCTCCGGACACAGTATGTGCTCCTTAATTATACACGCGTGAACCCGCCGTCTCCTATTACAGTACGAGCACCGATATGCCTAATAAATGTACTGGCTGGCTTTTAGAGCTTTTCTGGATGTGCGTGGTGATGTGAGCCTTTAAGGGTAGTAAAATACATGGGCCGCATTCTAAAACGATCCACTTCGGCGACACTATCGCCTCGGCGATAATTAGCCGTCAGTCGCGCGCTGATTGATGTTTTAGCGAAAATCGGATGACCTATGTCATGCCATTTCACCTACGTCATCCCATTTCGCTCAACCAGCCAATCAGCGCGCTCCTGAAGGCGAACTATCGCATCGCCGAAATGGATCGTTTCAGAATAGAGCCCATGCACTCATTTTTTCGAAGTGCTCGAATTTTCGAACGTCTTCGCGGCCCTTAGGGAGTCCGAAAAATCGGATGATGACTGTACAACTGACCAAGCAGATGCTTCAAATGGTCTGTGAGGGGAACGCGCGAGGGAACGAGGACGAGAACAGAAAGGATCTGCGCATTGAGGAATGAAGGGGGAAGGAAGCGTGCCGCCGCTTCTTTGAAGTAGCTTGAACTCAAAAATTAAAGTGTTGGCTGACGCCGAGGTGCCGGTGTCCCTCATGGAAACCAAAATAAACTCTCTCGGCCCGTCTTGACATAAAACTATGTGCTGTGTCACTCAGGGAATTTTGCAAAGGCACTCGTGAAAAACCTGCAGAACTCGGGGAATTTGGAAATGTCAACTTGGTAGACATCCTGTCAAGCTTTGTTTTGTCTTGGTTGAATAGAAACTTTATATTGATAGCTAGGTTCCTGTTATATGTATGAAGTACGCCCAGCGACTATCTCTGGAAGTTCACTTTGTAGGTAAGTTTTTAACTGTTACAGCTGTTCATTTAACTGTTACAGCTGTTAATACTTTCTTTTTGTTTATGTAGAAACAAATGGGGACAAGAAATACATGGACGGACGAACGGTGCATGAACTTCCAACTGGTTTCGGGCGCGTATTCTGAGAAAAACTGCTTTTGCGCGGAATGCGCCACGCAGGACTGTTTTGTGCCGGAATGCGCGACTGTCTTGTATGAGCATCAGCAATCATCAAGGTGTCCCGTTTCTTCTATTTGTACACTTGTTCCTCCAATTCATCCTAACCATTTATTTATACGTGATTGGACACTAACCAACCAGTTGCGATTTTACGCACCGTTCGTTTGCCCATGTTTTCCTGTCCTCGTAGTTTCGTACGCAGCTGAAGAAGAAAGTATGAAGAGGTATATATACGGGGTAAACTAACATCATAATGAGGCGATAGTAATACGTCGGTCATATTTTTGTTGGGTTTTGTTGTCGTTCTTGTCGGAGCAACCATTTGGTTCACATTATCCGTGCGGAGCTCTAGCGCATATCTGTTGGCCACGTTACTAAACTACGCTTCACCAGACTGCGGCACTGCTTTTGTGCGGAAGCATTTAGCCGTCTTGAAGACACTCGTCACAGACGGGACATTGAAGACCCCGCTATCTTACCGTCCCGTGATGCATCAGGGAAAGACTTGGCTCCTTTGTCGTGGGAAAACCAAAAATGTGCTAATAATAATTTAAGACCATGCGAGATCTAAGTGGGGGAAAGGGAGGGATGATGGGGCAAATGCAAAGACTGCTTCGAAGATGAAGACAGAAACAGTTTGCCGAGTGAAAATGCCGAGAGTAGCGTATTTTCTGCTAGGTAAGACAGCTTGGGTAGACGCATCCCCTACCTTTCGCATCTTTCAAAGAAAACAATTGGCATATAAGACGCACCTGTATATAAAGGCACCTATTTTAGCTCGGTCGGCATGATCAAATGCGATTAAGCACGCTTGCACACTTATCGCGAAATGTCGTACTCGCCCCCATTTCAAAGCATTAAATTTTCTTAAACAAGATTTTTACAAGTTCTATATTTTAGCAGAATAAAACCATACCCAGGGTGTCTACCAAGTTGACATTTTCGAATTCCCTGAGTTTTCCAGGTTTTCCCTGAGTGCTTTTGCAAAATTCCCTGAGTGACGCAGAACTACGTTTGATGTCAAGACGGGCTGAAACCATGCTGCCCGATGCTGTCACTCTCTAGTAAGCACGTGAAAAAAAAAGAACGACTTGATCCAGTTTGATACTAGAGTAGCGTTTATTTTATTCAAGAAGAGAATAGAAGGGAGGGGTTAGTAAAATGCACAGCAAATAATATGTCTTCGAAAAAAATTGCAAATCGAGTCGGACATTCTTAAATACGAATACAGAGGAGATGCATAACGAAGCAAATATTTTCGAATATGAGCTATTTCTATCAACTGATAGCAAGCTCAATGGCACGAGGCCCGAACTTTGCCACAATTGAGATTCTCTCTCAACAGCTTGTAAATTAACCTCAACTGTCCTGACATGCTCTCAGCCGGCGCACGATGCCCCAGTGTTGTGTTTCACTGCTTTAAAGAGTTTTTTTTTTGGTTTGGATGAGGGACACCTGCATCTCGGCATCAGCCAACACTTCGTTTTTTGTGCTAAAGCTCTTTCAAAATGGTGGTAGCACGCTTCCTTTCCCGTTTATTCCTCACTGCGTAGGTCCTTTCTGTTCTCGTCCTCCTTCCGCCACTCGTTTGCCCCACAGACCATTTGAAGCAGCTTTTTGGTCAGTTGTACAGTCAGCGTCCCATTTTTCTAACTCCCTAGGGGCCGAGAAAACATCCATAAGATCAGCCAGTTGGAAAAGAATGCATGTCTTTTAGTGCGTTTGAGGACTGAAACCGCCACAGGAACATTCGGAAAAGCTCTGAAGGCCTGTCGGTACACGTATTAGTCATATCGGTGCTCGTACTGTGACAGGAGATACCGGGTGCACGCGTGTATAATTAAGGAATACATACTGCGTCCCGTGGCAATAGCCCCTTCAGACGCTTGTTATGCTTCACCGCAATAATTTTGCGTATGCTTCACGAAGTAACATTCCTGTACAGAGGCGAAGCTGACTTTCGGGAAACCGCATTATGCAACGCACCGTTTTTCCCGAGCTTCGAAGCCACTCGTGAGGACCACAAATGCGGAGTCGGTGCCATTGCTGACAGCGGGCAAGTCTTTCAATGAAAAACACTGCACCCAACAGCAAGAAGCTTAATAGCGAACGTCGAAGCAGCTAGGCCTAGCGTTGCTGCAGTGGTGGCTATGGCTGCCAGCGGATCTGCGTGCGAGAGCGCCGGTTCGAGGCAGCAAGGTAATCAAAACGGCAGCGGTGGTGGCTTTGATTAATGCCGTTTTGGACCGGCGGTCCCGGCATAAAATTCAGGAAAATTGGACGGCGAAGGGTAAGGGTTCTTGCGTCCGAAATTTCAGACGTTATTATACATTGACTCTATGGGTTACGTGGTGGTATCGCGAAGCCATCCGAAAAGTCGGTCGCTCACTGTACGCTGGCAACTCCTCCAGCCGAAATGACGACAGGACGTCATAGACAATTCGTTATGATTCGTGTCTGTTACTCGAGCCAGCATTACCGCGACTTTCGTTCCCTTTCAATAAAATTACAGCTAATTATCCCTAATAGAAGCACAAATTCCCTGAGTTTTGCCTGAGTTTGTCCAGACTATACTCAATATACCTGAGAATTCCCGGTTTTCTCGGTTTTCCGGGTTGGTAGACACCCTGAATTAACCAACGCTCCTCTTAGGCGCAGGAAACAGACATTTATTGCACTTCACTCGAAGTCATTGAAAGCCTCATCCTCTAACGCACCACGAAAAACCACCGACGATTACGATGCTCCCTAATGCGAAAATTGAGCGCAACTGTATACGTCTTTTCGTTTCGCGATATACTGGGGCAACGCACCGACTGGTAGGGCCACTACGCGCGGCGCTATAGACCGGTCACACAGGTTCTGCTTCCAGACAACTGCTGCTTATGCAACCGTAATCTTTACCGGAAAATGCTTGCGGCCAATGCTATGCGCGAAGGCGAGCTTTCTGGTTCTTGCTTTTCCCCCGCAGGGCCTGCGCCACGGATGCGTGGACGCCAGCTCCATCTGGCGGTGCTTCAAGGTGGCTTCCTCCGCTTTCCTCCTCGCGCTCTCTCCGCTCTCGCCCTATTTCATCCCCCGCTGCGCTGTTCGTCCGCTCTTTCATCTTTCGCTGTGCTCGTTCACTCGGTTACGAAGCCGAGGCACGCCGACGCTCAACGCAGGAACGTGCGTCCGACAGCCGCGCTCTAAAGGTTCAGTGATTTCGGCCGACACAATCGATGCGTTAGTTGTGCGGTCTGCGCGGCGTTGTGAGCATGTTGAAACACGTCTGCGGCGCGGCATCGTAAGGCCGAACACACGCATGTCATAACACGAACCAGGGTCTCATAGCGCCTGAAATGCTTCAAGCACATAAGGCCCGAAATTTTTCGAGCACTGTGCATGCACTTGGACGATGTGACCATCTCTATTCGCGACTCCAAGTAAATGCTCGCCACCTAGCGGCCCCTCCGAGAAGCAGCCAATCCAGGTTCAGGCCTGAAGTGAAAGAGGGCCTCATACCCAGGAAATCTGGACATACGTTCAGTTTCCCTTTTCGCGACCACGTGGCGTACCGACATCAAAGAATTGAAATTCGCGCCATGAGGTATGCTACGACGCCCAACTAAAGGAGACACAACAAAAAGAAGCACGCCTTGAGACTGTTGCTTCACCTCGGCAATTGAAAACGAGCGCGCTTATGTATCAGCCTTATCTCGAAGACGACCAGGTACTTCTCGACTGGCAATGAATCGAGGATTTCGCTAGACACCTAGCCAGACAGCTCGTCTCATTCCGAATGACGTGTCTGGCCGGGATAACGGCTCCCGTAAAGCTTCCGTTGGGTTTTCTTTCTTCATTGTTTTTTCTTAATATTTGTGCACCACTGCGGCCACGGGCTTGCGTATAGCCAGCGTTATGTTTGGTGGGTTTACTATAGAACCGGTGTGACGCATTAAAAGAAAGCTTTAGCTCGGGCCCATCTTTGATGCCAGCAGCTCAAATACATGTAAAACGCACAAACGATTTTATTTGAAAACCGCTCAACCGATCTGAATGAAAATTGTTGCATTTAAGAGAGAGTGTTAAATCACAGTGATTGCTGCGATAATAATTTTGATTTAGCCCATAGCATTTTTGACAAGAATTGTCAGAAATCGGTAAATCTGAAAAAGGAATACAAGTATGAAGTTTGCAAATCCGTTAGTTAACATCAACGACTAATATTTGATCTCTATAAACTCCATCCCTTGGATCGTTGCGCTCGGACAAATTTGACGTATGAATTTACGACTTATGTGAATTTGTTACAATGCTAGTAAAGGTATTGCGAATGCCATATTCAGAAGCTAGTGGTGTATTTCAGGGGGCGTATATAATTTTTGTCCGCATGAAATGAAATATTAGGTGCAGCATACAGAATTGCGACATTGTTTTTAGTTGCTGAGGTACAGAGTTGATACTCCAAGTTTATTTTCTCTAAATTACGCAATCTTTGAGGATTGCTGCAAAAAGTGGAAGCTAAATCAAAAATCGCTTTCTGAAATTGCATTTTAACTGTTTCTTTTGGGTTCAACATGACTCATCAATTTCGGCGCAGTGGTCGTCAGAAAAAAGGATTGCTCATTTCCCATGTAGGAGCTTAAGGTTCCCGTTAGGTTCGATTTCGAATAATATTGTTGCACAGGAAAGAAGCAAGATGGGTAACGTATTTGCAGTATGGCGGCCGCGTTGCGATGGAGATTTTGGTGTACTATAAAAAACCCAGGTGGTCGAAATTTTCCGGAGTCCCCCACTACGGCTTGCCTCATAATCAGATCATAGTTTTGGCCCGCAAAAGCCCATAACATAACTTAATTTTTAAGTTACAGAATGCACGCTAATTTGCAGGAATTGACAGACAAGTCTACAGCAGGCTGGTCACTGAAGCGTTGTCTTCTTCAGTCTCAAGCTCGTGCTCATCCTCCTCAGCGTTGTGCAGAGCAGTGTAACGAAATATTTGTTCATAGGATATGTTTGTAAAACAGCTTGGGAAGGAAGGAAAGGAAAGAAAGGGAGAAGGAAGGGATGCTAATAAGAAGGGTGCCTGGTTGACTAAAGATAACTAAACGCTTATTTCTAGAATTCTATAATAGTTTGGTTAAATACTCTCGTAGATGTTACTGTCATGTGCAGCAGAAGCTTTCAGAGTGCTACGCTACAAGGTCTCTTACAGAGGACCTATTTTTCTCTAATTATTCTTAATACACGGTTGAAAGATTATCAAGATATAACTTGGCAATCTCAAAAACACATAGCCTTTGCGCAACCTTACAGAATCCAGTAAAATTTCCAGTGAAGATGACTTTGTCGAACAGTTGCAGTAGGAATTTTATTGCCTGTAGTATTAACAAAGCTCAAAACTTGGCGCGCATGTTATTCATGCTTGACCCCCATTTCCGCCTCAATGAAAGCCAGTGTAAATTCTCGCACCCCAAAGACGCCTTAAAATATGAGTATAACGCTTACGTAAAGCCATAAACAACCAACATGAGTCTGACGGAACCTGCGCCATTTCCAAGAAAAATATGAAGTAGTTACCTAGTTCAGCTGACCAAAAACAAGGGGGAGGCCTACTATGTGCGTCGTATTACGTATGACAATAGGAAAAGAAGCAGTATTCATTAATTATCTGCAGAGCTCACAGTTATGCCAGAAAATGCTGAGTTGGTGCTGCGGTGAAGCAACTGGCATTTTCGTTCGCTATGCTGGTGTCATCAGCTTCCACCAATTCTACCGTTAGCAAATCAGTGCGCGATTTAATCTGATAATTATTCAATATTTAAAGTACCTGTTATCAGTTTCTTGTTTCGGAAACAAAGGAACATGGCTATAAGATGAGCAAAGGCGAAAGGTGGTAAGTGCTAAGCGCAGGTTTAAATTCAGAAGGCTTTTGAATTCTTACTAATCCTTCTATTTTCATTTGTTTAGCGGTGACTCATGCAAGTTAGACTTGAATTTTGTGAGTGCGACACCACAGTGTGATTATGTAATAACTACTGAGCGTTCAGCTGTTCACTGACGATTGAGTTATATATAGAGAAATAAAAAAAGGCCAATATATTATTACCTTGACGGCGTAACTAGTTGGTGTAACGGACGGCTCATGGAAATAAACGCTAACCAAAGTAAATTTTTGCACGTGTCACGGAAAACTTGACATTTATTCTTCATTCACACATGAACTACAGCGCCATTAAGGCATTATTGCGTGCGACAAACACCAACAATGTTGTGCTACACCACATCCTCAGGAAGTGAATTCCAAGCAACAATTGTTGCTAGAAAAAAAGAAAATTCAAACTGATCAGACCTGAAAATGTAGAGTCTAACTTCAAGTGGATGGACTTTACGCAAGGAAACATAATGCAAGCCCTTATGATGAGCATACTTCCGTATGATTATGGAAAGTTGAATGAAATAGCTTCAGTCGTAACCTGCTTCGTCGTTGAAACAAAGGGATAACACTTAGTTCTTTTTTCATTGCTGTTACACTAATAAAGCGGCCGCATCTTCCCAGGACATGCCTTGCCGCGACAGATTGAATTTTTCTAATGCATTATTATGCACACAACAAAATGGATCCCACATAGGGCACACATACTACAAAACTGGTAAAACAAAAGTTTTATACGCTGCTTCTCATACCGAGGATTTCCGGACACAATCTGTGGTCCTTCACAGCAATGCACACGCGTAACTGAATGGGGAAAATTGAAAATAAATGTATTTCAAGATATCGGCCTATAATCTACAAGTTTCAACTGACTACGCCGAGAGGGTAGTTCCTTCTAAAAACATGCGTTTATGGCACTTCGTCGGAACATTGACGGTGCGTTAAAGCAGTGTTTTGGTCAGAGATTGACGGTGAAGCCACACTTCACTTCAGGAGCAAATTGTTTTGCATCCTCTCGACAGAGGGAAGATTAGGGCTTTATTTACTTTTACTTCGTGCAAACTCGTGTAGACGAGTGTAATGCAGGACAGAGGCTATGACGTCGTGTGCTGCACTTGGCTCGCTGGGCAGTAGCCAATCACAGCAGGCTGCGCGTCGTCTTCCGCAGCAGCAGACGAAAAGCACCTGACGTCGCACTTGTCGGCTGCGTATTTCAGTGTTAGAGGCGACAACACCCAAGGGAGCGTCACATCGAGCCTTACTCATAGCCACTCGCCGTAGCTACTTGCAGGAGCAGTGATCCCTGTCACACACGCTGGTATCGCGGGCTGACGACGTCGTGGACGAGCGTAGCACTGCCCACCTCACGCTACAATAAAACTAAACTACAGTGTACGATTTTCCTTTCATCAACAAATCTAGACAAACTGCGGCTAAATACACCGAATGTGCACACTCATAAGCAATATTACACCCTTTGGGTCGTTTCTTGCCACACAACAACATGCACCCGACATCTGTCTTCCGCATTTCCTTTCTTTAACCGCAGCGAGCCCGGTACTTCCAAGTCACGAACGGCATGCGCGTTATCAGCATGACAGAGCATTCTCGACAGGAAAGTAGCGGGCGCAGCGCTTTCAAGAAAGGAAACGCAAGCAAGACAATGACGGTTTCGTTGTGTGGCGAGATACGACCGAAATGGCGTAATTTTGCTTAACAGTGCCGTGCACGAAGACAGCGCGGTGTCTTAAGAGGAAGCTTTAGTTCGGGCTCAACTCCGACGCGGCCTATTCAAATACACGTAAAACGCAAAAAAGTTTTTCTGAGATAACCCCTGGACCGATTTTAATGAAGTTTACTGCATTTTAGAGATAAAGTTAAATTCTAGTGACTGTTGGAAGCGGAATTTCGATTTAGGGCTTGAATTTTCTTAAAACAATTTTCAAATATTTGACTGTTTGAAAAAAATAGAAGCACGAAGTTTACAAATTCATACCTCTGCATCAAGAACTGATATCGCGGTTCTGTAAACGGCATCCATTAGATCATTTAAAGCGGACAAATACGATATGTCATTTTACGTCTTACGTGAATTTGTTACGTTGGTTACAACGGTTTTGCAAAAGTTGTATTTCCCTACGATTAATATTTTTGATATTCATGTGTAACATATCAATTTTGTCTGCTTTAGATGTACTATTAGATGCAATTCACAGAATTGTATTATCATTTTTAGCGGTTGAGTTACAGAGCTGTAAACTTGATAGTTTCGTTTCTTGAAAATTTTCGATTTTTGCCAATTTTTAATAAGAAATTGACGACCTAACTCGAAAATTCGAAACCAACAATCACTAGATTTTAAGTTTGTCTTTCAAATGCATCCAACCTCGTCAAATTTGGTGCAGTGGTTGCCGAGAAAAACGAATTCTCCTTTTACATGTATTTAGATAGGAGCACTCGAGCTAAAGCTTCCTCTTAAGAGGAAGCTTTAGCTCGGGCCCAACTCCGAAGCGGCCTATACAAATACATGTAAAAACGCAAAAACGTTTTTCTGAGATAAGCCCTGGACCGATTTTAATGAAATTTGTTGCATTTGAGAGGGAAAGTGAAATTCTAGTGACTGTTGGTCACGAAATTTCTATTTAGGTCATGAATTTTGTTAAAACGATTTTCAAAAACTCGAAAGTTTGAAAGAAATAGAAGCATGAAGTTTACAAATTCATAACTCTGCATCAAGAGCAGATATCGCGGTTCTGTAAACGGCATCCATTCGACCATTGAAAGCGGACAAATTTCATATGTCATTTCATATCTTACGTGAATTTGTTACGTTGTTTACAAAGGTTCTGCAAAAGCTGTATTTCCATATTACTAAACTTTTTTAGATTCATGTATAGCATATCAATTTTGTCCGCTTTAGATGTACTATTAGATGCAATTCAAAGAATTGTATTATAATTTTTCGTTTAAGAGTTATAGAGTTGTAAACTTGATAGTTTCTTTTTTTGAAAATTTGCGATATTTGTCACATTTTAATAAAAAATTAAGGACCTAAATAAAAAATTCGAAACCAACAGTCACTAGATTTTAAGTTTTTCTTTTAAAACCAACAAACCTCATCAAATTTGGTGCAGTGGTTACCGAGAAAAATGATTTCTCCTTTTACATGTATTTAGATAGGAGCACCCGAGCTAAAGCTTCCTATTAAACAGTCCAAACGATCTGCGAGTAAGATAATTTTCCTTTTTTGGAAGACTAACTCACCTCCCTTCTGTGACACATGGTCGCGCAAGCACTTCGCTAGTGTCTTTGCAGCGAATATTCACTATCGTCGTTATATGAGCGCCGACAGAATCAGACAAAATGGCGCCACGCGTTGGCAACGCCAGCCTGCTTGTTTGTTTGACGTCCGCTTCCTGCACTCATAGAAACTACAGTGTAGAGAGTGCAGTTTTCATGCTACACTATAGCTATAAAAATGGCTTGTGTACGTAGGCGGAGCTACACTTTTCTACATCAGTAAAAAAACGACAACTTCCTACACTATCTACACTCGTGCAGCCAGCGTGGGTAAAAACATAGCCATTTGACTTCAAGAACCCCCAAACTTAAATCATAATGAGCTTTATTATAGCTGGCGTTGGAACAGTAGTTGCAGAGCGAGTGTGATTCACTCTGTTTGCACGCGCAGGGTGTTGAGAGGCAGCAGGGAGGGAGAGGCAGTACATATGCGTGTGCACGTCTTGAGCGTACGGTCGTGTGTACACTCTTAAAGCTACGGATGGTATCGCAGGAGTGGAGGGGCGAATTTACTCTTCAAAGCGTTGTTTTACTCTCGCAAAATGTCGAGTCGATTGAAATGCATTGTTAACTCCGTCAGCAAAGAGAGAGTGAAAAGTGCTTTTTACTCTGCGCTTCTGAGAGAGAGTAGAATGCCCGTTCTACTCTTGCGGCAATAGAAAACAAAACGTAGCGTAAGCTTCTGCTTCAACTGTAGGAGGCTGGCCCCGAACATGGCGATGTCTCACTCACGCACGCTGAGCAAAGAACACACCGTTTTCCTTCTAAGAGAACAGGCAGCCACAGTTCAAAGGAACGCAGAGCCAGCGCTCTACTTTTTCACTCGGAGTTGCCCCACCGCGCGCGCGCACAACATCGCGGAACAGCACAGCACTGGAGAAAGGTGATCCGTCCAGCGAGCAGCAAAGAAGGCCATCCAAGGGTGATCGTCTGTCAGCCATCACGCGTCGCCGCAAAAACACGACAGCCGTTTGTCATTCGCTGAATAAAACAACAAATCCTGCACGGTAAGTGAATTCTAACTTAGGTGCACATTCTGCGTATATGACATGCTGTCGCCGGAAAGTCGTCGCGGCGCTTAGCCGACGCGATTGACAACGGACTAGGCAAGCGCGCTGTGTCTCTCGATGTCAATCGAAAAAGCCAGTCGTCGCGATAACTGCATGTGATTTTATCGCTTGCCGCTTCCCGTAAGAGCTTTGAAAATCGCAAACTCTGAACAGAACCATGGTATGTTCAATAGAGACTTTTAGCTTGTACGCTATTCCGGTAAACGGGAGTGGTTTGGGCGGATTACCGGATGGTCGGGGCGTAAACGTGAGCGGTGAAGCCGCCTGGCGTTGTAGAGCTCAACCAGACAAACACATAGCTAAAACTGCAGTAACTCACCATATCCTGCTTCGCCACTCGTGCAAATTTTTGGCAGCGGCGTAATTGTGAACACGATTACGCCGCTGTCGAAAATTTACGCCTGCAGCTAAGCAGAATATAGTAATTAGCTCTGTGTTTGTGTGGTTGAGCTTTGCGCCACCAGCTGGCGCCACCAATCTGGCCGCTCACGTTGACGCCCCCGCTAAACCGGAAAACCGCCCGCGCTTGCCCGAATACCGGACACGCTAAAAGTCTCTAGACGTGAGGCGAGAGGACGCTTATAATGGTTTGTTCACCAGCCCATGATTCCGATCCGAGCCTATGCGGAGGGTGCTTAGCGTGCCTTTTGTTTGTTTGAATTTATTCAGTTTGGCAGTCTACTGTGTACGAAACACTGTTGAAACGAGGAGTCACATTACAGAAGACGTCACTTTGCTGGCGGCATGCTTTCGTTATAAATAAGCCGCGCGCTTGACGGTGTCTCGCCCATGGGTAATCTGCGATTACTGAAGTTACGTGCAGCGCCAGTGCTAGTTAGAAACTTTGCCGCAGGCATTCAGCTGCATGCTGCAAGAGGTCAGTTGGGCGCGTTATCTTGAACTTACTGAAAACGCATGAGGAATTAATGTCTTATGCTGAGTAAAGTATTAACCCGAAAAAGCGATCTTGCGCGCGACAGCGACAAGCGATGCGAAGGAGATGGATGTCGCGTTCGCTCGTCGCCTACAAGTCGTACTCCGCGCGAGCGACGATCTTGAGCGACGTCTCCCCGGTGTTGCCGGTATGAGGGCTGCAAATACGCGTCGAAACTAGCGTGACGCGTGCTTTAGTAATTTAAGTTGATCTATTTTACTGTAAAAAGCAGCATAAAATATTTCTGAAGGTCTTGCAGTAAATTCTTATCCTTGCACGTATAAAGATTCAGTTGTTTGCTCATTCCGTGCGACAATCGCTAGTACTTGAGTGATGCACATCCAGTTCCGGCTTCGCGCTATTGGCTAGTCGCTCATAGCACTTCCGGGCGACGAGCGACGAATTCTAGATTTCCAGAACCGAGCGATCTGTTCAAGCGACGGCCAGTTTTGTCGCTAGAAGCCGTTGCTCGTCGTCGTCGCGCACAAAATCGCTCTCATGGGGTTTAGCCCTAATACTGAACTGTTTTTGCCGATGTATTGAAATGGTGTGATTATATGTCTGATAATATGTCTTCTGTTGTGGTTTTCGAGGGCGGTGCGAATCTGAAGGGGTGCTTACGTGCCCGAACTCGGTGAATTCAGGGTGTCTACCAACCGGGAAAACCGGGAATTCTCAGGAATTTCGAATAGCCTGGAAATACTCAGGGAAAACTCAGAGAATTTGTGCTTCTATCAGGGAAAATTAGCAGTAATTTATTGAAAGAGAATGAAAATCGCGGTAATGCTTGTTCGAGCAACACAGGGATTGTGACGAATCTCCAGCCGTGTCGTCGGCTGGCGGAATTACCAGTGTACAGCCAACGACCGACTTTCCGGACGCCGGATAATTCGGACGGCTTCGCGGCACCACCACGTACACCATAAAGCCAATATATAAAAAAGTTCTGAAGTTTCAGACGCAAGAACCCTTCGCTGTCCGATTTTCCGGACTTTTTGCTGTCCGCAGATCCGAAACGGCATTAATCAATGCCACCACCGCCGCTGTTTTGACAACATCTCCGCTTCGAACCAGCGCTCTCGCACGCAGATCTGCTGGCAGTCGTAGCCACCACCGTGGCAAACGCTATACGTAGCTGCTTCGACGTTCGCTATTAAGCTTCTTGCCCTTCGGCGCCGTGTTTTTCATTGAAAGAATTTTCCGCTGTCAACAATGGCGCCGGCTCTGACTTTGTAGTCCTCGCGATTGGCTTCAAAGCTCGGAACGCACGACGAACTGCATAATGCCGGTTTCCAGAAGTGAGCTTCGCCTTATTACACTAAAGTTACGCGATGAAGCATACAAAAAAGTATTGTGGTAAAGCATATTAAGTGTGAGAAGGGGCAATTGTCAAGCGACAAAGTGTGTATTCCTTAATTATACACGAGTCCGCAATCTCCTGCCCCAATACGAGTACTGATATGCGTAATAAGTGTACTGGCAGGCCTTTTCGGACGTGCCTGCAGCGATTTGAGCCAGTAAGGGCAATAAAAGACATGCATTCATTTTTTTTTGAACTGCCCTATTTTTCTAACGTTTTCGGAGCCTCTAGGCAGTCCGAAAAATCGGACTTCACTGTACAACTGGCCAAGAGGATGCTTTAAGTGATCCGTGGGGCGAACACGCGTCAGTAGGAGGACGAGAACAGCAAGGACCTACGGATTGCGGAATGACTGGGATAGGAACCATGCCGCCGCTTCTTCCAAGGAGCTTGAGCTCAAAAAAAGTATTGGCTGACGCCGAATGCAGGTGTCCCTCATCTATACCAAAATAAACTATTTAAAGTAGTGAAACGCAACACTGAGAATTCGTGCGCGGGCTGAGAGTATATCGGGGCAGTTGAGGTTGACGTACCAGCTGTCGAGACAGAATCTCAGTTGGGACAATTTTCGGGCCTCATACCAATGAGCTTGC
Source organism: Dermacentor andersoni (assembly GCF_023375885.2). Taxonomy (NCBI): domain Eukaryota; kingdom Metazoa; phylum Arthropoda; class Arachnida; order Ixodida; family Ixodidae; genus Dermacentor; species Dermacentor andersoni. The sequence goes on from NC_092822.1 coordinate 80,874,880, forward strand.
TACAGTTTATAGAAATAGCTCATATCCCCTTCAGTTACAGCATCCACATTTGTTGGCGCGACCTATTTTTGCCATTTCTGTGCACTGATGACAAGGAATAAAGCACAGACATTAAGCGTAGGGTAAATTGAACACTATGATAACCTAAATTACTTCCATTTTGCTTCTCAGTGGTGTGTACCGTTACAGAGTACTGCTCTGGTGAAGGCACTACTGTTTTACGTGACGTTTGACGTGGGGGCATTTCGGTAGCAACCTTGAAATATACTTTTTTCTTTCTTGAATTCGAGCGGGGCATTTAATACTTTTTGTAAAGAAAGGTAGCATGACTGACTTTACAATATTCAAATATTTATTTACTCTACTTCTGAGGACTCATCGTTAGATGCTCAAAGAGTTATTCTGCCACCTTGATTTGCTTTCAGTGCAGTCTCAAGCACCAGCTATGCTTCACATATGTATCGACAGTCGCTCATAATTCGTGACTGAATGGGATATTCGAAAATATTTGTTTTTGTGTGCATCTCATATTATTGTTATTTGAGAATGTCCGACTCGATTTGCAACAAGTTTGACCTTATTTTTCAAAGATATCTTATGTGCTGTGCATCTTACTAACCCCTACCTCCGGATTTCTTTTTGAATAAAATAAACACTGATTCTTACTATTGAAACTGGATTAAGTCTTTTTTTTAATTTTTCAGCATGCTTACTAGAGAGTGACAGCATTGGGTGACATGGTGTCAGCCCGCCTTGACATAAAACGAAGTTCTGTGTCCCTCGGGGAATTTCGCAAAGGAACTCAAGGAAAACCTGGAAAACTCAGGGAATTCGGAAATGACAACTTGGTAGATACCCTGGAATTGTCAAGTGGCGAGTTATGCATCGACATCGAATATAACGGCTACTGTGTGGAATTACAATAGCAGGGGCATTTTGCATACGCTTATTGTTTTGGACATGCCTGTGCATTTGCTAATATGAGTTGGCGCTTCAGAGTTATGTCATATGAACAGCTAAATCACTTTTACTCTGGGAGTTACAAGCGTAATGTGTGTATTTTGCTACTGCATGGCAGATAAAAATATGTTTATCGCTTTAATATTTTAGTGGAGAGATAAAGTATCAAAATGAAACGTTGCTTTAATTCCGTGTTACCAGTCGTCTGTCGTACACAAAACAAAGAGTTGGTCAAATAAAGTAATAACTGCAGTCTAACTGCAAGTTTTACATGCCTTCAAGAATGTAAAATGCTAGATTTCAAACTGCAGCAGTAGTCGAGTCTGTCAAAAATGAACTCCATTACCCACCTGCGCAATGCACAGAACATGCATTACCCAATGGAAAGAACTGAGAACATAGGAGTGGAACACTCATTCATAAATTGGCCGATGTGAACAAAGTGTTAATCAAGCAGAAGCCCCTTAGTATGATGGCTTCTGCAGACATAATTTTTATAAGGCAAAATAAAATTAAAGCATTTTTGCACATGGCAAATTTCTGGACCTAAGATAGAGTGCACAGTGAGGCGATGCATCAATCTTCACACACACATATGTACTTGAGACGAAGATAAGATTCTATTAAGCGCAGTAATTTATAATTTTTCTTACTCTAGCGCATCTTAACCACTTCAGTAGAAAAAAAGCTTTGGTTTCAGGTAGCTCGTTCATTATGCAAGTATATGCATTGCCTACTGAAAAGACTTTGCGCCAAAAAACAACACACACAAGAAAGACGACGACACCACGGGCGCTACTTCAACTGTTTAATGAGGGTGAAAGCACTAGACATATATAGCCCTCCAAAACACCGCGCATGCGTACAAGGCAACATGGAGTACAAAGTTTTATCACAGTAGGCGTGATAGAAACTTCAGCTCAGCCTCGTGAAGAAAAACCGATGTATCACTAACACAGTTAGGACCCGCTTTCTTGATGTAGAAGGCTTCCAATGTTTCACGCGATGTCTGATGCCTGCCTCTACCCAAAATCCTCGCCCCGCGGAACCGTGGAAAAGAATCGGTGCAAGCCCTGCAGTGATCCACAAGTCGCTCACCTTCATTATTCTTTATACCTTTTGCATGTTCCCTAAGCCGGTCGTTGACACAACGCCCCGTCTGTCCAATGTAGGATTTCCCGCAGGACAGAGGAATTTTATATACGACGTTTGTGGCACATTTTACGAAACTCTGGCCATGCTTCTTCTGACAGCCAGGCATTTGGCTTTCGCAACTTATGCGACGGCTTAGCTGGTCAAGCTTTTGGGGAGCGGAGAACACTACCGGTACATTATACCTGTTAGCCACTTTTTTTCAGGCTGTGCGTCACTTTATGGATATATGGTACCACTATAGGCCACTCTTTTTTCTTCGGCTCTACCCTGCTGACCCCAGCTTTCAACTTCTTCAAAAGCGTTTCTGCCACAGGGACCAAGACCGACTCAGGGAAGCCAGCTGCAACGAGCCTGCCCAACGACTTCCGGAGCGATGACTCCAGGCAGAGGTTGGCGATTCCTCTTTTCACTACTTTTGAGTGGGCCGAATTGTACGGCAGGAGCCCTTTTTGCGCACGAGGGGAGTAAGCCCAACAAATGGGCCCATCTGAACACTTTAACTGTAAATCTAAAAACTGAAGCAAACCATTATCCGTTAGCTCATAAGTAAAACATAACCCTTTCCCCAGGTTTCTAAAATCATCTAAAACACTGCTAACTGTAGCCTCATTCGAAACGGAGCACTGCTTGTTTAAAACCACTAAAAAGTCGTCCATGTAACGAAACAATTTAAGGACTTTGTCATTAATAAAATGGTTTAAACGATCGTGTAGAGAGCGATCGATAGATGATAAAAAGATATTGCACAGTATAGGGGCTATGCAAGAGCCTATGCATATGCCTTTCTTCTGCAGGTAAGGTTGCTCGTCAAACAAGATAAAAGTACTTCGGAGATAAAATTCTAAAAGGACTAAAAAGTTATTAACAGTGATACCAGCGGCGTTTTGGAAAGCCACTGGGCCGCTCTCGTCTATGCAATCTTTAACAGAGGCAAACAGGTCCGGGTAGGGCACTGAATAAAAAGGGTCTTCTACATCAATAGAAAAACCATAATCTATGTCATTCTTTTCTTCGAAAAAATAAGCTACTTTCTCCTTCTTACGAAAATTTCAGCGGAAGTAGCCCATTTTTGCCAGGATATTGCTGCAGAACCACAAGACACACTTAGAAACATTGGGGTGCAGCCCATACATGAATAACTTTATGTGAAATATAAGCAAAGCTAGCTAGACCTGCGGCCTCACATGAGAATATACAACACATTTCTACATGCGCTGTCCTCGCAGTCAGGAACGTCCATACGCTGTACAGGACTTTGGCAAATGAGCTGCTGTCTTAGAATATAGCACACAAAAAAGTTTCTTGCACAATTTATCTACATTACCAGCCCCATGCTTAGCAGCTCATCTGGTAACCTCCGCTGTGTAAGTGCATGCGTTTCGTGCCAGAAATGCGTTTGCTGGCCACTAATGTGGCGCATACTTCTCTTCGATCGTAGTGTCAATACTTTGCACACGTCTGTTCTATGTTTAACTTTTCATTGTATACTTTATTTTTGAGAAGGTGGAACCAAGTGAAAATAAAGGATATTTCTACATTGTAATACTTATGTTTTATTTGATGTGTTGTAAAGTTCATGAGCATCATTGTAATCTGATTTTGTGCGTTTACAGTATGGGCGCTATACCGTAAAGCTATTCCAAACATTTCTATTCCAATTCTGCAGTCAGCCCTCCGCGATTGGTTCAAAACTTTTTGGACCATCCCCACTTCGCCTGTCAGTCACGCGACGTCACGCAAACCGCGATACCTTCCCATCTGATATTACGTGTAGACACTGATTATGCATGGTGGGACCGAAGAAAATAAAAATAGTTATGTCTGATTCGACACCTTTTTGCAATTAGCCCTCGGCTATTGGCCAAAAGCTTTCGGCCTGCACCCACTTCGCCCGCCTGTCACGCGACGTCATAAAACAGCGAAAGCTTACCGTGTCATACCGACGTGTAGGCGTTAAAGGTGCATTAATATGCCGAACAAAACTAAATTTTTCTCTGAATAGCCGCAGGCTGCCCCGTTCCGAAAGGAATAAAAGATGGCTGCCGCCTGTTGCTCAGGCACTGGCTACTCGCAGCTGCCGGAGAGCATGGGTTTATTTGCGTACTATGTAAGTTTTTGCGTAGCCGTGTAACGTTTTCGAGCACTTTCGGCACGTTTAAAACCTCGCTCTGCCAACTTTTTTTTTCTGAAGATCCGTTTCAGCGGAATTCTTAACATTCCACTGCATGCAGCCTCGATTTTCGACCAGCCACCGCAAGCTAAGCAATGGACCCGCCCACCCGGACCCGCCCACCCAGCATATATACCGCGACCCGCCACAGATCACCTGGGGCACGACACCGCACGCTGCACCATGCTCAACCCGCTGCTGACATTACAGGTTCTGCTGTTCTGGCTGCCTGCTGCTGAATGCCCCTTCCCTCAAGTCCCGTCAACCATTCACAGTACGGAGTGCGCAGTCAACGACCGTGTGCTCGGCACGGTACTCAACGACGCTCCGAACCTAGCCCGGAAACCACTGCTCGCCTGGCAACCCATTCCTTCATCGACGCCATCACTCACCGGACCCGCCCACCCAGCATATATACCGCGACCCGCCACAGATCACCTGGGGCACGACACCGCACGCTGCACCATGCTCAACCCGCTGCTGACATTACAGGTTGGTTACCTGAACAATTCCATTGAATGCAAAAGTAGCAACCGCTGCCTTGTAGCGGTGTCTTGCCCCTATGTGATCAAGTGGCGTAGCGCTGTGCAAATGTGTTGTGACTGTATATTATCCCACCTGTTATCCCAACTGATGTTATACCTATCAGGCGACGTTGAGCTCAACCCAGGACCACCGACATTATTTGATAATTCATCCGTTCTAGAAGCCCTCAAACGCCTTGAGGACACAGGTCAGCATATCAAATGGTATGGTATGGTATGGTAAAACTTTAATGAAGTCCTGCAGGTCGTGAGTCTTCACGAAGCGGGCCGCTCCCACGTGGGAACCGGAAGGCCGAGCCTCTCGGCCGCATCGTGGGCCTGCTGGACAGCCCAGAGTTGGTCAGCCAGAAGAGGGCTGCGGAGAACCGCCTCCCATCTGGCCGAGCTGTTAGCGATGATAGAGTGTGACCGGGCACACCGCCAGAGCATGTGGTCTAACGTGGCTATTTCTCCACAATCGTGGCAGGTAGCATTGGTGTAAATATCCGGATAGATTTTATGTAAAAGCGACGGATTGGGATAGGTATTCGTTTGTAGTAGACGGAGCGTTAATGCTTGAGCTCTATTGAGGCGCGGATGAGGAACAAAGTAGGCTCTACGGCTGAGATAGTAGTGTTTAGTAATTTCATTGTAGGAGGAGGGCGTGTCCCTGTTCTCTGGGAAGTCGGCTTCCGATGGGTCGACGGTAGCGCGGTGGGCAAGTCCACGCGCAGCCCCGTGACCCGACTCGTTGAGGTTGGGAGGAGCACCCTTTATCTGACCCTGGTGTGCGGGAAACCAATAAATGATGTGGTGCGTGATTGCCTTGCCCCCAATAAGTCTGAGGGCCTGTTTGGAAATGGTGCCTTTTTCAAATGCTCTGACTGCAGATCTTGAATCACTATAGATGACATCCCGTGAGCTATCCAGCAGGGCTAGTGCAATAGCCATTTGTTCAGCTATTTCGGAGTCCTTCGTCCGAACCGACGCAGCATTGGTGATTCCTTGCCGACCATCAACAGCGACGATGGTGAACGCCCGACGTTCCTTACAAGAAGCGGCATCCACAAAGCTGACCTGTCGCTGATCACTGTATATTTGCTTAAGGAGGTTGGCCGCCCTTGCCCTCCTTCTACCGCGATTATGATCGGGGTGCATGTTCCTAGGTATTGGCGCGACCGTAATGTTCTCACGAATCGACGGAGGAACGTCAGAGAACTCCCCCGCTACTCTATCGGGGTGATATCCGAGTTCCTCCAATATGGATCTCCCTGCCTTCGTTGTTGTGAGGCGAGTTAGCTGTGCGCGCTCCTGGGCCTCTGCAATTTCTTCAAGAGTATTATGAATAACAAGCTGCATTAAGCGCTCTGTACAAGTGTATACGGGTAACCCGAGAACCCGCTTAATAATCTTCCTAAGCTGTGCATTCAATTTATCTCGCTCTGCCCGTTTCCATCGATGCATGGCTGCCACGTATCTAAAGTGGCACAGAACGAAGGCATGCATTAGTCGAATGAGGTTATCCTACTTGAGTCCGTGATGCCGATTTGATACCCTCCGAACTAAACGAACAGCACTTGCAGTTTTAGCAATTAGCTTGCGTATAGTCTTGCCATTTGTACCCCCTGACTCAACGATCATGCCCAAGATTTTGATTGAATTGACTCTGGGTATACGGCAACCGTTTCTTGTATATAGGTTAATGTCTCTGTCTTCCAACGATGTCCACCCCTTGGGCGTTGGACCGCGTTTCTTGGGACTATACAGCAAAAGTTCCGACTTCAAGGGGGAGCATCTGAGACCGGTGGGTTCGAGATAGGTTTCGATAGTGTCTATGGCCTCCTGTAAGGCGCCCTCAACCTGACGGTCATTGCCTCCTGTGCACCATATAGTTATATCGTCAGCATACATAGTATGTTTGATGCCTTCAATCTCGAGAAGTTTTCTGCTTAGGTCGACCATGGCTATATTGAACAAACAGGGGGAAATGACTGACCCCTGTGGGGTGCCCCTCTCGCCAAGTTCCAGTAGTTGTGATTCGAGATCGGCTACCCGGAGGGTAGCCTTCCTATCCGAGAGGAACGATCTAACGTAGTTATGAAATCTCTCACCCAGATTGAGTCGAGATATCGAGGCTAGGATATGCGAATGTAGAACGCTGTCGAACGCCTTCTCAAGATCAAGTCCCAAAACGGCCCGAGTGTCGCTAGAGTCGTTGTCTATGATTTGATGCTTAATCATTTTCATGGTATCCTGTGTGGATAGGCCTGGTCTGAATCCTATCATACTATGGGGGTAAATGTCGTTATTCTCCAGGAACCCGGAGAGTCGATTCAGGACCGCGTGCTCCGCTACCTTACCCACACAGGATGTAAGCGAGATGGGCCTCAAGTTGTCAACACTAGGTGTTTTGCCAGGTTTGGGGATGAGTACTGCGAGAGCAGTCTTCCAAGGTAATGGCACGGTTCCATTCCTCCAAATTTCATTAATGTCCTCTGTGAGGTATGCGATTGATTTTTCATCCAGATTTCGCAACGCCTTGTTGGAGATGCCATCAAGTCCTGCTGCGGATCTGCCATTGAGTCCATGTAGAACGCTACGAATCTCCTCAACGCCAAACTCTGCATCCAGGTAGGAATTGGCCTGGCCCTGGTAATCGAGATGTACAGGAGACCGCCCTGAGCCGACTGGAAGATATTTGTTAGCAAGCGTGCGGATTAATTCGTCCTCAGAGGTCATTCGTGCGGCCTCATGTATGGTTCTACCAATGACTTGCCTCTGATTAGACTTAGTATTGGTCTCGTTAAGCAGATGCTTAAGCAAGCTCCAAGCTTTACCATTGCGCATTTGGCCGTCTATCGAATTGCAAACCTCGTCCCACTGCTGTTTAGAGAGGGTTACACAATGCTCCTCAATGTGTTTGTTAATCTCAGATATCTTTTTGCGTAGCCTACAATTAAGCCGTTGACACGTCCATCTGTTGAGAATGGACTGTTTGGCTTCTAACAGATGGGCTAACCTGCTGTCCATTTTCTCAACAGGAAGGTCGGTGCAGACCTTAGAGGTTGCACGCCGAACGTCCTCTTGGACCTGAACCATCCATTGCTCGATGGTAGGTCGGGAATCTGGGGGAGGCCTGTCCTCCCGAAGCTTGCGGAATTTATCCCAGTCCGTGTACGAGAATTCGCGCTGTTTTTTACCCACGATAGGAAGCTGGGTCTCACAAATATAGTGTTCACTAGCAAGGTTCTCCGCCAAGTTATTCCATTTGGCTTCAGTCACGTTCTTGACGAAGATAAGATCAGGTGTAGAGTCTCTACACGTGGATGTCCCGATTCGTGTTGGAAAGTTAGGGTCGGTGATCAGCGTCAGGTCCAGATCCATGGCATTCTGCCAGAGATGCTTACCCTTATTGGTATCATATTTATAACCCCAGACATGAAGCGGGGCATTAAAGTTCCCTGCGACAATAAGAGGGCTTGAGCCTGCCAGGTCTACAGCCTTGCGGAGCAGAGTCTTGAATCGTTGCCTTTTTTCATTGGGACTACTATATATGTTAAGAACGTATATGCTGCCTCGGTTGACCCGACCAGGTATGATCTCAACCATAACATACTCAATATTACTACTAGACAATTTAAGATCATGTGTCACATGAGTGAGTTTCTTATTAACGAGAGTACATACCCCCCTTCCCCCCGACTGCACGGCGACCGAGCAGAACCCAGTCATCGAGATGCCAGGCGACAGAGTTTCCTGTAATAAGATAACCTGGGGGCTCTTTTTACAACTGCGTAGATATTGCTGTAGGGGAGCCTTCTTTCTAGAGAAGCCCCTACAGTTCCATTGCCAAATTCGGAATGTCTCAAGGGGCGGAGCCATCTCTTACGAGCTGGACACCGACCCTAGGCGGGGCTAGAATCGGGGCTACGTTGCTAGCTGTTGGGTCAGAAAGACGCATCGGTGGGTTCGGTGGCGTTATCGGGCCCACAACAAACTCGAGAAAGGATTCCATTTTGGCTAACCGCTGGTTGGTGTTTGCTTCCAAGGTCGTCATCTTGCTTTGTATCTCAGTGATCCTATCACCTAACTGTTTCATACTTTCGCTGAGAGCGGTTAACATCTCGCGCACCTCTGATTTCGCTTTACGTGACACGTTCTCCTGATCACAAGCTATTGCCCGCTTCTTCGGTGGTCGTGACACGTCGCTACCCTGAGCTAAAATGAGCTAAAAGAATTTAAGGCTACGCAAGACAACCACGAAAAGCTAATATCTGAACTGAACAACCGCATTTCTTTGTTGGAATTTGCTCATAAGAAAGAATCAGCAGATTCGAAAATAGAAGAAACTAACGAAATAAAATGAGAGCTTGCAGTCCTTCAGGCCGCCAATATTGACGCAAACAATCCTATGCGAAGAAACAACTTACTTTTTTTTGGCCTTAAGGACTGCGAAAAAGAAAGTTGGGAAGAGTCTGAAAAACAGGTACGAGCCCTTTGCTCTACTGAGCTCGGCGTGCAACTAGACACAGGTAGCATAGAACGTGCACATCGACTCGGAAAATACTGTACGGATAAACAGCGCCCAATCATTATTAAATTAGCTCATTTTAAAAAGAAAAGAAAACATTCTGTTGTGTGGGACCAAACTTAAAAACATGGTCTACGCAATAAGAGAAGATTTTGCCCCTGAAACTCGCCTTGCTCGTTCCAAACTTCTGCAGTTCATCCGACCCAAAAAATGTGCCTTCAAACTACGACTTGATAAGCTGCATGTTGGAAAACAGTGCTTTACGTACAACCCCACTACTGACACGGTGACGGAATGTACGGCACGTGTTCCCAACGCTGACAGCAGTAAATGACGCGCAACAAATCATGTTCACAACAGACGTCCTCCATCTTACCTCGACATCCATATCGCATTTACCAACATAAGGAGCGTAATTCCAAAACGTGACCAGCTTCTTAGCTTCGTCGACGACATTGACGCACACATTATCATTCTAACTGAAACCTGGCTAACTGAAGATATCCTCGATAACGAAGTCCTTCCCGCTAATCTTAACTTCACCATGTACCGTCGCGATCGCAGCAACCGTAGAGGGGGCGGTGTTCTAATAGCCGTAAGCAATACATTGTCATCATCCTTAGCATACCACGACGTCGTACTCGAATTATCATGGGTTTGTGTTCATACCTCATCTGTGAAAGCTATAATTGGCATTTGTTACCGGCCTCCCGATCGTGGGACAGTTTTCATCAGCTCACTCTACCGTAGTTTAGCGTATATCAGGGATAACTTCCCCAAATCACCTCTTTTTCTATTTGGCGATTTTAATTTCCCCCAGATTAACTGGCCTCTACTTAGTGTACCTGGTAAATCGCAGCCCAGTGAGCCCAAGCAATTCCTCGATCTTACCCTTGGTTTCAGTCTCCATCAAGCCATAACACTTCCGACGAGAGGGAATAACACCCCTGATCTCTTGCTGACGTGCAGTCCTGAGGACATTAAGGGTGTAACGGCTCTTCCTGGACTAAGTGACCATGCACTTCTACACATTTCCATATCATTACTGCTGAAAGTTAGATTAACCGCTGAAAAGATAATCTTTAATTACAATAAAGCGAACTTCGATGCCATCAACGCGGAACTTACACGGTTTTATGAGCATTTCCGCGAGTCTTATCTATCCAGAACAGTTAACCATAACTGGGAATTATACAAAACAGCAATGATAAACCTCAGAAACAAATACATTCCAAAAATAAATATTAGGTCCGATCATAGCAATGAGTGGTTTACCGTAAGCCTGAAACGTCTCCTAAACAAGAAAAAGCGCCTTTATCGATCAGCAAAGAAATCTAACTCCCCTACTACATGGGACCGATATCATCAATGTACAAAAACGTACATTGAAAACTTAGCTGCTGCAAAAAATAAATTCTTTTCCATCGATCTACATAGAACCCTACAGTCGAATCCCAACAAATTCTGGCGCATTCTATCCCCTAGGTCTCGCCCGAACCAAATAGCGCTTATGGGAACTAATGGAGAACCAGTCGAACCAGATCAGTGTGCCAGCGTTTTGAACCGCTATTTCGTCTCGGTGTTCTCTCCTGTAAGCAACTCTACCGCCATAACTTCACCAGAATCCTCATCAGTGGCGATGCCTATGATCCCGGTTGATACTAACGGTATCAGCAACCTTATTGCTTCTCTAAAACTGTCGTCGTCAGCAGGCTGTGATCATATCAATAGTAAACTACTAAAAAACACATCAACGACTTCGGCTCAGATACTAAAATTGATCTTTACCCAGTCTTTACAATCCGAGGAAGTTCCGGATGATTGGAAAATTGCCCAAATCATCCCAGTCTTTCAATCCGGTGACCGCAAATTAGCCTCTAATTACCGTCCTATTTCCCTAACCAGTGTGCCATCAAAATTACTCGAACACATTATATCCACAAACTTAATGACACATCTTGAATCTATCAACTTTTTTTATTCGCACCAGCATGGTTTTAGGAAACACCTTTCATGTGAAACCCAGCTTGCAGAGTTCATACATGATTTGCTCGAATCCATGGATGCCAACCTCCAAATAGATGCTATATTCCTCGATTACTCCAAGGCATTTGATCGGGTCCGACACAATCATTTACTACAAAAACTTTCATCACTAGGAATACCCGTCAACCTAATCCGTTGGATCGAAACTTTTCTTTCAGGGCGCAAGCAGTTCACTTCTACAAATGATTGCCACTCTCCTCTTTCCAATGCAACATCGGGAGTCCCTCAGGGCGCCGGCCTGTCACCACTACTATTCCTAATTTACATTAATGACCTCCCTTGCAATATAAAATCGGAATTACGGCTTTTCGCCGATGATTGCGTCATATACCGAGTGATTAGGGCAACCAGCGATTCATCTTTTCTTCAGTCCGATCTTGACACTGTCTCCTCTTGGTGCGATAAATCCCTCCTCTCCTTAAACATTAACAAATGCAAATCCATGTCTTTCACCAGAAAACGCACCGTGATTCTGCACCAATACAGTATTGGCTCATTTTCCATTGATTCCGCATTATCCTACAGATATCTTGGCCTCCATCTAACACCATCGCTATCATGGGTAACTCACGTTCAAAACATCTGCGCTACAGCCTCTCGCACACTCGGATACCTGCGCCGTAACTTGAAGGCCGCATCCCCCGACATAAAAAAAACTAGCATATATAACATTCATTCGCCCAAAACTAGAACATGCCTCATCCATTTGGCACCCATCACAAGCGTACCTCGCCGCTGACCTTGAAGCCGTGCAGAATCGCGCCGTCCGATTTATATCATCATGCTATTCAAGAAAAACCAGTATTACCGCGCTGAAACACTCCCTGGCCATCCCATCACTCGAGTCACGCCGCATTATATCTCGCCTCTGTCTTCATCATTTTTACTATCACCCACACACTAGACACGAAAAGCTGCAACCCCCGCACAGGACGTCTAGCCGCCTAAGCCATGACCATAGCATCGCACGCATCAACTGTCGCACCTTAGCTTTAAAGTCATCATTTTTTCCGGACGCGATAGCACTATGGAATGGCCTGCCAAATACCATCGCATCATGCACTAACCGCAAATCATTCCGGGATAAACTAAATGACCATTTTTCATGAGGGCTAAAGGTTCCTGTCATATTCAATTCGGCACTCTGAACAGCTGATTATTTTTTATTTTTAGTTGTTTCCCGTGCGATGCCTTTTTCATTGTATTTTTCTCGTGTATTAATCGAGTGTTTCATATATATATCTATATTTTTTCTTTTTTTCTCATGTTTCAATCCCGCGAATTTTACTTTGCATTGTGTACGCGTGACAAGAACATTTAACTGTTACATACTCTTTTTTTGTTATTGTTCTCTTTTGTCAATTTATTCTTTCTCTTTGACCTTGATTTTGCTCCCCCCTTATGTAATGCTTTCGGGCCTTTAAGGGAAAAATAAATAAATGAAATGAAAGCGGACCCATCGGAGACGCCGGCACCACTCTATCCATCCGGTTATCGATTTTCAGTGCACTGGCTCGGCCCCATCGAATCCCTCTCCACTTGAGCGTGCTCCTCGCCTCTCGTCACCCAATTAGATAAGACAAGCCGCTCAGTGTAGGCAATCTTATTCGCTTTTAAGCAAACAAAATAACTTCCTATAAACGAGGAGAGTGTTTGATTGGTATGTTTAGACAACCCTGTGGGTCACCGCCCTATGCTTGCGTCGGCGTTTATGCAAACTTGACGTCAGGAGATTGGAGTGAAAACACATTGGAATGGTTTTACGTTATAGGGCTCTATGTTTCTCAAATTATTATTCAGTTTGTCTTATGAGTGATCAATAAAGATTTTGGCCTAGTAATAGAGAATATGTTTCATTTGAGTAACTCGATGACTACACATTACATACAATTCACCAAGCATAAGTACCGGAGCTGCTTATGAAGGAATCAAATATTCCCCACATGTAAGTATTGCGAATCCTTTCTAACGTGAACACTGCTCTACATCGTGCTTTCACACTATTGGGAAGAGTACTAGCATTCTGTTTAGGGGAGTAGAAACACTAGACTTGGAGGAGTAGAAGCACACGGTTTGGAAGACTAGAAGCACTCGGTCTGGGGGATTAAGTACTAAGTTCGGATCCCTGTGGGAAGAATATTAGCACTCTGCGGAAGAATACTAGCACTCCCATGCGGTGGAGGAACAAAACTGTCGTGGAGTTATTCTACTCTCTCTCAAAGAGGGTCGATTTACTCTCGAAAAGAGAGTGAAATGTGGGACAAGCAGATACTCCCTCGAAGAGAGTGCCCGGAACACTGTTTTTAGAGTGCACATACAACCATACACAGGCACGCTCAAGACAGCACATGCATAATCACTCTACCGCTTCGCACACTGAACACGCCGTTCTGAAGACGTCTCGGACCAGCTTAAATGAACTAAAACGTCTACCAGTTAGGCGGGCTGCAAGACGTCTTATAATGCACGTCTGGACGACGTTCTACAGAAGACGGCTAGGAGACATCTTGTTAAGATGTGTACTGCTTACGTCTTGCTAACACGTATTCAAAACGTGGTCAGACGACTGCTTGAGAACGTTCTGCGTAAACATGAAAGATGTCTGTGCTAATCTGTTTTGGTATATGTTAAAATAAGACATTTCGGTGCTTTTCTCGGCGAGCTTACACGGCTGTTACATATCTACCATCCCAAGTTACTATAGCTTGTATAGCTTGTACGTGCACTTCTTGGTACCCTATCATTGAGTTTATACGTACATAACGAAAAAAAAAGAATGGATTCAGCGTAAAATGAATACCGCTAAACTCGAGTGAAAACACGTATATGCATAGGCCAATATGAATCAAAAGTTTAGTGAACACGCAATTTGCTTCAGGATAAATACAAGGACATGCGTAAACGCACGTGAAACACACACGCGGGCGCAAATAATGCGCTGTACAGTTTGACGCATAGCTTTCACAGCTTTTCAATGTTTTTTTTAAAGAGAGTTTGTCCTTTTTCATACGAACGGGAAATAATTCTATCTCGATGCCATACGACTATTTGTTGACACTACCGCTCTTGCTGCACAAAGCGCAACAGCCGGACACCCGGATATATATCGCAGCATTTTTTTTTACTGTTGCCCAAAGTGGAGACAGCACGAGCATGGCGCCAACTCATAGTGGCAAGCTATGCGCACATAGTGTCCAGGTATGTGCTTTGCCTTTGCCATCGCTTTCTCAATGGCAACAGGAAATACGAAGGTTGGTCGGAGTGGAAAAGTCGATCGTCTGAAAGCGCAGTATAAACATTCTGCATGCCACCAAACAAATCACAAGATACAATAACAATTTATTGGTTTATGTATAAGAAGCATTTAAGCAAATATGGTGCTAGTACTCGGATATTGAACGTGGTGCACTTATTCGCGAACATAAAAATACATACAATCGTATAAATCCGCCCGCTTCAACTTCAACAAAAAAGTAATCTTTGAGTGGAGCAAGGCACTCCTGCTTGATTACGACTCGTGGTATCAAAAACTATAACCAATCGCGTGAAAAATGGATAGTAAAATGTTCAATAAATTCGGAAAGGATCGGAACAAATACTTTACAAACACAACATATTTAATGCATCCTAACAGCCAAGAAACAACAATTTGAAGACATTTACCCAAGAACAGAATACGGTTCAAGAAGCAGCATGGCAACAGTGCGGCCGACCGCAAAAGACTATAGATAAGCCAATAAAATCGGCATAAGTAATAAACACATAAAACAAGATTCTAAATGAAAATTTCAGTACACAGCCACGTAGGATTATTTTACCTTGGATAAGATTGTTAGATTACTAAATTAGGCAATGTGACTGGCAAGCAGAAACTAAATTTTTTGAAGTGCGCGATTCCGTGCCAGGTTGTAATTAACCATGAAGCTCCGACAGCTTAAAGGCGCTACAACCTTGCACCTACGTACAGTCGTCAGCACGTCTGTCTAGAGCGCTGGAAAGGGCCGCTTTTACTGCCCCCGCGACGCCTACCGATAACACTCGTTTCGAGATACCTGCATCTGAGCATGCGCCGTTTCACTGGTTACACTGCCTGCTGCTCTATCGCCGCTTCGGTTCACAGCCGCGATTGCTAACGATCACCGCTGAAGGCGCTGCAAGCCGCAATAGCGAGGTCGAGATAACAGGTCTAGGAAAATTTTTTCATGCTCGAACTTTGACGCAGATCATTTTCTTTGTCAATAAATGCGCGCTTGTCGATGCGCAAACGCATTACTGCGCACTTGCAGTAGCTAGCAAAGCAGTTAAAAGCCATGCGCGGTTTCGAAAATGCTGCACATGGGTTTCAACGATGGCTCCGCGCTTGACGCTGCAGGAAAGGAAAGCCATCTGCCTAACGGGACGAACCATGTCTCGAAAGCCATATGTGCAGCAACAGGGCGTCCGATGGCGACAGTGAATGGAGTCCTGCAGTCCTATTACAGAGAAGGTCGTCTTGTTGATGCCGTTCGAAATCCACATCCAAGGAGGACTACGGATGAAGGATGGACTACGGATGGACCGATGGATAGTGGCAGCCGCAGTTGCGGACCCCTTTCTCAGTGCCCGCGAAATTCGGGATGAACTTCAGCCGGGGCATGTTTCCACGCGCACCATCCGACGCAGGCTTCACGAAGCAGGCATAAAGAACAGAGTCGCTGCACAGAAGACACACCTTCAAGGATCGCATAAGCAACAGCGCCTCGAGTTTGCTTCAGTTGTGGAAGAATGGACGTCCGAAAACTGGAGGGCTGTAGTTTTTAGTGATGAAGCTACTTTCTGCACCCGCTGGGACCAGCAACAACGGGTGTGGCGCCCTGTGAAATGCCGGTAAGACATATATCCGTAAGACATTTTTTTATTGTAGCTAGACTTAGTCCCTTATGACCACAGTGATTTAAGAACGGTAAACGCGCAGAAATAGAAGTCGGTAGGATTTTCATTGGCTGTAAAAAAACCAGTGCACTTTTCCGCTCTAGCACTGCTTCTTAACCTTCAGGGTTCTTTAATTACCACTTTAATCCACTATGGTGCAGGTACGGCGAGGACTATATGTTGAATGTGCGGTCCAGCGGCCGCACGTCAGTCAACGTCTGGGGAGCAATAAGCTACAAAGGACTTGGGCCCCTGCATAGAATCGAAGGAAGAATGACAGCTCCTTCCTACGTCGACATCATACAGACGGTCCATGTCCCCTATGTGCTGGATGGGCCGTTCCCGAATGGATTCTTCCATTTCCATTTCCAGAGCTTCCGTCCACACTGCAAATGTTAAAAATTACTTGCATAGCCTCGGCATTTATCCTTTGAATTGGCCGACAAAGAGACCAGATTTAAACATTATAGAAGACGTATGGGGGTTAATGAAGAGGCTTTCAGGACAGTCCGGCCTCACTACAGCGAACTCTGATCAGCTATGGAAAGCTATTCAAGGAGAGTGGGAACGTCTTCAGAGAGATCCGACGGTAGAAGAACCACTTTATGACTCGCTCCCAAACAAGATTTTAAGTGTGAAGCAGTCTGGAGGAGCCGCAATCGGCTACTAGGAGCCACGGACTTTTTCTTCCAGGGTAACAAGTGCTACCTGTTAATTTCTTTGGAAAGCGTCTTACGGGATTTTTTATTCGTTTTTTTGTTTTTCGTGCATGTTCACGCATGTGTATAGCTTTAATAAAGCGATCTGAATATCTGCACGTTCTGTGCGACGGTATCTCTGAGCGTGAAAGTCAATCGGAGTGATCACAGTGTTTAATTTCAATAGTTCTTCGGGTTATCTAATGATCATGCTCAACAGCACAGTCTGCGACATCCAAAAAATCCACCCACTTGCGACAACGACAAATTGCCAACTTCTGTTCTGAAAGTGAACTCGCAAACAACAATGATAAGTATGGAACGAAACTGCTGCGCATCTAAGTTCCATGATGAAAAAATTTTTCCCTGACGTGTTATCTCGACCTTGCTATTGCGGCCAGCAGCGCCTTCACCGGTGATCGTTGGCGATCGGGGCTGTGAACCGGCATGGCGATAAAGCAGCAGGCTGTGTAATCAGTGTGGCGGTGCATGCACAGATGCAGGCTATCTCGAACCGGGTGTTATCGGTAGGCGTCGCGCGTGCAGAAAAAGCGGCCCTTTCGAACGCTCTAGACAGACGTGCTAACGACTGTACACTGTGAAAATTGGCAATATATTTGCGCCATTTATAAATGGTAAGGCAGGTATTTGTCAAATTTCATTCAGTTGCACTGTTCATAAAGAAACAAATTGCGGCGCGCGTCACCATCATTAGAACAAGGAGGCGATACGCATGTTAGAAAGAACGGTTTATCATAAGACAAAGGAAGAGCAAGCTTAGCGTAAGTCGCTATAACACAGTGCATGTTTGACTTAGTCACTTTCTTTACCGAGGCACAGCTTTGCAAACACAAAGAATGGCATCCCGAGGCCACGAATATGCGAGTTTTCGCCTAACGAAGCCTTAGAGCACAATTAACTGTTCGGCATCATATTACAGATATGAACACGCCTTGCATCTAGCTGATCGTTTCGCGACGACAGGGAAAAAAAGGGAACGCATAGAAAAGCACGAGTCACTTGCAACTGCACATGCATACACGTACGCCCATTTGTACGCCCGTATGCCGTACAACACATCTGTACAGACAACCTCACACCGCACAGTAAACGCAAAGGTGTCCATAGCAGCAGAGGCAATTCTCTGAAATGCAACACCAATATGTACGCTTTTCTTCGATGCTCAGCCGTTCCGAAATGACAGAATTTGGCGCTTGCTCGTTCCAGATGCTTGTCGTGGCCAATCCCTCAAAGAAAATGCAAGAACGGTCACCTCTACAGACACACAAGACGAACATTCGTAGAGCACGTCGGTCGCTTCGCTGATATGTCGAAAAATAAGCATTAAAAAAAACGAAAAAGCGAGAGCGAGGCTGCACCCGTCAGGGGGGTACACGTCAGTGCTAAACGGCGCCGTGCCTGGCAGAAGGGAAGGCGGATGACATTGGTAAAACTCCTTAAACTTCGTAAAGTAGTGACACTCTCCTCCTCCGCCTTCCCTCCTCCTTGTTTCTTCTCTCTTTCACGCTCCCTCCTCGACCGTGGCACCGCGTACAGTGCTCGAGCGTAGCAACGCCGCCAACATGCGCTCCTCGCCACTCCGTAGACGCTTCACGAGCAAAGATGGCGCTGATGCACGGTTCGAGGCCCCACGTGATGCTATTAGGCCAATAGTGACGCCGCGTCGGCCTCGGCCAGTGCGCGCGAGGAGGAGGCGACATCCTTCAAAGCGTGGCACTACGTTACGAAGTTTATGGGGTTTTAGACATTGGAGTATTCTACTTTCCCCACGCCCTACCGCCCAGGCGCCATCTCGAGACCTCGAGCTATCACGTGACCGAAAGCCCCGAAAGAGGGCGTTGCTTAAGCTCGCCCTCGCTCTGCTTTAAAAGCTTGTCTCCCAATACTTTCTTCAAATCTTTCGCACTTTCCCATTTTCCGCCGGGAAGCCATTGGAAGCGGCGCCGCTTGCCCTGTCGAGTCGGTTGGCTCGGGTTGGCGCCTGTGTAACTAGGCGCCTTTGTTTAAATTTTGAACACTCTCAGAGCAAGATCACCATTTTGTGCTTTCGATAACGTTAACCAACGACCCTCGGAGTAAGCGACATCGCTTCTTTGATTCAGAAAGCGGATACAGCCACGTCGATGACAGCGTTTCGCCGACAAAAAACGTGAGTACCACATGAAACCGCCTTATTCCTGACCGTTGTTACCTCGAAATGAGCTTTGCATGGACATGCCACGCTTGCGCGACGAGTTCTAAAGGTATACTGTGATATATATATATACATATATATATATATATATATATTATTATATATATAAATCTAACCTTAAGACACGTAATTTCACAGATAAATGACTGCTTTTTGTCCACATTGCGAACGACTATTTCTCGCGTTTTCATGTTTTTCTCCGTGATCTTGACACGCGTGCAAGGTGTAGTGCTAACGCACAAACTTTACTTTATAATTACAGCCGTCCATGGTTTCTGGAATACGTACGGGAGAGTTAGTACCTCAGTCTATACAGGGACATTAAGGAGAGTTAATTATTAATGACAGGCTTAACAAAGCGGGTGCTGTATGTATCCCGAAACTAAGGATTCAACCAGTGTTGCTCGTTGGGCGACATAGAACTGCGTTCCTCGCACTTCTACTGGTCCGCAATTCACGCATTTACTATCACGTATGCGATCAGGCAAACTGGTCTAGCCGAAATAATTTGTTTGATATGTATATTATACAATGTCTGGGTGGCGCGCGAGCGCTGTTCAAAAATATTCCCGCCTCGAATGTAATTCACGTTCGCGCTAATTCGCCCACGTGCTGTTACGGCCACGCCTCTCGATTCAACTTGTATTGTGCTGGGGCCGTATTGTGTAGCGGTTCGCTTTGGAACCGGTTTGGTCTGGCTGTTACGTGTGGATTACGTCACTCGGAGAAAGAGTGGAACGGGGCGGCGTGAGGGGAACCAATCAACGAGCGGCGGTCTGCCGGAAGAACACGTCATCATTTTTGTTTGTACTTGGGGGACGGTATAGCAATTGCAGGATGTTGCTGGTTTGATAAAAAACAACATTGGTTTGTATAGAACACTTGCAAACATATTTTCAGTAATAAATGTGAGCTTGCGGCGCAGACGGCTACTGGGAGTTGTAATTCTATTTGTGTTGTTTTCTTATTTAGTCGCTAGGTGGTGCGCCATACGTTATGCAAGCGACTTGCCTCGCTTTGTTTACGTTTTGGACTTGTTCGCGCGCCGAAACCGAAACGATGTCGTCGCACAAGGACAGGCGGCTGGGTCCTCATGTTTCAGCGAGGCAGCGCGAAATACTCGTTTCATTTGTCGAGGAGCACCCCTACCTAGCAAAGGCGACGTGTATGAGGCGCGCCATAACGGTGCACTCCGTATATGTATTGAAACCGTAATCTTGATTACCGTGTCCCGAAATATATCCGCGCGTGTGCTTTTTATTTGGCCCCCGACGAAATGCGGCTGCTGCCGTCAGTATCATGTCCGCGACCTCTAGCAATTCCATAGCCAGCAAGCTAGCGCGGCGCAAACAGAAGTGGTGATTTGTCGGTTTACCCCTTCCGTCGTTTTGCATGGACCCTGCAATGCGCTATAATTGTTGCGTCTGTGCTTCTGCACGCCGTGCGAAATTTGTCCGCTAGACATATTTGCATACGTTTATTTTTCAGAAATTGCATTACCGTAGTGTACCGTACCTCGAACTTAAGCTAATCCAGTTTCCCCGCTACCGTGTTTAATAATATTAAGGTTTCGCTGCTTTGCCACATCACCTCCCCTTGCCCTCGTATGAGACGTGCCTTTTCTCCGTGCTTTCTACAATTATAGCTGCGTTCCCTATCGACTGGCACGTTAGTATAAAGGCGAGGGCTGCTGTATCTGCAAAGGTTCGTGGGGGGTCACGGATAATTACAGCTGTCAGAAGGCTAAAGTGGTGACGACTAGGGGGCTCCAGAGGGCATTGAGCATATTGGACACGGTGGGGACAAAACGAGTTTCTCGCGTCCCCTTTCCTCTCTGACACGCGCCTGTCATGTATACACACGCTCTGACCCACCCCACGACGCGCTGTGCCAGAAAGCAGTACGGCGAGCACCAGCAGTGGGAAAGTTGAAGAGGCAACGAAAGCTTCTCTTTTAAAAAAAATTTCAGGCAACCCTTGTCATGTAGGATGTCGAGGACGTAAGTGGAATAACCATCCCAAAGGTTGTAAGACTCGGAATTGCAACCGCCAAAGCACGTGCTCTAAGAAAGCGTGCAGTTTAGGTTTCCTCTGCGCGCACTGCGACATCTACTGGCGCCGGCGCGAAGTGTAGGCGGAAAAAATATAAATGCT
This sequence comes from Dermacentor andersoni, assembly GCF_023375885.2. Lineage (NCBI taxonomy): Eukaryota > Metazoa > Arthropoda > Arachnida > Ixodida > Ixodidae > Dermacentor > Dermacentor andersoni. The sequence continues at coordinate 80,896,243 of NC_092822.1, forward strand.
TCCATAGAAATCAACTAATGACGTTAGCGTTCAGCGGGGATGCCTCATTGCGAGGAACGCGAGGACACGGTCAGTTTCTTCCGTGTTCCCGCTAGGGAAACACGTGTTCGTGCTTGCGTTTCTAGAATTTTCGTTCGCCATGTCCACGGAGTATTTATCAGCCCCACTGTAACACCTCACAACGGAAAGCCCTGTCTTCTCGGCGATTCTACAAGTCGTTAGCATGAGGGTGGTCATTGACGTCTTTGTTCAGCCACGGCCCCAAAAATAATGTGTGCGGGACGCGGCTTCGCGTCGGCATAAGGAATATGTTATGTGTTGGTGACTCGAGGCAGAATGGAAAGGGTATGCAGAAATTGCAGTCGCGGAGAATGTTCAAGACAAGCACCATGACACTTTTAAATATGAACGTCAGGAGAAATCCACTACTTTGTAACGCCTTTGGTTAAGCATAGTTTTAACAATAGCAACCTAAAATATTGTGAGGTAAGAGGGGTATAGGCTTTTATGTTTGAAGAAAGAGCAATTGTAAAATTGTTATTTTGGCTTAGTTTCGAAAAACACGTGTAGGAACAAGACAATATATTACACGTGGAAAGTGTGTTGTTTCGCATGAAAAATTTGATAATGAACCTAGGACTGTGTAGTAGGAAAAGTACCACAGAAGAAGGCTTCAGAAACCAGCGCAGGTGAAGAAAAATTAACAATGTATTAGGTGCCGTTAAAGAAATATAATGAGCGCCTGTTCGGGAAAATGAAATTCTGCCTTTTTGGCATGAGCCTTTCCAATATAAATATCTGGCTACCCATCTGTTCCGAATGAATGGAAACGCAATTCAATTTGAAGGTCAGTGACCGGAACACAACTCCCTCACATGGAGGGACGCACTGCAAGAAGGAAGGTGGAGAGGGAAGGTTAGGAAGGGGTGTGCTCGCCTCTCGCAGATGAGGCGGGCGGTCAGTTGTCCGCTGACGTCGCTGGCGATCGGAGGCCGTCGAGCACGCTGTCTGCGCCCACACGGTGTAAGTACCGCTTCAAATACCAGGATGAGTTTCGACAGGTGCCTTAACGTCAGTGCTCTTCTCTCGCAGGCGACGGAGAAGATCTGGAAAATAAAAAAGGGCGTGAAAAGTCGAAAAGGCCGCAAGAAGTCCGTCAGCCTTCACCGTGAGGTATTGCTGCAGCAGTTGCTCAAGAAGTGGTCATGGCTTGACGACTCTCACAGAAGCACCTCAAGCGACGAAGAGGACAGCGATGACAACGATTGTGGGCCTTCTTTATCCGCTGTCCCTGGTTCCGGCGTGAAGCGTGGGCGAAATGATTGTGATGGTGAGGACACACATTTTTCGAACAAATGTTCAGCGGATCATGGAGGTGTCTTGCCCAATTTTGCAGATGGAGAGCCTGGCCCGTCCAAGCGCCCGAGAGTGGACGAAGAAGAATGTTCTGATTCCTCTTTAGAGCGTAGTGGTAACCAGGACATTTACAGCTCACCGCAGCTTGAAGACTGGTATGACCCTTACCCAATAAAAGTTGCGCCTTTCCCAGACTGGCTCGACAGTGAAGGAACGGTGTCGGATGAGCCGGTGCAAGACCCTGATCTGTCTTTTCTTGATATCTAGTGCTTTTTGTAGGTGTTTTTGTCTTGTGTCATGCTTGTAGTGTAATATTTAACTACGCTTTATTACACATGTTATCGTTTTCCACTACAAATGATTCATGTAGGTTTACAGTGCTGCCAGTGTATTCTAGGTAATAAAACACACGTCCTTTTTTGATACCGATATCACTCTTGGTGCATGCTGTTGTCTGCATTCATTTTTTTGTCCTTCGTATCAAATGTTGCATGAAAGTGCTTATTACTCTATGTATAGCAAAGTGGTAAAAAATGATTTACACAGATGGCGACACTCCACGAAAACAAGTCCTAAATTTAGACGCATAATTGCAACAAGCACACGAAAAGTAAACTTACTGGCTAGCATAAGTGCAATACACAGACCGACAGAAAACAAACAATATTTGGGCGCAAATTGAGCGCAACCTTCTGGTTAAGGCCCGATTTATTCGGTTATGACAGACACGCACAAAAGACAAATGCAAAGACAGCCTGCCATTGGGTTTTCCTAACGTTGTGCATCGCTGCCACAACTATATTCACATGGAAAACAGCCATTGAATACTACTGAGTATTTGAAGGCGGTGCGTTATCTGCTGAAGATATAGTACACAGAATAAACAGAGGCGCTCAATGTTTTAGGAATTATGGCAGGTAAAAAAAACTGACGTGGATCTTACGCAGTGTTATCATGGATGTAAGCGACGCATTCTGCGCGGGTTCCTTTGACTGAGAATAAATAGCGGTGACGTTGACGGCGAAAGCGTAATTTCTTCTACGTTTAGTCAAGCGGGAGTGGTGAGTTGATGTTAAACGTTACCTAGGGTGCACCACTGCTGCTTGTTTGCGTTTAGTACGCAGAACACACAGGGAGAGGTGTTTGTTTCAGGGGTTGTCGTGCACCATATTTCAGAACTTCTGAGAGGGATTGGCGTTGTGATTGTACCACAAGGCACATTGCGTCGTCGCCGAAGTACAAAACTTGAATTTGATTATAGGGCTGTGCTTGCTGTGTCACTTCAAGGGCTTTCCCACCGCTCACAACCAGTTTGTTGCGTTTGGAGGCGATCCCACCGTTAGCAACCAGTTTGTTGCGTACTCCCGGGTAGCGTACCGTACTGCTTCGGAGGAGTAGCGGCGCCTGCTTATCGAAGCTCGACCGACATTACTTATTGGGTAGCGTGGCATTGTCGGCGGGCTGCAGGCATCTGGTAGACCATGGCGACCGAGCAAGGGCGAGACGATTTGCTAGTGCGAAACTTGCACGGTTTATTCAAAGGTAGTTGAAAGAAAATGAGAAGAGAATGAAGTATGAAGTGTATCAAAAGTACATTTCGGATCCCCTTAAATAGGCTCTCTACAAGTGTGGGCGCGATCTTGCTTCCGTCGATGACACGTGACAGGCACAGAGAGAGGGCCCCTCCTCCTGCATTACTGAGCACGGGAAGGAGAAGTCGATCCTCTTTTCGACGAATCCAGGGAGAAGGTCGGGTGAATGACCTCTTCGGCGCCGTGGGGTCCGGCCAAGTAGAAGGTAAGGGGATGACGTATGGCCCGTGGTGTCCGACTAAGTAGAAGGTGGAGGGATGACGTATCGCCCGTGGTGTCCGACCAAGTAGAAGCTAGGGGGATGACGTATCGCCCGTGGTGTTCAACCAAGTTGAAGGTAGGGGGGTGACGTAGTGCCCGTGGCGTCCGGCCATAGCTAACATTGCCTAAACCACAATCGTACTATAAGACGCGCCATAACGGTGCACTCTGTATAAGTATTGAAACCGTAATCTTGTTTACCGTGTCCCAAAATATATCTGTGTGTGTGCTTTTTATTTGGCCCCCGTCCAAATGCGGCTGCCGCCGTCAGTATTATGTCCGCGAGCTCTAGCAATTCCATAGCCAGCAAGCTAGTGCGGCGCAAACAGAAGTGGTGAGTTGTCGGTTTACAACTTCCGTCGTTTTGCATGGACCCTGCGATGCGCTATAATTGTTGCGGCTGTGCTTCTGCACGCCGTGCGACATTTTTCCGCTAGACATACGTGCACAGCGTTTATTTTTCAGAAATTGCATTAACGTAGTGTACCGTACGTGGAACTGAAGTTAATCCAGTTTCCCCGCTACCGCTGTTGTATAACAATAAGGTTTCGCTGCTTCGCCACATCACATCCCCTTGCCGTCGTATGAGAAGTGCCTTTTCTCCGCGCTTTCTACAATTATAGCTGCGTTCCCTATCGACTGGCGCGTTAGTATGAAGGTGAGGGCTGCCGTATCTGCAAAGTTTTGTGGGGGGTCACGGATAATTACAGCTGTCAGAAGGCTAAAGTGGTGACGACTAGGGGGCTCCAGAGGACATTGAGCATATTGGACACGGTGGGGACGTCATGTATACACACGCTCTGAACCACCCCACGACGCGCTGTGCCAGAAAGCAGTACGGCGAGCACCAGCAGTGGGAGAGTTGAAGAGGCAACGAAAGCTTCTCTTTAAAAAAAAAATTCAGGCAACCCTTGTCATGTAGGATGTCGAGGACGTAAGTGCAATAACCATCGCAAAGGTTGTAAGACTCGGAATTGCAACCGCGAAAGCACGTCCTCTAAGAAAGAGTGCAGTCTAGCTTTCCTCTGCGCGCACTGCGACATCTGCTGGCGCCGGCGTGAAGTGTAGGCGTAAAACATAGAAATGTTTCATGGTTATATTGCGCTGAGTTTTACAAACGCGATATTAAGGAAGGACAGGACGTGGACGGACGTAGCGCAAACTACCAACTGTTTAATACCGTTAAAGAACGCTCTTATATACAAGGAGATATGGAGCGGGGGTGGAGGGGTTACATATAAGATATGACAAGGTGACGACGTGTGATCATCGTTCGGGTCAGGCATACATCGTTCACATGCACCCGTTCGCCCTGGCAAACTCGACCTCAGCTTTGATAAGCGCGATGGACGGAGTGCTTACGCAAATCTCTTTTCCTTTAGCTATCGCAAGCGCCTCCCATATTTCTCGCTCCGTTTTTGTTTTTGATGTTCCAATGACTGTGGTGCTTTCTATTAGCGGGGAGCATTTGCATTGTTTGCAATGTGCGGCCAAGTTGCTAGGTGCTGTCAGAAGCTGACACGTGTATTTGTGCTCCCGTAACCTATCGTTCAGACAACGTCCAGTTTGCCCAATGTATACTTTCCCGCAATCTAGTGGGATTTGGTAAACAACTGAAGTAGCGCTTTCCACGTACTTTTTTGCGTGCTTAGTCTGACAGACCGTAGCACTAGGGTTGGCCTCTTTGGATCCTGCGTTCACCCTCTTGCACATGCCTTTTAGTTTTTGCGGGGCGGAGAACAGAACTTGAACATCATGGCGTTGGGCTGTCTTTTTTATCCGATGTGACAAGCCATGAATGTAAGGCAACACCACGCGTTTTTTCAATTTTTGCTGTGTTCTCTGCCTTTTCCTGTTGGCTCTGATTTCGGGCAACAAGTTTTCACAGATTTGCACCACAATGCTGTTCGGGTACCCACTGTTTCTTAAGCGGCTTACTTGCAAATCGATGCTCTCCCTCACAGCATGGTGGCATGATTTTTCAATTCCTTGACTGATGCAAGCCTTGGCGATGCCTCTTTTTATGACTTTTGAATGGCCAGAGTCATACCTGGCCATTCTTTTTCTCCACTAGTTTTGTAGCACCAGCAGATGTGGGAGCCTCTCATCCTAATGTTTATGTCAAGGTACTGCAATCGGCCTTCGGTAGGAGTCTCGTACGTGAACTCTAAACCTTCATGCGCTTTTTTGAACATGCTGATGACAGTTTCTACGCTAAATGGATCGGTTTGGTTTTCTTTCATGCACACCAAATAGTCGTCAACATATCTGAAACAGGTAGTTATGTTCGTTTCTCCAAACAAGGCGGCAAGTTTCCTGTCTCCCACACTCAAAAATAAGTCGGAAAGCACGGGGGCTATACAGGAACCAATAGCGATGCCATCCTTCTGCTCATACACACTGTCACCATATTCGATAAACGCACCATGTAGATACAGTTTTAACAAGTTCACAAAACTAGAAATACTGCACTTGCACACGTCCTGAAATTTGGTGTAGCCCAACGTGTCGATGGCTTCTTCTACTGCTTGTACCACCGCTTGCCTCGGGACACTGTAGAACAGGTCCTTCACGTCGATTGAAAAACAAGACGTCGGCGGGCTACTCTTTAGTGTTGCAATAACTTCGTCAGAGTTGCGGATCAAGAACGGGTCGTCGAAGGGTAAAGAGTTCAAGCAGGCCTGAAGGTAGTCCGCGATGCATCTTTGCCATGTTCCGCGATCTTCAATAATCGTCCTAAAAGGAATTCCCTCTTTGTGGGTTTTTACCGTGAAAAATGGCTTCAGAGTGAGTTCTTTGCTCTCTTTCACGCGCTTTGCCAATCTTGTGAAGCCCATGCTTTCACATGTTTTGCCTGCTTCATTTTTCAGTTTTGCAATTGCTTTGTACGTAATGTCGCTTATTGCGAAATTCTTACGGATCGCTTCTTGGGCGGATTTTTCGTATTCAGGAGCGTTCATCACGACAAACACGCCTGTTTTGTCTGAGAGGAGCAGTTTTAGATTTTCTTTCTTGAGGTACCTAGTCACTCTGCTTGTTCCTGCAGATTTGGGTTTTTCTACTAGGCTCTTTTTTGTCACTCCCGTCAAAACTTCTTGGATGCAAGTCACTTTTTCTGGCTCAGGGGTTCTTTCCGCGACTGAGCGTACCATGGCCAGGAACTGTACTGCCGTTACTGGAGGTTCAATGGCGTATTTTGGTCCCTTATTTAGGGTCTGTTGCACATAATCTGGGATGTTTCGACCGGATAGGTTGACAGCACCGCTTCCTTGAGGCTTACGCTTTTCTCTTCTAGGGAGGCTCTTGAATGAGCCTTTCCACAAGCTTTCGGCATGCAACTCTGCCAAGTTGTAGAAATACCTGATCATTGCTGTTGAAGCCGCCGGGTCCATTGTTTCCTCGCATATCGCCGCAATGTGGTCTCGGAAGAGGCGAATCTGTCGCCACGTTTCCGCTCGAAGTATCTTGCAGAGGCGTCTTGCCGTTCTTTCGGTAGGGGCGACGTTTCCGAGTAGACCAGCCAACAGAGGTGAAGACAGACCGTTGTTCAGGGCGTACGTGAGGGTGCGAGTTCTGTGCCTGGCCTTCGCAATGTTGTCGACGAAATATAAGGTACGAGGAAGCGGAGGAAGTTTAGGGATGTAGAAGCCCGATGTACTCGAAATAACATTTAGTAAAGCAATGAAGGGGGCTAGTTGGTGAACGTTCATGGTTATATTGCGCTCAGTTTTACAAACACGATATTAAGGAAGGACAGGACGTGGACGGACGTAGCGCAAACTACCAACTGTTTAATACTGTTAAAGAACGCGCTTATATACAACGAGATATGGAGCGGGGGGGGGGGAGGGGTTACATATAAGATATGACAAGGTGACGACGTGTGATCATAGTTCGGGTCAGGCATACATCGTTCACATGCACCCGTTCGCCCTGGCAAACTCGACCTCAGCTTTGAAAAGCGCGATGGACGGAGTGCTTACGCACATCTCTTTTTCTTTAGCTAAAGAAAAAGAGTTTGCCAGGGCGAACGGGTGCATGTGAACGATGTATGCCTGACCCGAACTATGATCACACGTCGTCACCTTGTCATATCTTATATGTAACCCCTCCCCCCCGCTCCATATCTCCTTGTATATAAGCGCGTTCTTTAACAGTATTAAACAGTTGGTAGTTTGCGCTACGTCCGTCCACGTCCTGTCCTTCCTTAATATCGTGTTTGTAAAACTGAGCGCAATATAACCATGAACGTTCACCAACTAGCCCCCTTCATTGCTTTACTAAATAGAAATGCTTCCTTAGAAAACAACTAACGACTTTAGCGTTCAGCGGGGATGCCTCATTGCGCGGAACGTGAGGACACGGTCAGTTTCTTCCGTCTTCCTGGCAAGGCAAACACGTGTTCGAGCTTGCGTTTCTAGAATTTTCTTTCGCCATGTTCACAAAGTATTTATCAGCCCCACTGTAACACCTCACAACAGAAAGTCCTTTCTTCTCGGCGATTCTACAAGTCGTTAGCATGAGGGTGGTCATCGGCGTCTTTCTTCAGCCGGGGTCCCAAAAATAATGTGTGCGGGACGCGGCTTCGCGTGGCATAAGGAATATGTTATGTGTTGTGACTCGAGGCAGAATGGAAAGGCTATGCACAAATCGCAGTCGCGTAGAATGTTCAAGACAAGCACCAGGACGTCGGGAGAAATCCACTACTTTGTAACGCCTTTGGTTAAGCATAGTTTTAACAATAGCAACCTAAAAGATTGTGAGTTAAGAGGGTATAGGCTCTTAGGTTTGAAGAAAGGGAAATTGTGAAATTGTTATTTTGCCTTAGTTTCGAAAGAGAGAAGAAAAAAACACGCGTAGGAACGAGACGATATATTACACGTGGGAAATGTGTTGTCTCGCTTGAAATATTTGATAATGGACATAGGACTGTGTGGTAAGAAAAGTAGCACAGCAGAAGGCTTAAGAAACCAGCGCAGGTGAAGAAAAATTAACAATGTATTAGGTGCCGTTAAAGAAATATAATGAGCGCCTGTTCGGGAAAATGACATTCCGCCTTTTTGGCATGAGCCTTTCCAATATAAGTATCTGGCTACCCATTTTTTCCGAATGAATGGAAACGCAATTCAATTTGAAGGTCAGCGACCGGAACACAACACCCTCACCTGGAGGGGCGCACTGCAAGAAGGAAGGTGGAGAGGGAAAGTGAGGGAGGGCTGTGCTCGCCTCTCGCAGATGAGGCGGGCGGTCAGTTGTCCGCTGACGTCGCTGGCGATCGGACGCCGTCGAGCACGCTGTCTGCGCCCACACGGTGTAAGTACCACTTCAAATACCAGGATGAGTTTGGACAGGTGCCTTAACGTCAGTGCTCTTCTCTCGCAGGCGACGGAGAAGATCTGGAAAATAAAAAAGGGCGTAAAAAGTCGAAAAGGCCGCAAGAAGTCCGTCAGCCTTCTCCGTGAGGTATTGCTGCAGCAGTTGCTCAAGAAGTGGTCATGGCTTGACGACTCTCACAGAAGCAGCTCAAGCGACGAAGAGGACAGCGATGACAACGATTGTGGGCCTTCTTTACCCGTTTTCTCTGGTTCCGGCGTGAAGCGTGGGCGAAATGATTGTGATGGTGAGGACACACATTTTTCGAACAAATGTTCAGCGGATCATGGAGGTGTCTTGCCCAATTTTGCAGATGGAGAGCCTGGCCCGTCCAAGCGCCCGAGAGTGGACGAGGAAGAATGTTCTGATTCCTCTTTAGAGCCTAGCGGTAACCAGGACATTTACAGCTCACCGCAGCTTGAAGACGGGTATGACCCTTACCCAATAAATGTTGCGCCTTTCCCAGACTGGCTCGACAGTGAAGGAACGGTGTCGGATGAGCCGGTGCAAGACCCTGATCTGTCTTTTCTTGATATCTAGTGCTTTTTGTAGGTGTTTTTGTCTTGTGTCATGCTTGTAGTGTAATATTTAACTACGCTTTATTACACATGTTATCGTTTTCCACTACAAATGATTCATGTAGGTTTACAGTGCTGCCAGTGTATTCTAGGTAATAAAACACACGTCCTTTTTTGATACCGATATCACTCTTGGTGCATGCTGTTGTCTGCATTCATTTTTTTGTCCTTCGTATCAAATGTTGCATGAAAGTGCTTATTACTCTATGTATAGCAAAGTGGTAAAAAATGATTTACACAGATGGCGACACTCCACGAAAACAAGTCCTAAATTTAGACGCATAATTGCAACAAGAACACGAAAAGTAAACTTACTGGCTAGCATAAGTGCAATACACAGACCGACAGAAAACAAACAATATTTGGGCGCAAATTGAGCGCAACCTTCTGGTTAAGGCCCGATTTATTCGGTTATGACAGACACGCACAAAAGACAAATGCAAAGACAGCCTGCCATTGGGTTTTCCTAACGTTGTGCATCGCTGCCACAACTATATTCACATGGAAAACAGCCATTGAATACTACTGAGTATTTGAAGGCGGTGCGTTATCTGCTGAAGATATAGTACACAGAATAAACAGAGGCGCTCAATGTTTTAGGAATTATGGCAGGTAAAAAAAACTGACGTGGATCTTACGCAGTGTTATCATGGATGTAAGCGACGCATTCTGCGCGGGTTCCTTTGACTGAGAATAAATAGCGGTGACGTTGACGGCGAAAGCGTAATTTCTTCTACGTTTAGTCAAGCAGGAGTGGTGAGTTGATGTTAAACGTTACCTAGGGTGCACCACTGCTGCTTGTTTGCGTTTAGTACGCAGAACACACAGGGAGAGGTGTTTGTTTCAGGGGTTGTCGTGCACCATATTTCAGAACTTCTGAGAGGGATTGGCGTTGTGATTGTACCACAAGGCACATTGCGTCGTCGCCGAAGTACAAAACTTGAATTTGATTATAGGGCTGTGCTTGCTGTGTCACTTCAAGGGCTTTCCCACCGCTCACAACCAGTTTGTTGCGTTTGGAGGCGATCCCACCGTTAGCAACCAGTTTGTTGCGTACTCCCGGGTAGCGTACCGTACTGCTTCGGAGGAGTAGCGGCGCCTGCTTATCGAAGCTCGACCGACATTACTTATTGGGTAGCGTGGCATTGTCGGCGGGCTGCAGGCATCTGGTAGACCATGGCGACCGAGCAAGGGCGAGACGATTTGCTAGTGCGAAACTTGCACGGTTTATTCAAAGGTAGTTGAAAGAAAATGAGAAGAGAATGAAGTATGAAGTGTATCAAAAGTACATTTCGGATCCCCTTAAATAGGCTCTCTACAAGTGTGGGCGCGATCTTGCTTCCGTCGATGACACGTGACAGGCACAGAGAGAGGGCCCCTCCTCCTGCATTACTGAGCACGGGAAGGAGAAGTCGATCCTCTTTTCGACGAATCCAGGGAGAAGGTCGGGTGAATGACCTCTTCGGCGCCGTGGGGTCCGGCCAAGTAGAAGGTAAGGGGATGACGTATGGCCCGTGGTGTCCGACCAAGTAGAAGGTAGGGGGATGACGTATCGCCCGTGGTGTCCGACCAAGTAGAAGGTAGGGGGATGACGTATCGCCCGTGGTGTCCGACTAAGTAGAAGGTGGAGGGATGACGTATCGCCCGTGGTGTCCGACCAAGTAGAAGCTAGGGGGATGACGTATCGCCCGTGGTGTTCAACCAAGTTGAAGGTAGGGGGGTGACGTAGTGCCCGTGGCGTCCGGCCATAGCTAACATTGCCTAAACCACAATCGTACTATAAGACGCGCCATAACGGTGCACTCTGTATAAGTATTGAAACCGTAATCTTGTTTACCGTGTCCCAAAATATATCTGTGTGTGTGCTTTTTATTTGGCCCCCGTCCAAATGCGGCTGCCGCCGTCAGTATTATGTCCGCGAGCTCTAGCAATTCCATAGCCAGCAAGCTAGTGCGGCGCAAACAGAAGTGGTGAGTTGTCGGTTTACAACTTCCGTCGTGTTGCATGGACCCTGCGATGCGCTATAATTGTTGCGGCTGTGCTTCTGCACGCCGTGCGACATTTTTCCGCTAGACATACGTGCACAGCGTTTATTTTTCAGAAATTGCATTAACGTAGTGTACCGTACGTGGAACTGAAGTTAATCCAGTTTCCCCGCTACCGCTGTTGTATAACAATAAGGTTTCGCTGCTTCGCCACATCACATCCCCTTGCCGTCGTATGAGAAGTGCCTTTTCTCCGCGCTTTCTACAATTATAGCTGCGTTCCCTATCGACTGGCGCGTTAGTATGAAGGTGAGGGCTGCCGTATCTGCAAAGTTTTGTGGGGGGTCACGGATAATTACAGCTGTCAGAAGGCTAAAGTGGTGACGACTAGGGGGCTCCAGAGGACATTGAGCATATTGGACACGGTGGGGACGTCATGTATACACACGCTCTGAACCACCCCACGACGCGCTGTGCCAGAAAGCAGTACGGCGAGCACCAGCAGTGGGAGAGTTGAAGAGGCAACGAAAGCTTCTCTTTAAAAAAAAAATTCAGGCAACCCTTGTCATGTAGGATGTCGAGGACGTAAGTGCAATAACCATCGCAAAGGTTGTAAGACTCGGAATTGCAACCGCGAAAGCACGTCCTCTAAGAAAGAGTGCAGTCTAGCTTTCCTCTGCGCGCACTGCGACATCTGCTGGCGCCGGCGTGAAGTGTAGGCGTAAAACATAGAAATGTTTCATGGTTATATTGCGCTGAGTTTTACAAACGCGATATTAAGGAAGGACAGGACGTGGACGGACGTAGCGCAAACTACCAACTGTTTAATACCGTTAAAGAACGCTCTTATATACAAGGAGATATGGAGCGGGGGTGGAGGGGTTACATATAAGATATGACAAGGTGACGACGTGTGATCATAGTTCGGGTCAGGCATACATCGTTCACATGCACCCGTTCGCCCTGGCAAACTCGACCTCAGCTTTGATAAGCGCGATGGACGGAGTGCTTACGCAAATCTCTTTTCCTTTAGCTATCGCAAGCGCCTCCCATATTTCTCGCTCCGTTTTTGTTTTTGATGTTCCAATGACTGTGGTGCTTTCTATTAGCGGGGAGCATTTGCATTGTTTGCAATGTGCGGCCAAGTTGCTAGGTGCTGTCAGAAGCTGACACGTGTATTTGTGCTCCCGTAACCTATCGTTCAGACAACGTCCAGTTTGCCCAATGTATACTTTCCCGCAATCTAGTGGGATTTGGTAAACAACTGAAGTAGCGCTTTCCACGTACTTTTTTGCGTGCTTAGTCTGACAGACCGTAGCACTAGGGTTGGCCTCTTTGGATCCTGCGTTCACCCTCTTGCACATGCCTTTTAGTTTTTGCGGGGCGGAGAACAGAACTTGAACATCATGGCGTTGGGCTGTCTTTTTTATCCGATGTGACAAGCCATGAATGTAAGGCAACACCACGCGTTTTTTCAATTTTTGCTGTGTTCTCTGCCTTTTCCTGTTGGCTCTGATTTCGGGCAACAAGTTTTCACAGATTTGCACCACAATGCTGTTCGGGTACCCACTGTTTCTTAAGCGGCTTACTTGCAAATCGATGCTCTCCCTCACAGCATGGTGGCATGATTTTTCAATTCCTTGACTGATGCAAGCCTTGGCGATGCCTCTTTTTATGACTTTTGAATGGCCAGAGTCATACCTGGCCATTCTTTTTCTCCACTAGTTTTGTAGCACCAGCAGATGTGGGAGCCTCTCATCCTAATGTTTATGTCAAGGTACTGCAATCGGCCTTCGGTAGGAGTCTCGTACGTGAACTCTAAACCTTCATGCGCTTTTTTGAACATGCTGATGACAGTTTCTACGCTAAATGGATCGGTTTGGTTTTCTTTCATGCACACCAAATAGTCGTCAACATATCTGAAACAGGTAGTTATGTTCGTTTCTCCAAACAAGGCGGCAAGTTTCCTGTCTCCCACACTCAAAAATAAGTCGGAAAGCACGGGGGCTATACAGGAACCAATAGCGATGCCATCCTTCTGCTCATACACACTGTCACCATATTCGATAAACGCACCATGTAGATACAGTTTTAACAAGTTCACAAAACTAGAAATACTGCACTTGCACACGTCCTGAAATTTGGTGTAGCCCAACGTGTCGATGGCTTCTTCTACTGCTTGTACCACCGCTTGCCTCGGGACACTGTAGAACAGGTCCTTCACGTCGATTGAAAAACAAGACGTCGGCGGGCTACTCTTTAGTGTTGCAATAACTTCGTCAGAGTTGCGGATCAAGAACGGGTCGTCGAAGGGTAAAGAGTTCAAGCAGGCCTGAAGGTAGTCCGCGATGCATCTTTGCCATGTTCCGCGATCTTCAATAATCGTCCTAAAAGGAATTCCCTCTTTGTGGGTTTTTACCGTGAAAAATGGCTTCAGAGTGAGTTCTTTGCTCTCTTTCACGCGCTTTGCCAATCTTGTGAAGCCCATGCTTTCACATGTTTTGCCTGCTTCATTTTTCAGTTTTGCAATTGCTTTGTACGTAATGTCGCTTATTGCGAAATTCTTACGGATCGCTTCTTGGGCGGATTTTTCGTATTCAGGAGCGTTCATCACGACAAACACGCCTGTTTTGTCTGAGAGGAGCAGTTTTAGATTTTCTTTCTTGAGGTACCTAGTCACTCTGCTTGTTCCTGCAGATTTGGGTTTTTCTACTAGGCTCTTTTTTGTCACTCCCGTCAAAACTTCTTGGATGCAAGTCACTTTTTCTGGCTCAGGGGTTCTTTCCGCGACTGAGCGTACCATGGCCAGGAACTGTACTGCCGTTACTGGAGGTTCAATGGCGTATTTTGGTCCCTTATTTAGGGTCTGTTGCACATAATCTGGGATGTTTCGACCGGATAGGTTGACAGCACCGCTTCCTTGAGGCTTACGCTTTTCTCTTCTAGGGAGGCTCTTGAATGAGCCTTTCCACAAGCTTTCGGCATGCAACTCTGCCAAGTTGTAGAAATACCTGATCATTGCTGTTGAAGCCGCCGGGTCCATTGTTTCCTCGCATATCGCCGCAATGTGGTCTCGGAAGAGGCGAATCTGTCGCGACGTTTCCGCTCGAAGTATCTTGCAGAGGCGTCTTGCCGTTCTTTCGGTAGGGGCGACGTTTCCGAGTAGACCAGCCAACAGAGGTGAAGACAGACCGTTGTTCAGGGCGTACGTGAGGGTGCGAGTTCTGTGCCTGGCCTTCGCAATGTTGTCGACGAAATATAAGGTACGAGGAAGCGGAGGAAGTTTAGGGATGTAGAAGCCCGATGTACTCGAAATAACATTTAGTAAAGCAATGAAGGGGGCTAGTTGGTGAACGTTCATGGTTATATTGCGCTCAGTTTTACAAACACGATATTAAGGAAGGACAGGACGTGGACGGACGTAGCGCAAACTACCAACTGTTTAATACTGTTAAAGAACGCGCTTATATACAACGAGATATGGAGCGGGGGGGGGGGAGGGGTTACATATAAGATATGACAAGGTGACGACGTGTGATCATAGTTCGGGTCAGGCATACATCGTTCACATGCACCCGTTCGCCCTGGCAAACTCGACCTCAGCTTTGAAAAGCGCGATGGACGGAGTGCTTACGCACATCTCTTTTTCTTTAGCTAAAGAAAAAGAGTTTGCCAGGGCGAACGGGTGCATGTGAACGATGTATGCCTGACCCGAACTATGATCACACGTCGTCACCTTGTCATATCTTATATGTAACCCCTCCCCCCCGCTCCATATCTCCTTGTATATAAGCGCGTTCTTTAACAGTATTAAACAGTTGGTAGTTTGCGCTACGTCCGTCCACGTCCTGTCCTTCCTTAATATCGTGTTTGTAAAACTGAGCGCAATATAACCATGAACGTTCACCAACTAGCCCCCTTCATTGCTTTACTAAATAGAAATGCTTCCTTAGAAAACAACTAACGACTTTAGCGTTCAGCGGGGATGCCTCATTGCGCGGAACGTGAGGACACGGTCAGTTTCTTCCGTCTTCCTGGCAAGGCAAACACGTGTTCGAGCTTGCGTTTCTAGAATTTTCTTTCGCCATGTTCACAAAGTATTTATCAGCCCCACTGTAACACCTCACAACAGAAAGTCCTTTCTTCTCGGCGATTCTACAAGTCGTTAGCATGAGGGTGGTCATCGGCGTCTTTCTTCAGCCGGGGTCCCAAAAATAATGTGTGCGGGACGCGGCTTCGCGTGGCATAAGGAATATGTTATGTGTTGTGACTCGAGGCAGAATGGAAAGGCTATGCACAAATCGCAGTCGCGTAGAATGTTCAAGACAAGCACCAGGACGTCGGGAGAAATCCACTACTTTGTAACGCCTTTGGTTAAGCATAGTTTTAACAATAGCAACCTAAAAGATTGTGAGTTAAGAGGGTATAGGCTCTTAGGTTTGAAGAAAGGGAAATTGTGAAATTGTTATTTTGCCTTAGTTTCGAAAGAGAGAAGAAAAAAACACGCGTAGGAACGAGACGATATATTACACGTGGGAAATGTGTTGTCTCGCTTGAAATATTTGATAATGGACATAGGACTGTGTGGTAAGAAAAGTAGCACAGCAGAAGGCTTAAGAAACCAGCGCAGGTGAAGAAAAATTAACAATGTATTAGGTGCCGTTAAAGAAATATAATGAGCGCCTGTTCGGGAAAATGACATTCCGCCTTTTTGGCATGAGCCTTTCCAATATAAGTATCTGGCTACCCATTTTTTCCGAATGAATGGAAACGCAATTCAATTTGAAGGTCAGCGACCGGAACACAACACCCTCACCTGGAGGGGCGCACTGCAAGAAGGAAGGTGGAGAGGGAAAGTGAGGGAGGGCTGTGCTCGCCTCTCGCAGATGAGGCGGGCGGTCAGTTGTCCGCTGACGTCGCTGGCGATCGGACGCCGTCGAGCACGCTGTCTGCGCCCACACGGTGTAAGTACCACTTCAAATACCAGGATGAGTTTGGACAGGTGCCTTAACGTCAGTGCTCTTCTCTCGCAGGCGACGGAGAAGATCTGGAAAATAAAAAAGGGCGTAAAAAGTCGAAAAGGCCGCAAGAAGTCCGTCAGCCTTCTCCGTGAGGTATTGCTGCAGCAGTTGCTCAAGAAGTGGTCATGGCTTGACGACTCTCACAGAAGCAGCTCAAGCGACGAAGAGGACAGCGATGACAACGATTGTGGGCCTTCTTTACCCGTTTTCTCTGGTTCCGGCGTGAAGCGTGGGCGAAATGATTGTGATGGTGAGGACACACATTTTTCGAACAAATGTTCAGCGGATCATGGAGGTGTCTTGCCCAATTTTGCAGATGGAGAGCCTGGCCCGTCCAAGCGCCCGAGAGTGGACGAGGAAGAATGTTCTGATTCCTCTTTAGAGCCTAGCGGTAACCAGGACATTTACAGCTCACCGCAGCTTGAAGACGGGTATGACCCTTACCCAATAAATGTTGCGCCTTTCCCAGACTGGCTCGACAGTGAAGGAACGGTGTCGGATGAGCCGGTGCAAGACCCTGATCTGTCTTTTCTTGATATCTAGTGCTTTTTGTAGGTGTTTTTGTGTCGTGTCATGCTTGCAGTGTAATATTTAACTACGCTTCATTACACATGTTATCGTTTTCCACAACAAATGATTCATGTAGGTTTACAGTGCTGCCAGTGTATTCTAGGTAATAAAACACACGTCCTTTTTTGATACCGATATCACTCTTGGTGCATGCTGTTGTCTGCATTGATTTTTTGTTCTTCGTATCAAATGTTGCATGAAAGTGCTTATTACTTTATGTATAGCAAAGTGGTAAAAAATGATTTACACAGATGGCGACACTCCACGAAAACAAGTCCTAAATTTAGACGCATAATTGCAAGAAGAACACGAAAAGTAAACTTACTGGCTAGCATAAGTGCAATACAGAGACCGAGAGAAAACAAACAATATTTGGGCGCAAATTGAGCGCAACCTTCTGGTTAAGGCCCGATTTATTCGGTTATGACAGACACGCACAAAAGACAAATGCAAAGACAGCCTGCCATTGGGTTTTCCTAACGTTGTGCATCGCTGCCACAACTATATTCACATGGAAAACAGCCATTGAATACTACTGAGTATTTGAAGGCGGTGCGTTATCTGCTGAAGATATAGTACACAGAATAAGCAGAGGCGCTCAATATTTTAGGAATTATGGCAGGTAAAAAAAACTGACGTGGATCTCACGCAGTGTTATCATGGATGTAAGCGACGCATTCTGCGCGGGTTCCTTTGACTGAGAATAAATAGCGGTGACGTTGACGGCGAAAGCGTAATTTCTTCTACGTTTAGTCTAGCAGGAGTGGTGAGTTGATGTTAAACGTTACCTAGGGTGTACCACGGCTGCTTGTTTGCGTTTAGTACGCAGAACACACAGGGAGAGGTGTTTGTTTCAGGGGTTGTCATGCGCCATATTTCAGAACTTCTGAGAGGGATTGGCGTTGTGATTGTACCACAAGGCACATTGCGTCGTCGCCGAAGTACAAAACTTGAATTTGATTATAGGGCTGTGCTTGCTGTGTCACTTCAAGGGCTTTCCCACCGCTCACAACCAGTTTGTTGCGTTTGGAGGCGATCCCACCGTTAGCAACCAGTTTGTTGCGTACTCCCGGGTCGCGTACCGTACTGCTTCGGAGGAGTAGCGGCGCCTGCTTATCGAAGCTCGACCGACATTACTTATTGGGTAGCGTGGCGTTGTCGCCGGGCTGAAGGCATCCGGTAGACCATGGCGACCGAGCAAGGGCGAGACGACTTGCACGGTTTATTCAAAGGTAGTTGAAAGAAAATGAGAAGAGAATGAAGTATGAAGTATATCGAAAGTTCATTTCGGATCCCCTTAAATAGGCTCTCTACAAGTGTGGGCGGGATCTTGCTTCCGTCGATGACACGTGACAGGCACAGAGAGAGGGCCCCTCCTCCTGCATTACCGAGCACGGGAAGGAGAAGTCGATCCTCTTTTCGACGAATCCGGGCAGAAGGTCGGGTGAATGACCCCTTCGGCGCCGTGGGGTCCGGCCAAGTAGAAGGTAAGGGGATGACGTATCGCGCGTGGTGTCCGACCAAGTAGAAGGTAGGGGGACGACGTATCGCCCGTGGTGTCCGACCAAGTAGAAGGTCGGGGGATGACGAATCGCCCGTGGTGTCCGACCTAGTAGAAGGTAGGGGGATGACGTATCACCCGCGGTGTCCGGCCATATAGAAGGTAGGGGGATGACGTATCGCCCGTGGCGTCCGGCCATAGCTAACATTGCCTAAACCACAATCGTACTATAAGACGCGCCATAACGGTGCACTCTGTATAAGTATTGAAACCGTAATCTTGTTTACCGTGTCCCAAAATATATCTGTGTGTGTGCTTTTTATTTGGCCCCCGTCCAAATGCGGCTGCCGCCGTCAGTATTATGTCCGCGACCTCTAGCAATTCCATAGCCAACAAGCTAGTGCGGCGCAAACAGAAGTGGTGAGTTGTCGGTTTACACCTTCCGGCATTTTGCATGGACCCTGCGATGCGCTATAATTGCTGCGGCTGTGCTTCTGCACGCCGTGCGACATTTTTGCGCTAGACATATGTGCATAGCGTTTATTTTTCAGAAATTGCATTAACGTAGTGTACCGTACCTGGAACTGAAGTTAATCCAGTTTCCCCGCTACCGCTGTTGTATAACAATAAGGTTTCGCTGCTTTGCCACATCACCTCCCCTTGCCGTAGTATGGGACGTGCCTTTTCTCTGTGCTTTCAACAATTATAGCTGCGTTCCCTATCCACTGGCACGTTAGTATAAAGGCGAGGGCTGCCGTATCTGCAAAGGCTTGTGGGGGGTCACGGATAATTCCAGCTGTCAGAAGGCTAAAGTGGTGACGAACAGGGGCTCCAGAGGGCATTGAGCATACTGGACACGGTGGGGACAAAACGAGTTTCTCGCGTTGCCTTTCCTCTCTGACACGCGCCTGTCATGTATACACACGCTCTCAACCATCCCACGACGCGCTGTGCCGGAAAGAAGTAGGGCGAGCACCAGCAGTGGGAAAGTTGAAGAGGCAATGAGAGCTTCGCTTTCAAAAAAATTTCAGGCAACCCATGTCATATAGGATGTCGAGGATGTACGTGAAATAAGCATCGCAAAGGTTGTAAGACTCGGAATTGCAACCGCCAAAGCACGTCCTCTAAGAAAGCGTGCAGTCTAGGTTCCATCTGCGCGCACTGCGACATCTGCTGGTGCCGGCGCGAAGTGCAGGCGTAAAAATATAAATGCTTCCATAGAAATTAACTAATGACGTTAGCGTTCAGCGGGGATACCTCATTGCGAGGAACGCGAGGACACGGTCAGTTTCTTCCGTGTTCCCGCAAGGGAAACACGTGTTCGTGCTTGCGTTTCTAGAATTTTCGTTCGCCATGTCCACGGAGTATTTATCAGCCCCACTGTAACACCTCACAACAGAAAGTCCTGTCTTCTCGGCGATTCTACAAGTCGTTAGCATGAGGGTAGTCATTGACGTCTTTGTTCAGCCACGGCCCCAAAAATAATGTGTGCGGGACGCGGCTTCGCGTCGGCATAAGGAATATGTTATGTGTTGGTGACTCGAGGCAGAATGGAAAGGCTATGCAGAAATGGCAGTCGCGTAGAATGTTCAAGGCAAGCACCATGACACTTTGAAATATGAAAGTTAGGAGATCCACTACTTTCTAACGCCTTTGGATAAGGATAGTTTTAACAATGGCAACCTAAAAGATTGCGAGTTAAGAGGGGTATAGGCTTTTAGGTTTGAAGAAAGAGAAATTGTCGAATTGGTATTTAGGCTTAGTTTCGAAACAGAGAAAAAACACACGCGTAGGAACGAGACAATATATTACACGTGGAAAGTGTGTTGTCTCGTTTGAAAAATTTGATAACAAAGCTAGGAAGTGTGGTAAGAAAAGTACCACAGAAGAAGGCTAAGAAACCAGCGCAGGTGAAGAAAAATTAACAATGTATTAGGTGCCGGTAAAGAAATAGAATGAGCGCCTGTTCGGGAAGATGAAATTCCGCCTTTTTGACATGAGCCTTATAAATATATATATATATATATATATATATATATATATATATATATATATATATATATATATATATATATATATATATATATATCTGGCTACCCATTTTTTCGAAATGAATGGAAACGTAATTCAATTTGAAGGTCAGCGACCGGAACACAACTCCCTCACCTGGAGGGACTCACTGCAAGAAGGAAAGTGGAGAGGCAAAGTAAGGAAAGGGGTTAGGAAAAGAAATGAGTCATGCTCGTTTACAGTACTGCCAGTGTATTCTAGGTAATAAAGTACACGTCCTTTTTGATAGCGATATCACTCTTGGTGCATGCTGTTGTCTGCATTGATTTTTTGTTCTTCGTACCAAATGTTGCATGAAAGTGTTTATTACTCCATCTATAGCAAAGTGGTAAAAAATGATTTACACCGATGGCGACAGTCCACGAAAACAAGTCCTAAATTTAGACGCATAATTGCAACAAGAACACGAAAAGTAAGAGAGAGAGAGAGAGAATGAAGAGGAAAGGCAGGGAGGTTAACCAGATATGAGTCTCCGGTTTGCTACCCTACACTGGGGATGGGGTATAGGGGTTGGAAAGATGATAGAGTGGAAAACGAAAAAAAAATTAAAAAAAAGGAAATTAAAAAAAAAGGAACGCGCACACATGGAGACACACACAAAAGGCGTTCCAGTTAAAGTCGTTCACACAGGCCGGTAGATCGCAAGAAGCGCAAAAGCGCTTGCACGGCCTTCTTCTGTGAAGGTCGGTCCTTTCGATGTTGTAGAATTCTTTTTTCGGATAGCGGTTGGTCGTCCAGTTGGTCAAGTTCGTGGCTAAGGCATGCCCTCTGTGGACTGTACTGCGGGCAGGCGCACAAAATATGGCCAATTGATTCTTCATGGCCGCAGTGGTCACAGGTTGGTGTGTCGGTCATCGCTATGCGGAAGGCATAGGCTTTAGTAAAGGCAACGCCCAACCAAAGTCGATATAAAAGCGTGGCGTCTGTACGGCGAAGCTGTGATGGCGCTCGAAGACTTAATGTTGGATCAAGTGAGTACAGTCAAGTATTTCTTAAATGTTGCTCATTCCATTGCGACGCGGTGCACTGCCGAGCAAGTAGGCGGAGCTTCCGTGCCGCGTCAGTTCTAGAAACAGGAATTGGGACGTGACGCTCCTCAGTATGGGCTGAGCGGGCAGCGTGATCCGCCCGTTCATTGCCGATAATCCCGCAGTGACTTGGAAGCCACTGGAAGGTTATTTCATGGCCTGCATCACTTATATGGTGTAACGTCTCGGTAATATGGAATATTAGCTGTTCGTGCGGTCCGCGTCGTAAAGGTGACAGTAGAGGCTGCAGTGCCGCCTTCGAATCGCAGAATATTGTCCATTTGTGTGGCGGTTCATCACCAATGTGATGAAGGGCAGTAAATAGCGCTGCGAGCTCTGCTGCCGTCGATGTTGTCGCGTGGGTCGTATTAAATTTAATTGTTTTAGCTTTCGCTGGTATGACGACTGCCGCCGCGGAGCTGCTTGGAAGGACTGATCCATCAGTGTAAATATGCGTAGAGTCACGGTAGTTCTCGTACAAATATAGTAGCGTGAGCTGTCTAAGGGCTGGTGATGACAGATCAGCTTTTTTCGAGATACCAGGTATTGCGAGGTTGATTTTTGGCTGAGCGAGGCACCATGGAGGGATCGAAGGTCTCGCAGCCGGAGTGAAACAAGCTGGCAATGATTCATCATATGCAGTTATCATTTGGCTGAAAGATGTCTGTGGCCTGTCCGCTGGTAGAGAGGCTAAATGGTGACGACGAGTCCTGGCTAGATGCCTTATATGGGTCCTGAGTACTTCAATATCAATGTGGGTCTGGAGAAGGTGGTCTCTAGCGATTGCTATCGTAGCCACTGTTGAAGCACTCTGAGGCAGGCCTAGACAGATCCGGAGCACTTGACCCTGAAGACTTTGTATTGTGTGTAGATTCGTTTTGCCTATGTTGTTTATTGCTGGCAAGCTGTATTGTATCGCAGAAATCCTAGAAAAAGCACCCTGTACCGTTGTAACATCGCACTAGGCGACATTCCCCAGGTCTTGCCAGCGAAAAACTTGAACAGGTGGCAGATGCCTGTCAACCGTTTTTTCACGTATGATATGTGTGGGCTCCATGACAAGTCCCTGTCGATTATGACACCTAGAAACTTGTACGGTCGAACCCGTCGTATTATTTGGCCATTTATCGTTACACTGTAGTTTGCCATGGGTTTGCGCGTAAATGGCACTAGTGCGCATTTCTCGGAGGAAACTTCCAGGCCTCGATTACGGAGGTAGATAGCAGTTCGTGTGGCGGCTCTCTGAATTCTCGCTCGCAACTGTAGGTGTGTTACTGCAGATGTCCATGTGCAGATGTCATCCGCGTACATTGATAGCCTGACTGTGGTTGGCACGTGCTCAAGGAGAGCAATTAGTGTTAGATTAAATAACACGGGGCTAATACACCGCCCTGGGGGACGCCGCGGTAGCTATAATGTAGAGAAGTATGGCCTTCCTCGGTGCTTACAAAGAAGGATCGCAGGGATAGATAGCTCCGTATCCATTGAAACAACCGACCACCCAATCCTACCTCTGCGAGAGCAGAGAGGATGGTTTCATGCGTAACGTTGTCATACGCCCCTTTAACGTCGAGGAAGAAGGATGCGCAGAGACGCTTACGGCATTTCTCATGTTGAATGTAGGTCACCAGGTCGACGACGTTATCGATCGATGATCGACCGCGTCGGAAGCCCGCCATGGCATCTGGGTAGGTGTTGTGGTACTCTAAGTACCACTCCAGGCGTCCTAGGACCATCCTCTCCATCACTTTGCCCACACAGCTCGCCAAAGCGATCGGGCGATATGATGAGAGCTCCAACGGCGACTTGCCAGGCTTCAGCAGTGGAACAAGGCGATTGTCTTCCACGTTGTTGGTAGCGTGCCATTTCTCCAAGATTCATTATACACCTCAAGAAGAACTTTTCTCGCTCGCTCCCCCAGGTGACACAGAGCTCGGTAGGAAATTCCGTCAGGTCCTGGCGCTGATGTGCGACTACACAATGCTAATGCTGCCTTAAGTTCGTGGATCGAGAATGGTAGATCCAACCGGTGATCACGTGGTGGCGGACAGCTGCTCGAAGGCGATGAAATGTTGGTAGCTGTGAGTAGGCCGGATAATCTGGCGCAGAAATCCTCTGCCACGTCAATCTCCGATCTCTTTTGAGAGAGGGCAAGCGCCTTGAATGGGAATCGCTGTACGGGAAGTGTCCGAAACACGAAAAGTAAATTTACTGGCTAGCATAAGCGCAATCCACCGACCTAAAGAAAACAAACAATATTTGGGCGCAAATTGAGCGCGACCTTCTGGTTAAGGCCTGGTTTATTCGGTTATGACCGACACACACAAAAGACAAATGAAAAGACAGCCTGCCATTGGGTTTACCTAACGTTGTGCATCGCAGCCACAACTATAATCACATGGAAAACAGCCATTGAATACTACTAAAAATTTGAAGGCGGTGCGTTATCTGCTGAAGATATAGTACACAGAATAAATAGAGGCGCTCCAAATTTTACGAATTATGGCAGGTAAAAAAAGTGACGTGGATCTTACGCAGTGTTATCATGGATGTAAGCGACGCATTCTGCGCGGGTTGCTTTGACTGACAATAAATAGCGGTGACGTTGACGGCGAAAGCTTAATTTCTTCTACGTTTAGTCTAGCAGGAGTGGTGAGTTGATGTTAAACGTTACCTAGGGTGCACCACTGCTGCTTGTTTGCGTTTAGTACGCAGACCACACAGGGAGAGGTGTTTGTTTCAGGGGTTGTCGTGCACCATATTTCAGAACCTCTGAGAGGGATTTCCGTTGTGATTGTACCACATGGCACATTGCGTCGTCACCGAAGTACAAAACTTGAATTTGATTATAGGGCTGTGCTTGCCTAAACCACAATCGTACTATAAGACGCGCCATAACGGTGCACTCCGTATAAGTATTGAAACCGTAATCTTGTTTACCGTGTCCCAAAATATATCTGCGTGTGTGCTTTTTATTTGGCCCCCGTCGAAATGCGGCTGCCGCCGAAAGTATCATGTCCGCGACCTCTAGCAATTGCATAGCCAGCAAGCTAGCGCGGCGCAAGCAGAAGTGGTGATTTTTCGGTTTACCCCTTGCGTCGTTTTCCATGGGCCCTGCGATGGGCTATAATTGTCGCGGCTGTGTTTCTGTACGCCGTGCGACATTTGTCCGCTAGACATATGTGCATAGCGTTTATTTTTCAGAAGTTGCATTAACGTAGTGTTCCGTACCTGGAACTGAAATTAATCCAGTTTCCCCGCAACCGCTGTTGTATAATGTTAATGTTTCGCTGCTTTGCCACGTCACCTCCCCTTGCCGTAGTATGGGACGTGCCTTTTCTCTGTGCTTTCAACAATTATAGCTGCGTTCCCTATCCACTGGCACGTTAGTATAAAGGCGAGGGCTGCCGTATCTGCAAAGGTTTGTGGGGGGTCACGGATAATTACAGCTGTCAGAAGGCTAAAGTGGTGACGACTAGGGGGCTCCAGAGGGCATTGAGCATATTGGACACGGTGGGGACAAAACGAGTTTCTCGCGTCGCCTTTCCTCTCTGACACGCGCCTGTCATGCATACACACGCTCTGAACCAGCCCACGACGCGCTGTGCCAGAAAGCAGTACGGCGAGCACCAGCAGTGGGAAAGTTGAAGAGGCAACAAAAGCTTCTCCTTAAAAAAAAATTTCAGGCAACCCTTGTCATGTAGGATGTCGAGGACGTAAGTGCAATAACCATCGCAAAGGTTGTAAGACTCGGAATTGCAACCGCCAAAGCACGTCCTCTAAGAAAGCGTGCAGTCTAGCTTTCCTCTGCGCGCACTGCGACATCTGCTGGCGCCGGCGCGAAGTGTAGGCGTAAAACTTAGAAATGCTTCCTTAGAAAACAACTAACGACTTTAGCGTTCAGCGGGGATGCCTCATTGCGCGGAACGTGAGGGCACGGTCAGTTTCTTCCGTCTTCCTGGCAAGGCAAACACGTGTTCGTGCTTGCGTTTTTAGAATTTTCTTTCGCCATGTCCACAAAGTATTTATCAGCCCCACTGTGACACCTCACAACAGAAAGTCCTGTCTTCTCGGTGATTCTACAAATCGTTAGCATGAGAGTGGTTATCGGTGTCCTTGTTAAGCCACGGCCCAAAAAATTATGTGTGCGGGACGCGGCTTCGCGTCGGCATGAGGAATATGTTATGTGTTGTGGCTCCAGGCAGAATGGAAAGGCTATGCAGAAATAACAGTCGCGTAGAATGTTCAAGGGAAGCACCATGACACTTTGAAATATGAAAGTTTGGAGATCCACTACTTTGTAACGCCTTTGGTTAAGCATAGTTTTAACAATAGCAACCTAAAAGGTTGTGAGTTAAGAGGGGTATAGGCTTTTAGGTTTGAAGAAAGAGAAATTGTAAAATTGTTATTTTGGCTTAGTTTTCAAACAGAGAAAAACACACGCGTAGGAACGAGACAATATATTACACGTGGAAAGTGTGTTGTCTCGCTTGAAATATTTGATAATGGACATAGGACTGTGTGGTAAGAAAAGTAGCACAGCAGAAGGCTTAAGAAACCAGCGCAGGAGAAGAAAAATTAACAATGTATTAGGTGCCGTTAAAGAAATATAATGAGCGCCTGTTCGGGAAAATGAAATTCCGCCTTTTTGGCATGAGCCTCTCCAATATAAATATCTGGCTACCCATTTTTTCCGAATGAATGGAAACGCAATTCAATTTGAAGGTCAGCGACCGGAACACAACACCCTCACCTGGAGGGACGCACTGCAAGAAGGAAGGCGGAGAGGGAAGGTTAGGAAGGGGTGTGCTCGCCTCTCGCAGATGAGGCGGGCGGTCAGTTGTCCGCTGACGTCGCTGGCGATCGGACGCCGTCGAGCACGCTGCCTGGCCCACACGGTGTAAGTACCGCTTCAAATACCAGGATGAGTTTGGACAGGTGCCTTAACGTCAGTGCTCTTCTCTCGCAGGCGACGGAGAAGATCTGGAAAATAAAAAAGGGCGTGAAAAGTCGAAAAGGCCGCAAGAAGTCCGTCAGCCTTCACCGTGAGGTATTGCTGCAGCAGTTGCTCAAAAAGTGGTCATGGCTTGACGACTCTCACAGAAGCACCTCAAGCGACGAAGAGGACAGCGATGACAACGATTGTGGGCCTTCTTTACCCGTTGTCCCTGGCTCCGGCGTGAGGCGTGGGCGAAGTGATTGTGATGGTGAGGACACACATTTTTCGAACAAATGTTCAGCGGATCATGGAGGTGTCTTGCCCAATTTTGCAGATGGAGAGCCTGGCCCGTCCAAGCGCCCGAGAGTGGACGAGGAAGAATGTTCTGATTCCTCTTTAGAGCCTAGCGGTAACCAGGACATTTACAGCTCACGGCAGCTTGAAGACGGGTATGACCCTTACCCAATAAACGTTGCGCCTTTCCCAGACTGGCTCGACAGTGAAGGAACGGTGTCGGATGAGCCGGTGCAAGACCCTGATCTGTCTTTTCTTGATATCTAGTGCTTTTTGTAGGTGTTTTTGTCTCGTGTCATGCTTGTAGTGTAATATTTAACTACGCTTTATTACACATGTTATCGTTTTCCACAACAAATGACTCATGTAGGTTTACAGTACTGCCAGTGTATTCTAGGTAATAAAGCACACGTCCTCTTTTGATATCGATATCACTCTTGGTGCATGCTGTTGTCTGCATTGATTTTTTGTTCTTCGTATCAAATGTTGCATGAAAGTGTTTATTACTCTATGTATAGCAAAGTGGTAAAAGATGATTTACACACATGGCGACACTCCACAAAAACAAGTCCTCAATTTAGACGCATAATTGCAACAAGAACACGAAAAGTAAACTTACTGGCTAGTATAAGTGCAATACACAGACCGACAGAAAACAAAGAATATTTGGGCGCAAATTAAACGCAACCTTTTGGTTAAGGCCTCACTTATTCGCATATGACAGACACACACAAAAACAAATGAAAAGACAGCCTGCCATTGGGCTTACCTAACGTCGTGCATCGCTGCCACAACTATATTCACATGGAAAACAGCCATTCAATACTACTGAGTATTTGAAGGCGGTGCGTTATCTGCTGAATATATAGTACACAGAATAAACAGAGGCGCTCAATATTTTACGAATTATGGCAGGTAAAAAAAAAACTGACGTTGATCTTACGCCGTGTTATAATCGATGTAAGCGAGGCATTCTGCGCGGGTTGCTTTGACTGACAATTAACTGACTGACGTAATTTCTCCTACGTTTAGTCTAGCAGGAATGGTGAGTAGATGTTAAACGTTACCTAGGGTGCACCACTGCTGCTTGTTTGCGTTTAGTACGCAGAACACACAGGGAGAGGTGTTTGTTTCAGGGGTTGTCGTGCACCATATTTCAGAACTTCTGAGAGGTATTGGCGTTGTGATTGTACCACAAGGCACACTGCGTCGTCGCCGAAGTACAAAACTTGAATTTGATTATAGGGCTGTGCTTGCCTAAACCACAATCGTACTATAAGACGCGCCATAACGGTGCACTGCGTATAAGTATTGAAACCGTAATCTTGATTACCGTGTCCCGAAATATATCCGCGGGTGTGCTTTTTATTTGGCCCCCGACGAAATGCGGCTGCTGCCGTCAGTATCATGGCCGCGACCTCTAGCAATTCCATAGCCAGCAAGCTAGCGCGGCGCAAACAGAAGTGGTGATTTGTCGGTTTATCCCTTCCGTCGTTTTGCATGGACCCTGCAATGCGCTATAATTGTTGCGTCTGTGCTTCTGCACGCCGTGCGAAATTTGTCCGCTAGACATATTTGCATACGTTTATTTTTCAGAAAGTGCGTTAACGTAGTGTACCGTACCTCGAACTTAAGTTAATCCAGTTTCCCCGCTACCGTGTTTAATAATATTAAGGTTTCGCTGCTTCGCCACATCACCTCCCCTTGCCCTCGTATGAGACGTGCCTTTTCTCCGTGCTTTCTACAATTATAGCTGCGTTCCCTATCGACTGGCACGTTAGTATAAAGGCGAGGGTTGCCGTATCTGCAAAGGTTCGTGGGGGGTCACGGATAATTACAGCTGTCAGAAGGCTAAAGTGGTGACGACTAGGGGGCTCCAGAGGGCATTGAGCATATTGGACACGGTGGGGACAAAACGAGTTTCTCGCGTCCCCTTTCCTCTCTGACACGCGCCTGTCATGTATACACACGCTCTGACCCTCCCCACGACGAGCTGTGCCAGAAAGCAGTACGGCGAGCACCAGCAGTGGGAAAGTTGAAGAGGCAATGAAAGCTTCTCTTTAAAAAAAAATTTCAGGCAACCCTTGTCATGTAGGATGTCGAGGACGTAAGTGCAATAACCATCGCAAAGGTTGTAAGACTCGGAATTACAACCGCCAAAGCACGTCCTCTAAGAAAGCGTGCAGTCTAGCTTTCCTCTGCGTGCACTGCGACATCTGCTGGCGCCGGCGCGAAGTGTAGGCGTAAAACATACAAATGCTTCCTTAGAAATCAACTAACCACTTTAATGTTCAGCGGGGATGCCTCATGGCGCGGAACGTGAGGACACGGTCAGTTTCTTCCGTCTTCCCGGCAAGGCAAACACGTGTTCGAGCTTGTGTTTATAGAATTTTTTTTCGCCATGTCCACAAAGTATTTATTAGCCCCACTGTAACACCTCACAACAGAAAGTCCTGTCTTCTCGGCGATTCTACGAGTCGTTAGCATGAGGGTGGTCATTGACGTCTTTGTTCAGCCGCGGCCCAAAAAATATGTGTGCGGGACGCGGCTTCGCGTCGGCATAAGGAATATGTTATGTGTTGTGACTCGAGGCAGAATGCAAAGGCTATGCAGAAATGGCAGTCGCGTAGAATGTTCAAGGCAAGCACCATGACACTCAGAAATATGAATGTTAGGAGATCCACTACTTTGTAACACCTTTGGATAAGGATAGTTTTAACAATGGCAACCCAAAAGATTGCGAGTTAAGAGGGGTATAGGCTTTTAGGTTTGAAGAAAGAGAAATTGTCAAATTGTTATTTTGGCTTAGTTTCAAAACAGAGAAAAAACACACGCGTAGGAACGAGACAATATATTACACGTGGAAAGTGTGTTGTCTCGCTTGAAAAATTTGATAATGAAGCTAGGAAGTGTGGTAAGAAAAGTACCACAGAAGAAGGCTTAAAAAACCAGCGCAGGTGAAGAAAAATTAACAATGTATTAGGTGCCGTGAAAGAAATATAATAAGCGCCTGTTCGGGAAGATGAAATTCCGCCTTTTTGACATGAGTCTCTTATATATATATATATATCTGGCTACCCATTTTTTCCAAATGAATGGAAACGTAATTCAATCTGAAGGTCAGCGACCGGAACACAAGTCCCTCACCTGGAGGGACTCACTGCAAGAAGGAAAGTGGAGAGGGAAAGTTAGGAAAGGGGCTAGGAAAGGAAATGAGTCATGTTGGTTTACAGTACTGCCAGTGTATTCTAGGTAACAAAGCACACGTCGTTTTTTGATAGCGATATAAGTATTGGTGCGTGCTGTTGTCTGCATTGATATTTCTTTCTTCGTATCAAATGTTCCATGAAAGTGTTTATTACTCTATGTATAGCAAAGTGGTAAAAAATGATTTACACAGATGGCGACACTCCACAAAAACACGTCCTAAATTTAGACGCATAATTGCAACAAGAACACGAAAAGTAAATTTACCGGCTAGCATAAGTGCAATACACAGACCTACAGAAAACAAAGTATATTTTGGCGCAGATTGAACGCAATCTTCTGGTTAAGGCCTCATTTACTCGGTTATGACAGACACACACAAAAAACAAATGAAAAGACAGCCTGCCATTGGTTTTACTTAACCTTGTGCATCGCTGCCACAACTATAATCAAATGGAAGACAGCCATCGAATACCACTGAATGTTTGAAGGCGGTGCGTTTTCTGCTGAAGATATAGTACATAGAATAAATAGAGGCGCTCCAAATTTTACGAATTTTGTCAGGTAAAAGAACTGACGTGAATCTTACGCAGTGTTATCATGGATGTAAGCGACGCATTCTGCGCGGCTTGCTTTGACTCACAATAAGTAGCGGTGGCGTTGACGGCGAAAGTGTAATTTCTTCTACGTTTAGTCTAGCAGGATTGGGAGTTGATGTTAAAGGTTACCTAGGTTGCACCACGGCTGCTTGTTTGCGTTTAGTACGCAGAACACACAGGGAGAGGTGTTTGTTTCAGGGGTTGTCGTGCACCATATTTCAGAACTTCTGAGAGGGATTGGCGTTGGATTGTACCACATGGCATATTGCGGCGTCGCCGAAGTACAAAACTTAAATTTGATGATAGGGCTGTGCTTGCTGTTTCACTTCAGTTGCGATCCCACCGCTCACAACCAGTTTGTTGCGTTTGGAGGCGATTCCACCGTTAGCAACCAGTTTGTTGCGTACTCCAGTGTAGCGTACCGTACTGCTTCCGAGGAGTAGCGTCGCCTGCCTATCGAAGCTCGACCGACACTACTTATTGAGTAGCGTAGCGTTGTCGGCGGGCTGCAGGCATCCGGTAGACCATGGCGACCGAGCAAGGGCGAGACGATTTGCTAGTGCGAAACTTGCACGGTTTATTCAAAGGTAGTTGAAAGAAAATGAGAAGAGAATGAAGTGTGAAGTATATCAAAAGTACATTTCGGAGCGCCTTAAATAGGCTCTCTACAAGTGTGGGCGCGATCTTGCTTCCGTCGATGACACGTGACAGGCACAGAGAGAGGGCCCCTCCTGCTGCATTACCGAGGACGGGAAGGAGAAGTCGATCCTCTTTTCGACGAATCCGGGGAGAAGGTCGGGTGAATGACCTCTTCGGCGCCGTGGGGTCCGGCCAAGTAGAAGGTAAGGGGATGACGTATGGCCCGTGGTGTCCGACCAAGTAGAAGGTAGGGGGATGACGTGTCGCCCGTGGTGCCCAACCAAGGAGAAGGTAGGGAGGTGACGTATTGCCCGTGGTGTCTGGCCATATAGAAGGTAGGGGGATGACGTATCGCCCTTGGCGTCCAGCCATACCTAACAGCATCTCCGGCGGGGGAGGAAGATCCCGACGTGTAGGGGCCAGCAGCCGCTGTTCTAGGGATCGGCGTTTGGGTATCAGAATTCCCCGTAAAGGTCACGAACCCTTAGTTCATAATAGGTAGTTTCCTGGCAGTGGTCATCCGTCCTCGTGGCGCTCTTGTGACTTTTCTCCCTGGTCCGGTCCGGTGAAGTTGGTCTTGCAAGCAGGTCTCGCCACTTTTCGTCTCTTGCGTGGGCAAGCAACCACCACAGAACAGTGCCGGACCCACAACCACAAAGCAGCGAGCACAAGGCCACTCTCCCTCAAGACACACCCGGCTTTTAACAAAAAAGAAAACCCGCTACACCTTTCCCATTTCCTACGTGCGTCCCCCCTCCCTCAACACTAAAACCAGCCATTTCTTGAAAGCGTTAGGCCGTGGTTATTAAATTAGCTAACAATCGGCTTCACTTCGGAGAAACATATGAATGCACGAAAAAATGTCATGCAAGCCCTGATGAGCATGAGGCTTTCGATACTCTAGGGGCAACGACTTAAACCGTCGGCATTGCCGTTAAGCTTACCCTTTTTGTAGCGATATAGCAAGCTAGCTTCTGCACCGCCCAAACTACACGAACCGCATGTTTCCAACCTATCGCTGTGGCGTACTTATCGCACGTATTGGTGCCACTGAACAGTCTGGCCACCTTCACAAGTACGTAATCACAAGCGCGCTAGCCTTGTGGTCACTATTCAGAACGCGTACTTGCGTCGTAGGAAAACTTTTGATTACGCCTACTCACGTTTCTTCCTTTAGTCCCTACAGGACACGTAGCTTAAATGAACAACTAAACTTGCGTAACTTACGCACTCCGCAGAACCCTTAAAAAAATGCGTCTACTAATAACTCGTTCTACGCACGCTCACTAAAGAAGTCAGAACACGGCTGCCCTCAACAGAGACGAGCAACCCAGTCATAATTCTGCTTCCTTCCGTCCACACAGGACAGATGCTAAAGGAACTAAGGACGCTTCTCAGTGTAAATCATGCACTCACTGAAAACTTACGCGGTTAACCTTAGAAAATAAAAAAAACGCATAGAAATAAGAAGGTCAACTAAAACACACGCGCGTTACCATAGGCCTCTCATCGATAACCTTGACACTCAGGTTACTTACACACAAAAATTGAAAGCCTATCTACTTATTAATGAACACCTAGCGATACTACATGTTTACTAAAAACCACGTCTTTCAAATCTCGAGCCGCTCTAACAAAGTACAAACAGAGCTCATACCTTACATATTGAAAGAAACTCTAGTCTCAAATCGCGAAAATTTCCAAATGTTCAAAAATAAAACAACACATGTCACTTCTACGGAAGCTCCCTTGTTCTCCCGTTTCAAACGTTTTTGACTGACTCATACTTTTGAGCCGTACTCGAGGGGGTCGTAGTCCGAAAGCTACTCTGGCTACAGAGGAACAACAAAAGGGCTGACTCACTATCAGCTCCTCCAAGACGTTAGAGTCCCCCTGCAATTTGTGTCCTGGCGCCCCGCTTTCAGCATCACCTCGATGGACCGCGTCGCTACTCCCCACCTGGTCTCGTCTTGCCACCTTGCGCTTCTTCGTACTACACGCTGAGCTTTGAAAAGAACGACGAGGAATTTAACTGCCCCGTGCCCTTTGTCCGCGTCCGTGCAGAACATGCTTCTTGGTCCCCTTTTGACCAGTGGCTCGAACGTGTTTGATGCGTCAACATCGTCCGTGACGACCGCACCTTTCTTATCGCCGCGCCTTGCCTTTTCGCGCCTGTCGCCGTCTTTGGTTTCGCTACTTTAGCCACCGCATTCCGATCCTTACGGCGCTTCTTTCCGCGGCGCTTTCTCTTTGAAGTCTCCTTCATGTCGCCTTCTGGCTTGGCTACTTTGCTACTTTAGCCCCCGCATTCCGATCCTTACGGCGCTTCTTTCTGCGGCGCTTTCTCTTTGACTGCTCCTTCATGTTGCCTTCTGGCTTCTCGTGCTGGCCGTTACACATCTCATCGGCCCGGGTCGGTCTCTTGCCCGCCCAGTCTGAGTGATCATCATTTAAATCGACTCTATCTTTGACTCGACTGGCGGACAGCTCACCCGACTTTGGCACAATGCAGCTGGCTTTACTCGAGTTATGCAACTCGCACTCTTGCGAACTGCCCTCTACTGCATTGCCCAGCTCACGCTGTGCATCGACACACAGCTCGTCGGTCTCGAGCGCTGTCTCACACGCACAGTCCGAATGATTCCTATCATCCATCTCTAGGCTACCTAGACTGGCGGAGAGCCGCACCGATCCCTGAACAATGCAGTTGTCCTCACGTGAACAACGGAGCTCGCCATCCCGAGAATTACTCTCAACTGCATCGTCCAGCTGGCACCTCACTTCGGCACGCAGGTCTGACTCGACATGGCTGCTCGCGTCTGTCAAGTCCGCAGTATTCTGTACCTCGCTAACGACCTCGCTACCATGAGATGCGACGCACACGCGCGGTAATTGTGCCAATTTGTTCGCAGCTGGCCTAGCTGTCTCTACAGTCCTCTGTTGGCACAGCACCTCGTCACTCTTACTCTGGCCTTTAAAGGCCTCTGTTGCCACTGAGGCATCGTTAGCAGCTAGCCCTTTCCGTTCGAGTATGACTGGGCCGCTAATCTCACAGGCAATACTTTTCTCGTCGGCTTTTGGCGAAAGTCTGCTAGATACATTCTCATTATTTTGCTCTGTACTGCCTACAGAATTTTCAGACAGGCGTTGTCTTTGTTCTTTAACTGCTGAACATATTGTATCTGTGTTTTCATTACCGCTACGCTCTTCTTTTTCCTCTAGGCGCTTACGGTCTTCTTTTTCCTCAAGGTGCTTACGCTCTTCCTCTTTCTGTTTAATGCTCTCGAGGCACTCCGTCAGTTCCTCGTCGTCTGCCCCGGTCGCCTCGATCGCATCAATGATCTCCGGCTTTCTCTTTGATTCGGCAATTTGGAGGCCCAACCCTTTGGTCAAGCTCAACAATTCCGGCTTCTTTAGTGCCTTCAAGTTCAAGGCTTCCCCTAGTGCTGCTAAACCTTCACTCTATACAACCTTGACGTACTCAAACTTCCGTCAATGGTTTAAAGGAAAATCACTGCTATGTACTTTCCAAAAAATACGTAAAAGCCAAGTGATATCTCAGTGAAGAAAAGCCGTGCACTCACCATATGCAGTCATGATCCAGACACCTTCTTTCCGAACGTTGTTGCCAGGACGAAGAGGCTACGATCTCGTAGTTGTCGTCCAAGTTGGGGTCTCCAGGATTCCGTATCCCAATAGCTGCCAGTCAGTTTGTTGCACTTCAGGGGCGATCCCACCGCTCGCAACCAGTTTGTTGCGTTTGGAGGCGATCCCACCGTTAGCAACCAGTTTGTTGCGTACTCCAGGATAGCGTACCGTACTGCTGCCTAGGAGTAGCGGCGCCTGCCTATCGAAGCTCGACCGACATTACTTATTGGGTAGCGTGGCGTTGTCGGCGGGCTGCAGGCATCCGGTAGACCATGGCGACCGATCAAGGGCGAGACAATTTGCTAGTTCGAAACTTGCACGGTTTATTCAAAGGTAGTTGAAAGAAAATGAGAAGAGAATGAAGTGTGAAGTATATCAAAAGTACATTTCGGAGCCCCTTAAATAGGCTCTCTACAAGTGTGGGCGGGATCTTGCTTCCGTCGATGACACGTGACAGGCACAGAGAGAGGGCCCCTCCTCCTGCATTACCGAGCACGGGAAGGAGAAGTCGATCCTCTTTTCGACGAATCCGGGGAGAAGGTCGGGTGAATGACCTCTTCGGCGCCGTGGGGTCCGGCCAAGTAGAAGGTAAGGGGATGACGTATCGCCCGTGGTGTCCGACCAAGTAGAAGGTAGGGGGATGACGTATCGCCCGTGGTGTCCGACCAAGTAGAAGGTAGGGGGACGACGTATCGCCCGTGGTGTCCGACCACGTAGAAGGTAGAGGGATGACGTAGCGCCCGTGGTGTCCGACCAAGTAGAAGCTAGAGGGACGACGTATCGCCCGTGGTGTCCGACCAAGTAGAAGGTAGGGGGATGACGTATCACCCGTGGTGTCCGGCCATATCGAAGGTAGGGGGATGACGTATCGCCCGTGGCGTCCGGCCATAGCTAACATTGCCTAAACCACAATCGTACTATAAGACGCGCCATAACGGTGCACTCTGTATAAGTATTGAAACCGTAATCTTGTTTACCGTGTCCCAAAATATATCTGTGTGTGTGCTTTTTATTTGGCCCCCGTCCAAATGCGGCTGCCGCCGTCAGTATTATGTCCGCGACCTCTAGCAATTCCATAGCCAACAAGCTAGTGCGGCGCAAACAGAAGTGGTGAGTTGTCTGTTTACACCTTCCGTCGTTTTGCATAGACCCTGCGATGCGCTATAATTTGTGCGGCTGCGCTTCTGCACGCCGTGCGACATTTTTCCGGTAGACATATGTGCATAGCGTTTATTTTTCAGAAATTGCATTAACGTAGTGTACCGTTACTTGAACTGAAGTTAATCCAGTTTTCCCGCAACCGCTGTTGTAAATATTAAGGTTTCGCTGCTTTGCCACGTCACCTCCCCTTGCCGTCGTATGGGACGTGCCTTTTCTCCGTGCTTTCTACAAATATAGCTGCGTTCCCTATCGACTGGCACGTCAGTATAAAGGCGAGGGCTGCCGTATCTGCAAAGGCTTGTGGGGGGTCACGGATAATTCCAGCTGTCAGAAGGCTAAAGTGGTGACGAACAGGGGCTCCAGAGGGCATTGAGCATATTGGACACGGTGGGGACAAAACGAGTTTCTCGCGTCGCCTTTCCTCTCTGACACGCGCCTGTCATGTATACACACGCTCTCAACCATGCCACGACGCGCTGTGCCGGAAAGAAGTAGGGCGAGCACCAGCAGTGGGAAAGTTGAAGAGGCAACGAAAGCTTCTCTTTTAAAAAAATTTCAGGCAACCCATGTCATATAGGATGTCGAGGATGTACGTGCAATAAGCATCGCAAAGGTTGTAAGACTCGGAATTGCAACCGCCAAAGCACGTCCTCTAAGAAAGCGTGCAGTCTAGGTTCCATCTGCGCGCACTGCGACATCTGCTGGTGCCGGCGCGAAGTGCAGGCGTAAAAATATAAATGCTTCCATAGAAATTAACTAATGACGTTAGCGTTCAGCGGGGATACCTCATTGCGAGGAACGCGAGGACACGGTCAATTTCTTCCGTGTTCCCGCAAGGGAAACACGTGTTCGTGCTTGCGTTTCTAGAATTTTCGTTCGCCATGTCCACGGAGTATTTATCAGCCCCACTGTACCACCTCACAACAGAAAGTCCTGTCTTCTCGGCGATTCTACAAGTCGTTAGCATGAGGGTGGTCATTGACGTCTTTGTTCAGCCACGGCCCCAAAAATAATGTGTGCGGGACGCGGCTTCACGTCGGCATAAGGAATATGTTATGTGTTGGTGACTCGAGGCAGAATGGAAAGGCTATGCAGAAATAGCAATCGCGTAGAATCTTCAAGAGAAGCACCATGACACTTTAAGTATGAACGTCGGGAGAAATCCACTACTTTGTAATGCCTTTGGTTAAGCATAGTTTTAACAACAGCAACCTAAAAGATTGTGAGTTAAGAGGGGTATAGGCTTTTAGGTTTGAAGAAAGAGAAATTGTAAAATTGTTATTTTGGCTTAGTTTCGAAAGAGAGAGAAAAAAAAAAACACGCGTAGGAACGAGACAATATATTACACGTGGAAAATGTGTTGTCTCGCTTGAAAAATTTGATAATGGACATAGGACTGTGTGGTAAGAAAAGTAGCACAGCAGAAGGCTTAAGAAACCAGCGCAGGTGAAGAAAAATTAACAATGTATTAGGTGCCGTTAAAGAAATATAATGAGCGCTTGTTCGGGAAAATGAAATTCGGCCTTTTTGGCATGAGCCTTTCCAATATAAATGTCTGGCTACCCATTTTTTTCCGAATGAATGGAAACGCAATTCAATTTGAAGGTCAGCGACCGGAATACAACACCCTCACCTGGAGGGGCGCACTGCAAGAAGGAAGGTGGAGAGGGAAAGTGAGGAAGGGCTGTGCTCGCCTCTCGCAGGTGAGGCGGGCGGTCAGTTGTCCGGTGATGTCGCTGGCGATCGGACGCCGTCGAGCACGCTGTCTGCGCCCACACGGTGTAAGTACCGCTTCAAATACCAGGATGAGTTTGGACAGGTGCCTTAACGTCAGTGCTCTTCTCTCGCAGGCGACGGAGAAGATCTGGAAAATAAAAAAGGGCGTAAAAAGTCGAAAAGGCCGCAAGAAGTCCGTAAGCCTTCACCGTGAGGTATTGCTGCAGCAGTTGCTCAAGAAGTGGTCATGGCTTGACGACTCTCACAGAAGCACCTCAAGCGACGAAGAGGACAGCGATGACAACGATTGTGGGCCTTCTTTACCCGTTGTCTCTGGTTCCGGCGTGAAGCGTGGGCGAAATGATTGTGATGGTGAGGACACACATTTTTCGAACAAATGTTCAGCGGATCATGGAGGTGTCTTGCCCAATTTTGCAGATGGAGAGCCTGGCCCGTCCAAGCGCCCGAGAGTGGACGAGGAAGAATGTTCTGATTCCTCTTTAGAGCCTAGCGGTAACCAGAACATTTACAGCTCACCGCAGCTTGAAGACGGGTATGACCCTTACCCAATAAATGTTGCGCCTTTCCCAGACTGGCTCGACAGTGAAGGAACGGTGTCGGATGAGCCGGTGCAAGACCCTGATCTGTCTTTTCTTGATATCTAGTGCTTTTTGTAGGTCTTTTTGTCTCGTGTCATGCTTGCAGTGTAATATTTAACTACGCTTCATTACACATGTTATCGTTTTCCACAACAAATGATTCATGTAGGTTTACAGTGCTGCCAGTGTGTTCTAGGTAATAAAACACACGTCCTTTTTTGATACCGATATCACTCTTGGTGCATGCTGTTGTCTGCATTGATTTTTTGTTCTTCGTATCAAATGTTGCATGAAAGTGTTTATTACTCTATGTATAGCAAAGTGGTAAAAAATGATTTACACAGATGGCGACACTCCACGAAAACAAGTCCTAAATTTAGACGCATAATTGCAACAAGAACACGAATAGTAAACTTACTGGCTAGCATAAGTGCAATACAGAGACCGACAGAAAACAAACAATATTTGGGCGCAAATTGAGCGCAACCTTCTGGTTAATGCCTGATTTATTCGGTTATGACAGACACACACAAAAGACAAATGAAAAGACAGCGTGCCATTGGGTTTACCTAACGTTGTGCATCGCTGCCACAACTATATTCACATGGAAAACAGCCATTGAATACTACTGAGTATTTGAAGGCGGTGCGTTATCTGCTGAAGATATAGTACACAGAATAAACAGAGGCGCTCAATATTTTACGAATTAAACCAGGTAAAAAAAACTGACGTTGATCTTACGCAGTGTTATAATCGATGAAAGTGAGACATTCTGCGCGGGTTGCTTTGACTGACAATAAATAGCGGTGACGTTGACTGCGAAAGCGTAATTTCTTCTACGTTTAGTCTAGCAGGAGTGGTGGGTTGATGTTAAACGTTACCTAGGGTGCACCACTGCTGCTTGTTTGCGTTTAGTACGCAGAACACACAGGGAGAGGTGTTTGTTTCAGGGGTTGTCGTGCACCATATTTCCGAACTTCTGAGAGGGATTGGCGTTGGACTGTACCACATGGCATATTGCGTCGTCGCCGAAGTACAAAACTTAAATTTCATGATAGGGCTGTGCTTGCTGTTGCACTTCAGTGGCGATCCCACCGCTCACAACCAGTTTGTTGCGTTTGGAGGCGATCCCACCGTTAGCAACCAGTTTGTTGCGTACTCCCGGGTAGCGTACCGTACTGCTGCCTAGGAGTAGGGGCGCCTGCCTATCGAAGCTCGACCGACACTACTTATTGGGTAGCATGGCGTTGTCGGCGGGCTGCAGGCATCCGGTAGACCATGGCGACCGAGCAAGGGCGAGACGATTTGCTAGTGCGAAACTTGCACGGTTTATTCAAAGGTAGTTGAAAGAAAATGAGAAGAGAATGAAGTATATCAAAAGTACATTTTCGGATCCCCTTAAGTAGGCTCTCTACAAGTGTGGGCGGGATCTTGCTTCCGTCGATGACACGTGACAGTCACAGAGAGAGGGCCCCTCCTCCTCCATTACCGAGCACGGGAAGGAGAAGTCGATCCTCTTTTCGACGAATCCGGGGAGAAGGTCGGGTGAATGACCTCTTCGGCGCCGTGGGGTCCGGCGAAGTAGAAGGTAAGGGGATGACGTATGGCCCGTGGTGGCCGACCAAGTAGAAGGTAGGGGGTTGACGTATCGCCCGTGGTGTCCGACCAAGTAGAAGCTAGAGGGATGACGTATCGCCCTTGGTGTCCAACCAAGTAGAAGGTAGGGGGGTGACGTATTGCCCGTGGTGTCTGGCCATATAGAAGGTAGGGGGATGACGTATCGCCCTTGGCGTCCGGCCATACCTAACAGCATCTCCGGCAGGGGAGGAAGATCCCGACGTGTAGGGGCCAGCAGCCGCTGTACTAGGGATCTGCGTTTGGGTATCAGAATTCCCCGTAAAGGTAACGAACCCTTTGTTCGTAGCAGGTAGATTCCTGGCAGTGGTCATCCGCCCTCGTGGCGCTCTTGTGACTTTTCTCCCTGGGCCGGTCCGGTGAAGTTGGTCTTGCAAGCAGGTCTCGCCACTTTTCGTCTCCTGCGTGGGCTAGCAACCACCACAGAGCAGTGCCGAACCCACAACCACGAAGCAGCGAGCACAAGGCCACTCTCCCTCAAGACACACCCGGCTTTTAACAAAGAAGAAAACCCGCTACACCTTTCCCATTTCCTACGTGCGTCCCCCCTCCCTCAACACTAAAACCAGCCATTTCACGAAAGCGTTAGGACGCGGTTATTAAATTAGCTAACAATCGGGTTCACTACGGAAAAACATATGAATGCACGAAAAAATGCCATGCAAACCCGTATGAGCATGAGGCTTTCGATACTCTAGGGGCAACGACTTAAACCGTCGGCATTGCCGTTAAGCTTACCCTTCTTGTAGCGATATAGCAAGCTAGCTTCTGCCCCGCCCAAACTACACGAACCGCATGTTTCCAACCTATCGCAGTGGCGTACATATCGCACGTATTGGTGCCACTGAACAGACTGGCCATCTTCACAAGTACGTAATGACAAGCGCGCTAGGCTTGTGGTCACTATTCAGAACGCGTACTTGCGTCGTAGGCAAACTTTTCATTACGCCTACTCACGTTTCTTCCTTTAGTCTCTACAGGACACGTAGCTTAAATGAACAACTAAATTTTGTAACTTACGCACTCCGCAGGACCCTTAAAAAAATTGCGTCTGCTATTAACTCGTTCCACGCATGGTTATCAGAGAAGTCAGAACACGGCTGCCCTCAACACACCCGAGCAACCCAGTCATAATTCTGCTTCCTTCCGTCCACACAGGACAGATGCTAAAGGAACTAAGGACGCTTCTCAGTGTAAATCATGCACTCACTGAAAACTTACGCGGTTAACCTTAGAAAATAAAAAACGCATAAAAAGGAGGTCAACTAAGTCACACGCGCGTTACCATAGGCCTCTCATCGATAACCTTGACACTCAGGTTACTTACAAAAATTCAAAGCCTATCTACTTATTAATGAACACCTAGCGATACTACATGTTTACTAAAAACCGCGTCTTTCAAATCTCGAGCCGCTCTAGCAAAACACGAACAGAGCTCATACCTTATACATTGAAAGAAACTCTAGTCTCAAATGGCGAAAATTTCCAAATGTTCAAAAATAAAACAACACATGTCACTTCTACGGAAGCTCCCTTGTTCTCCCGTTTCAACCGTTTTTGACTGACTCATACTTTTGAGCCGTACTCGAGGAGGTCGCGGTCCGAAAGCTACTCGGGCTACGGAGGAACAACAAAAGGGCTGACTCACTATCAGCTCCCCGAAGACGTTAGAGTCCCCCTCCAATTTGTGTCCTGGCGCCCCGCTTTCAGCATGACCTCGATTGACCGCGTCGCCACTCCCCACCTGGTCTCGTCTTGCCACCTTGCGCTTCTTCGTACTGCACGCTGAGCTTTGAAAAGAAGACGGAACGACGAGGGATTTAACTGCCCCGTGCCCTTTGTCCGGGTCCGTGCAGAACATGCTTCTTGGTCGCTTTTTGACCGGTGGCTCGAACGTGTTTGATCAGTCAACATCGTCCGTGACGACCGCACCTTTCTTTTCGCCGCGCCTTGCTTTTTCGCGCCTGTCGCCGTCTTTGGTTTCGCTACTTTAGCCACCGCATTCCGATCCTTACGGCGCTTCTTTCTGCGGCGCTTTCTCTTTGAAGTCTCCTTCATGTCGCCTTCTGGCTTCGCTACTCTAGCCCCCACATTCCGATCGTTACGGCGTTTCTTTCTGCGGCGCTTTCTCTTTGAATGCTCCTTCATGTCGCCTTCTGGCTTCGCTACTTTAGCCACCGCATTCTGATCCCTACGGAACTTCTTTCTGCGGCGCTTTCTCTTTGACTGCTCCTTCATGTTGCCTTCTGGCTTCTCGTGCTGGCCGTTACACATCTCATCGGCCCGGGTCGGTCTCTTGCCCGCACAGTCTGAGTGATTATCATTTAAATCGACTCTATCTTTGACTCGACTGGCGGACAGCTCACCCGACACTGGCATAGTGCAGCTGGCTTTACTCGAGTTATGCAACGCGCACTCTTGCGAACTGCCCTCTACTGCTTTGCCCAGCGCAGGCTGTGCATCGACACACAGCCCATCGGTCTCGAGCGCTGTCTCACACGCACAGTCCGAATGATTCCTAATTAAATCATCCATCTCTAGGCTACCTAGACTGGCGGAGAGCCGCACCGATCCCTGAACAATGCATTTGTCCTCACGTGAACTACGGATCTCGCCATCCCGAGAACTACTCTCAATTGCATCGTCCAGCTGGCACCTCACTTCGGCACGCAGGTCTGACTCGACATGGGTGCTCGCGTCATTCAAGTCCGCAGTATTCTGTACCTCGCTAACGACCTCGCTACCATGAGATGCGACGCACTCGCGAGGTAACTGTGTCAATTTGTTCGCAGCTGGCCTAGCTGTCTCTACAGTCCTCTGTTGGCACAGCACCTCGTCACTCTCACTCTGGCCTTTAAAGACCTCTGTTGTCACTAAGGCATCGTTAGCAGCTAGCCCTTTCCGTTCGAGTATGACTGGGCCGCTAATCTCACAGGCAATACTTTTCTCGTCGGCTTTTGGCGAAAGTCTGCTAGATACATTCTCATTCGTTTCCTCTGTACTGCCTACAGAATTTTCAGACAGGCGTTGTCTTTGTTCTTTAACTGCCAGAAATATTGTATCTGTTTTTTCAATGCCGCTAGCGCTTTCTCGTGCTTTTCTTTTGCCTCACGTGCAGCCCGCTCGCGCTCTTCTTTGGCCTCTAGGCGCTTACGCTCTTCTTTTTCCTCTAGGCGCTTACGCTCTTCTTTTTCCTCTAGGCGCTTACGCTCTTCCTCTTTATTGCTCTTGAGGCACTCCGTCAGTTCCTCGTCGTCTGCCCCGGTCGCCTCGATCGCATCAATGATCTCCGGCTTTCTCTTTGATTCGGCAATTTGGAGGCGCAACCCTTTGGCCAAGCTGAACAATTCCGGCTTCCTTAGTGTCTTCAAGTTCATGGCTGCCCCTAGTGCTACCAAACCTTCACTCTATACAGCCATGACGTACTCAAACTTCCGTCAACGGTTTAAAGGAAAATCACTGCTATGTACTTTCAAAAAAATACGTAAAAGCCAAGTGATATCTCAGTGAAGAAAAGCCGTGCACTCATCATAGGCAGGTTGCGAACGTAGTTCCCGCGCCTACTAGGGCGCCCCTCGCGGCGGCGAGCGTGGAACCGGCAGGATACGACCGGCCCGCTTGCGTTCGGAAAGCCTGTCTGTGCACTGTTTCGCGCGTAGCTGTTGCCTTTTCTGAGCAATGCCGATGTGCAACCCGAGCTGTTGAGTAGTGGGCTGCAACAGCACGTACACCAACTCACGAGGAACAAAGTTTTACAGGTTTCCAAGCCGACCGTATGAAGCAGAACGGCGTCAACACTGGATAGCACTCGTCCGACGGCATAAGCTGTTTCATGTTCCGGCGTTATGCCAAGTGCGTTATAACGCTGAATTCTTTGCTTTTACAGCAATGATGGCAGCAACGGGACGCCTGCAGTCAGTGGCGTAGCTAGGTCGTCTGGCACCCGGGGCCCATAGGTCTTCTGTCACGCCCCCCCCCCCCCCACCCACGGGTTTATTCGAGGAAGGCGAGGATATCAACAATTTCCGCGTGTCTTCAGACGTATATGACACCCCCCACTGGCCCCGTTGCTACGCCACTGCC
Source organism: Dermacentor andersoni (assembly GCF_023375885.2). NCBI lineage: Eukaryota > Metazoa > Arthropoda > Arachnida > Ixodida > Ixodidae > Dermacentor > Dermacentor andersoni. Next base: position 80,940,098 of record NC_092822.1, read on the forward strand.
TGCAGTGCGTACCAGGATATGCAGCAAACAAAGTAGTTTGTTCCTACACTGTACTGCAGTAAAGCTGGGGAACTATTTCCCAATCCTCTCCCATTCAAACAGCGCTAGGGCTTGCAGCCGGCTGAGATGGCATACACCTCTGCGCCCAGCATATCAACTAAGGGGCAGTTGAGATCACCAAAATTTTTGACAACGTGGTTGATTGGAACCTCCTTTGCACGCACTGAAAAATCGCAACATAAAAGTATCGCACTTCCAGTAACTTGGGCGAAAATATTTTCCCAGCGTAGTCTAACACAACTGGTAAGTTCATCCCCTTTTTTGTGTTTGGGGAGCAACGTTAGAATACCTCTGGTAGGTCTTACGAGTCGTTCGTACGCCCCACGTTCTTGGATGAGATGTTTTGGATTCGTATTTGCCGTCCTGTAAACTACGGCGGCGTTCCTGCACTTCCCTGCGATGCCAGCACGGTAATCGCAGCTCCCCGCTAGGATTTGTCTGCTGTCGCCGATCTTCAAGAATCAATGTCGCCTATAATTTCATGCGTCCACACCGTAGATAACGAAGTAACTTACGCTGAGCTTCACGCATCTCGCTGGTGCATTATTTTTCGTTTGCGGAATAAACCTAGCAGTCACTTCCGATCAGTGCGAGTTCAACACTTCCCTCACGTCGTAGACGTGTCCCACTTCAAATAGACGACTTCCTTTCTCTAGATTCTTTTCACGAAAAAAGCTATGAAGATCTTGTAATTCCCGAAACCCGGTTAAAATTAATATCGGCACGCTGTTTCGCGCCATCGCTACCGTTTGACAGGGCGCCAAACACGCAGCGCGAGCTGCTGACGCCGTGAGTAATCCTACCACATTCGCGCAACTATTCGTCAGATGGCGCTAGGGGTTGGAAAGACAGGGCGCCGCCTAGCACTTGCAACGTGCCCATATGCAGTCATGATCCAGACACCTTCTTTCCGAACGTTGTTGCCAGGACGAAGAGGCTACGATCTCGTAGTTGTCGTCCAAGTTGGGGTCTCCAGGATTCCGTATCCCAATCGCTGGCAGTCAGTTTGTTGCACTTCAGGGGCGATCCCACCGCTCGCAACCAGTTTGTTGCGTACTCCAGGATAGCGTACCGTACTGCTTCCGAGGAGTAGCGGCGCCTACCTATAGAAGCTCGACCGACATTACTTATTGGGTAGCGTGGCGTTGTCGACGCGCTGCAGGCATCCGGTAGACCATGGCGACCGAGCAAGGGCGAGACGATTTGGTAGTGCGAAACTTGCACGGTTTATTTAAAGGTAGTTGAAAGAAAATGAGAAGAGAATGAAGTATATCAAAAGTACAATTCGGAGCCCCTAAATAGGCTCTGTAAAAGTGTGGGCGGGATCTTGCTTCCGTCGATGACACGTGACAGGCACAGAGAGAGGGCCCCTCCTCCTGCATTACCGAGCACGGGAAGGAGAAGTCGATCCTCTTTTCGACGAATCCGGGGAGAAGGTCGGGTGAATGACCTCTTCGGCGCCGTGGTATCCGGCCAAGTAGAAGGTAAGGGGATGACGTATGGCCCGTGGTGTCCGACCAAGTAGAAGGTAGGGGGATAACGTATCGCCCGTGGTGTCCGACCAAGTAGAAGGTAGGGGGATGACGTATCGCCCGTGGTGTCCGGCCATATAGAAGGTAGGGGGGATGACGTATCGCCCGTGGCGTCCGGCCATAGCTAGCATTGCCTAAACCACAATCGTACTTAAGACGCGCCATAACGGTGCACTCCGTATAAGTATTGAAACCGTAATCTTGCTTACCGTGTCCCAAAATATATCTGCCTCTGTGCTTTATATTTAGCCCCCGTCGAAATGCGGTTGCCGCCGACAGTATCATGTCCGCGACCTCTAGCAATTGCATAGCCAGCAAGCTAGCGCGGCGCAAGCAGAAGTGGTGATTTTTTGGTTTACCCCTTCCGTCGTTTTCCATGGGGCCTGCGATGGGCTATAATTGTTGCGGCTGTGCTTCTGCACGCCGTGCGAAATTTGTCCCCTAGACAAATGCGCATAGCGTTTATTTTTCAGAAATTGCATTAACGTAGTGTACCGTACCTGGAACTGAAATTAATCCAGTTTCCCCGCAACCGCTGTTGTATAATGTTAAGGTTTCGCTGCTTTGCCACGTCACCTCCCCTTGCCGTAGTATGGGACGTGCCTTTTCTCTGTGCTTTCTACAATTATAGCTGAGTTCCCTATGGACTGGCACGTTAGTATAAAGGCGAGGGCTGCCGTATCTGCAAAGGTTTGTGGGGGGTCACGGATAATTACAGCTGTCAGAAGGCTAAAGTGGCGAGGACTAGGGGGCTCCAGAGGGTATTGAGCATATTGGACATGGTGGGGACAAAACGAGTTTCTCGCGTCGCCTTTCCTCTCTGACACGCGCCTGTCATGTATACACACACTCTGAACCACCCCACGACGCGCTGTGCCAGAAAGGAGTACGGCGAGCACCAGCAGTGGGAAAGTTGAAGAGGCAACGAAAGCTTCTCTTTAAAAAAAGTTTCAGGCAATCCTTGTCATGTAGGATGTCGAGGACGTAAGTGCAATAACCATTGCAAAGGTAGTAAGACTCGGAATTGCAACCGCCAAAGCACGTCATGTAAGAAAGCGTGCAGTCTAGCTTCCCTCTGCGCGCACTGCGACATCTGCTGGCGCCGGCGCGAAGTGTAGGCGTAAAAAATATAAATGCTTCCATAGAAATCAACTAGCGACTTTAGCGTTCAGCGGGGATGCCTCATTGCGCGGAGCGTGAAGAGACGGCAGCTTTCTTCCGTCTTCCCGGCAAGGCAAACACGGGTTCGAGCTTGCGTTTATAGAATTTTCTTTCGCCATGTCCACAAAGTACTTATAAGCCACACGTTAACACCTCAGAACAGAAAGTCCTCTCTTCTCGGTGATTCTACAAGTCGTTAGCATGAGGGTGGTTATCGACGTCTTTGTTCAGCCGCGGCCCACAAAATTATGTGTGCGGGACGCGGCTTCGCGTCGGCATAAGGAATATGTTATGTGTTGTGACTCGAGGCAGAATCGAAAGGCTGTGCAGAAATGGCAGTCTCGTAGAATGTTCAAGGCAAGCACCATGACACTTTGAAATATGAAAGTTGGGAGATCCACTACTTTGTAACGCCTTTGGATAAGGATAGTTTTAACAATGGCAACCTAAAATATTGCGAGTTAAGAGTGGTATAGGCTTTTAGGTTTGAAGAAAGAGAAATTGTTAAATTGTTATTTTGGCTTAGATTCATAACAGAGAAAAAACACACGCGTAGGACCGAGACAATATATTACACGTGGAAAGTGTGTTGTCTCGCTTGAAAAATTTGATAATGAAGCTAGGAAGTGTGGTAAGAAAAGTACCACAGAAGAAGGCTTAAGAAACCAGCGCAAGTGAAGAAAAATTATCAAGGGATTACGTGCCGTTAAAGAAATCTAATGAGCGCCTGTTCGGGAAGATGAAATTCCGCCTTTTTGACATGAGCCTCTTATATATATATATATATATATATATATATATATATATATATATATATATATATATATATATATATATATATATACATATATATATATCTGGCTACCCATTTTTTCCAAATGAATGGAAACGTAATTCAATTTGAAGGTCAGCGACCGGAACACAACTCCCTCACCTAGAGGGACTCACTGCAAGAAGGAAAGTGGAGAGGGAAAGAATAGGAAAGGGGTTAGGAAAGGAAATGAGTCATGTTGGTTTACAGTACTGCCAGTGTATTCTAGGGAATAAAGTACACGTCCTTTTTTGATAGCGATATCACTCTTGGTGCATGCTGTTGTCTGCATTGATTTATTGTTCTTCGTATCAAATGTTGCATGAAAGTGTTAATTACTCTATCTATAGCAAAGTGGTAAAAAATGATTTACACCGATGGCGACAGTCCACGAAAACAAGTCCTAAATTTAGACGCATAATTGCAACAAGAACTGGAAAAGTAAATTTACTGGCTAGCATAAGTGCAATACACAGACCGAAAGAAAACAAACAATATTTGGGCGCAAATTGAGCGCAACCTTCTGGTTACGGCATGATTTATTCGGTTATGACCGACACACACAAAAGACAAATGAAAAGACAGCCTGCCATTGGGTTTACCTAACGTTGTGCATCGCTGCCACAACTATAATCACATGGAAGACAGCCATTGAATACTACTGAAAATTTGAAGGCGGTGCGTTATCTGGTGAAGTTATAGTACACAGAATAAATAGAGGCGCCCCAAATTTTACAAATTATGGCAGGTAAAAAAACTGACGTGGATCTTACGCAGTGTTATCATGGATGTAAGGGACGCATTCTGCGCGGATTGCTTTGACTGGCAATAAATAGCGGTGACGCTGACGGCGAAAGCTTAATTTCTTCTACGTTTAGTCTAGCAGGAGTGGTGAGTTGATGTTAAACGTTGCCTAGGGTGCACCACTGCTGCTTGTTTGCGTTTAGTACGCAGACCACACAGGGAGAGGTGTTTGTTTCAGGGGTTGTCGTGCACCATATTTCACAACCTCTGAGAGGGATTTCCGTTGTGATTGTACCACATGGCACATTGCGTCGTCACCGAAGTACAAAACTTGAATATGATTATAGGGCTGTGCTTGCCTAAACCACAATCGTACTATAAGACGCGCCATAACGGTGCACTCTGTATAAGTATTGAAACCGTAATCTTGTTTACCGTGTCCCAAAATATATCTGTGTGTGTGCTTTTTATTTGGCCCCCGTCCAAATGCGGCTGCCGCCGTCAGTATTATGTCCGCGACCTCTAGCAATTCCATAGCCAACAAGCTAGTGCGGCGCAAACAGAAGTGGTGAGTTGTCGGTTTACACCTTCCGGCGTTTTGCATGGACCCTGCGATGCGCTATAATTGTTGCGGCTGTGCTTCCGCACGCCGTGCGACGTTTTTCCGCTAGACATATGTGCATAGCGTTTATTTTTCAGAAATTGCATTAACGTAGTGTACCGTACCTGGAACTGAAGTTAATCCAGTTTCCCCGCTACCGCTGTTGTATAACAATAAGGTTTCGCTGCTTTGCCACATCACCTCCCCTTGCCGTCGTATGAGAAGTGCCTTTTCTCCGTGCTTTCTACAATTATAGCAGCGTTCCCTATCGACTGGCACGTTAGTATAAAGGCGAGGGCTGCCGTATCTGCAAAGGCTTGTGGGGGGTCACGGATAATTCCAGCTGTCAGAAGGCTGAAGTGGTGACGAACAGGGGCTCCAGAGGGCATTGAGCATATTGGACACGGTGGGGACAAAACGAGTTTCTCGCGTTGCCTTTCCTGTCTGACACGCGCCTGTCATGTATACACACGCTCTCAACCATCCCACGACGCGCTGTGCCGGAAAGAAGTAGGGCGAGCACCAGCAGTGGGAAAGTTGAAGAGGTAATGAGAGCTTCGCTTTGAAAAAAATTTCAGGCAACCCATGTCATATAGGATGTCGAGGATGTACGTGCAATAAGCATCGCAAAGGTTGTAAGACTCGGAATTGCAACCGCCAAAGCACGTCCTCTAAGAAAGCGTGCAGTCTAGCTTCCATCTGCGCGCACTGCGACATCTGCTGGTGCCGGCGCGAAGTGTAGGCGCAAAAAATATAAATGCTTCTATAGAAATTAACTAATGACGTTAGCGTTCAGCGGGGATGCCTCATTGCGAAGAACGCGAGCACACGGTCAGTTTCTTCCGTGTTCCCGCAAGGGAAACACGTGTTCGTGCTTGCGTTTCTAGAATTTTCGTTCGCCATGTCCACGGAGTATTTATCAGCCCCACTGTAACACCTCACAACAGAAAGTCCTGTCTTTTCGGCGATTCTACAAGTCGTTAGCATGAGGGTGGACATTGACGTCTTTGTTCAGCCACGGCCCCAAAAATAATGTGTGCGGGACGCGGCTTCGCGCCGGCATAAGGAATATGTTATGTGTCGTGACTCGAGGCAGAATGGAAAGGCTATGCAGAAATCGCAGTCGCGGCGAATGTTCAAGACAAGCACCATGACACTTTTAAATATGAACGTCAGGAGAAATCCACTGCTCTGTAACGCCTTTGGTTAAGCATAGTTTTAACAATAGCAACCTAAAATATTGTAAGGTAAGAGGGGTATAGGCTTTTATGTTTGAAGAAAGAGAAATTGTAAAATTGTTATTTTGGCTTAGTTTGGTTTTGGCTTAGACAATATATTACACGTGGAAAATGTGTTGTCTCGCTTGAAAAATTTGATAATGGACATAGGACTGTGTGGTAAGAAAAGTAGCACAGCAGAAGGCTTAAGAAACCAGCGCAGGTGAAGAAAAATTAACAATGTATTAGGTGCCGTTAAAGAAATATATTGAGCGCATGTTCGGGAAAATGAAATTCCGCCTTTTTGGCATGAGCCTTTCCAATATAAATGTCTGCCTACCCATTTTTTTCCGAATGAATGGAAACGCAATTCAATTTGAAGGTCAGCGACCGGAACACAACACCCTCACCTGGAGGGACGCACTGCAAGAAGGAAGGTGGAGAGGGAAAGTTAGGAAGTTAAGTATGATGATAGGGCTGTGCTTGCTGTTGCACTTCAGTGGCGATCCCACCGCTCACAACCAGTTTGTTGCGTTTGGAGGCGATCCCACCGTTAGCAACCAGTTTGTTGCGTACTCCCGGGTAGCGTACCGTACTGCTGCCTAGGAGTAGCGGCGCCTGGCTATCGAAGCTCGACCGACACTACTTATTGGGTAGCGTGGCGTTGTCTGCGGGCTGCAGGCACCCGGTAGACCATGGCGACCGAGCAAGGGCGAGACGATTTGCTAGTGCGAAACTTGCACGGTTTATTCAAAGGTAGTTGAAAGAAAATGAGAAGAGAATGAAGTGTGAAGTATATCAAAAGTACATTTCGGAGCCCCTTAAATAGGCTCTCTACAAGTGTGGGCGCGATCTTGCTTCCGTCGATGACACGTGACAGGCACAGAGAGAGGGCCCCTCCTGCTGCATTACCGAGGACGGGAAGGAGAAGTCGATCCTCTTTTCGACGAATCCGGGGAGAACGTCGGGTGAATGACCTCTTCGGCGCCGTGGGGTCCGGCCAAGTAGAAGGTAAGGGGATGACGTATGGCCCGTGGTGTCCGACCAAGTAGAAGGTAGGGGGATGACGTATCGCCCGTGGTGCCCAACCAAGGAGAAGGTAGGGAGGTGACGTATTGCCCGTGGTGTCTGGCCATATAGAAGGTAGGGGGATGACGTATCGCCCTTGGCGTCCAGCCATACCTAACAGCATCTCCGGCGGGGGAGGAAGATCCCGACGTGTAGGGGCCAGCAGCCGCTGTTCTAGGGATCGGCGTTTGGGTATCAGAATTCCCCGTAAAGGTCACGAACCCTTAGTTCATAATTGGTAGTTTCCTGGCAGTGGTCATCCGTCCTCGTGGCGCTCTTGTGACTTTTCTCCCTGGTCCGGTCCGGTGAAGTTGGTCTTGCAAGCAGGTCTGCCCACTTTTCGTCTCCGGCGTGGGCAAGCAACCACCACACAACAGTGCCGCACCCACAACAAGAAAGCAGCGAGCACAAGGCCACTCTCCCTCAAGACACACCCGGCTTTTAACAAAAAAGAAAACCCCCTACACCTTTCCCATTTCCTACGTGCGTCCCCCCTCCCTCAACGCTAAAACCAGCCATTTCTTGAAAGCGTTAGGCCGTGGTTATTAAATTAGCTAACAATCGGCTTCACTTCGGAGAAACATATGAATGCACGAAAAAATGCCATGCAAACCCGGATGAGCATGAGGCTTTCGATACTCTAGGGGCAACGACTTAAACCGTCGGCATTGCCGTTAAGCTTACCCTTTTTGTAGCGATATAGCAAGCTAGCTTCTGCACCGCCCAAACTACACGAACCGCATGTTTCCAACCTATCGCTGTGGCGTACTTATCGCACGTATTGGTGCCACTGAACAGTCTGGCCACCTTCACAAGTACGTAATCACAAGCGCGCTAGCCTTGTGGTCACTATTCAGAACGCGTACTTGCGTCGTAGGAAAACTTTTCATTACGCCTACTCACGTTTCTTCCTTTAGTCCCTACAGGACACGTAGCTTAAATGAACAACTAAACTTGCGTAACTTACGCACTACGCAGAACCCTTAAAAAAATGCGTCTGCTAATAACTCGTTCTACGCACGCTCACTAAAGAAGTCGGAACACGGCTGCCCTCAACACACACGAGCAACCCAGTCATAATTCTGCTTCCTTCCGTCCACACAGGACAGATGCTAAAGGAACTAAGGACGCTTCTTAGTGTAAATCATGCACTCACTGAAAACTTACGCGGTTAACCTAAGAAAATAAAAAAACGCATAAAAAGAAGGTCAACTAAGTCACACGTGCGTTACCATAGGCCTCTCATCGATAACCTTGACACTCAGGTTACTTACACACAAAAATTGAAAGCCTATCTACTTATTAATGAACACCTAGCGATACTACATGTTTACTAAAAACCGCGTCTTTCAAATCTCGAGCCGCTCTAACAAAGCACAAACAGAGCTCATACCTTACATATTGAAAGAAACTATAGTCTCAAATCGCGAAAATTTCCAAATGTTCAAAAATAAAACAACACATGTCACTTCTACGGACGCTCCCTTGTTCTCCCGTTTCAAACGTTTTAGACGGACTCATACTTTTGAGCCGTACTCGAGGGGGTCGCGGTCCGAAAGCTACTCTGGCTACGGAGGAACAACAAAAGGGCTGACTCACTATCAGCTCCCCCAAGACGTTAGAGTCCCCCTCCAATTTGCGTCCTGGCGTCCCGCTTTCAGCATGACCTCGATTGACCGCGTCGCTACTCCCCACCTGGTCTCGTCTTGCCACCTTGCGCTTCTTCGTACTACACGCTGAGCTTTGAAAAGAACGACGGAACGAAGAGGAATTTAACTGCCCCATGCCCTTTGTCCGCGTCCGTGCAGAAGATGCTTCTTGGTCCCCTTTTGACAAGTGGCTCGAACGTGTTTGATGCGTCAACATCGTCCGTGACGACCGCACCTTTCTTTTCGCCGCGCCTTGCCTTTTCGCGCCTGTCGCCGTCTTTGGTTTCGCTACTTTAGCCACCGCATTCCGATCCTTACGGCGCTTCTTTCTGCGGCGCTTTCTCTTTGAATGCTCCTTCATGTTGCCTTCTGGCTTCTCGTGCTGGCCGTTACACATCTCATCGGCCCGGGTCGGTCTCTTGCCCGCACAGTCTGAGTGATCATCATTTAAATCGACTCTATCTTTGACTCGACTGGCGGACAGCTCACCCGACTTTGGCACAATGCAGCTGGCTTTACTCGAGTTATGCAACTCGCACTCTTGCGAACTGCCCTCTACTGCATTGCCCAGCTCACGCTGTGCATCGACACAAAGCTCGTCGGTCTCGAGCGCTGTCTCACACGCACAGTCCGAATGATTCCTATCATCTATCTCTAGGCTACCTAGACTGGCGGAGAGCCGCACCGATCCCTGAACAATGCAGTTGTCCTCACGTGAACAACGGAGCTCGCCATCCCGAGAACTGCTCTCAACTGCATCGTCCAGCTGGCACCTCACTTCGGCACGCAGGTCTCACTCGACATGGGTGCTCGCGTCTGTCAAGTCCGCAGTATTCTGTACCTCGCTAACGACCTCGCTACCATGAGATGCGACGCACACGTGCGGTAATTGTGCCAATTTGTTCGCAGCTGGCCTAGCTGTCTCTACAGTCCTCTGTTGGCACAGCACCTCGTCACTCTTACTCTGGCCTTTAAAGGCCTCTTTTGCCAATGAGGCATCGTTAGCGGCTAGCCCTTTCCGTTCGAGTATGACTGGGCCGCTAATCTCACAGGCAATACTTTTCTCGTCGGCTTTTGGCGAAAGTCTGCTAGATACATTCTCATTATTTTGCTCTGTACTGCCTACAGAATTTTCAGACAGGCGTTGTCTTTGTTCTTTAACTGCTGAAAATATTGTATCTGTGTTTTCATTGCCGCTACCGCTTTCTCGTGCTTTTCTTTTGCCTCACGTGCAGCCCGCTCGCGCTCTTCTTTGGCCTCAAGGCGCTTACGCTCTTCTTTTTCCTCTAGGCGCTTACGCTCTTCTTTTTCCTCAAGGCGCTTACGCTCTTCCTCTTTCTCTTTAATGCTCTCGAGGCACTCCGTCAGTTCCTCGTCGTCTGCCCCGGTCGCCTCGATCGCATCAATGATCTCCGGCTTTCTCTTTGATTCGGCAATTTGGAGGCCCAACCCTTTGGCCAAGCTCAACAATTCCGGCTTCTTTAGTGCCTTCAAGTTCAAGGCTGCCCCTAGTTCTGCTAAACCTTCACTCTATACAACCAACCTTGACGTACTCAAACTTCCGTCAATGGTTTAAAGGAAAATCACTGCTAGGTACTTTCCAAAAAATACGTAAATGCCAAGTGATATCTCAGTGAAGAAAAGCCGTGCACTCACCATATGCAGTCATGATCCAGACACCTAGTTGATCTTACGCAGTGTTATAATCGATGTAAGCGAGGCATTCTGCGCGGGTTGCTTTGACTGACAATAAATAGCGGTGACGTTGACGGCGAAAGCGTAATTTCTTCCACGTTTTGTCTAGCAGGAGTGGTGAGTTGATGTTAAACGTTGCCTAGGGTGCACCACTGCTGCTTGTTTGCGTTTAGTACGCAGAACACACAGGGGGAGGTGTTTGTTTCAGGGTGGTCGTGCACCATATTTCAGAACTTCTGAGAGGGATTGGCGTTGTAATTGTACCACAAGGCACAATGCGTCGTCGCTGAAGTACAAAACGTGAATTTGATTATAGGGCTGTGCTCGCCTAAACCACAATCGTACTATAAGACGCACCATAACGGTGCACTGCGTATAAGTATTGAAACCGTAATCTTGTTTACCGTGTCCCAAAATATTTCTGCCCTTGTGCTTTTTATTTGGCCCCCTTCGAAATGCGGCTGCCGCCGACAGTATCATGTCCGCGACCTCTAGCAATTGCATAGCCAGCAAGCTAGCGCGGCGCAAGCAGAAGTGGTTATTTTTCGGTTTACCCCTTCCGTCGTTTTCCATGGGCCCAGCGATGGGCTATAATTGTTGCGGCTGTGCTTCTGCACGCCGTGCGAAATTTGGCCCCTAGACAAATGCGCATAGCGTTTATTTTTCAGAAATTGCATTAACGTAGTGTACCGTACCTGGAACTGAAGTTAAGCCAGTTTCCCCGCTACCGCTGTTTTATAACAATGAGGTTTCGCTGCTTTGCCACATCACCTCCCCTTGGCGTCGTATGAGAAGTGCCTTTTCTCCGTGCTTTCTACAATTATAGCTGCGTTCCCTATCGACTGGCAAGTCAGTATAAAGGCGAGGGCTGCCGTATGTGCAAAGGTTTGTGGGGGGTCACGGATAATTACAGCTGTGAGAAGGCTAAAGTGGTGACGACCAGGGGGCTCCAGATGGCATTGAGCATATTGGACACGGTGGGGACAAAACGAGTTTCTCGCGTCGCCTCTCCTTTCTGACAAGCGCCTGTCATGTATACGTACGCTCTGAACCACCCCACGACGCGCTGTGCCAGAAAGCAGTACGGCGAGCAGCAGCAGGGGGAAAGTTGAATAGGCAATGAAAGCTTCGCTTTGAAACAAAGTTCAGGCAACTCATGTGATGTAGGATGTCGAGAACGTAAGTGCAATAACCATCGCAAAGGTTCTAAGACTCGGAACTGCAACCGCCAAAGCACGTCCTCTAAGAAAGCGTGCAGTCTAGCTTTCCTCTGCGCGCACTGCGACATCTGCTGTCGCCGGCGCGAAGTGTAGGCGTAAAAGATAGAAATGTTTCCTTAGAAAACAACTAACGACTTTAGCGCTCAGCGGGGATGCATCATCGCGCGCGCGCGGAACGTGAGGACACAGTCAGTTTCTTCCGTCTGTGTGGCAAGGCAAACACGTGTTCGTGCTTGCGTTTCTAGAATTTTCTTTCGCCATGTCCACAAAGTATTTATCAGCCCCACTGTGACACCTCACAACAGAAAGTCCTGTCTTCTCGGCGATTCTACAAGTCGTTAGCATGAGGGTGGTTGTCGGCGTCTTTGTTCAGCCGCGGCCAAAAAAAAATAATGTGTGCGGGACGCGGCTTCGCGTGGCATAAGGAGTATGTTATGTGTTGTTACTCGAGGCAGAATGGAAAGGCTATGCAGAAATAGCAGTCGCGTAGAATGTTCAAGACAAGCACCATGACACTTTAAGTATGAACGTCGGGAGAAATCCACTACTTTGTAATGCCTTTGGTTAAGCATAGTTTTAACAATAGCAACCTAAAAGATCGTGAGTTAAGAGGGGTATAGGCTTTTAGGTTTGAAGAAAGAGAAATTGTAAAATTGTTATTTTGGCTTAGTTTCGAAAGAGAGAGAGAAAAAAAAACACGCGTAGGAACGAGACAATATATTACACGTGGAAAATGTGTTGTCTCGCTTGAAAAATTTGATAATGGACATAGGGCTGTGTGGTAAGAAAAGTAGCACAGCAGAAGGCTTAAGAAACCAGCGCAGGTGAAGAAAAATTAACAATGTATTAGGTGCCGTTAAAGAAATATAATGAGCGCTTGTTCGGGAAAATGAAATTCCGCCTTTTTGGCATGAGCCTTTCCAATATAAATATCTGGCTACCCATTTTTTTCCGAATGAATGGAAACGCAATTCAATGCCTATATTTCTGAGCCTGAATCATGCATGTCAACGATCAACTGCTACCGATACCTTCGTACAAGTGATTACGCAGAATGCGTTAGAAAATTTCCATGCCGAATTAGGAAGCATCGACTGGACGGATGTTTATGCCACGCAAATACCGGATGTCGCATATGAAAGTTTCCTCAGGCTATTTTCCTCGTGCTATCGCAAATATTTCCCCTTTACTATTATGAAAAAGAAACCTTCCAGGATACGCAAGCCGTGGGTCACAAACAATCTTCTCCATCAAATAAAGAAAAAAAATTGTCTTTATGATAAGTTTATCAAGTCACGAGATCCGAACGACTGGACGGAGTTTAAACGTTTTCGCAATCGTCTCACGAACGAGCTTCTCAACGCGAAAAACCGTTATTATACTGACTTGTTTAACTCTTGTGAACGGGACAGCCAGAGGATATGGAAACAGCTAAATCTTCTGTGCAACCATACACCTATTTCCCAGTCACGTATTAACATTGTCAGTAACGGTGTTCAACTAACCGATGAGTCACTACCTGATGCATTCAATGATTTTCTAGTCGGTAATAATAATATTCCTGTATGCATGAGTGCCTGCGATTTCATAAGGACAAGTGTTGCAGACACGATATTCCTGCACCCGACCAATGAATCGGAGTTAATAGGCCTTGTTTCTGAGCTGAGCAACAGCCGCAGTCTGGACGTAGATAATCTGCAGATAAAGCCAATTAAGTATGCCCTAGATATTGTTGCCCCATTGCTAGTATACATATGCAATTTATGCCTCGATACCGGAGTCTTCCCGCATAAAATGCAAGTCGCTAAAGTAATCCCGTTATTCAAGCGTGGGGACAGGACTCTTATGACAAATTACAGGCCCATATCCATTTTGCCAGTCTTCTCAAAAGGCCTGGAAAAGGTTATATTTAAACGTCTTTCTACATTTCTGGAAAATAAAAACCTCTTAACTGACTGTCAGTACGCCTTCCGTAAAAACCGGTCAACACAACTTGCCTTGTTGGATCAAAAAGAATTTATTCTCAAAAACATCGAAGAGTGCTTGCTCACACTTGCAGTGTTAATAGATTTTACAAAAGCTTTCGACTGCATTAATCATGAACTTCTACTCAATAAATTGTTTAACTATGGAATTCGCGGCGTCGCCCTTGACTTAATTAGATCATATCTAAGCTCCAGAGTTCAGTTTACACACGTAAATAACCTGTCATCTCAGTTAAGGAACACATGGATAGGAGTGCCGCAAGGGAGCCTACTTGGCCCTCTACTTTTCAATATCTATGTTAATGATATTGTCAATATTGACAATGACACCAAATACATCATCTATGCTGATGACACTACACTATTGTTTTCGTCTCACCATACCTCAGACATGTTAAGGACTGCGAATGCAGTACTAGACAAACTACATGTGTGGTCCGTTAAAAATGGTCTCATAATTAACACTACTAAAACTAAAGCCATATTATTCCAAGCCAAGAACAAAAACGCTACGCTGCCTGCTGACATTACACTAAATTCGGAGAAAATTGAACTAGTGAGCTCATTTAAGAGCCTAGGGATCATTTTCGACCACGATATGTCGTGGAATAGCCATATATTATCACTTGTCACTAAACTTTCACAAATAGTTGGACTGGTTTTCTCCCTTAGGTACCTTCCACGACATGTAAAAATGCTAACATATAACGCCCTTTTCATCAGTCATCTGAATTATTGCTCCCTTGTCTGGGGTACCACATCTGTCACAAATATAGGTAGACTATTCATAATTCAGAAAAAAATTCTCCGTGTGATATGTGATGTACCATGGGACTCCCCAAGTGAACCTCTTTTCCAAGAACTGAAAATACACAAAGCGCATGATTTGTACACTTACAGGTTAGTCCGTGCATACGTTAGAGAGTGTAAATCGAATAATTGCTGTATCCGTTCCATAGCTAACCTTAAACAGAACATACGCCATTATCAAACACGATCTCCAGAATATTGGCACGTAATGCACCCGCGCACTAATTATGGAAAGCAAATGATTGCTTATACGCTGCCTGTCCTGCTTAACACACTGATCGCCGTTGATATCGATGTTTTACAGTCTTCGTTAACTAGTCTGTATAATTATTATTGCTGCTAGAGCTGGTTTTATGCCTAATACTTTGTACTTGTAGATCACAATACTACTTTTGCAACACTATCTGCGATTAGTATGTGTGACTGATCTGAGTGTCGTTTTTTTTTCATACTGCTGATTTCTTAATATGCAAGCTAAGTAACTTGTTTTGGTTTATCAATGTTTGTGTTTATCAATTTGTGTTTGTTTCTTTTGCGTTAATTTATTCGCCCTTTTCTGCTTAATTGTTATCATTTCCATATGCACTGTTTTCCCCCCTGCTGCTGCCATAAAAAGGGTTTTAGGACTTAGTCAAGCTGCTGACGCAGCTTTTTTCCTCAAGACCTGTCCATATTCAAATGTATGTTGTATATGGGAATAAAGCACTTACTTACTTACTTACTTACTAAATTTGAAGGTCAGCGACCGGAATACAACACCCTCACCTGGAGGGGCGCACTGCAAGAAGGAAGGTGGAGAGGGAAAGTGAGGAAGGGCTGTGCTCGCCTCTCGCAGATGAGGCGGGCGGTCAGTTGTCCGCTGACGTCGCTGGCGATCGGACGCCGTCGAGCACGCTGTCTGCGCCCACACAGTGTAAGTACCGCTTCAAATACCAGGATGAGTTTGGACAGGTGCCTTAACGTCAGTGCTCTTCTCTCGCAGGCGACGGAGAAGATCTGGAAAATAAAAAAGGGCGTAAAAAGTCGAAAAGGCCGCAAGAAGTCCGTCAGCCTTCACCGTGAGGTATTGCTGCAGCAGTTGCTCAAGAAGTGGTCATGGCTTGACGACTCTCGCAGAAGCACCTCAAGCGACGAAGAGGACAGCGATGACAACGATTGTGGGCCTTCTTTACCCGTTGTCCCTGGCTCCGGCGTGAAGCGTGGGCGAAATGATTGTGATGGTGAGGACACACATTTTTCGAACAAATGTTCAGCGGATCATGGAGCTGTCTTGCCAATTTTGGAGATGGAGAGCCTGGCCCATCCAAGCGCCCGAGAGTGGACGAGGAAGAATGTTCCGATTCCTCTTTAGAGCCTGGCGGTAACCAGGACATTTACAGCTCACCGCAGCTTGAAGACGGGTATGACCCTTACCCAATAAACGTTGCGCCTTTCCCAGACTGGCTCGACAGGGAAGGAACGGTGTCGGATGAGCCGGTGCAAGACCCTGATCTGTCTTTTCTTGATATTTAGTGCTTTTTGTAGGAGTTTTTGTGTCGTGTCATGCTTGCAGTGTAATATTTAACTACGCTTCATTACACATGTTATCGTTTTCCACAACAAATGATTCATGTAGGTTTACAGTGCTGCCAGTGTATTCTAGGTAATAAAACACACGTCCTTTTTTGATACCGATATCACTCTTGGTGCATGCTGTTGTCTGCATTGATTTTTTTTTCTTCGTATCAAATGTTGCATGAAAGTGTTTATTACTCTATGTATAGCAAAGTGGTAAAAAATGATTTACACAGATGGCGACACTCCACGAAAACAAGTCCTAAATTTAAACGCATAATTGCAACAAGAACACGAAAAGTAAACTTACTGGCTAGCATAAGTGCAATACAGAGACCGACAGAAAACAAACAATATTTGGGCGCAAATTGAGCGCTACCTTCTGGTTAATGCCTGATTTATTCGGTTATGACAGACACACACAAAAGACAAATGAAAAGACAGCCTGCCATTGGGTTTACCTAACGTTGTGCATCGCTGCCACAACTATATTCACATGGAAAACAGCCATTGAATACTACTGAGTATTTGAAGGCGGTGCGTTATCTGCTGAAGATATAGTGCACAGAATAAACAGAGGCGCTCAATATTTTACGAATTATGGCAGGTAAAAAAAAACAAAAAAACTGACGTGTTATAATCGATGTAAGCGAGGAATTCTGCGCGGGTTGCTTTGACTGACAATTAATTAACTGACTGACGTAATTTCTTCTATGTTTAGTCTAGCAGGAGTGGTGAGTTGATGTTAAACGTTACCTAGGGTGCACCACTGCTGCTTGTTTGCGTTTAGTACGCAGAACACACAGGGAGAGGTGTTTGTTTCAGGGGTTGTCGTGCGCCATATTTCAGAACTTCTGAGAGAGATTGGCGTTGTGATTGTACCACAAGGCACATTGCGTCGTCGCCGAAGTACAAAACTTGAATTTGATTATAGGGCTGTGCTTGCTTTGTCACTTCAGGGGCTTTCCCACCGCTCACAACGAGTTTGTTGCGTTTGGAGGCGATCCCACCGTTAGCAACCAGTTTGTTGCGTACTCCCGGGTAGCGTACCGTACTGCTGCCTAGGAGTTGCGGCGCCTGCCTATCGAAGCTCGACCGACATTACTTATTGGGTAGCATGGCGTTGTCGGCGGGCTGCAGGCATCCGGTAGACCATGGCGACCGAGCAAGGGCGAGACGATTTGCTAGTGCGAAACTTGCACGGTTTATTCAAAGGTGGTTGAAAGAAAATGAGAAGAGAATGAAGTGTGAAGTATATAAAAAGTACATTTCGGAGCCCCTTAAATAGGCTCTCTACAAGTGTGGGCGCGATCTTGCTTCCGTCGATGACACGTGACAGGCACAGAGAGAGGGCCCCTCCTGCTGCATTACCGAGCACGGGAAGGAGAAGTCGATCCTCTTTTCGACGAATCCGGGGAGAAGGTCGGGTGAATGACCTCTTCGGCGCCGTGGGGTCCGGCCAAGTAGAAGATAAGGGGATGACGTATCGCCCGTGGTGTCCGACCAAGTAGAAGCTAGAGGGATGACGTATCGCCCGTGGTGTCCAACCAAGTTGAAGGTAGGGGGGTGACGTATTGCCCGTGGTGCCTGGCCATATAGAAGGTAGGGGGATGACGTATCGCCCTTGGCGTCCGGCCATACCTAACAGCATCTCCGGCGGGGGAGGAAGATCCCGACGTGTAGGGGCCAGCAGCCGCAGTACTAGGGATCGGCGTTTGGGTATTAGAATTCCCCGTAAAGGTCACGAACCCTTAGTTCGTTGCAGGTAGATTCCTGGCAGTGGTCATCCGTCCTCGTGGCGCTCTTGTGACTTTTCTCCCTGGTCCGGTCCGGTGAAGTTGGTCTTGCAACCAGGTCTCGCCACTTTTCGTCTCTTGCGTGGGCAAGCAACCACCACAGAACAGTGCCGGACCCACAACCACAAAGCAGCGAGCACAAGGCCACTCTCCCTCAAGACACACCCGGATTTTAACAAAAAAGAAAACCCGCTACACCTTTCCCATTTCCTACGTGCGTCCCCCCTCCCTCAACACTAAAACCAGCCATTTCTTGAAAGCGTTAGGACGTGGTTATTAAATTAGTTAACAATCGGCTTCACTTCGGAAAAACATGAATGCACGAAAAAATGCCATGCAAACCCGTATGAGCATGAGGCTTTCGATACTCTAGGGGCAACGACTTAAACCGTCGGCGTTGCTGTTAAGCTTACCCTTCTTGTAGGGATATAGCAAGCTACCTTCTGCACCGCCCAAACTACACGAACCGCATGTTTCCAACCTATCGCAGTGGCGTACTTATCGGACGTATTGGTGCCACTGAACTGTCTGGCCACCTTCACAAGTACGTCATCACAAGCGCGCTAGCCTTGTGGTCACTATTCAGAACGCGTACTTGCGTCGTAGGCAAACTTTTCATTACGCCTACTCACGTTTCTTCCTTTAGTCCCTACAGGACACGTAGCTTAAATGAACAACTAAACTTGCGTAACTTACGCACTCCGCAGAACCCTTAAAATAATTGCGTCTGCTATTAACTCGTTCCACGCATGGTTATCAGAGAAGTCAGAACACGGCTGCCCTCAACACACACGAGCAACCCAGTCATAATTCTGCTTCCTTCCGTCCACACAGGACAGATGCTAAAGGAACTAAGGACGCTTCTTAGTGTAAATCATGCACTCACTGAAAACTTACGCGGTTAACCTAAGAAAATAAAAAAACGCATAAAAAGAAGAAGGTCAACTAAATCACACGCGCGTTACCATAGGCCTCTCATCGATAACCTTGACACTCAGGTTACTTACACACAAAAATTGAAAGCCTATCTACTTATTAATGAACACCTAGCGATACTACATGTTTACTAAAAACCGCGTCTTTCAAATCTCGAGCCGCTCTAACAAAGCACAAACAGAGCTCATACCTTACATATTGAAAGAAACTATAGTCTCAAATCGCGAAAATTTCCAAATGTTCAAAAATAAAACAACACATGTCACTTCTACGGAAGCTCCCTTGTTCTCCCGTTTCAAACGTTTTAGACGGACTCATACTTTTGAGCCGTACTCGAGGGGGTCGCGGTCCGAAAGCTACTCTGGCTACCGAGGAACAACAAAAGGGCTGACTCACTATCAGATCCCCCAACACGTTAGAGTCCCCCTCCAATTTGTGTCCTGGCGCCCCGCTTTCAGCATGACCTCGATTGACCGCGTCGCTACTCCCCACCTGGTCTCGTCTTGCCACCTTGCGCTTCTTCGTACTACACGCTGAGCTTTGAAAAGAACGACGGAACGACGAGGAATTTAACTGCCCCGTGCCCTTTGTCCGCGTCCGTGCAGAACATGCTTCTTGGTCCCCTTTTGACCAGTGGCTCGAACGTGTTTGATGCGTCAACATCGTCCGTGACGACCGCACCTTTCTTTTCGCCGCGCCTTGCCTTTTCGCGCCTCTCGCCGTCTTTGGTTTCGCTACTTTAGCCACCGCATTCCGATCCTTACGGCGCTTCTTTCCGCGGCGCTTTCTCTTTGAAGTCTCCTTCATGTCGCCTTCTGGCTTGGCTACTTTTCTACTTTAGCCCCCGCATTCCGATCCTTACGGCGCTTCTTTCTGCGGCGCTTTCTCTTTGAATGCTCCTTCATGTTGCCTTCTGGCTTCTCGTGCTGGCCGTTACACATCTCATCGGCCCGGGTCGGTCTCTTGCCCGCACAGTCTGAGTGATTATCATTTAAATCGACTCTATCTTTGACTCGAGTGGCGGACAGCTCACCCGACTTTGGCACAATGCAGCTGGCTTTACTCGAGTTATGCAACTGGCACTCTTGCGAACTGCCCTCTACTGCATTGCCCAGCTCACGCTGTGCATCGACACACAGCTCGTCGGTCTCGAGCGCTGTCTCACACGCACAGTCCGAATGATTCCTATCATCCATCTCTAGGCTACCTAGACTGGTGGAGAGCCGCACCGATCCCTGAACAATGCAGTTGTCCTCACGTGAACAACGGAGCTCGCCATCCCGAGAACTGCTCTCAAGTGCATCGTCCAGCTGGCACCTCACTTCGGCACGCAGGTCTGACTCGACATGGGTGCTCGCGTCTGTCAAGTCCGCAGTATTCTGTACCTCGCTAACGACCTCGCTACCATGAGATGCGACGCACACGCGCGGTAATTGGGCCAATTTGTTCGCAGCTGGCCTAGCTGTCTCTACAGTCCTCTGTTGGCACAGCACCTCGTCACTCTTACCCTGGCCTTTAAAGGCCTCTGTTGCCACTGAGGCATCGTTAGCAGCTAGCCCTTTCCGTTCGAGTATGACTGGGCCGCTAATCTCACAGGCAATACTTTTCTCGTCGGCTTTTGGCGAAAGTCTGCTAGATACATTCTCATTATTTTGCTCTGTACTGCCTACAGAATTTTCAGACAGGCGTTGTCTTTGCTCTTTAACGGCTGAAAATATTGTATCTGTGTTTTCATTGCCGCTACCGCTTTCTCGTGCTTTTCTTTTGCCTCACGTGCAGCCCGCTCGCGCTCTTCTTTGGCCTCAAGGCGCTTACGCTCTTCTTTTTCCTCTAGGCGCTTACACTCTTCTTTTTCCTGAAGGCGCTTACGCTCTTCCTCTTTCTCTTTAATGCTCTCGAGGCACTCCGTCAGTTCCTGGTCGTCTGCCCCGGTCGCCTCGATCGCATCAATGATCTCCGGCTTTCTCTTTGATTCGGCAATTTGGAGGCCCAACTCTTTGGCCAAGCTCAACAATTCCGGCTTCTTTAGTGCCTTGAAGTTCAAGGCTGCCCCTAGTGCTGCTAAACCTTCACTCTATACAACCTTGACGTACTCAAACTTTCGTCAATGGTTTAAAGGAAAATCACTGCTATGTACTCTCCAAAAAATACGTAAAAGCCAAGTGATATCTCAGTGAAGAAAAGCCGTGCACTCACCATATGCAGTCATGATCCAGACACCTTCTTTCCGAACGTTGTTGCCAGGACGGAGAGGCTACGATCTCGTAGTTGTCGTCCAAGTTGGGGTCTCCAGGATTCCGCATCATAATCGCTGCAAGTCAGTTTGTTGCACTTCAGGGGCGACCCCACCGCTCGCAACCAGTTTGTTGCGTTTGGAGGCGATTCCACCGTTAGCAACCAGTTTGTTGCGTACTCCCGGGTAGCGTACCGTACTGCTGCCTAGGAGAAGCGGCGCCTGCCTATCGAAGCTCGACCGACATTACTTATTGGGTAGCGTGGCGTTGTCGGCGGGCGGCAGGCATCCGGTAGACCATGGCGACCGAGCAAGGGCGAGACGATTTGCTAGTTCGAAACTTGCACGGTTTATTCAAAGGTAGTTGAAAGAAAATGAGAAGAGAATGAAGTGTGAAGTATATCAAAAGTACATTTCGGAGCCCCTTAAATAGGCTCTCTACAAGTGTGGGCGGGATCTTGCTTCCGTCGATGACACGTGACAGGCACAGAGAGAGGGCCCCTCCTCCTGCAATACCGAGCACGGGAAGGAGAAGTCGATCCTCTTTTCGACGAATCCGGGGAGAAGGTCGGGTGAATGACCTCTTCGGCGCCGTGGGGTCCGGCCAAGTAGAAGGTAAGGGGAAGACGTATCGCCCGTGGTGTCCGACCAAGTAGAAGGTAGGGGGACGACGTATCGCCCGTGGTGTCCGACCAAGTAGAAGGTAGGGGGATGACGAATCGCCCGTGGTGTCCGACCTAGTAGAAGGTAGGGGAATGACGTTTCACCCGTGGTGTCCGGCCATATAGAAGGTAGGGGGATGACGTGTCGCCCGAGGCGTCCGGCCATAGCTAACATTGCCTAAACCACAATCGTACTATAAGACGCGCCATAACGGTGCACTCTGTAGAAGTATTGAAACCATAATCTTGTTTACCGTGTCCCAAAATATATCTGTGTGTGTGCTTTTTATTTGGCCCCCGTCCAAATGCGGCTGCCACCGTCAGTATTATGTCCGCGACCTCTAGCAATTCCATAGCCAACAAGCTAGTGCGGCGCAAACAGAAGTGGTGAGTTGTCGGTTTACACCTTCCGTCGTTTTGCATGGACCCTGCGATGCGCTATAATTGTTGCGGCTGTGCTTCTGCACGCCGTGCGACATTTTTCCGCTAGACATATGTGCATAGCGTTTATTTTTCAGAAATTGCATTAACGTAGTGTACCGTTACTTGAACTGAAGTTAATCCAGTTTTCCCGCAACCGCTGTTGTAAATATTAAGGTTTCGCTGCTTTGCCACGTCACCTCCCCTTGCCGTCGTATGGGACGTGCCTTTTCTCCGTGCTTTCTACAACTATAGCGGCGTTCCCTATCGACTGGCACGTTAGTATAAAGGCGAGGGCTGCCGTATCTGCAAAGGCTTGGGGCGGGGGGTCACGGATAATTCCAGCTAACAGAAGGCTGAAGTGGTGACGAACAGGGGCTCCAGAGGGCATTGAGCATATTGGACACGGTGGGGACAAAACGAGTTTCTCGCGTTGCCTTTCCTCTCTGACACGCGCCTGTCATGTATACACACGCTCTCAACCACCCCACGACGCGCTGTGCCGGAAAGAAGTAGGGCGAGCACCAGCAGTGGGAAAGTTGAAGAGGCAATGAGAGCTTCGCTTTGAAAAAAATTTCAGGTAACCCATGTCATGTAGGATGTCGAGGATGTACGTGCAATAAGCATCGCAAAGGTTGTAAGACTCGGAATTGCAACCGCCAAAGCACGTCCTCTAAGAAAGCGTGCAGTCTAGCTTCCATCTGCGCGCACTGCGACATCTGCTGGTGCCGGCGCGAAGTGTAGGCGCAAGAAATATAAATGCTTCCATAGAAATTAACTAATGACGTTAGCGTTCAGCGGGGATGCCTCATTGCGAGGAACGCGAGCACACGGTCAGTTTCTTCCGTGTTCCCGCAAGGGAAACACGTGTTCGTGCTTGCGTTTCTAGAATTTTCGTTCGCCATGTCCACGGAGTATTTATCAGCCCCACTGTAACACCTCACAACAGAAAGTCCTGTCTTCTCGGCGATTCTACAAGTCGTTAGCATGAGGGTGGTCATTGACGTCTTTGTTCAGCCACGGCCCCAAAAATAATGTGTGCGGGACGCGGCTTCGCGTCGGCATAAGGAATATGTTATGTGTTGGTGACTCGAGGCAGAATGGAAAGGCTATGCAGAAATCGCAGTCGCGGAGAATGTTCAAGACAAGCACCATGACACTTTTAAATATGAACGTCAGGAGAAATCCACTGCTTTGTAACGCCTTTGGTTAAGCATATTTTTAACAATAGCAACCTAAAATATTGTGAGGTAAGAGGGGTATAGGCTTTTATGTTTGAAGAAAGAGAAATTGTAAAATTGTTATTTTGGCTTAGTTTCGAAAGAGAGAAAAAAAAAACACGTGTAGGAACAAGACAATATATTACACGTGGAAAGTGTGTTGTTTCGCATGAAAAATTTGATAATGGACCTAGGACTGTGTAGTAGGAAAAGTACCACAGAAGAAGGCTTAAGAAACCAGCGCAGGTGAAGAAAAATTGACAATGTATTAGGTGCCGTTAAAGAAATATAATGAGCGCCTGTTCGGGAAAATGAAATTCTGCCTTTTTGGCATGACCCTTTCCAATATAAATATCTGGCTACCCATCTGTTCCGAATGAATGGAAACGCAATTCAATTTGAAGGTCAGTGACCGGAACACAACTCCCTCACATGGAGGGACGCACTGCAAGAAGGAAAGTGGAGAGGGAAAGTTAGGAAGGGGTGTCCTCGCCTCTCGCCGATGAGGCGGGCGGTCAGTTGTCCGCTGACGTCGCTGGCGATCGGACGCCGTCGAGCACGCTGTTTGCGCCCACACGGTGTAAGTACCGCTTCAAATACCAGGATGAGTTTGGACAGGTGCCTTAACGTCAGTGCTCTTCTCTCGCAGGCGACGGAGAAGATCTGGAAAATAAAAAAGGGCGTAAAAAGTCGAAAAGGGCGCAAGAAGTCCGTCAGCCTTCACCGTGAGGTATTGCTGCAGCAGTTGCTCAAAAAGTGGTCATGGCTTGACGACTCTCACAGAAGCACCTCAAGCGACGAAGAGGACAGCGATGACAACGATTGTGGGCCTTCTTTACCCGTTGTCTCTGGTTCCGGCGTGAAGCGTGGGCGAAATGATTGTGATGGTGAGGACACACATTTTTCGAACAAATGTTCAGCGGATCATGGAGGTGTCTTGCCCAATTTTGCAGATGGAGAGCCTGGCCCGTCCAAGCGCCCGAGAGTGGACGAGGAAGAATGTTCTGATTCCTCTTTAGAGCCTAGCGGTAACCAGGACATTTACAGCTCACCGCAGCTTGAAGACGGGTATGACCCTTACCCAATAAACGTTGCGCCTTTCCCAGACCGGCTCGACAGTGAAGGAACGGTGTCGGATGAGCCGGTGCAAGACCCTGATCTGTCTTTTCTTGATATCTAGTGCTTTTTGTAGGTGTTTTTGTCTCGTGTCATGCTTGTAGTGTAATATTTACCTACGCTTCATTACACATGTTATCGTTTTCCACAACAAATGATTCATGTAGGTTTACAGTACTGCCAGTGTATTCTAGGTAATAAAGCACACGTCCTTTTTTTGATACCGATATCACTCTTGGCGCATGCTGTTGTCTGCATTGATTTTTTGTTGTTCGTATCAAATGTTGCATGAAAGTGTTTATTACTCTAAGTATAGCAAAGCGGTAAAAAATGATTTACAGAGATGGCGACACTCCACGAAAACAAGTCCTAAATTTTGACGCATAATTGCAACAAGAACACGAAAAGTAAACTTACTGGCTAGCATAAGTGCAATACACAGACCGACAGAAAAAAAACAATATTTGTGCGCCAATTGAGCGCAACCTTCTGGTTAAGGCCTGATTTATTCTGTTATGACCGACACACACAAAAGACAAATGCAAAGGCAAGCCTGTCATTGGGTTTACCAAACGTTGTGCATCGCTGCCACTACTATATTCACATGGAAAACAGCCATTGAATACTACTGGGTATTTGAAGGCGGTGCGTTATCTGCTGAAAATATAGTACACAGAATAAACAGAGGCGCTCAATATTTTAGGAATTATGGCAGGTAAAAAAAACTGACGTTGATCTTACGCAGTGCTATAATCGATGTAAGCGAGGCATTCTGCGCGGGTTGCTTTGACTGACAATAAATAGTGGTGACGTTGACGGCGAAAGCGTAATTCCTTCTACGTTTAGTCTAGCAGGAGTGGTGAGTTGATGTTAAACGTTACCTAGGGTGCACCACTGCTGCTTGTTTGCGTTTAGTACGCAGAACACACAGGGAGAGGTGTTTGTTTCAGGGGTTGTCGTGCACCATATTTCAGAACTTCTGAGAGGGATTGGCGAGGGATTGTACCACATGGGATATTGCGTTGTCGCCGAAGTACAAAACTTAAATTTGATAATAGGGCTGTGCTTGCTGTTGCACTTCAGGGGCGATCCCACCGTTAGCAACCAGTTTGTTGCGTACTCCCGGGTAGCGTACCGTACTGCTTCCGAGGAGTAGCGTCGCCTGCCTATCGAAGCTCGACCGACACTACTTATTGAGTAGCGTAGCGTTGTCGGCGGGCTGCAGGCATCCGGTAGACCATGGCGACCGAGCAAGGGCGAGACGATTTGCTAGTGCGAAACTTGCACGGTTTATTGAAAGGTAGTTGAAAGAAAATGAGAATGGAATGAAGTGTGAAGTATATCAAAAGTACATTTCGGAGCCCCTTAAATAGGCTCTCTACAAGTGTGGGCGCGATCTTGCTTCCGTCGATGACACGTGACAGGCACAGAGAGAGGGCCCCTCCTGCTGCATTACCGAGGACGGGAAGGAGAAGTCGATCCTCTTTTCGACGAATCCGGGGAGAAGGTCGGGTGAATGACCTCTTCGGCGCCGTGGGGTCCGGCCAAGTAGAAGGTAAGGGGATGACGTGTGGCCCGTGGTGTCCGACCAAGTAGAAGGTAGGGGGATGACGTATTGCCTGTGGTGTCCGACCAAGTAGAAGGTAGGGGGATGACGTATCGCCCGTGGTGTCCGGCCATATAGAAGGTAGGGGGATGACGTATCGCCCGTGGTGTCCGACCAAGTAGAAGGTAGGGGGATGACGTATCGCCCGTGGTGTCCGACCAAGTAGAAGCTAGAGGGATGACGTATCACCCGTGGTGTCCGACCAAGCAGAAGGTAGGGGGATGACGTATCGCCCTTGGCGTCCGGCCATACCTAACAGCATCTCCGGCGGGGGAGGAAGATCCCGACGTGTAGGCGCCAGCAGCCGCTGTACTAGGGATCGGCGTTTCGGTATCAGAATTCCCCTTAAAGTTCACGAACCCTTAGTTCGTAGCAGGTAGATTCCTGGGAGTGGTCATCCGTCCTCGTGGCGCTCTTGTGACTTTTCTCCCTGGTCCGGTCCGGTGAAGTTGGTCTTGCAACCAGGTCTCGCCACTTTTCGTCTCCTGCGTGGGCAAGCAACCACCACAGAACAGTGCCGGACCCACAACCACGAAGCAGCGAGCACAAGGCCACTCTCCCTGAAGACACACCCGGCTTCTAACAAAAAAGAAAACCCGCTACACCTTTCCCATTTCCTACGTGCGTCCTCCCTCCCTCAACACTAAAACCAGCCATTTCTTGAAAGCGTTAGGACGCGGTTATTAAATTAGCTAACAATCGGCTTCACTTCGGAAAAACATATCAATGCACGAAAAAATGCCATGCAAACCCGGACGAGCGTGAGGCTTTAGATACTCTAGGGGCAACGACTTAAACCGTCAGCATTGCCGTTAAGCTTACCCTTGTTGTAGCGATATAGCAAGCTAGCTTCTTCACCGCCCAAACTACAGGAACCGCATGTTTCCAACCTATCGCAGCGGCGTACTTATCGCACGTATTGGTGCCACTGAACAGTCTGGCCATCTTCACAAGTACGTAATCACAAGCGCGCTAGCCTTGTGGTCACTATTCAGAGCGCGTACTTGCGTCGTAGGCAAACTTTTCAATACGCCTACTCACGTTTCTTCCTTTAGTCCCTACAGGACACGTAGCTTAAATGAACAACTAAACTTGCGTAACTTACGCACTCCACAGAACCCTTAAAAATTGCGATTGCTATTAACTCGTTCCACGCATGGTTATCAGAGAAGTCAGAACACGGCTGCCCTCAGCACACACGAGCAACCCAGTCATAATTCTGCTTCCTTCCGTCCACATAGGACAGATGCTAAACGAACTAAGGACGCTTCTCAGTGTAAGTCATGCATTCACTGAAAACTTACGCGGTTAACGTTAGAAAATAAGGAAAACGCATAAAAAGAAGAAGGTTAACTAAAACACACACGCGTTACCATAGGCCTCTCATCAATAACCTTGACACTCAGGTTACTTACACACAAAAATTGAAAGCCTATCTACTTACTAATGAACACCTAGGGATACTACATGTTTACTAAAAACCGCGCCTTTCAAATCTCGAGCCTCTCTAACAAAACACAAACAGAGCTCATACCTTACATATTGAAAGAAACTCTAGTCTCAAATCGCGAAGATTTCCAAATGTTCAAAAATAAAAAAAGCATGTCACTTCTACGGAAGCACCCTTGTTCTCCCGTTTCAAACGTTTTTGACTGACTCATACTTTTGAGCCGTACTCGAGGGGGTCGCGGTCCGAAAGCTACTCTGGCTACGGAGGAACAACAAAAGGGCTGACTCACTATCAGCTCCCCCAAGACGTTAGAGTCCCCCTCCAATTTGCGTCCTGGCGCCTCGCTTTCAGCACGACCTCAATTGACCGCGTCGCTACTCCACACCTGGTCTCGTTTTGCCACATTGCACTTCTTCGTACTGCACGCTGAGCTTTGAAAAGAACGACGGAACGACGAGGAATTTAACTGCCCCGTGCCCTTTGTCCGCGTCCGTGCAGAACATGCTTCTCGGTCCCCTTTTGACCGGTGGCTCGAACGTGTTTGATGCGTCAACATCGTCCGTGACGACCGCACCTTTCTTTTCGCCGCGCCTTGCCTTTTCGCGCCTGTCGCCGTCTTTGGCTTCGCTACTTTAGCCACCACATTCTGATCCTTACGGCGCTTCTTTCTGCGGCGCTTTCTCTTTGACTACTCCTTCATGTTGCCTTCTGGCTTCTCGTGCTGGCCGTTACACATCTCTTGCGGTCTCTTGCCCGCACAGTCTGAGTGATTATCATTTAAATCGACTCTATCTTTGACTCGACTGGCGGACAGCTCACCCGACTTTGGCACAATGCAGCTGGCTTTACTAGAGTTATGCAACTCGCACTCTTGCGAACTGCCCTCTACTGCATTGCCCAGCTCACGCTGTGCATCGACACACAGCTCGTCGGTCTCGAGCGCTGTCTCACACGCACAGTCCGAATGATTCCTAATTAAATAATCCATCTCTAGGCTACCTAGACTGGCGGAGAGCCGCAGCGATCCCTGAACAATGCAGTTGTCCTCACGTGAACAACGGAGCTCGCCATCCCGAGAACTACTCTCAACTGCATCGTCCAGCTGGCACCTCACTTCGGCACGCAGGTCTGACTCGACATGGGTGCTCGCGTCTGTCAAGTGCGCAGTATTCTGTACCTCGCTAACGACCTCGCTACCATGAGATGCGACGCACACGCGCGGTAATTGTGCCAATTTGTTCGCAGCTGGCCTAGCTGTCTCTACAGTCCTCTGTTGGCACAGCACCTCGTCACTCTTACTCTGGCCTTTAAAGGCCTCTGTTGCCACTGAGGCATCGTTAGCAGCTAGCCCTTTCCGTTCGAGTATGACTGGGCCGCTAATCTCACATGCAATACTTTTCTCGTCGGCTTTTGGCGAAAGTCTGCTAGATACATTCTCATTATTTTGCTCTGTACTGCCTACAGAATTTTCAGACAGGCGTTGTCTTTGTTCTTTAACTGCTGAAAATATTGTATCTGTGTTTTCATTGCCGCTACCGCTTTCTCGTGCTTTTCTTTTGCCCCACGTACAGCCCGCTCGCGCTCTTCTTTGGCCTCAAGGCGCTTACGCTCTTCTTTTTCCTCTAGGCGCTTACGCTCTTCTTTTTCCTCAAGGCGCTTACGCTCTTCCTCTTTCTCTTTAATACTCTCGAGGCACTCCGTCAGTTCCTCGTCGTCTGCCCCGGTCGCCTCGATCGCATCAATGATCTCCGGCTTTCTCTTTGATTCGGCAATTTGGAGGCCCAACCCTTTGGCCAAGCTCAACAATTCCGGCTTCTTTAGTGCCTTCAAGTTCAAGGCTGCCCCTAATGCTGCTAAACCTTCATTCTGTACAACCTTGACGTACTCAAACTTCCGTCAATGGTTTAAAGGAAAATCACTGCTATGTACTTTCCAAAAAAATACGTAAAAGCCAAGTGATATCTCAGTGAAGAAAAGCCGTGCACTCACCATATGCAGTCATGATCCAGACACCTTCTTTCCGAACGTTGTTGCCAGGACGAAGAGGCTATGATCTCGTAGTTGTCGTCCAAGTTGGGGTCTCCAGGATTCCGCAACCCAATCGCTGCCAGTCAGTTTGTTGCACTTCAGGGGCGATCCCACCGCTCGCAACCAGTTTGTTGCGTACTCCAGGATAGCGTACCGTACTGCTGCCTAGGAGTAGCGGCGCCTGCCTATCGAAGCTCGACCGACACTACTTCTTGGGTAGCGTGGCGTTGTCGGCGGGCGGCAGGCATCCGGTAGACCATGGCGACCGAGCAAGGGCGAGACGATTTGCTAGTTCGAAACTTGCACGGTTTATTCAAAGGTAGTTGAAAGAAAATGAGAAGAGAATGAAGTGTAAAAGTATATCAAAAGTACATTTCGGAGCCCCTTAAATAGGCTCTCTACAAGTGTGGGCGGGATCTTGCTTCCGTCGATGACACGTGACAGGCACAGAGAGAGGGCCCCTCGTTCTGCATTACCGAGCACGGGAAGGAGAAGTCGATCCTCTTTTCGACGAATCCGGGGAGAAGGTCGGGTGAATGACCTCTTCGGCGCCGTGGGGTCCGGCCATGTAGAAGGTAAGGGAATGACGTATCGCCCGTGGTGTCCGACCAAGTAGTAGGTAGGGGGATGACTTATCGCCCGTGGTGTCCGACCAAGTAGAAGGTAGGGGGACGACGTATCGCCCGCGGTGTCCGACCAAGTAGAATGTAGGGGGATGACGTATCGCCCGTGGTGTCCGACCTAGTAGAAGGTAGGGGGATGACGTATCACCCGTGGTGTCCGGCCATATAGAAGGTAGGGGGATGACGTATCGCCCGTGGCGTCCGGCCATAGCTAACATTGCCTAAACCACAATCGTACTATAAGACGCGCCATAACGGTGCACTCTGTATAAGTATTGAAACCGTAATCTTGTTTACCGTGTCCCAAAATATATCTGTGTGTGTGCTTTTTATTTGGCCCCCGTCCAAATGCGGCTGCCGCCGTCAGTATTATGTACGCGACCTCTAGCGATTCCATAGCCAACAAGCTAGTGCGGCGCAAACAGAAGTGGTGAGTTGTCGGTTTACACCTTCCGTCGTTTTGCATGGACCCTGCGATGCGCTATAATTGTTGCGGCTGTGCTTCTGCACGCCGTGCGACATTTTTCCGCTAGACATATGTGCATAGCGTTTATTTTTCAGAAATTGCATTAACGTAGTGTACCGTTACTTGAACTGAAGTTAATCCAGTTTCCCCGCAACCGCTGTTGTAAATATTAAGGTTTCGCTGCTTTGCCACATCACATCCCCTTGCCGTCGTATGAGAAGTGCCTTTTCTCCGCGCTTTCTACAATTATAGCTGCGTTCCCTATCGACTGGCGCGTTAGTATGAAGGCGAGGGTTGCCGTATCTGCAAAGTTTTGTGGGGGGTCACGGATAATTACAGCTGTCAGAAGGCTAAAGTGGTGACGACTAGGGGGCTCCAGAGGACATTGAGCATATTGGACACGGTGGGGACAAAACGAGTTTCTCGCGTCGGCTTTCCTCTCTGACACGCGCCTGTCATGTATACACACGCTCTGAACCACCCCACGACGCGCTGTGCCAGAAAGCAGTACGGCGAGCACCAGCAGTGGGAGAGTTAAAGAGGCAACGAAAGCTTCTCTTTAAAAAAAAATTCAGGCAACCCTTGTCATGTAGGATGTCGAGGACGTAAGTGCAATAACCATCGCAAAGGTTGTAAGACTCGGAATAGCAACCGCCAAAGCACGTCCTCTAAGAAAGAGTGCAGTCTAGCTTTCCTCTGCGCGCACTGCGACATCTGCTGGCGCCGGCGTGAAGTGTAGGCGTAAAACATAGAAATGCTTCATGGTTATATTGCGCTGAGTTTTACAAACGCGATATTAAGGAAGGACAGGACGTGGACGGACGTAGCGCAAACTACCAACTGTTTAATACCGTTAAAGAACGCGCTTATATACAAGGAGATATGGAGCGGGGGTGGAGGGGTTACATATAAGATATGACAAGGTGACGACGTGTGATCATCGTTAGGGTCAGGCATACATCGTTCACATGCACCCGTTCGCCCTGGCAAACTCGACCTCACCTTTGATAAGCGCGATGGACGGAGTGCTTACGCACATCTCTTTTCCTTTAGCTATCGCAAGCGCCTCCCATATTTCTCGCTCCGTTTTTGTTTTTGATGTTCCAATGACTGTGGTGCTTTCTATTAGCGGGGAGCATTTGCATTGTTTGCAATGTGCGGCCAAGTTGCTAGGTGCTGTCAGAAGCTGACACGTGTATTTGTGCTCCCGTAACCTATCGTTCAGACAACGTCCAGTTTGCCCAATGTATACTTTCCCGCAATCTAGTGGGATTTGATAAACAACTGAAGTAGCGCTTTCCACGTACTTTTGTGCGTGCTTAGTCTGACAGAACGTAGCACTAGGGTTGGCCTCTTTGGATCCTGCGTTCACCCTCTTGCACA
This sequence comes from Dermacentor andersoni, assembly GCF_023375885.2. NCBI lineage: Eukaryota > Metazoa > Arthropoda > Arachnida > Ixodida > Ixodidae > Dermacentor > Dermacentor andersoni. The sequence continues at coordinate 80,972,144 of NC_092822.1, forward strand.
TGGCTTTTAGTTTTTGCGGGGCGGAGAACAGAACTTGAACATCATGGCGTTGGGCTGTCTTTTTTATCCGATGTGACAAGCCATGAATGTAAGGCAACACCACGCGTTTTTTCAATTTTTGCTGTGTTCTCTGCCTTTTCCTGTTGGCTCTGATTTCGGGCAACAAGTTTTCACAGATTTGCACCACCATGCTGTTCGGGTACCTGCTGTTTCTTAAGCGGCTTACTTGCAAATCGATGCTCTCCCTCACAGCATGGTGGCATGATTTTTCAATTCCGTGACTGATGCAAGCCTTGGCGATGCCTCTTTTTATGACTTTTGAATGGCCAGAGTCATACCTGGCCATTATTTTTCTCCTATAGTTTTGTAGCACCAGCAGATGTGGGAGCCTCTGATCCTAATGTTTATATCAAGGTACTGCAATCGGCCTTCGGTAGGAGTCTCGTACGTGAACTCTAAACCTTCATGCGCTTTTTTGAACATGCTGATGACAGTTTCTACACTAAATGGATCGGTTTGGTTTTCTTTCATGCACACCAAATAGTCGTCAACATATCTGAAACAGGTAGTTATGTTCGTTTCTCCAAACAAGGCGGCAAGTTTCCTGTCTCCCACACTCAAAAATAAGTCGGAAAGCACGGGTGCTATACAGGAACCAATAGCGATGCCATCCTTCTGCTCATACACACTGTCACCATATTCGATAAACGCACCATGTAGATACAGTTTTAACAAGTTCACAAAACTAGAAATACTGCACTTGCACACGTCCTGAAATTTGGTGTAGCCCAACGTGTCGATGGCTTCTTCTACTGCTCGTACCACCGCTTGCCTCGGGACACTGTAGAACAGGTCCTTCACGTCGATTGAAAAACAAGACGTCGGCGGACTACTCTTTAGTGTTGCAATAACTTCGTCAGAGTTGCGGATCAAGAACGGGTCGTCGAAGGGTAAAGAGTTCAAGCAGGCCTGAAAGTAGTCCGCGATGCATCTTTGCCATGTTCCGCGATCTTCAATAATCGTCGTAAAAGGAATTCCCTCTTTGTGGGTTTTTACCGTGAAAAATGGCTTCAGAGTGGGTTCTTTGCTCTCTTTCACGCGGTTTGCCAATCTTGTGAAGCCCATGCTTTCACATGTTTTGCCTGCTTCATTTTTCAGTTTTGCAATTGCTTTGTACGTAATGTCGCTTATTGCGAAATTCTTACGGATCGCTTCTTGGGCGGATTTTTCGTATTCAGGAGCGTTCATCACGACAAACACGCCTGTTTTGTCTGAGAGGAGCAGTTTTAGATTTTCTTTCTTGAGGTACCTAGTCACTCTGCTTGTTCCTGCAGATTTTTGGTTTTTCTACTAGGCGCTTTTTTGACACTCCTGTCAAAACTTCTTGGATGCAAGTCACTTTTTCTGGCTCAGGGGTTCTTTCCGCGACTGAGCGTACCATGGCCAGGAACTGTACTGCCGTTACTGGAGGTTCAATGGCGTATTTTGGTCCCTTATTTAGGGTCTGTTGCACATAATCTGGGATGTTTCGACCGGATAGGTTGACAGCACCGCTTCCTTGAGGCTTACGCTTTTCTCTTCTAGGGAGGCTCTTGAATGAGCCTTTCCACAAGCTTTCGGCATGCAACTCTGCCAAGTTGTAGAAATACCTGATCATTGCTGTTGAAGCCGCCGGGTCCATTGTTTCCTCGCATATCGCCGCAATGTGGTCTCGGAAGAGGCGAATCTGTCGCCACGTTTCCGCTCGAAGTATCTTACAGAGGCGTCTTGCCGTTCTTTCGGTAGGGGCGACGTTTCCGAGTAGACCAGCCAACACAGGTGAAGACAGACCGTTGTTCAGGGCGTACGTGAGGGTGCGAGTTCTGTGCCTGGCCTTCGCAATGTTGTCGACGAAATATAAGGTACGAGGAAGCGGAGGAAGGTTAGGGATGTAGAAGCCCGATGTACTCGAAATAACATTTAGTAAAGCAATGAAGGGGGCTAGTTGGTGAACGTTCATGGTTATATTGCGCTCAGTTTTACAAACACGATATTAAGGAAGGACAGGACGTGGACGGACGTAGCGCAAACTACCAACTGTTTAATACTGTTAAAGAACGCGCTTATATACAAGGAGATATGGAGCGGGGGGGGGGGGGGAGGGGTTACATATAAGATATGACAAGGTGACGACGTGTGATCATAGTTCGGGTCAGGCATACATCGTTCACATGCACCCGTTCGCCCTGGCAAACTCGACCTCAGCTTTGAAAAGCGCGATGGACGGAGTGCTTACGCACATCTCTTTTTCTTTAGCTAAAGAAAAAGAGTTTGCCAGGGCGAACGGGTGCATGTGAACGATGTATGCCTGACCCGAACTATGATCACACGTCGTCACCTTGTCATATCTTATATGTAACCCCTCCCCCCCCGCTCCATATCTCCTTGTATATAAGCGCGATCTTTAACAGTATTAAACAGTTGGTAGTTTGCGCTACGTCCGTCCACGTCCTGTCCTTCCTTAATATCGTGTTTGTAAAACTGAGCGCAATATAACCATGAACGTTCACCAACTAGCCCCCTTCATTGCTTTACTAAATAGAAATGCTTCCTTAGAAAACAACTAACGACTTTAGCGTTCAGCGGGGATGCCTCATTGCGCGGAACGTGAGGACACGGTCAGTTTCTTCCGTCTTCCTGGCAAGGCAAACACGTGTTCGAGCTTGCGTTTCTAGAATTTTCTTTCGCCATGTCCACAAAGTATTTATCAGCCCCACTGTAACACCTCACAACAGAAAGTCCTTTCTTCTCGGCGATTCTACAAGTCGTTAGCATGAGGGTGGTCATCGGCGTCTTTCTTCAGCCGGGGCCCCAAAAATAATGTGTGCGGGACGCGGCTTCGCGTGGCATAAGGAATATGTTATGTGTTGTGACTCGAGGCAGAATGGAAAGGCTATGCACAAATCGCAGTCGCGTAGAATGTTCAAGACAAGCACCAGGACGTCGGGAGAAATCCACTACTTTGTAACGCCTTTGGTTAAGCATAGTTTTAACAATAGCAACCTAAAAGATTGTGAGTTAAGAGGGTATAGGCTCTTAGGTTTGAAGAAAGGGAAATTGTAAAATTGTTATTTTGCCTTAGTTTCGAAAGAGAGAAGAAAAAAACACGCGTAGGAACGAGACAATATATTACACGTGGGAAATGTGTTGTCTCGCTTGAAATATTTGATAATGGACATAGGACTGTGTGGTAAGAAAAGTAGCACAGCAGAAGGCTTAAGAAACCAGCGCAGGTGAAGAAAAATTAACAATGTATTAGGTACCGTTAAAGAAATATCATGAGCGCCTGTTCGGGAAAATGACATTCCGCCTTTTTGGCATGAGCCTTTCCAATATAAGTATCTGGTTACCCATTTTTTCCGAATGAATGGAAACGCAATTCAATTTGAAGGTCAGCGACCGGAACACAACACCCTCACCTGGAGGGGCGCACTGCAAGAAGGAAGGTGGAGAGGGAAGGTTAGGAAGGGCTGTGCTCGCCTCTCGCAGATGAGGCGGGCGGTCAGTTGTCCGCTGACGTCGCTGGCGATCGGACGCCGTCGAGCACGCTGTCTGCGCCCACACAGTGTAAGTACCGCTTCAAATACCAGGATGAGTTTGGACAGGTGCCTTAACGTCAGTGCTCTTCTCTCGCAGGCGACGGAGAAGATCTGGAAAATAAAAAAGGGCGTAAAAAGTCGAAAAGGCCGCAAGAAGTCCGTCAGCCTTCACCGTGAGGTATTGCTGCAGCAGTTGCTCAAAAAGTGGTCACGACTCTCACAGAAGCACCTCAAGCGACGAAGAGGACAGCGATGACAACGATTGTGGGCCTTCTTTACCCGTTGTCTCTGGTTCCGGCGTGAAGCGTGGGCGAAATGATTGTGATGGTGAGGACACACATTTTTCGAACAAATGTTCAGCGGATCATGGAGGTGTCTTGCCCAATTTTGCAGATGGAGAGCCTGGCCCGTCCAAGCGCCCGAGAGTGGACGAGGAAGAATGTTCTGATTCCTCTTTAGAGCCTAGCGGTAACCAGGACATTTACAGCTCACGGCAGCTTGAAGACGGGTATGACCCTTACCCAATAAACGTTGCGCCTTTCCCAGACTGGCTCGACAGTGAAGGAACGGTGTCGGATGAGGCGGTGCAAGACCCTGATCTGTCTTTTCTTGATATCTAGTGCTTTTTGTAGGTGTTTTTGTGTCGTGTCATGCTTGTAGTGCAATATTTAACTACGCTTCATTACACATGTTATCGTTTTCCACAACAAAGGACTCATGTAGGTTTACAGTACTGCCAGTGTATTCTAGGTAATAAAGCACACGTCCTCTTTTGATACCGATATCACTCTTGGTGCATGGTGTTGTCTGCATTGATTTTTTGTTCTTCGTATCAAATGTTGCATGAAAGTGCTTATTACTCTATGTATAGCAAAGTGGTAAAAGATGATTTACACACATGGCGACACTCCACAAAAACAAGTCCTAAATTTAGACGCATAATTGCAACAAGAACACGAAAAGTAAGCTTACTGGCTAGTATAAGTGCAATACACAGACCGACAGAAAACAAAGAATATTTGGGCGCAAATTAAACGCAACCTTTTGGTTAAGGCCTCACTTATTCGCATATGACAGACACACACAAAACAAATGAAAAGACAGCCTGCCATTGGGTTTACCTAACGTCGTGCATCCCTGCCACAACTATATTCACATGGAAAACAGCCATTGAATACTACTGAGTATTTGAAGGCGGCGCGTTATCTGCTGAAAATATAGTACACAGAATAAACAGAGGCGCTCAATATTTTAGGAATTATGGCAGGTAAAAAAAAAACTGACGTTGATCTTACGCAGTGTTATAATCGATGTAAGCGAGGCATTCGGTGGGGGTTGCTTTGACTGACAATAAATAGCGGTGACGTTGACGGCGAAAGCGTAATTTCTGCTACGTTTAGTCTAGCAGGTGTGGTGAGTTGATGTTAAACGTTACCTAGGGTGCACCACTGCTGCTTGTTTGCGTTTAGTACGCAGAACACACAGGGAGAGGTGTTTGTTTCAGGGGTTGTCGTGCACCATATTTCAGAACTTCTGAGAGGGATTGGCGTTGTGATTGTACCAGAAGGCACATTGCGTCGTCGCCGAAGTACAAAACTTGAATTTGATTATAGAGGTGTGCTTGCCTAAAACACAATCGTACTATAAGACGCGCCATAACGGTGGACTGCGTATAAGTATCGAAACCGTAATCTTGTTTACCGTGTCCCAAAATATATGTGCCTGTGTGCTTTTTATTTGGCCCCCGTCGAAATGCGGCTGCCGCCGACAGTATGATGTCCGCGACCTCTAGCAATTGCATAGCCAGCAAGCTAGCGCGGCGCAAGCCGAAGTGCTGATGTTTCGGTTTACCCCTTCCGTCGTTTTCCATGGGCCCTGCGATGGGCTATAATTGTTGCGGCTGTGCTTCTGCACGCCGTGCGAAATTTGTCCCCTAGACGAATGCGCACAGCGTTTATTTTTCAGAAATTGCATTAACGTAGTGTACCGTACGTGGAACTGAAGTTAATCCAGTTTCCCCGCTACCGCTGTTGTATAACAATAAGGTTTCGCTGCTTCGCCACATCACATCCCCTTGCCGTCGTATGAGAAGTGCCTTTTCTCCGCGCTTTCTACAATTATAGCTGCGTTCCCTATCGACTGGCGCGTTAGTATGTAGGCGAGGGCTGCCGTATCTGCAAAGTTTTGTGGGGGGTCACGGATAATTACAGCTGTCAGAAGGCTAAAGTGGTGACGACTAGGGGGCTCCAGAGGACATTGAGCATACTGGACACGGTGGGGACAAAACGAGTTTCTCGCGTCGGCTTTCCTCTCTGACACGCGCCTGTCATGTATACACACGCTCTGAACCACCCCACGACGCGCTGTGCCAGAAAGCAGTGCGGCGAGCACCAGCAGTGGGAGAGTTGAAGAGGCAACGAAAGCTTCTCCTTAAAAAAAAAATTCAGGCAACCCTTGTCATGTAGGATGTCGAGGACGTAAGTGCAATAACCATCGCAAAGGTTGTAAGACTCGGAATTGCAACCGCCAAAGCACGTCCTCTAAGAAAGAGTGCAGTCTAGCTTTCCTCTGCGCGCACTGCGACATCTGCTGGCGCCGGCGTGAAGTGTAGGCGTAAAACATAGAAATGCTTCATGGTTATATTGCGCTGAGTTTTACAAACGCGATATTAAGGAAGGACAGGACGTGGACGGACGTAGCGCAAACTACCAACTGTTTAATACCGTTAAAGAACGCGCTTATATACAAGGAGATATGGAGCGGGGGTGGAGGGGTTACATATAAGATATGACAAGGTGACGACGTGTGATCATCGTTCGGGTCAGGCATACATCGTTCACATGCACCCGTTCGCCCTGGCAAACTCGACCTCAGCTTTGATAAGCGCGATGGACGGAGTGCTTACGCACATCTCTTTTCCTTTAGCTATCGCAAGCGCCTCCCATATTTCTCGCTCCGTTTTTGTTTTTGATGTTCCAATGACTGTGGTGCTTTCTATTAGCGGGGAGCATTTGCATTGTTTGCAATGTGCGGCCAAGTTGCTAGGTGCTGTCAGAAGCTTACACGTATATTTGTGCTCCCGTAACCTATCGTTCAGACAACGTCCAGTTTGCCCAATGTATACTTTCCCGCAATCTAGTGCGATTTGGTAAACAACTGAAGTAGCGCTTTCCACGTACTTTTTTGCGTGCTTAGTCTGACAGACCGTAGCACTAGGGTTGGCCTCTTTGGATCCTGCGTTCACCCTCTTGCACATGCCTTTTAGTTTTTGCCGGGTGGAGAACAGAACTTGAACATAATGGCGTTGGGCTGTCTTTTTTATCCGATGTGACAAGCCATGAACGTAAGGCAACACCACGCGTTTTTTCAATTTTTGCTGTGTTTTCTGCCTTTTCCTGTTGGCTCTGATTTCGGGCAACAAGTTTTCACAGATTTGCACCACCATGCTGTTCGGGTACCCACTGTTTCTTAAGCGGCTTACTTGCAAATCGATGCTCTCCCTCACAGCATGGTGGCATGATTTTTCAATTCCTTGACTGATGCAAGCCTTGGCGATGCCTCTTTTTATGACTTTTGAATGGCCAGAGTCATACCGGGCCATTCTTTTTCTCCTCTAGTTTTGTAGCACCAGCAGATGTGGGAGCCTCTGATCCTAATGTTTATATCAAGGTACTGCAATCGGCCTTCGGTAGGAGTCTCGTACGTGAACTCTAAACCTTCATGCGCTTTTTTGAACATGCTGATGACAGTTTCTACGCTAAATGGATCGGTTTGGTTTTCTTTCATGCACACCAAATAGTCGTCAACATATCTGAAACAGGTAGTTATGTTCGTTTCTCCAAACAAGGCGGCAAGTTTCCTGTCTCCCACACTCAAAAATAAGTCGGAAAGCACGGGGGCTATACAGGAACCAATAGCGATGCCATCCTTCTGCTCATACACACTGTCACCATATTCGATAAACGCACCATGTAGATACAGTTTTAACAAGTTCACAAAACTAGAAATACTGCACTTGCACACGTCCTGAAATTTGGTGTAGCCCAACGTGTCGATGGCTTCTTCTACTGCTTGTACCACCGCTTGCCTCCGGACACTGTAGAACAGGTCCTTCACGTCGATTGAAAAACAAGACGTCGGCGGGCTACTCTTTAGTGTTGCAATAACTTCGTCAGAGTTGCGGATCAAGAACGGGTCGTCGAAGGGTAAAGAGTTCAAGCAGGCCTGAAGGTAGTCCGCGATGCATCTTTGCCATGTTCCGCGATCTTCAATAATCGTCCTAAAAGGAATTCCCTCTTTGTGGGTTTTTACCGTGAAAAATGGCTTCAGAGTGAGTTCTTTGCTCTCTTTCACGCGCTTTGCCAATCTTGTGAAGCCCATGCTTTCACATGTTTTGCCTGCTTCATTTTTCAGTTTTGCAATTGCTTTGTACGTAATGTCGCTTATTGCGAAATTCTTACGGATCGCTTCTTGGGCGGATTTTTCGTATTCAGGAGCGTTCATCACGACAAACACGCCTGTTTTGTCTGAGAGGAGCAGTTTTAGATTTTATTTCTTGAGGTACCTAGTGACTCTGCTTGTTCCTGCAGATTTGGGTTTTTCTACTAGGCTCTTTTTTGACACTCCCGTCAAAACTTCTTGGATGCAAGTCACTTTTTCTGGCTCAGGGGTTCTTTCCGCGACTGAGCGTACCATGGCCAGGAACTGTACTGCCGTTACTGGAGGTTCAATGGCGTATTTTGGTCCCTTATTTAGGGTCTGTTGCACATAATCTGGGATGTTTCGACCGGATAGGTTGACAGCACCGCTTCCTTGAGGCTTACGCTTTTCTCTTCTAGGGAGGCTCTTGAATGAGCCTTTCCACAAGCTTTCGGCATGCAACTCTGCCAAGTTGTAGAAATACCTGATCATTGCTGTTGAAGCCGCCGGGTCCATTGTTTCCTCGCATATCGCCGCAATGTGGTCTCGGAAGAGGCGAATCTGTCGCCACGTTTCCGCTCGAAGTATCTTGCAGAGGCGTCTTGCCGTTCTTTCGGTAGGGGCGACGTTTCCGAGTAGACCAGCCAACACAGGTGAAGACAGACCGTTGTTCAGGGCGTACGTGAGGGTGCGAGTTCTGTGCCTGGCCTTCGCAATGTTGTCGACGAAATATAAGGTACGAGGAAGCGGAGGAAGGTTAGGGATGTAGAAGCCCGATGTACTCGAAATAACATTTAGTAAAGCAATGAAGGGGGCTAGTTGGTGAACGTTCATGGTTATATTGCGCTCAGTTTTACAAACACGATATTAAGGAAGGACAGGACGAGGACGGACGTAGCGCAAACTACCAACTGTTTAATACTGTTAAAGAACGCGCTTATATACAAGGAGATATGGAGCGGGGGGGGGGAGGGGTTACATATAAGATATGACAAGATGACGACGTGTGATCATAGTTCGGGTCAGGCATACATCGTTCACATGCACCCGTTCGCCCTGGCAAACTCGACCTCAGCTTTGAAAAGCGCGATGGACGGAGTGCTTACGCACATCTCTTTTTCTTTAGCTAAAGAAAAAGAGTTTGCCAGGGCGAACGGGTGCATGTGAACGATGTATGCCTGACCCGAACTATGATCACACGTCGTCACCTTGTCATATCTTATATGTAACCCCTCCCCCCGCTGCATATCTCCTTGTATATAAACGCGTTCTTTAACAGTATTAAACAGTTGGTAGTTTGCGCTACGTCCGTCCACGTCCTGTCCATCCTTAATAACGTGTTTGGTAAACTGAGCGCTATATAACCATGAACGTTCACCAACTAGCCCCCTTCATTGCTTTACTAAATAGAAATGCTTCCTTAGAAAACAACTAACGACTTTAGAGTTCAGCGGGGATGCCTCATGGCGCGGAACGTGAGGACACGGTCAGTTTCTTCCGTCTGCGTGGCAAGGCAAACACGTGTTCGTGCTTGCGTTTCTAGAATTTTCTTTCGCCATGTCCACAAAGTATTTATCAGCTCCACTGTGACACCTCACAACAGAAAGTCCTGTCTTCTCGGCGATTCTACAAGTCGTTAGCATGAGGGTGGTCATTGACGTCTTTGTTCAGCCGTGGCCCAAAAAATAATGTGTGCGGGACGCGGCTTCGCGTGGCATAAGGAATAGGTTATGTGTTGTGACTCGAGGCAGAATGGCAAGGCTATGCACAAATCGCAGTTGCGTAGAATGTTCAAGACAAGCACCATGACACGTTAAGTATGAACGTCGGGAGAAATCCACTACTTTGTAACGCCTTTGGTTAAGCATAGTTTTAACAATAGCAACCTGAAAGATTGTGAGGTAAGAGGGGTATAGGCTTTTATGTTTGAAGAAAGAGAAATTCTAAAATTCTTATTTTGGCTTAGTTTCGAAAGAGAGAAAAAAAAAACACGTGTAGGAACAAGACAATATATTACACGTGGAAAGTGTGTTGTCTCGCATGAAAAATTTGATAATGGATCTAGGACTGTGTAGTAGGAAAAGTACCACAGAAGAAGGCTTAAGAAACCAGCGCAGGTGAAGAAAAATTAACAATGTATTAGGTGCCGGTAAAGAAATATAATGAGCGCCTGTTCGGGAAAATGAAATTCCGCCTTTTTGGCATGAGCCTTTCCAATATAGATATCTGGCTACCCATTTTTTCCGAATGAATGGAAACGCAATTCAATTTGAAGGACAGCGACCGCAACACAACATCCTCACCTGGAGGAACGCACTGCAAGAAGGAAGGTGGAGAGGGAAGGTTAGGAAGGGGTGTGCTCGCCTCTCGCAGATGAGACGGGCGGTCAGTTGTCCGCTGACGTCATTGGCGATCGGATGCAGTCGAGCACGCTGTCTGTGCCCACACGGTGTAAGTACCGCTTCAAATACCAGGATGAGTTTGGACAGGTGCCTTAACGTCACTGCTCTTCTCTTGCAGGCGACGGAGAAGATCTGGAAAATGAAAAAGGGCGTAAAAAGTCGAAAAGGCCGCTAGAAGTCCGTAAGCCTTCACCGAGAGGTATTGCTGCAGCAGTTGCTCAAAAAGTGGCCATGGCTTGACGACTCTCACAGAAGCTCCTCAAGCGACGAAGAGGACAGCGATGACAACGATTGTGGGCCTTCTTTACCCGTTGTCCCTGGCTCCGGCGTGAAGCGTGGGCGAAATGATTGTGATGGTGAGGACACACATTTTTCGAACAAATGTTCAGCGGATCATGGAGGTGTCTTGCCCAATTTTGCAGATGGAGAGCCTGGCCCGTCCAAGCGCCCGAGAGTGGACGAGGAAGAATGTTCCGATTCCTCTTTAGAGCCTAGCGGTAACCAGGACATTTACAGCTCACGGCAGCTTGAAGACGGGTATGACCCTTACCCAATAAACGTTGCGCCTTTCCCAGACTGGCTCGACAGTGAAGGAACGGTGTCGGATGAGCCGGTGCAAGACCGTGATCTGTGTTTTCTTGATATTTAGTGCTTTTTGTAGGTGTTTTTGTGTCGTGTCATGCTTGTAGTGCAATATTTAACTACGCTTCATTACACATGTTATCGTTTTCCACAACAAATGATTCATGTAGGTTTACAGTACTGCCAGTGTATTCTAGGTAATAAAGCACACGTCCTTTTTTGATACCGATATCACTCTTGGCGCATGCTGTTGTCTGCATTGATTTTTTTTTGTTCGTATCAAATGTTGCGTGAAAGTGTTTATTACTCTAAGTATAGCAAAGCGGTAAAAAATGATTTACACAGATGGCGACACTCCACGAAAACAAGTCCTAAATTTAGACGCATAATTGCAACAAGAACACGAAAAGTAAACTTACTGGCTAGTATAAGTGCAATACACAGACCGACAGAAAACAAACAATATTTGGGCGCGAACTAAACGCAACCTTTTGGTTAAGGCCTCACTTATTCGCATATGACAGACACACAAAAGACAAATGAAAAGACAGCCTGCCATTGGGTTTCCCCAACGTTGTGCATCGCTGCCACAACTATATTCACATGGAAAACAGCCATTGAATACTACTGTGTATTTGAAGGCGGGGCGTTATCTGCTGGAAATATAGTACACAGAATAAACAGAGGCGCTCAATATTTTAGGAATTATGGCAGGTAAAAAAAAAACTGACGTTGATCTTACGCAGTGTTATAATCGATGTAAGCGAGGGATTCGGTGCGGGTTGCTTTGACTGACAATAAATAGCGGTGACGTTGACGGCGAAAGCGTAATTTCTTCTACGTTTAGTCTAGCAGGTGTGGTGAGTTGATGTTAAACGTTACCTAGGGTGCACCACTGCTGCTTGTTTGCGTTTAGTACGCAGAACACACAGGGAGAGCTGTTTGTTTCAGGGGTTGTCGTGCACCATATTTCAGAACTTCTGAGAGGGATTGGCGTTGTGATTGTACCAGAAGGCACATTGCGTCGTCGCCGAAGTACAAAACTTGAATTTGATTATAGGGCTGTGCTTGCTGTGTCACTTCAAGGGCTTTCCCACCGCTCACAACCAGTTTGTTGCGTTTGGAGGCGATCCCACCGTTAGCAACCAGTTTGTTGCGTACTCCCGGGTAGCGTACCGTACTGCTTCGGAGGAGTAGCGGCGCCTGCTTATCGAAGCTCGACCGACATTACTTATTGGGTAGCGTGGCGTTGTCGGCGGGCTGCAGGCATCCGGTAGACCATGGCGACCGAGCAAGGGCGAGACGATTTGCTAGTGCGAAACTTGCACGGTTTATTCAAAGGTAGTTGAAAGAAAATGAGAAGAGAATGAAGTATGAAGTATATCAAAAGTTCATTTCGGATCCCCTTAAATAGGCTCTCTACAAGTGTGGGCGCGATCTTGCTTCCGTCGATGACACGTGACAGGCACTGAGAGAGGGCCCCTCCTCCTGCATTACTGAGCACGGGAAGGAGAAGTCGATCCTCTTTTCGACGAATCCACGGAGAAGGTCGGGTGAATGACCTCTTCGGCGCCGTGGGGTCCGGCCAAGTAGAAGGTAAGGGGATGACGTATGGCCTGTGGTGTCCGACCAAGTAGAAGGTAGGGGGATGACGTATCGCCCGTGGTGTCCGACCAAGTAGAAGGTAGGGGGATGACGTATCGCCCGTGGTGTCCGACTAAGTAGAAGGTAGAGGGATGACGTATCGCCCGTGGTGTCCGACCAAGTAGAAGCTAAGGGATGACGTATCGCCCGTGGTGTTCAACCAAGTTGAAGGTAGGGGGGTGACGTAATGCCCGTGGTGTCTGGCCACATAGAAGGTAGGGGGATGACGTATCGTCCTTGGCGTCCGGCCATACCTAACAGCATCTCCGGCGGGGGAGGAAGATCCCGACGTGTAGGGGCCAGCAGCCGCTGTACTAGGGATCGGTGTTTGTGTATTAGAATTCCCCGTAAAGGTCACGAACCCTTAGTTCGTTGCAGGTAGATTCCTGGCAGTGGTCATCCGTCCTCGGGGCGCTCTTGTGACTTTTCTCCCTGGTCCGGTCCGGTGAAGTTGGTCTTGCAAGCAGGTCTGGCCACTTTTCGTCTCTTGCGTGGGCAAGCAACCACCACAGAACAGTGCCGGACCCACAACCACAAAGCAGCGAGCACAAGGCCACTCTCCCTCAAGACACACCCGGCTTTTAACAAAAAAGAAAACCAGCTACACCTTTCCCATTTCCTACGTGCGTCCCCCCTCCCTCAACACTAAAACCAGCCATTTCTTGAAAGCGTTAGGACGTGGTTATTAAATTAGCTAACAATCGGCTTCACTTCGGAAAAACATATGAATGCACGAAAAAATGCCATGCAAACCCGTATGAGCATGAGGCTTTCGATACTCTAGGGGCAACGACTTAAACCGTCGGCATTGCTGTTAAGCTTACCCTTCTTGTAGGGATATAGCAAGCTACCTTCTGCACCGCCGAAACTACACGAACCGCATGTTTCCAACCTATCGCAGTGGCGTACTTATCGCACGTATTGGTGGCACTGACCAGTCTGGCCACCTTCACAAGTACGTAATCACAAGCGCGCTAGCCTTGTGGTCATTATTCAGAACGCGTACTTGCGTCCTAGGAAAACTTTTCATTACGCCTACTCACGTTTCTTCCTTTAGTCCTTACAGGACACGTAGCTTAAATGAACAACTAAACTTGCGTAACTTACGCACTCCGCAGAACCCTTAAAAAATTGCGTCTGCTATTAACTCGTTCCACGCATGGTTATCAGAGAAGTCAGAACACGGCTGCCCTCAACACACCCGAGCAACCCAGTCATAATTCTGCTTCCTTCCGTCCACACAGGACAGATGCTAAAGGAACTAAGGACGCTTCTCAGTGTAAATCATGCACTCACTGAAAACTTACGCGGTTAACCTTAGAAAAGAAAAAAAAACGCATAAAAAGAAGAAGGTCAACTAAAACACACGCGAGTTACCATAGGCCTCTCATCGATAACCTTGACACTCAGGTTACTTACACACAAAAATTGAAAGCCTATCTACTTATTCATGAACACCTAGCGATACTACATGTTTAGTAAAAACCGCGTCTTTCAAATCTCGAGTCTCTCTAACAAAACACAAACATAGCTCATAGCTTACACATTGAAAGAAACTCTAGTCTCATATCGCTAAAACTTCCAAATGTTCAAAAATAAAACAACACATGTCACTTCTACGGAAGCTCCCTTGTTCTCCCGTTTCAAACGTTTTTGACTGACTCATACTTTTGAGCCGTACTCGAGGGGGTCGCGGTGCGAAAGCTACTCTGGCTACGGAGGAACAACAAAAGGGCTGACTCACTATGAGCTCCCCCAAGACGTTAGAGTCCCCCTCCAATTTGCGTCCTGGCGCCGCGCTTTCAGCATGACCTCGATTGACCGCGTCGCTACTCCCCACCTGGTCTCGTCTTGCCACCTTGCGCTTCTTCGTACTACACGCTGAGCTTTGAAAAGAACGACGGAACGACGAGGAATTTAACTGCCCCGTGCCCTTTGTCCGCGTCCGTGCAGAACATGCTTCTTGGTCCCCTTTTGACCAGTGGCTCGAACGTGTTTGATGCGTCAACATCGTCCGTGACGACCGCACCTTTCTTTTCGCCGCGCCTTGCCTTTTCGCGCCTGTCGCCGTCTTTGGTTTCGCTACTTTAGCCCCCGCATTCCGATCCTTACGGCGCTTCTTTCTGCGGCGCTTTCTCTTTGAATGCTCCTTCATGTCGCCTTCTGGCTTCGCTACTTTAGCCACCGCATTCTGATACCTACGGCGCTTCTTTCTGCGGCGCTTTCTCTTTGACTGCTCCTTCATGTTGCCTTCTGGCTTCTCGTGCTGCAAGAAACGACCCAAAGGGTGTAATCTCGCTTATGAGTGTGCACATTCGATGTATTTAGCCGCAGTTTGTCTAGATTTGTTGATGAAAGGAAAATCGTACACTGTAGTTTAGTTTCATTGTAGCGTGAGGTGGGCAGTGCTACGCTCGTCCACGACGTCATCAGCCCGCGATACCAGCGTGTGTGACAGGGATCACTGCTCCTTCAAGTAGCTACGGCGAGTGGCTACGAGTAAGGCTCGATGTGACGCTCCCTTGGGTGTTGTCGCATCTAACACTGAAATACGCAGCCGACAAGTGCGACGTCAGGTGCTTTTCGTCTGCTGCTGCAGAAGACGACGCGCAGCCAGCTGTCTTTCCCAAGCTGTTTTACAAACATATCCTATGAACAAATATTTCGTTACATTGCTCTGCACAACGCTGAGGACGGTGAGCACGAGCTTGAGACTGAAGAAGACAACGCTTCAGTGACCAGCCTGCTGTAGACTTGTGTGTCAATTCCTGCAAATTAGCGTGCATTCTGTAACTTAAAAATTAAGTTATGTTATGGGCTTTTGCGGGCCAAAACTATGATCTGATTATGAGGCAAGCCGTAGTGGGGGACTCCGGAAAATTTCGACCACCTGGGTTTTTTAATGTACACCAAGATCTCCATCGCAACGCGGCCGCCATACTGCAAATACGTTACCCATCTTGCTTCTTTCCTGTGCAACAATATTATTCTAAATCGAACCTAACGGGAACCTTTAGCTCCTACATGGGAAATGAGCAATCCTTTCTTCTGACGACCACTGCGCCGAAATTGATGAGTCATGTTGAACCCAAAAGAAACAGTTAAAATGCAGTTTGAGAAAGCGATTTTTGATTTAGCTTCCACTTTTTGCAGCAATCCTCAAAGATTGCGTAATTTAGAGAAAATAAACTTGGAGTATCAACTCTGTACCTCAGCAACTAAAAACAATGTCGCAA
Organism: Dermacentor andersoni; assembly: GCF_023375885.2. Lineage (NCBI taxonomy): Eukaryota > Metazoa > Arthropoda > Arachnida > Ixodida > Ixodidae > Dermacentor > Dermacentor andersoni. The sequence goes on from NC_092822.1 coordinate 80,988,005, forward strand.
TTCTGTAGGCTGCACCTAATATTTCATTTCATGCGGACAAAAATTATATACGCCCCCTGAAATACACCACTAGCTTCTGAATATGGCATTCGCAATACCTTTATTAGCATTGTAACAAATTCACATAAGTCGTAAATTCATACGTCAAATTTGTCCGAGCGCAACGATCCAAGGGATGGAGTTTATAGAGATGAAATATTAGTCGTTGATGTTAACTAACGGATTTGCAAACTTCATACTTGTATTCCCTTTTCAGATTTACCGATTTCTGACAATTCTTGTCAAAAATGCTATGGGCTAAATCAAAATTATTACCGCAGCAATCACTGTGATTTAAGAGACATCACTGTGATAGAAACTTCAGCTCAGCCTCGTGAAGAAAAACCGATGTATCACTAACACAGTTAGGACCCGCTTTCTTGATGTAGAAGGCTTCCGATGTTTCACGCGATGTCTGATGCCTGCCTCTACCCAAAATCTTCGCCTCGCGGAACCATGGAAAAGAATCGGTGCAAGCCCTGCAATGATCCACAAGTCGCTCACCTTCATTATTCTTTATACCTTTTGCATGTTCCCTAAGCCGGTCGTTGACACAACGCCCCGTCTGTCCAATGTAGGATTTCCCGCAGGACAGAGGAATTTCATATACGACGTTTGTGGCACATTTTACGAAACGCTGGCCATGCTTCTTCTGACAGCCAGGCATTTGGGTTTCGCAAGTTATGCGACGGCTTAGCTGGGCAAGCTCTTGGGGAGCGGAGAACACTACCGGTACATTATACCGGTTAGCCACTTTTTTCAGGCTGTGCGTGACTTTACGGATATATGGTACCACTATAGGCCACTCTTTTTTCTTCGGCTCTACCCTGCTTACCCCAGCTTTCAACTTCTCCAAAAGCGTTTCTGCCACAGGGACCAAGACCGACTCAGGGAAGCCAGCTGCAACGAGCCTGCCCAATTGGTTGTCAAAACTTCCTTGCATCTCATGCACACACGACTTCCGGAGCGATGACTCCAGGCAGAGGTTGGCGATACCTCTTTTCACTACCTTTGAGTGGGCCGAATTGTACGGCAGGAGCCCTTTTTGCGCACGAGGGGAGTAAGCCCAACAAATGGGCCCATCTGAAAACTTTAACTGTAAATCTAACAACTGAAGCAAACCATTATCCGGTAGCTCATAAGTAAAACATAGCTCTTTCCCCAGGTTTCTAAAATCATCTAAAACACCGCTCACTGTAGCCTCATTCGAAACGGAGCACTGCTTGTTTCAAACCACTAAAAAGTCGTCCATGTAACGAAACAATTTGAGGACTTTGTCATTAATAAAATGGTTAAAACGATCGTGTAGAGAGCGAACGATAGATGATAAAAAGATATTGCACAGTATAGGGGCTATGCAAGAGCCTATGCATATGCCTTTCTTCTGCAGGTAAGGTTGCTCGTCAAACATAAAAGTACTTCGGAGATAAAATTCTAAAAGGACTAAAAAGTTATCAACAGTGATACCAGCGGCGTTTTGGAAAGCCACTGGGCCTCTCTCGTCTACGCAATCTTTAACAGAGGCAAACAGGTCCGGATAGGGCACTGAATGAAAAGGGTCTTCTACATCAACAGAAAAAGCATAATCTATGTCATTCTTTTCTTCGAAAAAAATGGGCTACTTTCCCTTTCTTACAAAAAGTTCAGGGGAAGTAGCCCATTTTTGCCAGGATATTGCTGCAGAACCACAAGACACACTTAAAAAGATTGGGGTGCAGCCCATACATGAATAACTTTATGTGAAATATAAGCAAAGCTAGCTAGACCTGCGGCCTCACATGAGAATATACAACACATTTCTACATGCGCGGTCCTCTCAGTCAGGAACGTCCATACGCTGTACAGGACTTTGTCAAATGAGCTGCTGTCTTAGAATATGGCACACAAAAGTTTCTTGCACAATTTATCTACATTACCAGCCCCATGCTTAGCAGCTCATCTGGTAACCTCCGCCGTATAAGTGCATGCATTTCGTGCCAGAAATACGTTTGTTGGCCAGTAATGTGGCGCATACTTCTCTTCGATCGTATTGTCAATACTTTGCACACGTCTGTTCTATGTTTAACTTTTCATTGTATACTTTATTTTTGAGAAGGTGGAACCAAGTGAAAATAAAGGATATTTCTACCTTGTAATACTTATGTTTTATTTGATGTGTTGTAAAGTTCATGAGCATCATTGTAATCTGATTTTGTGCGTTTACAATATGGCCGCAATACCGTAAAGCTATTCGAAACTTTTATATTCCAATTGTGCAGTCAGCCCTCCGCGACTGGTCCAAAACTTTTTGGACCATCCCTGTCGCCTGTCAGTCACGCGACGTCCCGCAAACCGCGATACCTTCCCATCTGATATTACGTGTAGACACTGATTATGCGGGGTTGGACTGAAAAAAAGAAAAATAGTTATGTCTGATTCGACACCTTTTTGCAATTAGCCCTCGGCTATTGGCCAAAAGCTTTCGGCCTGCACCCACTTCGCCTGCCTGTCACGCGTCCTCATAAAACAGCGAAAGCTCACCGTGTCATACCGACGTGTAGGCGTTAAAGGTGCATTAATATGCTGAACAAAACTAAACTTTTCTCTGAATAGCCGCAGGCTGCCCCATTCCGAAAGGAATAAAAGATGGCTGCCGCCTGTTGCTCAGGCAATGGCTACTCGCAGCTGCCGGAGAGCATGGGTTTATTTCCGTACCATGTAAGTTTTTGCGTAGCCATGTAACGTTTTTGAGCACTTTCGGCGCGTTTAAAACCTCGCTCTGCCAACTATTTTTTGCTGAGGATCCGTTTCATTGGAATTCTTAGCATTCCACTGCATGCAGCCTCGATTTTTGACCAGCCACGGCAAGCTAAGCAAGGGAAAGCGGACCCATCGGAGACGCCGGCACCACCCTATTCAACCGGTTATCGATTTGATTTTCAGTGGACTGGCTCGGCCCCATCGAATCCCTCTCCACTTGAGCGTGCTCCTCGCCTCTCGTCACCTAATTAGATAAGACAAGCCGCTCAGTGTAGGCAATTTTATTCGTTTTTAAGCAAACAAAATAACTTCCTATAAACGAGGAGAGTGTTTGTTTGGTGTGTTTAGACAACCCTGCGGGTCACCGCCCGATGCTTGCGTCGGCGGTTACGCAAACTTGACGTCAGGAGATTGGAGTGAAACCACGTTGGAATGGTTTTACGTTATAGGGCTCCATGTTTCTCAAGTTATTATTCAGTTTGTCTTGTGAGTGATAAATAAAGATTTTGACCCAGTAAGAAAGAAAATGTTTGATTTGAGCAACTCGACGACTACACATTACATACAATTCACCAAGCATAAGTGCCGCAGATGCTTATGAAGGAATCAAATATTCCCCACATGTAAGTATTGCGAATCCTTTTATACGTGAACACTGCTCTACATCGTGCTTTCACAGTATTGGGAAGAGTACTATCATTCTGTTTAGGGGAGTAGAAACACTAGACTTGGAGTAGTAGAAGTACACGATTTGGAAGACTAGAAGCACTCGGTGTGGGGGAGTAAGTACTAAGTTCGGATCCCTGTGGGAAGAATATTAGCACTCTGCGGAAGAATACTAGCACTCCCATGCGGTGGAGGAACAAAACTGTCGTGGAGTTATCCTACTCTCTCTCAAAGAGGGTCGATTTACTCTCGAAAAGAGAGTGAAATGTGGGACAAGCAGATACTCCCTCGAAGAGAGTGCCCGGAACACTGTTTTTAGAGTGCACATACAACCATACACAGGCACGCTCAAGACAGCACACGCATAATCACTCTACCGCTTTGCACACTGAATACGCCGTTCTGAAGACGTCTTGGACCAGCTTAAATGAACTAAAACGTCTACCAGTTAGGCGGGCTGCAAGACGTCTTATAATGCACGTCTGGACGACGTTCTACAGAAGACGGCTAGGAGACATCTTGTTAAGATGTGTACTGCTTACATCTTGCTAACACGTATTCAAAACGTGGTCAGACGACTGCTTGAGAACGTTCTGCGTAAACATGAAAGATGTCTGTGCTAATCTGTTTTGGTATATGTTAAAATAAGACATTTCGGTGCTTTTCTCGGCGAGCTTACGCGGCTGTTACATATCTACCATCCCAAGTTATTATAGCTTGTATAGCTTGTACGTGCACTTCTTGGTACCCTATCATTGAGTCTATACGTAAATAACGAAAAAAAAAAGAATGGATCCAGCGTAAAATGAATAGTGCTAAACTAGAGTGAAAATGCGTATATGCATAGGCCAATATGAATCAAAATTTTAGTGAACACGCAATTTGCTTCAGAATAAATACAAGGACATGCTTAAACGCACGTGAAACACACACGCGGGCGCAAATAACGCGCTGTACCTTGCTCGACGCATAGCTTTCACAGTGTTTCAATGTCTTTTTTTAAAGAGAGAGTTTGTCCTTTTTCATAAGAACGGGAAATAATTCTATCTCGATGCTACACGACTATTTGTTGACACTACAGCTCTTGCTGCACAAAGCGCAACCGCCGGACACCCGGATATATATCGCAGCATTTTTTTACTGTCGCCCAAAGTGGAGACAGCACGAGCATGGCGCCAACTCATAGTGGCGAGCTATGCACACATAGTGTCCAGGCATGCGCTTTGCCTTTGCCATCGCTTTCTCAGTGGCAGCAGGAAATACGAAGGTTGGTCGGAGTGGAAAAGTCGATCGTCTGAAAGCGCAGTATAAACATTCTGCATGCCACCAAACAAATCACAAGATACAATAACAATTTATTGGTTTGTGTAGAAGAAGTATTTAAGTAAATGTGGTGCTACTACTCGGATATTGAACGTGGTGCACTTATTCGCGAACATAAATATACATACAATCGTATAAATCCACCCGCTTCAACTTCAACAAAAATGTAATCTTTGAGTGGAGCAGGGCGCTCCGCCTTGATTACGACTCGTGGTATCAAAAACTATAACCAATCGCGTGAAATATGGATAGTAAAATATTCAATCAATTCGGAAAGGATCGGAACAAATACTTTAGAAACACAACATATTTAATGCATCCTAACAGCCAAGAAACAACAATTTGAAGACATTTACCCAAGAACAGAATACGGTTCAAGAAGCAGCATGGCAACAGTGCGGCCGACCGCAAAAGACTATACATAAGCCAATGAAAATCGGCATAAGTAATAAACACATAAAATAAGATTCTAAATGAAAATTTCAGTACACAGCCACGTAGGATTATTTTACCTTGGAGAAGAATATTAGATTGCTAAATTAGGCAATGTGACTGGCAAGCAGAAACAATTTTTTGAAGTGCGCGATTCCGTGCCAGGTTGTAATTAACGATGAAGCTCCGACAGCTTAAAGGCGCTACAACCTTGCATCTACGTACAGTCGTCAGCACGTCTGTCTAGAGCGCTGGAAAGGGCCGCTTTTACTGCCCCCGCGACGCCTACCGATAACACTCGTTTCGAGATACCTGCATCTGAGCATGCGCCGTTTCACTGGTTACACTGCCTGCTGCTCTATCGCCGCTTCGGTTCACAGCCGCGATTGCTAACGATCACCGCTGAAGGCGCTGCAAGCCGCAATAGCGAGGTCGAGATAACAGGTCTAGGAAAATTTTTTCATGCTCGAACTTTGACGCAGATCATTTTCTTTGTCAATACATGCGCGCTTTTCGATGCGCAAACGCATTACTGCGCACTTGCAGTAGCTAGCAATGCATTTAAAAGCCATGTGCGGTTTCGAAAATGCTGCAAATGGGTTTCAACGATGGCTCCGCGCTTGACGCTGCAGGAAAGGAAAGCCATCTGCCTAACGGGACGAACGATGTCTCAAAGAGCCATATGTGCAGCGACAGGGCGTCCGATGGCGACAGTGAATGGAGTCCTGCAGGCCTATTACAGAGAAGGTCGTCTTGCTGATGCCGTCCGAAATCCACATCCAAGGAGGACTACGGATGAAGAAGACCGATGGATAGTGGCAGCCGCAGTTGCGGACCCCTTTCTCAGTGCCCGCGAAATTCGGGATGAACTTCAGCCGGGGCATGTTTCCACGCGCACCATCCGACGCAGGCTTCACGAAGCAGGCATAAAGAACAGAGTCGCTGCACAGAAGACATACTTTCAAGGATCGCATAAGCAACAGCGCCTCGAGTTTGCTTCAGTTGTGGAAGAATGGACGTCCGAAAACTGGAGGGCTGTAGTTTTTAGTGATGAAGCTACTTTCTGCACCCGCTGGGACCAGCAACAACGGGTGTGGCGCCCTGTGAAATGCCGGTAAGACATATATCCGTAAGACATTTTTTTATTGTAGCTAGACTTAGTCCCTAATGACCACAGTGATTAAGAAGGGTAAACGCGCAGAAATATAAGTCGGTAGGATTTTCATAGGCTGTAAAAAACCAGTGCACTTTTCCGCTCTAGCACTGCTTCTTAACGTTCAGGGTTCTTTAATTACCGCTTTAATCCACTATGGAGCAGGTACGGCGAGGACTATGTGTTGGATGTGCGGTTCAGCGGGCGCACGTCAGTCAACGTCTGGGGAGCAATAAGCTACAAAGGACTTGGGCCCCTGCATGGAATCGAAGGAAGAATGACAGCTGCTTCCTACGTGGACATCATACAGACGGTCCTTGTCCCCTATGTGCTGGATGGGCCGTTCCCGGATGGATTCTTTAATTTCCAGCAGGATGGAGCTTCCGTCCACACTGCAAATGTTGTTAAAGATTGCTTGCATAGCCTCGGCATTTATCCTTTGGATTGGCCGACAAAGAGTCCAGATTTAAACATTATAGAAAACGTACGGGGGTTAATGAAAAAAAAAAAAAGGCTTTCGCGACAGTCCGGCCCCACTACAGCGAACTCTGATCAGCTATGGGAGGCTATGGGAGGCTACGCATGTTAGAAAGAACGGTTTATCATAAGACAAAGGAAGAGCAAGCTTAGCGTAAGTCGCTCTAACACAGTGCATGTTTGACTTAGTCACTTTCTTTACCGAGGCACAGCTTTGCAAATACAAAGAATGGCATCCCGAGGCCACAAATATGCGAGTTTTCGCCTAACGAAACCTTAGAGCACAATTAACGGTTCGGCATCATATTACAGATATGAACACGCCTTGCATCTAGCTGATCGTTTCGCGACGACAGGGAAAAAAGGGAACGCATAGAAAAGCACGAGTCACTTGCAACTGCACATGCATACACGTACGCCCATTTGTACGCCCGCATGCCGTACAACACATCTGTACAGACAACCTCACACCGCACAGCAAACGCAAAGGTGTCCATAGCAGCAGAGGCAATTCTCTGAAATGCAACACCAATACGTACCGTTTTCTTCGATGCTCTGCCGTTCCGAAATGACATAATTTGGCGCTTGCTCGTTCCAGATACTTGTCGTGGCCAATCCCTCAAAGAAAATGTAAGAAGGGTCACCTCTACAGACACACAAGACGCACATTCGTCGAGCACGTAGGTCGCTTCGCTGATGTGTCGCAAAATAAGTATAAAAAAACCGAAAAAGCGAGAGCGAAGCTGCACCCGTCAGGGGGGTACACGTCAGTGCTAAACGGCGCCGTGCCTGGCGGAAGGGAAGGCGGATGACATTGGTAAAACTCCTTAAACTTCGTGAAGTAGTGACACTCTCCTCCTCCGCCTTCCCTCCTCCTCGTTTCTCCTCTCTCTCACGCTCCCTCCTCGACCGTTGCACCGCCTACAGTGCTCGAGCGTAGCAACGCCGCCAACATGCACTCCTCGCCACTCCGTAGACGCTTCACGAGCAAAAATGGCGCTGATGCACGGTTCGAGGCCCCACGTGATGCTATTAGGCCAATAGCGACGCCGCGTCGGCCTCGGCCAGAGCGCGCGAGGAGGAGGCGACATCCTTGAAAGCGTGGCACTACGTTACGAAGTTTAGGGGGTTTTAGACATTGGAGTATTCTACTTTCGCCCACGCGCTACCGCCCAGGCGCCATCTCGAGACCTCGAGCTATCACGTGACCGAAAGCCCCGAAAGAGCGCGTTGCTTAAGCTTGCCCTCGCTCTGCTTTAAAAACTTGTCTCCCAACACTTTCTTCAAATCTTTCGCACTATCCCATTTTCCGGCGGGAAGCCATTGGAAGCGGCGCCGCTTGCCCTGTCGAGTCGGTTGGCTCGGGTTGGCGCCTGTGTAGCTAGGCGCCTTTGTTTAAATTTTGAACGCTCTCAGAGCAAGATCACCATTTTGTGCTTTCGATAACGTTAACCAACGACCCTCGGAGTAAGCGACATCGCTTCTTTGATTCAGAAAGCGGATCCAGCCACGTCGATGACAGCGTTTCGCCGACAAAAAAAGTGAGTACCACATGAAACCGCCTTATCCCTGACCATTGTTACCTCGAAATCAGCTTTGCATGGACATGCCACGCTTGCGCGACGCGTTATAAAGGTATACTGTGATATATATATATATATATAAATTATTATATATATAAATCTAACCTTAAGACACGTAATTTCACAGATAAATGACTGCTTTTTGTCCACATTGCGAGCGACTATTTCTCGCGTTTTCATGTTTTTCTCCGTGATCTTGACACGCGTGCAAGGTGTAGTGCTAGCGCACAAACTTTACTTTCTAATTACAGCCATCCATGGTTTCTGGAATACGTACGGGAGAGTTAGTACCTCAGTCTATACAGGGACATTAAGGAGAGTTAATTATTAATGACAGGCTTATCAAAGCGGGTGCTGTATGTATCCCGAAACTAAGGATTCAACCAGTGTTGCTCGTTGGGCGACATAGAACTGCGTTCCTCGCACTTCTACTGGTCCGCGATTCACGCATTTACTATCACGTATGCGATCAGGCAAACTGGTCTAGCCGAAATAATTTGTTTGACATGTATATTATATAATATCTGGGTGGCGCGCGAGCGCTCTTCAAAAATATTCCCGCCTCGAATGTAATTCACGTTCGCGCTAATTCGCCCACGTGCTGTTACGGCAACGCCTCTCGATTCAACTTGTATTGTGCTGGGGCCGTATTGTGTAGCGGTTCGCTTTGGAACCGGTTTGGTCTGGCTGTTACGTGTGAATTACGTCACTCGGAGAAAGAGTGGAACGGGGCGGCGTGAGGGGAACCAATCAACGAGCGGCGGTCTGCCGGAAGATCACGTCATCATTTTTGTTTGTACTTCGTGGACGGTATAGCAATTGCAGGATGTTGCTGGCTTGATAAAAAAACAACAACATTGGTTTGTATAGAACACTTGCAAACATAATTTTCAGTAATAAATGTGAGCTTGCGGCGCAGACGGCTACTGGGAGTTGTAATTTTATTTGTGTTGTTTTCCTATTTAGTCGCTAGGTGGTGCGCCAAACGTTATGCAAACGACTTGCCTCGCTTTGTTTACGTTTTGGACTTGTTCGCGCGCCGAAACCGAAACGATGTCGTCGCACAAGGACAGGCGGCTGGGTCCTCATGTTTCAGCGAGGCAGCGCGAAATACTCGTTTCATTTGTCGAGGAGCACCCCTACCTAGCAAAGGCGACGTGTATGAGGCGCGCCATAACGGTGCACTCTGTATAAGTATTGAAACCGTAATCTTGATTACCGTGTCCCGAAATATATCCGCGCGTGTGCTTTTTATTTGGCCCCCGACGAAATGCGGCTACTGCCGTCAGTATCATGTCCGCGACCTCTAGCAATTCCATAGCCAGCAAGCTAGCGCGGCGCAAACAGAAGTGGTGATTTGTCGGTTGACCCCTTCCGTCGTTTTGCATGGACCCTGCAATGCGCTATAATTGTTGCGTCTGTGCTTCTGCACGCCGTGCGAAATTTGTCCGCTAGACATATTTGCATACGTTTATTTTTCAGAAATTGCGTTAACGTAGTGTACCGTACCTCGAACTTAAGTTAATCCAGTTTCCCCGCTACCGTGTTTAATAATATTAAGGTTTCGTGGCTTTGCCACGTCACCTCCCCTTGCCCTCGTATGAGACGTGCCTTTTCTCCGTGCTTTCTACAATTATAGCTGCGTTCCCTATCGACTGGCACGTTAGTATAAAGGCGAGGGCTGCCGTATCTGCAAAGGTTCGTGGGGGGTCACGGATAATTACAGCTGTCAGAAGGCTAAAGTGGTGACGACTAGGGGGCTCCAGAGGGCATTGAGCATATTGGGCACGGTGGGGACAAAACGAGTTTCTCGCGTCCCCTTTCCTCTCTGACACGCGCCTGTCATGTATACACACGCTCTGACCCACCCCACGACGCGCTGTGCCAGAAAGCAGTACGGCGAGCACCAGCAGTGGGAAAGTTGAAGAGGCAACGAAAGCTTCTCTTTTAAAAAAAATTTCAGGCAACCCTTGTCATGTAGGATTTCGAGGACCTAAGTGCAATAACCATCCCAAAGGTTGTAAAGACTCGGAATTGCAACCGCCAAAGACCGTGCTCTAAGAAAGCCTGCAGTTTAGGTTTCCTCTGCGCGCACTGCGATATCTACTGGCGCCGGCGCGAAGTGTAGGCGGGAAAAATATAAATGCTTCCATAGAAATCAACTAAGTAACGTTAGCGTTCAGCGGGGATGCCTCATTGCGCGGAACGTGACGAGACGGTAGCTTTCTTCCGTCTTCCCGGCAAGGCAAACACAGGTTCGAGCTTGCGTTTATAGAGTTTTCTTTCGCCATGTCCACGGAGTATTTATCAGCCCCACTGTAACACCTCACAACAGAAAGTCCTGTCTTCTCGGCGATTCTACAAGTCGTTAGCATGAGGGTGGTCATTGACGTCTTTGTTCAGCCACGGCCCCAAAAATAATGTGTGCGGGACGCGGCTTCGCGTGGCATAAGGAATATGTTATGTGTTGTGACTCGAGGCAGAATGGAAAGGCTATGCACAAATCGCAGTCGCGTAGAATGTTCAAGACAAGCACCATGACACTTTAAGTATGAACGTCGGGAGAAATCCACTACTTTGTAATGCCTTTGGTTAAGCATAGTTTTAACAATAGCAACCTAAAAGATTGTGAGTTAAGAGGGGTATAGGCTTTTAGGTTTGAAGAAAGTGAAATTGTAAAATTGTTATTTTGGCTTAGTTTCGAAAGAGAGAAAAAAAAACACGCGTAGGAACGAGGCAATATATTACACGTGGAAAATGTGTTGTCTCGCTTGAAAAATTTGATAATGGACATAGGACTGTGTGGTAAGAAAAGTAGCACAGCAGAAGGCTTAAGAAACCAGCGCAGGTGAAGAAAAATTAACAATGTATTAGGTGCCGTTAAAGAAATATAGCGAGCGCCTGTTCGGGAAAATGAAATTCCACCTTTTTGGCATGAGCCTTTCCAATATAAATATCTGGCTACCCATCTGTTCCGAATGAATGGAAAGGCAATTCAATTTGAAGGTCAGTGACCGGAACACAACTCCCTCACCTGGAGGGACGCACTGCAAGAAGGAAAGTGGAGAGGGAAAGTTAGGAAGGGGTGTCCTCGCCTCTCGCAGATGAGGCTGGTGGTCAGTTGTCCGGTGACGTCGCTGGCGATCGGACGCCGTCGAGCACGCTGCCTGGCCCACACGGTGTAAGTACCGCTTCAAATACCAGGATGAGTTTGGACAGGTGCCTTAACGTCAGTGCTCTTCTCTCGCAGGCGACGGAGAAGATCTGGAAAATGAAAAAGGGCGTAAAAAGTCGAAAAGGCCGCAAGAAGTCCGTCAGCCTTCACCGTGAGGTATTGCTGCAGCAGTTGCTCAAGAAGTGGTCATGGCTTGACGACTCTCACAGAAGCAGCTCAAGCGACGAAGAGGACAGCGATGACAACGATTGTGGGCCTTCTTTACCCGTTGTCCCTGGCTCCGGCGTGAGGCGTGGGCGAAGTGATTGTGATGGTGAGGACACACATTTTTCGAACAAATGTTCAGCGGATCATGGAGGTGTCTTGCCCAATTTTGCAGATGGAGAGCCTGGCCCGTCCAAGCGGCCGAAAGTGGACGAGGCAGAATGTTCTGATTCCTCTTTAGAGCCTAGCGGTAACCAGGACATTTACAGCTCACGGCAGCTTGAAGACTGGTATGACCCTTACCCAATAAACGTTGCGCCTTTCCCAGACTGGCTCGACAGTGAAGGAACGGTGTCGGATGAGCCGGTGCAAGACCCTGATCTGTCTTTTCTTGATATCTAGTGCTTTTTGTAGGTGTTTTTGTCTCGTGTCATGCTTGTAGTGTAATATTTAAGTACGCTTTATTACACATGTTATCGTTTTCCACAACAAATGACTCATGTAGGTTTACAGTACTGCCAGTGTATTCTAGGTAATAAAGCACACGTCCTCTTTTGATACCGATATCACTCTTGGTGCATGCTGTTGTCTGCATTGATTTTTTGTTCTTCGTATCAAATGTTGCATGAAAGTGTTTATTACTCTATGTATAGCAAAGTGATAAAAAATGATTTACACAGATGGCGACACTCCACGAAAACAAGTCCTAAATTTAGACGCATAATTGCAACAAGAACACGAAAAGTAAGCTTACTGGCTAGTATAAGTGCAATACACAGACCGACAGAAAACAAAGAATATTTGGGCGCAAATTAAACGCAACCTTTTGGTTAAGGCCTCACTTATTCGCATATGACAGACACACACAAAAACAAATGAAAAGACAGCCTGCCATTGGGTTTACCTAACGTTGTGCATCGTTGCCACAGCTATATTGACATGGAAAACAGCCATTGAATACTACTGAGTATTTGAAGGCGGTGCGTTATCTGCTGAAGATATAGTACACAGAATAAACAGAGGCGCTCAATATTTTACGAATTATGACAGGTAAAAAAAAAAAACTGACGTTGATCTTACGCAGTGTTATAATCGATGTAAGCGAGGCATTCTGCGCGGGTTGCTTTGACTAACAATTAGCTGACTGACGTAATTTCTTCTACGTTTAGTCTAGCAGGAGTGGTGAGTAGATGTTAAACGTTACCTAGGGTGCACCACTGCTGCTTGTTTGCGTTTAGTACGCAGAACACACAGGGAGAGGTGTTTGTTTCAGGGGTTGTCGTGCACCATATTTCAGAACTTCTGAGAGGTATTGGCGTTGTGATTGTATCAAAAGGCACATTGCGTCGTCGCCGAAGTACAAAACTTGAATTTGATTATAGGGCTGTGCTTGCCTAAACCACAATCGTACTATAAGACGCGCCATAACGGTGCACTGCGTATAAGTATTGAAACCGTAATCTTGTTTACCGTGTCCCAAAATTTATCTGCCTGTGTGCTTTTTATTTGGCCCCGTCGAAATGCGGTTGCCGCCGACAGTATCATGTCCGCGACCTCTAGCAATTGCATAGCCAGCAAGCTAGCGCGGCGCAAGCAGAAGTGGTGATTTTTCGGTTTACCCCTTCCGTCGTTTTCCATGGGCCCTGCGATGGGCTATAATTGTTGCGGCTGTGCTTCTGCACGCCGTGCGAAATTTGTCCCCTAGACAAATGCGCATAGCGTTTATTTTTCTGAAATTGCATTAACGTAGTGTACCGTACCTGGAACTGAAGTTAATCCAGTTTCCCCGCTACCGCTGTTGTATAACAATAAGGTTTCGCTGCTTTGCCACATCCCCTCCCCTTGCCGTCGTATGAGAAGTGCGTTTCCTCCGTGCTTTCTACAATTATAGCAGCGTTCCCTATCGACTGGCACGTCAGTATAAAGGCGAGGGCTGCAGTATGTGCAAAGGTTTGTGGGGGGTCACGGATAATTACAGCTGTGAGAAGGCTAAAGTGGTGACGCCCAGGGGGCTCCAGATGGCATTGAGCATATTGGACACGGTGGGGACAAAACGAGTTTATCGCGTCGCCTTTCCTCTCTGACACGTGCCTGTCATGTATAAACACGCTCTGAACCACCCCATGACGCGCTGTGCCAGAAAGCAGTACGGCGAGCACCAGCAGTGGGAAAGTTGAAGAGGCAACGAAAGCTTCTCTTTAAAAAAAAAATTTCAGGCAACCCTTGTCATGTAGGATGTCGAGGACGTAAGTGCAATAACCATCGCAAAGGTTGTAAGACTCGGAATTGCAACCGCCAAAGCACGTCCTCTGTGAAAGCGTGCAGTCTAGCTTTCCTCTGCGTGCACTGCGACATCTGCTGGCGCCGGCGCGAAGTGTAGGCATAAAACATACAAATGGTTCCTTAGAAATCAACTAACGACTTTAGAGTTCAGCGGGGATGCCTCATGGCGCGGAACGTGAGGACACGGTCAGTTTCTTCCGTCTTCCCGGCAAGGCAAACACGTGTTCGAGCTTGCGTTTATAGAATTTTCTTTCGCCATGTCCACAAAGTATTTATTAGCCCCACTGTAACACCTCACAACAGAAAGTCCTGTCTTCTCGGCGATTCTACAAGTCGTTAGCTTGAGGGCGGTCATTGACGTCTTTGTTTAGCCGCGGCCCAAAAAATATGTGTGCGGGACGCGGCTTCGCGTCGGCATAAGGAATATGTTATGTGTTGTGACTCGAGGCAGAATGCAAAGGCTATGCAGAAATGGCAGTCGCGTAAAATGTTCAAGGCAAGCACCATGACGCTCAGAAATATGAATGTTAGGAGATCCACTACTTTGTAACACTTTTGGATAAGGATAGTTTTAACAATGGCAACCTAAAAGATTGCGAGTTAAGAGGGGTATAGGCTTTCAGGTTTGAAGAAAGAGAAATTTTCAAATTGTTATTTTGGCTTAGTTTCGAAACAGAGAAAAAACACACGCGTAGGAACGAGACAATATATTGCACGTGGAAAGTGTGTTGTCTCGCTTGAAAAGTTTGATAATGAAGCTAGGAAGTGTGGTAAGAAAAGTACCACAGAAAAAGGCTTAAAAAACCAGCGCAGGTGAAGAAAAATTAGCAATGTATTAGGTGCCGTGAAAGAAATATAATAAGCGCCTGTTCGGGAAGATGAAATCCCGCCTTTCTGACATGAGCCTCTTATATATATATATATCTGGCTACCCATTTTTTCCAAATGAATCGAAACGTAATTCAATTTGAAGGTCAGCGACCGGAACACAACTCCCTCACCTGGAGGGACTCACTGCAAGAAGGAAAGTGGAGAAGGAAAGTTAGGAAAGGGGTTAGGAAAGGAAATGAGTCATGTTGGTTTACAGTACTGCCAGTGTATTCTAGGGAACAAAGCACACGTCGTTTTTTGATAGCGATATAACTATTGGTGCGTGCTGTTGTCTGCATTGATATTTCTTTCTTCGTATCAAATGTTCCATGAAAGTGTTTATTACTCTATGTATAGCAAAGTGGTAAAAAATGATTTACACAGATGGCGACACTCCACAAAAACACGTCCTAAATTTAGACGCATAATTGCAACAAGAACACGAAAAGTAAATTTACTGGCTAGCATGAGTGCAATACACAGACCTACAGAAAACAAAGAATATTTGGGCGCAGATTGAACGCAACGTTCTGGTTAAGGCCTCATTTATTCGGTTATGACAGACACACACAAAAAACAAATGAAAAGACAGCCTGCCATTGGTTTTACTTAACGTTGTGCATCGGTGCCACAACTATAAACAAATGGAAAACAGCCATCGAATACTACTGAATGTTTGAAGGCGGTGCGTTATCTGCTGAAGATATAGTACATAGAATAAATAGAGGCGCTCCAAATTTTACGAATTTTGGCAGGTAAGAGAACTGACGTGGATCTTACGCAGTGTTATCATGGATGTAAGCGACGCATTCTGCGCGGCTTGCTTTGACTCACAATAAATAGCGGTGGCGCTGACGGCGAAAGTGTAATTTCTTCTACGTTTAGTCTAGCAGGAGTGGGAGTAGATGTTAAAGGTTACCTAGGTTGCACCACTGCTGCTTGTTTGCGTTTAGTACGCAGAACACACAGGGAGAGGTGTTTGTTTCAGGGGTTGTCGTGCACCATATTTCAGAACTTCTGAGAGGGATTGGCGTTGGATTGTACCACATGGCATATTGCGGCGTCGCCGAAGTACAAAACTTAAATTTGATGATAGGGCTGTGCTTGCTGTTGCACTTCAGTGGCGATTCCACCGCTCACAACCAGTTTGTTGCGTTTGGAGGCGATCCCACCGTTAGCAACCAGTTTGTTGCGTACTCCCGGGTAGCGTACCTACTGCTTCCGAGGAGTAGCGGCGCCTGCCTAACGAAGCTCGACCGACATTACTTATTGGGTAGCGTGGCGTTGTCGGCGGGCTGCAGGCATGCGGTAGACCATGGCGACCGAGCAAGGGCGAGACGATTTGCTAGTGCGAAACTTGCACGGTTTATTCAAAGGTAGTTGAAAGAAAATGAGAAGAGAATGAAGTATATCAAAAGTACATTTCGGAGCCCCTTAAATAGGCTCTCTACAAGTGTGGGCGGGATCTTGCTTCCGTCGATGACACGTGACAGGCACAGAGAGAGGGCCCCTCCTGCTGCATTACCGAGCACGGGAAGGAGAAGTCGATCCTCTTTTCGACGAATCCAGGGAGAAGGTCGGGTGAATGACCTCTTCGGCGCCGTGGGGTCCGGCCAAGTAGAAGGTAAGGGGATGACGTATGGCCCGTGGTGTCCGACCAAGTAGAAGGTAGGGGGATGACGTATCGCCCGTGGTGTCCGACCAAGTAGAAGGTAGGGGGATGACGTATCGCCCGTGGTGTCCGACTAAGTAGAAGGTAGAGGGATGACGTATCGCCCGTGGTGTCCGACCAAGTAGAAGCTAGAGGGATGACGTATCGCCCGTGGTGTCCAACCAAGTAGAAGGTAGGGAGGTGACGTATTGCCCGTGGTGTCTGGCCATATAGAAGGTAGGGGGATGACGTATCGCCCTTGGCGTCCGGCCATACCTAACAGCATCTCTGGCGGGGGAGGAAGATCCCGACGTGTAGGGGCCAGCAGCCGCTGTACTAGGGATCGGCGTTTGGGCATCAGAATTCCCCGTAAAGGTCACGAACCCTTAGTTCATAATAGGTAGTTTCCTGGCAGTGGTCATCCGTCCTCGTGGCGCTCTTGTGACTTTTCTCCCTGGTCCGGTCCGGTGAAGTTGGTCTTGCAAGCAGGTCTCGCCACTTTTCGTCTCCTGCGTGGGCAAGCAACCACCACACAACAGTGCCGCACCCACAACCACAAAGCAGCGAGCACAAGGCCACTCTCCCTCAAGACATACCCGGCTTTTAACAAAAAAGAAAACCCGCTACACCTTTCCCATTTCCTACGTGCGTCCCCCCTCCCTCAACGCTAAAACCAGCCATTTCTTGAAAGCGTTAGGACGTGGTTATTAAATTAGCTAACAATCGGCTTCACTTCGGAGAAACATATGAATGCACGAAAAAATGCCATGCAAACCCGGATGAGCATGAGGCTTTCGATACTCTATGGGCAAAGACTTAAACAGTCGGCATTGCCGTTAAACTTACCCTTTTTGTAGCGATATAGCAAGCTAGCTTCTGCACCGCCCAAACTACACGAACCACAGGTTTCCAACCTATCGCTGTGGCGTACTTATCGCACGTATTGGTGCCACTGAACAGTCTGGCCACCTTCACAAGTACGTAATCACAAGCGCGCTAGCCTTGTGGTCACTATTCAGAACGCGTACTTGCGTCGTAGGAAAACTTTTCATTACGCCTACTCACGTTTCTTCCTTTAGTCCCTGCAGGACACGTAGCTTAAATGAACAACTCAACTTGCGTAACTTACGCACTCCGCAGAACCCTTAAAAAATTGCGTCTGCTATTAACTCGTTCCACGCATGGTTATCAGAGAAGTCAGAACACGGCTGCCCTCAACACACCCGAGCAACCCAGTCATAATTCTGCTTCCTTCCGTCCACACAGGACAGATGCTAAAGGAACTAAGGACGCTTCTCAGTGTAAATCATGCACTCACTGAAAACTTACGCGGTTAACCTTAGAAAATAAAAAAAAACGCATAAAAAGAAGAAGGTCAACTAAAACACACGCGCGTTACGATAGGCCTCTCATCGATCACCTTGACACTCAGGTTACTTACACACAAAAATTGAAAGCCTATCTACTTATAATTGAACACCTAGCGATACTACATGTTTACTAAAAACCACGTCTTTCAAATCTCGAGCCGCTCTAACAAAGCACAAACAGAGTTCATACCTTACATATTGAAAGAAACTCTAGTCTCAAATCGCGAAAATTTCCAAATGTTCAAAAATAAAACAACACATGTCACGTCTACGGAAGCTCCCTTGTTCTCCCGTTTCAAACGTTTTTGACTGACTCATACTTTTGATCCGTACTCGAGAGGGTCGCGGTCCGAAAGCTAGGGCCCTATAACGTAAAACTATTCCAATATGTTTCTATTCCAATTTCCTGACGTCAAATTTGCGTAAGCACCGACGCAAGCACCGGGCGGTCACCCACAGGGTTGTCTTAAGAGACCAATCAAACGCTCTCCTCGTTCATAGGAGGTCACTTTTGTTTGCTTGAAAAACGAATAACATTGCCTACACTGAGCGGCTTGTCGTATCTAATTGGCTGACAAGAGGCGAGGAGAACGATCAAGTGGAGAGGGATTCGATGGGGCTTAGCCACTGCACTGAAAGTCGATAACCGGTTTAAGAGGGTGGTGCCGGCGGCTACGATTGGTCGGCTTTCCCTTACTTAGCTTGCGGTGGCTGGTCGAAAATCGCGGCGGCATGCAACGGAAGCTCAATAATGACGCTAAAACGGACCCTCAGCAAATAAGAGTTGGCAGAATGAGGGGGTAAACGTGCCGAAAATGCTCTAAAACGTTACACGGCCACGCAAGAAGTTTTATTATACGCAAATACACCCATGCTCTCCGGCAGGTGCGAGTAGCCAGCGTCTGAGCGATCGGCGGCAGCCGTCTTCTAGTCCTTTCGGAACGGGGCAGCCTGCGGCTATTCCGAAGAAAATTCAGTTTTGTTCGGCATAATAATACATCTTTATCGCATACACGTCACTTTGACGCGGTGAGTTCTTGCGGTTTTGTGACGTCGCGTGACAGGCAGGTGAAGTGGGTGCAGCCCGAAAACATTTACCAATAGCTGAGGGCTAATGGCGAAAAGGGGTCGAATAAGAAATAACTGTTTTTCTTTCTTCTGTCAAACCATGCTTAATCAGTGTGTACACATCGTATCAGATGGGGAGGTATCGCGGTTTTCGTGACGTCGCGTGACAGACAGGTGAAATGGGGGTGGTTGAAAAAAGTTTTTGACCAATCGTGGAGGGCTGATAGCAGAATTGGAATAGAAAAGTTTGGAATAGTTTTACGTTATAGCGCCCCTACTCTGGCTACGGAGGAACAACAAAAGGGTTGACTCACTATCACCTGCCCCAAGACGTTAGAGTCCCCCTCCAATTTGCGTCCTGGCGCCCCGCTTTCAGCATGACCTCGATTGACCGCGTCGCTACTCCCCACCTGGTCTCGTCTTGCCACCTTGCGTTTCTTAGTATTACACGCTGAGCTTTGAAAAGAACGACGGAACGACGAGGAATTTAACTGCCCCGTGCCCTTTGTCCGCGTCCGTGCAGAACATGCTTCTTGGTCCCCTTTTGACCAGTGGCTCGAACGTGTTTGATGCGTCAACATCGTCCGTGACGACCGCACCTTTCTTTTCGCCGAGCCTTGCCTTTTCGCGCCTGTCGCCGTCTTTGGTTTCGCTACTTTAGCCACCGCATTCCGATGCTTACGGCGCTTCTTTCCGCGGCGCTTTCTCTTTGAAGTCTCCTTCATGTCGCCTTCTGGCTTGGCTACTTTGCTACTTTAGCCCCCGCATTCCGATCCTTACGGCGCTTCTTTCTGCGGCGCTTTCTCTTTGAATGCTCCTTCATGTTGCCTTCTGGCTTCTCGTGCTGGCCGTTACACATCTCATCGGCCCGGGTCGGTCTCTTGCCCGCACAGTCTGAGTGATTATCATTTAAATCGACTCTATCTTTGACTCGACTGGCGGACAGCTCACCCGACTTTGGCACAATGCAGCTGGCTTTACTCGAGTTATGCAACTCGCACTCTTGCGAATTGCCCTCTACTGCATTGCCCAGCTCACGCTGTGCATCGACACACAGCTCGTCGGTCTCGAGCGCTGTCTCACACGCACAGTCCGAATGATTCCTATCATCCATCTCTAGGCTACCTAGACTGGCGGAGAGCCGCACCGATCCCTGAACAATGCAGTTGTCCTTACGTGAACAACGGAGCTCGCCATCCCGAGAAGTACTCTCAACTGCATCGTCCAGCTGGCACCTCACTTCGGCACGCAGGTCTGACTCGACATGGGTGCTCGCGTCTGTCAAGTCCGCAGTATTCTGTACCTCGCTAACGACCTCGCTACCATGAGATGCGACGCACACGCGCGGTAATTGTGCCAATTTGTTCGCAGCTGGCCTAGCTGTCTCTACAGTCCTCTGTTGGCACAGCACTTCGTCACTCTTACTCTGGCCTTTAAAGGCCTCTGTTGCCACTGAGGCATCGTTAGCAGCTAGCCCTTTCCGTTCGAGTATGACTGGGCCGCTAATCTCACAGGCAATACTTTTCTCGTCGGCTTTTGGCGAAAGTCTGCTAGATACATTCTCATTATTTTGCTCTGTACTGCCTACAGAATTTTCAGACAGGCGTTGTCTTTGTTCTTTAACTGCTGAAAATATTGTATCTGTGTTTTCATTGCCGCTACCGCTTTCTCGTGCTTTTCTTTTGCCTCACGTGCAGCCCGCTCGCGCTCTTCTTTGGCCTCAAGGCGCTTACGCTCTTCTTTTTCCTCTAGGCGCTTACGCTCTTCTTTTTCCTCAAGGCGCTTACGCTCTTCCTCTTTCTCTTTAATGCTCTCGAGGCACTCCGTCAGTTCCTCGTCGTCTGCCCCGGTCGCCTCGATTGCATCAATGATCTCCGGCTTTCTCTTTGATTCGGCAATTTGGAGGCCCAACCCTTTGGCCAAGCTCAACAATTCCGGCTTCTTTAGTGCCTTCAAGTTCAAGGCTGCCCCTAGTGCTGCTAAACCTTCACTCTATACAACCTTGACGTACTCAAACTTCCGTCAATGGTTTAAAGGAAAATCACTGCTATGTACTTTCCAAAAAATACGTAAAAGCCAAGTGATATCTCAGTGAAAAAAAGCCGTACACTCACCATATGCAGTCATGATCCAGACAGCTTCTTTCCGAACGTTGTTGCCAGGACGAAGAGGCTACGATCTCGTAGTTGTCGTCCAAGTTGGGGTCTCCAGGATTCCGTATCCCAATCGCTGCAAGTCAGTTTGTTGCACTTCAGGGGCTTTCCCACCGCTCACAACCAGTTTGTTGCGTTTGGAGGCGATCCCACCGTTAGCAACCAGTTTGTTGCGTACTCCCGGGTAGCGTACCGTACTGCTTCGGAGGAGTAGCGGCGCCTGCTTATCGAAGCTCGACCGACATTACTTATTGGGTAGCGTGGCGTTGTCGGCGGGCTGCAGGCATCCGGTAGACCATGGCGACCGAGCAAGGGCGAGACGATTTGCTAGTGCGAAACTTGCACGGTTTATTCAAAGGTAGTTGAAAGAAAATGAGAAGAGAATGAAGTATGAAGTATATCAAAAGTACATTTCGGGTCCCCTTAAATAGGCTCTCTACAAGTGTGGGCGCGATCTTGCTTCCGTCGATGACACGTGACAGGCACAGAGAGAGGGCCCCTCCTCCTGCATTACTGAGCACGGGAAGGAGAAGTCGATCCTCTTTTCGACGAATCCAGGGAGAAGGTCGGGTGAATGACCTCTTCGGCGCCGTGGTGTCCAACCAAGTAGAAGGTAGGGGGGTGACGTATTGCCCGTGGTGTCTGGCCATATAGAAGGTAGGGGGATGACGTATCGCCCTTGGCGTCCGGCCATACCTAACAGCATCTCCGGCGGGGGAGGAAGATCCCGACGTGTAGGGGCCAGCAGCCGCTGTACTAGGGATCGGCGTTTGGGTATTATAATTCCCAGTAAAGGTCACGAACCCTTAGTTCGTTGCAGGTAGATTCCTGGCAGTGGTCATCCGTCCTCGTGGCGCCCTTGTGACTTTTCTCCCTGGTCCGGTCCGGTGAAGTTGGTCTTGCAAGCAGGTCTCGCCACTTTTCGTCTCTTGCGTGGGCAAGCAACCACCACAGAACAGTGCCGGACCCACAACCACAAAGCAGCGAGCACAAGGCCACTCTCCCTCAAGACACACCCGGCTTTTAACAAAAAAGAAAACCCGCTACACCTTTCCCATTTCCTACGTGCGTCCCCCCTCCCTCAACACTAAAACCAGCCATTTCTTGAAAGCGTTAGGACGTGGTTATTAAATTAGCTAACAATCGGCTTCACTTCGGAAAAACATATGAATGCACGAAAAAATGCCATGCAAACCCGTATGAGCATGAGGCTTTCGATACTCTAGGGGCAACGACTTAAAGCGTCGGCATTGCCGTTAAGCTTACCCTTCTTGTAGGGATATAGCAAGCTACCTTCTGCACCGCCGAAACTACACGAACCGCATGTTTCCAACCTATCGCAGTGGCGTACTTATCGGACGTATTGGTGCCACTGAACTGTCTGGCCACCTTCACAAGTACGCAATCACAAGCGCGCTAGCCTTGTGGTCACTATTCAGAACGCGTACTTGCATCGTAGGCAAACTTTTCATTACGCCTACTCACGTTTCTTCCTTTAGTCCCTACAGGACACGTAGCTTAAATGAACAACTAAACTTGCGTAACTTACGCACTCCGCAGAACCCTTAAAATAATTGCGTCTGCGATTAACTCGTTCCACGGATGGTTATCAGAGAAGTCAGAATACGGCTGCCCTCAACACACACGAGCAACCCAGTCATAATTCTGCTTCCTTCCGTCCACACAGGACAGATGCTAAAGGAACTAAGGACGCTTCTCAGTGTAAATCATGCACTCACTGAAAACTTACGCGGTTAACCTTAGAAAATAAAAAAACGCATAAAAAGAAGGTCAACTAAGTCACACGCGCGTTACCATAGGCCTCTCATCGATAACCTTGACACTCAGGCTACTTACACACAAAAATTGAAAGCCTATCTACTTATTAATGAACACCTAGCGATACTACATGTTTACTAAAAACGGCGTCTTTCAAATCTCGAGCCGGTCTAACAAAGCACAAACAGAGCTCATACCTTACATATTGAAAGAAACTCTAGTCTCAAATCGCGAAAATTTCCAAATGTTCAAAAATAAAACAACACATGTCACTTCTACGGAAGCTCCCTTGTTCTCCCGTTTCAAACGTTTTAGACGGACTCATACTTTTGAGCTGTACTCGAGAGGGTCGCGGTCCGAAAGCTACTCTGGCTACCGAGGAACAACAAAAGGGCTGACTCACTATCAGCTCCCCCAAGACGTTAGAGTCCCCCTCCAATTTGCGTCCTGGCGTCCCGCTTTCAGCATGACCTCGATTGACCGCGTCGCTACTCCCCACCTGGTCTCGTCTTGCCACCTTGCGCTTCTTCGTACTACACGCTGAGCTTTGAAAAGAAAGACGGAACGACGAGGAATTTAACTGCCCCATGCCCTTTGTCCGCGTCCGTGCAGAAGATGCTTCTTGGTCCCCTTTTGACAAGTGGCTCGAACGTGTTTGATGCGTCAACATCGTCCGTGACGACCGCACCTTTCTTTTCGCCACGCCTTGCCTTTTCGCGCCTGTCGCCGTCTTTGGTTTCGCTACTTTAGCCACCGCATTCCGATCCTTACGGCGCTTCTTTCCGCGGCGCTTTCTCTTTGAAGTCTCCTTCATGTCGCCTTCTGGCTTGGCTACTTTGCTACTTTAGCCCCCGCATTCCGATCCTTACGGCGCTTCTTTCTGCGGCGCTTTCTCTTTGAATGCTCCTTCATGTTGCCTTCTGGCTTCTCGTGCTGGCCGTTACACATCTCATCGGCCCGGGTCGGTCTCTTGCCCGCACAGTCTGAGTGATCATCATTTAAATCGACTCTATCTTTGACTCGACTGGCGGACAGCTCACCCGACTTTGGCACAATGCAGCTGGCTTTACTCGAGTTATGCAACTCGCACTCTTGCGAACTGCCCTCTACTGCATTGCCCAGCTCACGCTGTGCATCGACACACAGGTCGTCGGTCTCGAGCGCTGTCTCACACGCACAGTCCGAATGATTCCTATCATCCATCTCTAGGCTACCTAGACTGGCGGGGAGCCGCACCGATCCCTGAACAATGCAGTTGTCCTCACGTGAACAACGGAGCTCGCCATCCCGAGAACTGCTCTCAACTGCATCGTCCAGCTGGCACCTCACTTCGGCACGCAGGTCTGACTCGACATGGGTGCTCGCGTCTGTCAAGTCCGCAGTATTCTGTACCTCGCTAACGACCTCGCTACCATGAGATGCGACGCACTCGCGAGGTAACTGTGTCAATTTGTTCGCAGCTGGCCTAGCTGTCTCTACAGTCCTCTGTTGGCACAGCACCTCGTCACTCTCACTCTGGCCTTTAAAGACCTCTGTTGTCACTAAGGCATCGTTAGCAGCTAGCCCTTTCCGTTCGAGTATGACTGGGCCGCTAATCTCACAGGCAATACTTTTCTCGTCGGCTTTTGGCGAAAGTCTGCTAGATGCATTCTCATTCGTTTCCTCTGTACTGCCTACAGAATTTTCAGACAGGCGTTGTCTTTGTTCTTTAACTGCTGAAAATATTGTATCTGTTTTTTCAATGCCGCTACCGCTTTCTCGTGCTTTTCTTTTGCCTCACGTGCAGCCCGCTCGCGCTCTTCTTTGGCCTCTAGGCGCTTACGCTCTTCTTTTTCCTCTAGGCGCTTACGCTCCTCTTTTTCCTCTAGGCGCTTACGCTCTTCTTTTTCCTCAAGGCGCTTACGCTCTTCCTCTTTATTGCTCTTGAGGCACTCCGTCAGTTCCTCGTCGTCTGCCCCGGTCGCCTCGATCGCATCAATGATCTCCGGCTTTCTCTTTGATTCGGCAATTTGGAGGCACAACCCTTTGGCCAAGCTGAACAATTCCGGCTTCCTTAGTGTCTTCAAGTTCATGGCTGCCCCTAGTGCTACCAAACCTTCACTCTATACAGCCATGACGTACTCAAACTTCCGTCAACGGTTTAAAGGAAAATCACTGCTATGTACTTTCAAAAAAATACGTAAAAGCCAAGTGATATCTCAGTGAAGAAAAGCCGTGCACTCATCATATGCAGTCATGATCCAGACACCTTCTTTCCGAACGTTGTTGCCAGGACGAAGAGGCTACGATCTCGTAGTTGTCGTCCAAGTTGGGGTCTCCAGGATTCCGTATCCCAATCGCTGCCAGTCAGTTTGTTGCACTTCAGGGGCGATCCCACCGCTCGCAACCAGTTTGTTGCGTTTGGAGGCGATTCCACCGTTAGGAACCAGTTTGTTGCGTACTCCAGGGTAGCGTACCGTACTGCTTCCGAGGAGTAGCGGCGCCTACCTATAGAAGCTCGACCGACATTACTTATTGGGTAGCGTGGCGTTGTCGACGCGCTGCAGGCATCCGGTAGACCATGGCGACCGAGCAAGGGCGAGACGATTTGGTAGTGCGAAACTTGCACGGTTTATTTAAAGGTAGTTGAAAGAAAATGAGAAGAGAATGAAGTATATCAAAAGTACAATTCGGAGCCCCTAAATGGGCTCTGTAAAAGTGTGGGCGGGATCTTGCTTCCGTCGATGACACGTGACAGGCACAGAGAGAGGGCCCCTCCTCCTGCATTACCGAGCACGGGAAGGAGAAGTCGATCCTCTTTTCGACGAATCCGGGGAGAAGGTCGGGTGAATGACCTCTTCGGCGCCGTGGTATCCGGCCAAGCAGAAGGTAAGGGGATGACGTATGGCCCGTGGTGTCCGACCAAGTAGAAGGTAGGGGGATAACGTATCGCCCGTGGTGTCCGACCAAGTAGAAGGTAGGGGGATGACGTATCGCCCGTGGTGTCCGGCCATATAGAAGGTAGGGGGGATGACGTATCGCCCGTGGCGTCCGGCCATAGCTAGCATTGCCTAAACCACAATCGTACTTAAGACGCGCCATAACGGTGCACTCCGTATAAGTATTGAAACCGTAATCTTGCTTACCGTGTCCCAAAATATATCTGCCTCTGTGCTTTATATTTAGCCCCCGTCGAAATGCGGCTGCCGCCGACAGTATCATGTCCGCGACCTCTAGCAATTGCATAGCCAGCAAGCTAGCGCGGCGCAAGCAGAAGTGGTGATTTTTTGGTTTACCCCTTCCGTCGTTTTCCATGGGGCCTGCGATGGGCTATAATTGTTGCGGCTGTGCTTCTGCACGCCGTGCGAAATTTGTCCCCTAGACAAATGCGCATAGCGTTTATTTTACAGAAATTGCATTAACGTAGTGTACCGTACCTGGAACTGAAATTAATCCAGTTTCCCCGCAACCGCTGTTGTATAATGTTAAGGTTTCGCTGCTTTGCCACGTCACCTCCCCTTGCCGTAGTATGGGACGTGCCTTTTCTCTGTGCTTTCTACAATTATTGCTGAGATCCCTATCGACTGGCACGTTAGTATAAAGGCGAGGGCTGCCGTATCTGCAAAGGTTTGTGGGGGGTCACGGATAATTACAGCTGTCAGAAGGCTAAAGTGGCGAGGACTAGGGGGCTCCAGAGGGTATTGAGCATATTGGACATGGTGGGGACAAAACGAGTTTCTCGCGTCGCCTTTCATCTCTGACACGCGCCTGTCATGTATACACACACTCTGAACCACCCCACGACGCGCTGTGCCAGAAATGAGTACGGCGAGCACCAGCAGTGGGAAAGTTGAAGAGGCAACGAAAGCTTCTCTTTAAAAAAAGTTTCAGGCAATCCTTGTCATGTAGGATGTCGAGGACGTAAGTGCAATAACCATTGCAAAGGTAGTAAGACTCGGAATTGCAACCGCCAAAGCACGTCATCTAAGAAAGCGTGCAGTCTAGCTTCCCTCTGCGCGCACTGCGACATCTGCTGGCGCCGGCGCGAAGTGTAGGCGTAAAAAATATAAATGCTTCCATAGAAATCAACTAGCGACTTTAGCGTTCAGCGGGGATGCCTCATTGCGCGGAGCGTGAATAGACGGCAGCTTTCTTCCGTCTTCCCGGCAAGGCAAACACGGGTTCGAGCTTGCGTTTATAGAATTTTCTTTCGCCATGTCCACAAAGTACTTATAAGCCACACTGTAACACCTCAGAACAGAAAGTCCTCTCTTCTCGGTGATTCTACAAGTCGTTAGCATGAGGGTGGTTATCGACGTCTTTGTTCAGCCGCGGCCCACAAAATTATGTGTGCGGGACGCGGCTTCGCGTCGGCATAAGGAATATGTTATGTGTTGTGACTCGAGGCAGAATGGAAAGGCTGTGCAGAAATGGCAGTCTCGTAGAATGTTCAAGGCAAGCACCATGACACTTTGAAATATGAAAGTTGGGAGATCCACTACTTTGTAACGCCTTTGGATAAGGATAGTTTTAACAATGGCAACCTAAAATATTGCGAGTTAAGAGTGGTATAGGCTTTTAGGTTTGAAGAAAGAGAAATTGTTAAATTGTTATTTTGGCTTAGATTCATAACAGAGAAAAAACACACGCGTAGGAACGAGACAATATATTACACGTGGAAAGTGTGTTGTCTCGCTTGAAAAATTTGATAATGAAGCTAGGAAGTGTGGTAAGAAAAGTACCACAGAAGAAGGCTTAAGAAACCAGCGCAAGTGAAGAAAAATTATCAAGGGATTGGGTGCCGTTAAAGAAATCTAATGAGCGCCTGTTCGGAAAGATGAAATTCCGCCTTTTTGACATGAGCCTCTTATATATATATATATATTTATATATCTGGCTACCAATTTTTTCCAAATGAATGGAAACGCAATTCAATTTGAAGGTCAGCGACCGGAACACAACTCCCTCACCTAGAGGGACTCACTGCAAGAAGGAAAGTGGAGAGGGAAAGAATAGGCAAGGGGTTAGGAAAGGAAATGAGTCATGTTGGTTTAGAGTACTGCCAGTGTATTCTAGGTAATAAAGTACACGTCCTTTTTTGATAGCGATATCACTCTTGGTGCATGCTGTTGTCTGCATTGATTTATTGTTCTTCGTATCAAATGTTGCATGAAAGTGTTAATTACTCTATCTATAGCAAAGTGGTAAAAAATGATTTACACCGATGGCGACAGTCCACGAAAACAAGTCCTAAATTTAGACGCATAATTGCAACAAGAACAGGAAAAGTAAATTTACTGGCTAGCATAAGTGCAATACACAGACCGAAAGAAAACAAACAATATTTGGGCGCAAATTGAGCGCAACCTTCTGGTTACGGCATGATTTATTCGGTTATGACAGAAAAACACAAAAGACAAATGAAAAGACAGCCTGCCATTGGGTTTACCTAACGTTGTGCATCGCTGCCACAACTATAATCACATGGAAAACAGCCATTGAATACTACTGAATATTTGAAGGCGGTGCGTTATCTGGTGAAGTTATAGTACACAGAATAAATAGAGGCGCCCCAAATTTTACAAATTATGGCAGGTAAAAGAACTGACGTGGATCTTAGGCAGTGTTATCATGGATGTAAGCGACGCATTCTGCGCGGATTGCTTTGACTGGCAATAAATAGCGGTGACGCTGACGGCGAAAGCTTAATTTCTTCTACGTTTAGTCTAGCAGGAGTGGTGAGTTGATGTTAAACGTTACCTAGGGTGCACCACTGCTGCTTGTTTGCGTTTAGTACGCAGAACACACAGGGAGAGGTGTTTGTTTCAGGGGTTGTCGTGCACCATATTTCAGAACCTCTGAGAGGGATTTCCGTTGTGATTATACCACATGGCACATTGCGTCGTCACCGAAGTACAAAACTTGAATATGATTATAGGGCTGTGCTTGCCTAAACCACAATCGTACTATAAGACGCGCCATAACGGTGCACTCCGTATAAGTATTGAAACCGTAATCTTGTTTACCGTGTTCCAAAATATATCTGCGTGGTTGCTTTTTATTTGGCCCCCGTCGAAGTGTGGCTGCCGCCGAAAGCATTAAGTCCGCGATCTCTAGCTATTCCATAGCCAGCAAGCTAGCGCGGCCCAAGCAGAAGTGGTGATTTTTCGGTTTACCCCTTGCGTCGTTTTCCATGGGCCCTGCGATGGGCTATAATTGGTGCGGCTGTGTTTCTGTACGCCGTGCGACATTTGTCCGCTAGACATATGTGCATAGCGTTTATTTTTCAGAAATTGCATTAACGTAGTGTTCCGTACCTGGAACTGAAATTAATCCAGTTTCGCCGCAACCGCTGTTGTATAATGTTAAGGTTTCGCTGCTTTGCCACGTCACCTCCCCTTGCCGTAGTATGGGACGTGCCTTTTCTCTGTGCTTTCAACAATTATAGCTGCGTTCCCTATCCACTGGCACGTTAGTATAAAGGCGAGGGCTGCCGTATCTGCAAAGGTTTGTGGGGGGTCACGGATAATTACAGCTGTCAGAAGGCTAAAGTGGTGACGACTAGGGGGCTCCAGAGGGCATTGAGCACATTGGACACGGTGGGGACAAAACGAGTTTCTCGCGTCGCCTTTCCTCTCTGACACGCGCCTGTCATGCATACACACGCTCTGAACCACCCCACGACGCGCTGTGCCAGAAAGCAGTACGGCGAGCACCAGCAGTGGGAAAGTTGAAGAGGCAACGAAAGCTTCTCTTTAAAAAAAATTTCAGGCAACCATTGTCATGTAGGATGTCGAGGACGTAAGTGCAATAACCATCGCAAAGGTTGTAAGACTCGGAATTGCAACCGCCAAAGCACGTCCTCTAAGAAAGCGTGCAGTCTAGCTTTCCTCTGCGCGCACTGCGACATCTGCTGGCGCCGGAGCGAAGTGTAGGCGTAAAACATAGAAATGCTTCCTTAGAAAACAACTAATGACTTTAGCGTTCAGCGGGGATGCCTCATTGCGCGGAACGTGAGGGCACGGTCAGTTTCTTCCGTCTTCCTGGCAAGACAAAACACGTGTTCGAGCTTGCGTTTATAGAATTTTCTTTTGCCATGTCCACAAAGTATTTATCAGCCCCACTGTAACACCTCACAACGGAAAGCCCTGTCTTCTCGTCGATTCTACAAGTCGTTAGCATGAGGGTGGTTATCGGTGTCCTTGTTAAGCAGCGGCCCAAAAAATTGTGTGCGGGACGCGGCTTCGCGTCGTCATGAGGAATATGTTATGTGTTGTGACTCGAGGCAGAATGGAAAGGCTATGCAGAAATAACAGTCACGTAGAATGTTCAAGGGAAGCACCATGACACTTTGAAATATGAAAGTTAGGAGATCCACTACTTTGTAGCGCCTTTGGTTAAGCATAGTTTTAACAATAGCAACCTAAAAGGTTGTGAGTTAAGAGGGGTATAGGCTTTTAGGTTTGAAGAAAGAGAAATTGTAAAATTGTTATTTTGGCTTAGTTTGGAAACAGAGAAAAACACACGCGTAGGAACGAGACAATATATTACACGTGGAAAGTGTGTTGTCTCGCTTGAAATATTTGATAATGGACATACGACTGTGTGGTAAGAAATGTAGCACAACAGAAGGCTTAAGAAACCAGCGCAGGTGAAGAAAAATTAACAATGTACTAGGTGCCGTTAAAGAAATATAACGAGCGCCTGTTCGGGAAAATGAAATTCCGCCTTTTTGGCATGAGCCTTTCCAATATAAATATCTGGCTACCCATTTTTTCCGAATGAATGGAAACGCAATTCAATTTGAAGGTCAGCGACCGGAACACAACACCCTCACCTGGAGGGGCGCACTGCAAGAAGGAAGGTGGAGAGGGATGGTTAGGAAGGGGTGTGCTCGCCTCTCGCAGATGAGCGTGCGGTCAGTTGTCCGCTGACGTCGCTGGCGATCGGACGCCGTCGAGCACGCTGTCTGCGCCCACACGGTGTAAGTACCGCTTCAAATACCAGGATGAGTTTGGACAGGTGCCTTAATGTCAGTGCTCTTCTCTCGCAGGCGACGGAGAAGATCTGGAAAATAAAAAAGGGCGTAAAAAGTCGAAAAGGCCGCAAGAAGTCCGTCAGCCTTCACCGTGAGGTATTGCTGCAGCTGTTGCTCAAGAAGTGGTCACGGCTTGACGACTCTCACAGAAGCACCTCAAGCGACGAAGTGCTGCCAGTGTATTCTAGGTAATAAAACACACGTCCTTTTTTGATACCGATATCACTCTTGGTGCATGCTGTTGTCTGCATTGATTTTTTGTTCTTCGTATCAAATGTTGCATGAAAGTGTTTATTACTCTATGTATAGCAAAGTGGTAAAAAATAATTTACACAGATGGCGACACTCCACGAAAACAAGTCCTAAATTTAGACGCATAATTTCAACAAGAACACGAAAAGTAAACTTACTGGCTAGTATAAGTGCAATACACAGACCGACAGAAAAGAAAGAATATTTGGGCGCGAATTAAACGCAACCTTTTGGTTAAGGCCTCACTTATTCGCATATGACAGACACACACAAAAAAACAAATGAAAAGACAGCCTGCCATTGGGTTTACCTAACGTTGTGCATCGCTGCCACAACTATATTCACATGGAAAACAGCCATTGAATACTACTGAGTATTTGATGGCGGTGCGTTATCTGCTGAAGATATAGTACACAGAATAAACAGAGGCGCTCAATATTTTACGAATTATGGCAGGTAAAAAAAAACAAAAAAACTGACGTGTTATAATCGATGTAAGCGAGGCATTCTGCGCGGATTGCTTTGACTGACAATTAACTGACTGACGTAATTTCTTCTACGTTTAGTCTAGCAGGAGTGGTGAGTAGATGTTAAACGTTACCTAGGGTGCACCACTGCTGCTTGTTTGCGTTTAGTACGCAGAACACACAGGGAGAGGTGTTTGTTTCAGGGGTTCTCGTGCACCATATTTCAGAACTTCTGAGAGGGATTGGCGTTGGATTGTACCACATGGCATATTGCGGCGTCGCCGAAGTACAAAACTTAAATTTGATGATAGGGCTGTGCTTGCTGTTGCACTTCAGTGGCGATCCCACCGCTCACAACCAGTTTGTTGCGTTTGGAGGCGATTCCACCGTTAGCAACCAGTTTGTTGCGTACTCCCGGGTAGCGTACCTACTGCTTCCGAGGAGTAGCGGCGCCTGCTTATCGAAGCTCGACCGACATTACTTATTGGGTAGCGTGGCGTTGTCGGCGGGCTGCAGGCATCCGGTAGACCATGGCGACCGAGCAAGGGCGAGACGATTTGCTAGTGCGAAACTTGCACGGTTTATTCAAAGGTAGTTGAAAGAAAATGAGAAGAGAATGAAGTGTGAAGTGTATCAAAAGTACATTTCGGAGCCCCTTAAATAGGCTCTCTACAAGTGTGGGCGCGATCTTGCTTCCGTCGATGACACGTGACAGGCACAGAGAGAGGGCCCCTCCTGCTGCATTACCGAGGACGGGAAGGAGAACTCGATCCTCTTTTCGACGAATCCGGGGAGAAGGTCGCGTGAATGACCTCTTCGGCGCCGTGGGGTCCGGCCAAGTAGAAGGTAAGGGGATGACGTATGGCCCGTGGTGTCCGACCAAGTAGAAGGTAGGGGGATGACGTATCGCCCGTGGTGCCCAACCAAGGAGAAGGTAGGGAGGTGACGTATTGCCCGTGGTGTCTGGCCATATAGAAGGTAGGGGGATGACGTATCGCCCTTGGCGTCCGGCCATACCTAACAGCATCTCCGGCGGGGGAGGAAGATCCCGACGTGTAGGGGCCAGCAGCCGCTGTTCTAGGGATCGGCGTTTGGGTATCAGAATTCCCCGTAAAGGTCACGAACCCTTAGTTCATAATAGGTAGTTTCCTGGCAGTGGTCATCCGTCCTCGTGGCGCTCTTGTGACTTTTCTCCCTGGTCCGGTCCGGTGAAGTTGGTCTTGCAAGCAGGTCTCGCCACTTTTCGTCTCTTGCGTGGGCAAGCAACCACCACAGAACAGTGCCGGACCCACAACCACAAAGCAGCGAGCACAAGGCCACTCTCCCTCAAGACACACCCGGCTTTTAACAAAAAAGAAAACCCGCTACACCTTTCCCATTTCCTACGTGCGTCCCCCCTCCCTCAACACTAAAACCAGCCATTTCTTGAAAGCGTTAGGACGTGGTTATTAAATTAGCTAACAATCGGCTTCACTTCGGAGAAACATATGAAGGCACGAAAAAATGCCATGCAAGCCCGGATGAGCATGAGGCTTTCGATACTCTAGGGGCAACGACTTAAACCGTCGGCATTGCCGTTAAGCTTACCCTTTTTGTAGCGATATAGCAAGCTAGCTTCTGCACCGCCCAAACTACACGAACCGCATGTTTCCAACCTATCGCTGTGGCGTACTTATCGCACGTATTGGTGCCACTGAGCAGTCTGGCCACCTTCACAAGTACGTAATCACACGCGCGCTAGCCTTGTGGTCACTATTCAGAACGCGTACTTGCGTCGTAGGAAAACTTTTCATTGCGCCTACTCACGTTTCTTCCTTTAGTCCCTACAGGACACGTAGCTTAAATGAACAACTAAACTTGCGTAACTTACGCACTCCGCAGAACCCTTAAAAAAATGCGTCTGCTAATAACTCGTTCTACGCACGCTCACTAAAGAAGTCAGAACACGGCTGCCCTCAACAGACACGAGCAACCCAGTCATAATTCTGCTTCCTTCCGTCCACACAGGACAGATGCTAAAGGAACTAAGGACGCTTTTCAGTGTAAATCATGCACTCACTGAAAACTTACGCGGTTAACCTTAGAAAATAAAAAAAAAACGCATAAAAAGAAGAAGGTCAACTAAAACACACGCGCGTTACCATAGGCCTCTCATCGATAACCTTGACACTCAGGTTACTTACACACAAAAATTGAAAGCCTATCTACTTATTAATGAACACTTAGCGATACTACATGTTTACTAAAAACCACGTCTTTCAAATCTTGAGCCGCTCTAACAAAGCACAAACAGAGCTCATACCTTACATACTGAAAGAAACTCTAGTCTCAAATCGCGAAAATTTCCAAATGTTCAAAAATAAAACAACACATGTCACTTCTACGGAAGCACCCTTGTTCTCCCGTTTCAAACGTTTTTGACTGACTCATACTTTTGAGCCGTACTCGAGGGGGTCGCGGTCCGAAAGCTACTCTGGCTACGGAGGAACAACAAAAGGGTTGACTCACTATCAGCTCCCCCAAGACGTTAGGGTCCCCCTCCAATTTGCGTCCTGGCGCCCCGCTTTCAGCATGACCTCGATTGACCGCGTCGCTACTCCCCACCTGGTCTCGTCTTGCCACCTTGCGCTTCTTCGTACTACACGCTGAGCTTTGAAAAGAACGACGGAACGACGAGGAATTTAACTGCCCCGTGCCCTTTGTCCGCGTCCGTGCAGAACATGCTTCTTGGTCCCCTTTTGACCAGTGGCTCGAACGTGTTTGATGCGTCAACATCGTCCGTGACGACCGCACCTTTCTTTTCGCCGCGCCTTGCCTTTTCGCGCCATCGCCGTCTTTGGTTTCGCTACTTTAGCCACCGCATTCCGATCCTTACGGCGCTTCTTTCCGCGGCGCTTTCTCTTTGAAGTCTCCTTCATGTCGCCTTCTGGCTTGGCTACTTTTCTACTTTAGCCCCCGCATTCCTATCCTTACGGCGCTTCTTTCTGCGGCGCTTTCTCTTTGAATGCTCCTTCATGCTGCCTTCTGGCTTCTCGTGCTTGCCGTTACACATCTCATCGGCCCGGGTCGGTCTCTTGCCCGCACACTCTGAGTGATTATCATTTAAATCGACTCTATCTTTGACTCGACTGGCGGACAGCTGACCCGACTTTGGCACAATGCAGCTGGCTTTACTCGAGTTATGCAACTCGCACTCTTGCGAACTGCCCTCTACTGCATTGCCCAGCTCACGCTGTGCATCGACACACAGCTCGTCGGTCTCGAGCGCTGTCTCACACGCACAGTCCGAATGATTCCTATCATCCATCTCTAGGCTACCTAGACTGGCGGAGAGCCGCACCGATCCCTGAACAATGCAGTTGTCCTCACGTGAACAACGGAGCTCGCCATCCCGAGAACTGCTCTCAACTGCATCGTCCAGCTGGCACCTCACTTCGGCACGCAGGTCTGACTCGACATGGGTGCTCGCGTCTGTCAAGTCCGCAGTATTCTGTACCTCGCTAACGACCTCGATACCATGAGATGCGACGCACACGCGCGGTAATTGTGCCAATTTGTTCGCAGCTGGCCTAGCTGTCTATACAGTCCTCTGTTGGCACAGCACCTCGTCACTCTTACTCTGGCCTTTAAAGGCCTCTGTTACCACTGAGGCATCGTTAGCAGCTAGCCCTTTCCGTTCGAGTATGACTGGGCCGCTAATCTCACAGGCAATACTTTTCTCGTCAGCTTTTGGCGAAAGTCTGCTAGATACATTCTCATTATTTTGCTCTGTACTGCCTACAGAATTTTCAGACAGGCGTTGTCTTTGTTCTTTAACTGCTGAAAATATTGTATCTGTGTTTTCATTGCCGCTACCTCTTTCTCGTGCTTTTCTTTTGGCTCACGTGCAGCCCGCTCGCGCTCTTCTTTGGCCTCAAGGCGCTTACGCTCTTCTTTTTCCTCTAGGCGCTTACGCTCTTCTTTTTCCTCAAGGCGCTTACGCTCTTCCTCTTTCTCTTTAATGCTCTCGAGGCACTCCGTCAGTTCCTCGTCGTCTGCCCCGGTCGCCTCGATCGCATCAGTGATCTCCGGCTTTCTCTTTGATTCGGCAATTTGGAGGCCCAACCCTTTGGCCAAGCTCAACAATTCCGGCTTCTTCAGTGCCTTCAAGTTCAAGGCTGCCCCTAGTGCTGCTAAACCTTCACTCTATACAACCAACCTTGACGTACTCAAACTTCCGTCAATGGTTTAAAGGAAAATCACTGCTATGTACTTTCCAAAAAATACGTAAATGCCAAGTGATATCTCAGTGAAGAAAAGCCGTGCACTCACCATATGCAGTCATGATCCAGACACCTAGTTGATCTTACGCAGTGTTATAATCGATGTAACCGAGGCATTCTGCGCGGGTTGCTTTGACTGACAATAAATAGCGGTGACGTTGACGGCGAAAGCGTAATTTCTACCAGGTTTTGTCTAGCAGGAGTGGTGAGTTGATGTTAAACGTTGCCTAGGGTGCACCACTGCTGCTTGTTTGCGTTTAGTACGCAGAACACACAGGGGGAGGTGTTTGTTTCAGGGGTTGTCGTGCACCATATTTCAGAACTTCTGAGAGGGCTTGGCGTTGTAATTGTACCACAAGGCACAATGCGTCGTCGCTGAAGTACAAAACTTGAATTTGTTTATAGGGCTGTGCTTGCCTAAACCACAATCGTACTATAAGACGCACCATAACGGTGCACTGCGTATAAGTGTTGAAACCGTAATCTTGTTTACCGTGTCCCAAAATATATCTGCCCGTGTGCTTTTTATTTGGCCCCCGTCGAAATGCGGCTGCCGCCGACAGTATCATGTCCGCGACCTCTAGCAATTGCATAGCCAGCAAGCTAGCGCGGCGCAAGCAGAAGTGGTTATTTTTCGGTTTACCCCTTCCGTCGTTTTCCATGCGCCCAGCGATGGGCTATAATTGTTGCGGCTGTGCTTCTGCACGCCGTGCGAAATTTGGCCCCTAGACAAATGCGCATAGCGTTTATTTTTCAGAAATTGCATTAACGTAGTGTACCGTACCTGGAACTGAAGTTAAGCCAGTTTCCCCGCTACCGCTGTTTTATAACAATGAGGTTTCGCTGCTTTGCCACATCACCTCCCCTTGGCGTCGTATGAGAAGTGCCTTTTCTCCGTACTTTCTACAATTATAGCTGCGTTCCCTATCGACTGGCACGTCAGTATAAAGGCGAGGGCTGCCGTATGTGCAGAGGTTTGTGGGGGGTCACGGATAATTACAGCTGTGAGAAGGCTAAAGTGGTGACGACCAGGGGGCTCCAGATGGCATTGAGCATATCGGACACGGTGGGGACAAAACGAGTTTCTCGCGTCGCCTCTCCTTTCTGACCCGCGCCTGTCATGTATACGCACGCTCTGAACCACCCCACGACGCGCTGTGCCAGAAAGCAGTACGGCGAGCAGCAGCAGTGGGAAAGTTGAATAGGCAATGAAAGCTTCGCTTTGAAACAAAGTTCAGGCAACTCATGTGATGTAGGATGTCGAGAACGTAAGTGCAATAACCATAGCAAAGGTTCTAAGACTCGGAATTGCAACCGCCAAAGCACGTCCTCTAAGAAAGCGTGCAGTCTAGCTTTCCTCTGCGCGCACTGCGACATCTGCTGGCGCCGCCGCGAAGTGTAGGCGTAAAACATAGAAATGTTTCCTTAGAAAACAACTAGCGACTTTAGCGCTCAGCGGGGATGCATCATCGCGCGGAACGTGAGGACACGGTCAGTTTCTTCCGTCTGCGTGGCAAGGCAAACACGTGTTCGTGCTTGTGTTTCTAGAATTTTGTTTCGCCATGTCCACAAAGTATTTATCAGCTCCACTGTGACACCTCACAACAGAAAGTCCTGTCTTCTCGGCGATTCTACAAGTCGTTAGCCTGAGGGTGGTTATCGGCGTCTTTGTTCAGCCGCGGTCAAAAAAATAATGTGTGCGGGACGCGGCTTCGCGTGGCATAAGGAATATGTTATGTGTTGTTACTCGAGGCAGAATGGAAAGGCTATGCAGAAATAGCATTCGCGTAGAATCTTCAAGAGAAGCACCATGACACTTTAAGTATGAACGTCGGGAGAAATCCACTACTTTGTAATGCCTTTGGTCAAGCATAGTTTTAACAACAGCAACCTAAAAGATTGTGAGTTAAGAGGGGTATAGGCTTTTAGGTTTGAAGAAAGAGAAATTGTAAAATTGTTATTTTGGCTTAGTTTCGAAAGAGATAAAAAAAAAAACACGCGTAGGAACGAGACAATATATTACACGTGGAAAATGTGTTGTCTCGCTTGAAAAATTTGATAATGGACATAGGACTGTGTGGTAAGAAAAGTAGCACAGCAGAAGGCTTAAGAAACCAGCGCAGGTGAAGAAAAATTAACAATGTATTAGGTGCCGGTAAAGAAATATAATGAGCGCCTGTTCGGGAAAATGAAATTCCGCCTATTTGGCATGAGCCTTTCCAATATAAATATCTGGCTACCCATTTTTTTCCGAATGAATGGAAACGCAATTCAATTTGAAGGTCAGCGACCGGAATACAACACCCTCACCTGGAGGGGCGCACTGCAAGAAGGAAGGTGGAGAGGGAAAGTTAGGAAGGGCTGTCCTCGCCTCTCGCAGATGAGGCGGGCGGTCAGTTGTCCGCTGACGTCGCTGGCGATCGGACGCCGTCGAGCACGCTGTCTGCGCCCACACGGTGTAAGTACCGCTTCAAATACCAGGATGAGTTTGGACAGGTGCCTTAACGTCACTGCTCTTCTCTCGCAGGCGACGGAGAAGATCTGGAAAATGAAAAAGGGCGTAAAAAGTCGAAAAGGCCGCAAGAAGTCCGTCAGCCTTCACCGTGAGGTATTGCTGCAGCAGTTGCTCAAAAAGTGGTCATGGCTTGACGACTCTCACAGAAGCACCTCAAGCGACGAAGAAGACAGCGATGACAACGATTGTGGGCCTTCTTTACCCGTTGTCCCTGGCTCCGGCGTGAGGCGTGGGCGAAGTGATTGTGATGGTGAGGACACACATTTTTCGAACAAATGTTCAGCGGATCATGGAGGTGTTTTGCCCAATTTTGCAGATGGAGAGCCTGGCCCGTCCAAGCGCCCGAGAGTGGACGAGGAAGAATGTTCTGATTCCTCTTTAGAGCCTAGCGGTAACCAGGACATTTACAGCTCACCGCAGCTTGAAGACGGGTATGACCCTTACCCAATAAACGTTGCGCCTTTCCCAGACTGGCTCGACAGTGAAGGAACGGTGTCGGATGAGCCGGTGCAAGACCCTGATCTGTCTTTTCTTGATATCTAGTGCTTTTTGTAGGTGTTCTTGTCTGGTTTCATGCTTGCAGTGTAATATTTAACTACGCTTTATTACACATGTTATCGTTTTCCACAACAAATGATTCATTTAGGTTTACAGTACTGCCATTGTATTCTAGGTAATAAAGCACACGTCCTTTTTTGATAGCGATAAAACTGTTGGTGCATGCTGTTGTCTGCGATGATTTTTTGTTCTTCGTATGAAATGTTGCATGAAAGTGTTTATTACTCTATGTATAGCAAAGTGGTAAAAAATGATTTACACAGACGACACCAACACCCGCACGAACCAGCGCCACTCGCTCACCAAAGTCCTTCACCAGGCCAAAGGCACCGCTTCGCCGGATGACATCGTCAAGACGCTTGTGCATAAGTACCTGCCGATACCCACAGGCCCGCCGACCCTACATCCTGATTACACAGGTACTGACAACAGCCTCCTAGACGCCGAATTTTCCATCGAAGAGATACGCCGGGCTCTCCACGAACTAAACGGCCGTTCCGCCCCGGGCCCCGATGGCATAACCAACAAGCTCCTGCGGAACTTAGACGAGCCCTCGGTCGTGTACCTCACGGGCGCCATCAATGAGGTGTGGAGGCGGGGCGAGTTACCTGATGCCTGGAAACTCGCCCAGACGATCCTCATTCCGAAACCGGGCAAGGCGCCTGGCCTCGATAACCTTCGCCCCATCTCGCTCACGTCGTGCGTGGGTAAGGTGGCCGAGCATGTCGTACTCAACAGAGTCGGCCGGTATCTCGAAGACCAGGACTGTTACACACACCACATGATCGGCTTCCGACCCGGGCTCTCTACTCAGGATACGATGCTTCTCCTGAAACACCAGATCATAGACGCCGGGGCTACTTGGGGCGCCCGCGCCATACTCGGACTTGACCTGGAGAAGGCTTTCGATAACATCCAGCACTCGGCAATACTAAAGGCGATCACGACCTTAGGGCTCGGGCGCCGGTTCTACGAGTTCGTCCGCTCCTTCCTAACCCGTCGCAAGGCCGTGCTCCGTGCCGGAGACCTCAAGTCGGAAGAAGTCGAGCTCGGACAGCGTGGCACCCCCCAGGGCTCCGTCCTTTCGCCGAGGCTGTTCAACCTGGTGATGATTGGGCTCTCCGAACGCCTGTCGAAGATACAAGGCCTCAACCATACGGTATACGCGGACGATATCACCATCTGGTGCTCCGCGGGGTCGGACGGCTTCATCGAATCCGCTCTGCAGGAGGCAATCGAAACTGCCGAATCCTACCTCGACCACACGGGCCTCAAGTGCTCCTCCGCCAAATCGGAGCTGTTGTTGTACAGCCCAAAACGACAAGGCAAAAGGCCTAAGGGATGGAAACCACCGACCGAGCGCAACATCACTATCCGCACCAGAGACGGTCGCCCAATCCCCAGGGTCGATTCCATCCGAGTACTGGGAATGATTATCGAGGCGGGCGGATCAAACATCCAAACGGTCCACAAGCTGACGACAAAGACGGACAACGCAATACGACTTGTACGCAGGGTGGCCAACCGTCACCACGGCCTCAAAGAAGACAATCTGCTGCGTCTCGTACACGCGTTCGTCCTATGCCACTTCACCTACGTCGCAGCAATGCATAAGTGGAAACAATCGGAGCGTGACAAGCTCAATGTACTCATACGAAAGGCAGTGAAGCGGGCCCTTGGGCTCCCGATCACGACGCCGACGTTTCGACTTCTCGAGCTCGGTGTGCACAATACCCTCGAAG
Source organism: Dermacentor andersoni (assembly GCF_023375885.2). NCBI lineage: Eukaryota > Metazoa > Arthropoda > Arachnida > Ixodida > Ixodidae > Dermacentor > Dermacentor andersoni. The sequence goes on from NC_092822.1 coordinate 81,028,783, forward strand.
AGATCGCTGAGGCTCAGGAGAGAGCGCAGATGATACGTCTGACGATGACGAAGACTGGCCGTCACATCTTGCGCGAACTGGGGTACTTTCCACCGAACACCCAGGATCCCCCGGAGCTTACGCCGGTTCCCCGCGAGCTCCGCGACCTGATCACAATCGCACCCATTCCGCGAAACGTCCATCCGGAACACAATCGAGGCAGGCGCCTAGCCCGGGCCACCGCGTTCCTCAAACGAATAAACGAGAAAGCCGACGACGTCACTTTCGTGGACGCCGCCGCCTACCGGTGCAACCGAGCCTACGCCGCGGTAGCCGTCTCGTCCTCGCAACGGACTTTAAACGCCGCAACGGTACGCACACGTGATCCCGAGGCTGCGGAGCAAGTGGCCATAGCCCTGGCAATGCTCGACGATAAGCGAACGACAATATTCAGCGACTCGAGACCGGCCATCAAAGCGTTCGAGAGAGGAGTCGTCTCCGTCAAGGCGTTACGCATTCTCCGCGGCGCTGATCCAAGCACCCTCAAACACCACACCGTCGTCTGGTTTCCCGCCCACCTGGGTCGGATCCCGGGCGCCCCGCCCAACCTCAACGAGACAGCCCACGACGCTGCGCGCGCGCTTACCGACCGCGCCGTCACCCCCGGGCAACCACGTCTCGATGAGTTGGAGGCGAACAGGGACGCCCCAGTAACCTACAATGAAATAACCAAACACTTTTACTTGGGACGACGTCTCTTTCCGCCCCCGCACCCCAAACTAAACAGGCCACAGGCGCTTACGCTACGCTTATTACAGACAGATACCTATCCGAACCCCGCCACCTTACACATCATCTACCCGGACGTCTACCCAGACAATGCGTGCCCCTCGTGCGGGGTCACGGCGACACTCGCACACGTGCTCTGGGAGTGCAGAAACGCTCCGCCCGACTCTACCTCCGACAAGTGGGAGAGGACGATACGAAGTCCGCTCCTAGAAGATCAGCAATGGGCCGTCCAGCAGGCTCGCGCAGCGGCCGCCAGGTACTCCCTGCCGGTCCCTGCGTGGGAGACGCCCACTGCGCGCTGACGTGCGTCCTGCAGGACTTCTATTAAAGTTTTTCCAATCCAATCCACAGATGGCGACACTCCACAAAAACACGTCCTAAATTTAGACGCATAATTGCAACAAGAACACGAAAAGTAAATTTAAGGGCTAGCATAGGTGCAATACACAGACCCACAGAAAACAAAGAATATTTAGGCGCAAATTGAACGCAACCTTCTGGTTAAGGCCTCATTTATTCGGTTATGACAGACACACACAAAAAACAAATGAAAAGACAGCCTGCCATTGGTTTTACTTAACGTTGTGCATCGGTGCCACAACTATAATCAAATGGAAAACAGCCATTAAATACTACTGAATGTTTGAAGGCGGTGCGTTATCTGCTGAAGATATAGTACATAGAATAAATAGAGGGGCTCCAAATTTTACGAATTTTGGCAGGTAAAAGAACTGACGTGGATCTTACGCAGTGTTATCATGGATGTAAGCGACGCATTCTGCGCGGCTTGCATTGACTCACAATAAATAGCGGTGGCGTTGACGGCGAAAGCTTAATTTCTTCTACGTTTAGTCTAGCAGGAGTGGTGAGTTGGTGTTAAAGGTTACCTAGGTTGCACCACTGCTGCTTGTTTGCGTTTAGTACGCAGAAGACACAGGGAGAGGTGTTTGTTTCAGGGGTTGTCGTGCACCATATTTCAGAACTTCTGAGAGGGATTGGCGTTGGATTGTACCACATGGCATCTTGCGGCGTCGCCGAAGTACAAAACTTAAATTTGATGATAGGGCTGTGCTTGCTGTTGCACTTCAGGGGCGATCCCACCGCTCACAACCAGTTTGTTGCGTTTGGAGGCGATCCCACCGTTAGCAACCAGTTTGTAGCATACTCCCGGGTAGCGTACCTACTGCTTCCGAGGAGTAGCGGCGCCTGCCTAACGAAGCTCGACCGACATTACTTATTGGGTAGCGTGGCGTTGTCGGCGCGCTGCAGGCATCCGGTAGACCATGGCGACAGAGCAAGGGCGAGACGATTTGCTAGTGCGAAACTTGCACGGTTTATTCAAAGGTAGTTGAAAGAAAATGAGAAGAGAATGAAGTATGAAGTATATCAAAAGTACATTTCGGATCCCCTTAAATAGGCTCTCTACAAGTGTGGGCGGGATCTTGCTTCCGTCGATGACACGTGACAGGCACAGAGAGAGGGCGCCTCCTCCTGCATTGCCGAGCACGGGAAGGAGAAGTCGATCCTCTTTTCGACGAATCCGGGGAGAAGGTCGGGTGAATGACCTCTTCGGCGCCGTGGGGTCCGGCCAAGTAGAAGGTAAGGGGATAACGTATGGCCCGTGGTGTCCGACCAAGTAGAAGGTAGGGGGATGACGTATCGCCCGTGGTGTCCGACCAAGTAGAAGGTAGGGGGATGACGTATTGACCCTGGTGTCCGACCAAGTAGAAGGTAGGGGCGCAAACAGCGCGGCGCAAACCGAAGTGGTGAGTTGTCGGTTTACACCTTCCATCGTTTTGCATGGACCCTGCGATGCGCTATAATTGTTGCGGCTGTGCTTCTGCACGCCGTGCGACATTTGTTCGCTAGACATATGTGCATAGCGTTTATTTTTCAGAAATTGCATTAACGTAGTGTACCGTAACTTGAACTGAAGTTAATCCCGTTTCCCCGCTACCGCTGTTGTATAACGATAAGGTTTCGCTGCTTTGCCACATCACCTCCCCTTGCCGTCGTATGAGAAGTGCCGTTTCTCCGTGCTTTCTACAATTATAGCTGCGTTCCCTATCGACTGGCACGTTAGTATAAAGGCGAGGGCTGCCGTATCTGCAAAGGTTTGTGGGGGGTCACGGATAATTACAGCTGTCAGAAGGCTAAAGTGGTGACGACTAGGGGGCTCCACAGGGCATTGAGCATATTGGACACGGTGGGGACAAAACGAGTTTCTCGCGTTGCCTTTTCTCTCTGACACGCGCCTGTCATGTATACACACGCTCTGAACCACCCCACGACGCGCTGTGCCAGAAAGCAGTACGGCGAGCACCAGGAGTGGGAGACTTGAAGAGGCAACGAAAGCTTCTCTTTAAAAAAGAATTTCAGGCAACCCTTGTCATGTAGGATGTCGAGGACGTAAGTGCAATAACCATCGCAAAGGTTGTAAGACTCGGAATTGCAACCGCCAAAGCACGTCCTCTAAGAAAGCGTGCAGTCTAGCTTTCCTCTGCGCGCACTGCGACATCTGCTGGCGCCGGCGGGAAGTGTAGGCGTAAAACATAGAAATGCTTCCTTAGGAAACAACTAACGACTTTAGCGTTCAGCGGGGATGCCTCATTGAGCGGAACGTGAGGACAGGGTCAGTTTCTTCCGTCTTCCTGGCAAGGCAAACACATGTTCGTGCTTGCGTTTCTAGAATTTTCTTTCGCCATGTCCACAAAGTATTTATCAGCCCCACTGTAACACCTCACAAGAGAAAGTGCTGTCTTCTCGGTGATTCTACAAGTCGTTAGCATGAGGGTGGTTATCGGCGTCTTTGTTCAGCCGCGGCCCAAAAAATAATGTGTGCGGGACGCGGCTTCGCGTGGCATAAGGAATATGTTATGTGTTGTGACTCGAGGCAGAATGGAAAGGCTATGCACAAATCGCAGTCGCGTAGAATGTTCAAGGCAAGCACCATGACACTTTAAGTATGAACGTCGGGAGAAATCCACTACTTTGTAACGCCTTTGGTTAAGCATAGTTTTAACAATAGCAACCTAAAAGATTGTGAGGTAAGAGGGGTATAGGCTTTTAGGTTTGAAGAAAGAGAAATTTTAAAATTGTTATTTTGGCTGAGTTTCGAAAGAGATAAAAAAAAACACGCGTAGGAACGAGACAATATATTACACGTGGAAAATGTGTTGTCTCGCTTGAAAAATTCGATAATGGACATAGGACTGTGTGGTAAGAAAAGTAGCACAGCAGAAGGCTTAAGAAACCAGCGCAGGTGAAGAAAAATTAACAATGTATTAGGTGCCGTTAATGAAATATAATGAGCGCCTGTTCGGGAAAATGAAATTCCGCCTTTTTGGCATGAGCCTTTCCAATATAAATATCTGGCTACTCATTTTTTCCGAATGAATGGAAACGCAATTCAATTTGAAGGTCAGTGACCGGAATACAACACCCTCACCTGGAGGGGCGCACTGCAAGAAGGAAGGTGGAGAGGGAAGGTTAGGAAGGGGTGTGCTCGCCTCTCGCAGATGAGGCGGGCGGTCAGTTGTCCGCTGACGTCGCTGGCGATCGGACGCCGTCGAGCACGCTGTCTGCGCCCACACGGTGTAAGTACCGCTTCAAATACCAGGATGAGTTTGGACAGGTGCCTTAACGTCACTGCTCTTCTCTCGCAGGCGACGGAGAAGATCTGGAAAATGAAAAAGGGCGTAAAAAGTCGAAAAGGCCGCAAGAAGTCCGTCAGCCTTCACCGTGAGGTATTGCTGCAGCAGTTGCTCAAGAAGTGGTCATGGCTTGACGACTCTCACAGAAGCAGCTCAAGCGACGAAGAGGACAGCGATGACAACGATTGTGGGCCTTCTTTATCCGTTGTCCCTGGCTCCGGCGTGAAGCGTGGGCGAAATGATTGTGATGGTGAGGACACACATTTTTCGAACAAATGTTCAGCGGATCATGGAGGTGTCTTGCCCAATTTTGCAGATGGAGAGCCTGGCCCGTCCAAGCGCCCGAGAGTGGACGAGGAAGAATGTTCTGATTCCTCTTTAGAGCCTAGCGGTAACCAGGACATTTACAGCTCACCGCAGCTTGAAGACGGGTATGACCCTTACCCAATAAACGTTGCGCCTTTCCCAGACTGGCTCGACAGTGAAGGAACGGTGTCGGATGAGCCGGTGCAAGACCCTGATCTGTCTTTTCTTGATATCTAGTGCTTTTTGTAGGTGTTCTTGTCTCGTGTCATGCTTGTAGTACAATATTTAACTATGCTTCATTACACATGTTATCGTTTTCCACAACAAATGATTCATGTAGGTTTACAGTACCGCCAGTGTATTCTAGGTAATAAAGCACACGTCCTTTTTTGATACCGATATCACTTTTGGTGCATGCTGTTGTCTACATTGATTTTTTTGTTCTTCGTATCGAATGTTGGATGAAAGTGTTTAATGCTCTATGTTAATCAAAGTGGTAAAAAATTATTTACACAGATGGCGACACTCCACGAAAACAAGTCCTAAATTTTGATGCATAATTGCAACAAGAACATGAAAAGTAAATTTACTGGCTAGCATAAGTGCAATACACAGACCGACAGAAAACAAACAATATTTGGGCGCAAATTGAGCGCAACCTTTTGGTTAAGGCCTGATTTATTCGGTTATGACAGACACACACAAAAGACAAATGAAAAGACAGTCTGCCATTGGGTTTAACTAACGTTGTGCATCGCTGCCACAGCTATATTCACATGGAAAACAGCCATTGAATACTACTGAGTATTTGAAGGCGGTGCGTTATCTGCTGAAGATATAGTACACAGAATAAACAGAGGCGCTCAATATTTTAGGAATTATGGCAGGTAAAAAAAACTGACGTTGATCTTACGCAGTGTTATAATCGATGTAAGCGAGGCATTCTGCGCGGGTTGCTTTGACTCACAATAAATAGCGGTGACGTTGACGGCGAAAGCTTAATTTCTTCTACGTTTAGTCTAGCAGGAGTGGTGAGTTGATGTTAAACTTTACCTAGGGTGCACCACTGGCTGCTTGTTTGCGTTTAGTACGCAGAACACACAGGGAGAGGTGTTTGTTTCAGGGGTTGTCGTGCACCATATTTCAGAACTTCTGAGAGGCATTGGCGTTGTGATTGTACCACATGGCACATTGCGTCGTCGCCGAAGTATAAAACTTGAATTTGATTATGGGGCTGTGCTCTCCTAAACCACAATGTTACTATGAGGCGCGCCATAACGGTGCACTCCGTATAAGTATTGGAACCGTAATCTTGTTTACCGTGTTCCAAAATATATCTGCGTGGTTGCTTTTTATTTGGCCCCCGTCGAAGTGCGGCTGCCGCCGTAAGCATTATGTCCGCGACCTCTAGCTATTTCATAGCCAGCAAGCTACCGCGGCGCAAACCGAATCGGTGATTTGTCGGTTTACCCCTTCCGTCGTTTTGCATGGACCCTGCGATGCGCTATAATTGTTGCGGCTGTGCTTCTGCACACCGTGCGAAATTTGTCCACTAGACATATATCCATAGCGTTTATTTATCAGAAATTGCATAAACGTAGTGTACCGTACCTCAGTGGGCATGAGGTCCTACGGAGGTGTATATGAAAATGCCTTATGACTACGTATTTACGATTTTGAGTATACGTATTCAGTACTGAAAATTGCAAGTAAGGTTTATAAGGACAAATAAGATTAGTTACGATAAAATTAGTTAGGTGTAACGGTGATTCATTGAGGGAAATTAGTAATACTTTGGCTATAATTAAAATCAATTTATGGTAAATTATTTGACTAATCAAAGGTTACTAAGGTTCAATCAACGGCGCCTAATAAAGAATAAATGGCACCTTGCCATTAGGTAGACGTACTTTATTCTTACTTTTTAATTGCATATACAAACGTCTTCGTCGTAACCTGAACTAAGGTTAATTATAGAAGTAATTAAGCAAACGCCGTCACTATAGACATAACAGCCTGAATAATAAATAAAATCACGTTTATTTACCTAAGGTAAAGCTTAACCTGAGTGCATTTCTCTCCTAAGCCGCTCCCAATTAGGTGAGGTTTATTCATGCTACGGGGGGAGTGGGTAGCCAGGGCTCCGTACTGCGAAAAAGTACGCAGAAACTCTACTGGAGTTGTCAATGTGTGCATAAGTCCACCCCGAAATGTCAAGTTGGCCCATGACGCATCCCAAACATTAAATTGGCCCATTTCTAAATTTATGTTGGGCTACGCGCAAATTTCAAGTCGGCCCACCCCTAAACTATAGGCTTCCCCATGCATTTTCTGTGGAGCCTATGTATCCTTATGGTTATCCTCTCTAATCATTCTTTTTTTTTTAATTCTTTCTCATCGCTTTTAAAGCTACCAATCATATACATTTATACTGTTATAATGGTTCAATGTCGTAACGTCGCACATTACACATTTTCGTGCAGATACAAGGCATTGCACTTTTCTCGTGGCGGACAGATCTTACTGCGGTACTCGCTAAAGTATGCTTACGCATTAAAATACGCTTGGAGTGCCTATTAAATAGCGGGCAAATGTTGGTCCTTCCACGTTTCTAATGTGCTAGCGTACCAAGTGCGGTTTGCTAGCAGCAGAACGTTTTCTTTTTTGTGAGGTCGGCCGGTTAAGCTTTGTCTCTTGGCTCGGTTACGTTTCCCCTACGACGCGCGGTATAGCCGGCGCGGATGCAACGGACGCCGGGGCTTCGTTCAAAGCGGCGGACATTTTGGCCCGTTTGGAGCTGCCGCAAAGCCTCCCCGCCAAGCGCGTCCAGGCGTGTTTCAGTGCCACGTGTCTTCGTGTGTGCGTGTGTGTGTGTGTGCCCACGCTTGTCAAAGCGCGGCAGCCGGGGAGAGGAGCTCCCCAAGTGTGAAGCGAGGAGGTCTGACAGGCGCCGGCTTGGCGGATGCGTCACTACACTCGTTTCAACGTGTCTCTCAGCGTGTCCGTGGCGCCGTCACGTGCACCAGTGACGAGGCATTCCTTCTTGCCCTCAACTCCGAGAGTATAAGAGCAGCTGCCCCCGGACGCCGAGATAGAGGCTCCGATTTCTTCTGTTGAGTAACGTGCACTCCCGTCTCTCCACTTCGGTCGGCCTGACCGGCCGCTTTTGCGATGCTAGAATAAACAAGTTGTTCTGTTACCAGTTGACTCATGCTTTGCCGGGACCTTCGGATGCTTCCAGTGCCCCAGGCCGCCAGGCCAGCGCTACCCTTGGGGCTTGCGACCCATTTGCAACAACGGGTTTCAGCGCTGAGATTCCAACAACTGTCTGCCAGCGGTGATATCGCGACAACGGAGGCCAGCAGCGAAGAGATGCGGTTGACTGTATGCTGAGCAGCACAACGACCATCCGGGAGCAGTGCAACGAGCCCTGTGTGATGACTGGTTGCCTGCAGCGGAACGACTGCGCTGAATTCTTGTTTGCGAGGTTTGGTGAGTGCGGGACTTTCTTCTCCTGAGTTTTGCCAGGCTTTTCTTAGTGTCAGAAACAGAGCTGGTAATTGTGGTTGTCGTTCCTGCCGGGTTAGTTTGCGGCAAGACAATAGTAGGCAGTAGAGAAAGCAGCATTCAGAGCAGCCATGGATTTGAAGTCGTTGCGCAAACCGAAATTGCTGGAGCTTGCAAGAGAGTTGGGTCTGGATGTCTCAGATAAACTCAGAAAACCAGAACTGCTGAGGGCTATTCTTGAGTTAGAAGCTGAGGGTGACGAGCTGTCGGAATGCCTTGAGACCATTGAGGAGCGGGCAAAAAGACAGGAGCGCCAACCTAAAGAACAGAAAGAGAAAGATGAGCGTGAACGAAAAGAACAGAAAGAAAAAGAAGAGCGTGAACGTAAAGAACAGATAGAGCGAGAGCAACAAGAGAAAAAAGAAGAGCGCGACCGTCAACACGTTTTGGAAATGAAGCGTCTCGAGGTAGAGATGGAACGCGCTCGTAATGGAAGTCAGGCACACGGTGCAGGAGAACGAGTATTGTTCAAAATGACTGACCTGATGCGGCCGTTTAAGCTTGGAGAGGACATTGGTTTGTTCCTGGTTAACGTTCAGCGAACGTGCGAGAAGCAGGGGTTCTCTCGGGAAACGTGGCCACAGCGCTTGCTCACTTTGTTACCCGGCGAGGCGGCCGACGTAGTCGCTCGCTTGAATAGAGAGGAGGCAGAGGATTTCGACAAAGTGAAATCGAGTCTGCTAAAAAAGTACAGGCTGTCAGCGGAGGCGTTCCGTCGGAAGTTTCGGGAAAATGAGAAAGGTAGAAGTGAGTCATATACAGAGTTTGCCTACAGGCTTATGTCAAACATGCAGGAGTGGCTCAAAGAAGAGAAAGCGTTGGGTGATCACGAGAAAGTTCTGCAGTGTTTCGAGCTGGAACAGTTTTATAGTCGGTTACCTGAGAACGTGCGGTACTGGGTCTTGGATAGGCCAGACGTTAGTACGGTGGCTAGAGCCGCTGAGCTAGCCGAAGAGTTTGTGACGCGTCGGGCTCGCGGAGCTAAGGACGGTCAAAAGGGTGAATTTGGCTCCAAGTTTGAGAGGCCGAAGTTCACGCCCATGAGAGCAAAGGGGGACACACGTAGTGCGGATGCGAGTGAAAGCAGTCCGACCGAACGTAAGGAGACGGCGGCAGCCGAAGCCGAACGCAGAAAGCGGTTCGAGACGAGGCAAGCGCGCGTTTGTTATACGTGTCAGAAGCCGGGTCACTTTTCGGCGCATTGTCCGGAAACAAATACAAAAGTAGTGTTTTTGTCATTATGCAGCACTGACGAGAACATGAAGCTTCTCGAGCCTTACATGCGAGACCTCCTCGTGAATGGGAAAGAGTGCCGAGTGCTTCGCGATTCCGCAGCTACGATGGATGTAGTTCACCCCTCTTACGTAGAACCCGATATGTTCACGGGCGAGTGCGCATGGATCAAGCAAGCCGTGGAAGCTCATAGCGTGTGTCTGCCCGTAGCAAAAGTGCTTATTGAAGGACCTTTCGGAGCGCTTGAGACGGAGGCCGCAGTGTCATCTATGCTGCCCCCCCCCAGTACCCGTACCTATTTTCGAACAGGTCCGATCACCTCCTGCGCGAGAAGGGGCTTTTGTTTGGTGAGGCTAGCGTTCAGGCCTTAACCAGATCGAAGGTTCGGGAGCTCGCTGCAAAGGCGGTAGTTGCGGGGCCGATGTTGTCGAACGATGAGAAAGGGTCAGAGGCGCAGCAAGCTGATATTCAGAGCACGCCCGAACTGAATAAAATTGAGCCTGTAGCGTTAAAGGCACCAGATACTGGAGAGGAAATCCCCGATGCGGGAAAGTTAGAAGAGCTATCTGCAGATTTGCTCATCGCGCCTACGTCAGATGGACTTAATAGGTTGCTAAAAGTCAGCCGGTCGGCTTTGATAGCCGAGCAAAAGAAGGATGGCAGCCTAGAAAACATCCGCTGCATTGTCAAGGAAGGTATGGCCAAGAAAAATGCTTGCTTTGTGGAAAGAGATGGGGTCCTGTACCGGAAGTATCTAGACCGCAGGGGAGTGGAGTTCGATCAGCTGATCGTGCCTCAATGCTATCGTCAGGATCTGTTGCGCTTGTCGCATGGGGGTTCGTGGTCCGGACACCTAGGAGTTAAGAAAACTAAGGACCGTCTCTTGCAAGAGTACTATTGGCCAGGGTGTTTTCGGGACGCAGACCACTTTGTGAAGACATGTGACACCTGTCAGCGGGTGGGCAAATCAGGGGACAAATCGAGGGCGCCGTTGAAGTTGGTACCTATCATTACGGAGCCTTTTAAACGGCTCGTTATTGATACAGTGGGACCTCTGCCGGTAACAGCCACGGGGTACAGACACATTTTGACTGTGATCTGCCCAGCGACAAAGTTCCCTGAAGCAGTGCCGCTTAAAGAACTCAGCTCAGTTGAGATAGTCAATGCACTACTGTCCATATTTGCGCGAGTTGGTTTTCCTGCGGAAATCCAATCAGATCAGGGCACAGTGTTTACTAGCGCTTTGACGACAGCCTTTCTCGAAAGGTGCGGGGTAAAGCTGTTACACAGCTCAGTGTACCACCCCCAGTCGAATTCCGTTGAGAAGCTCCACTCCGTCATGAAGCGCGTGTTGAGAGCATTGTGGTTTGAACAACAAACTGACTGGGAGCTGTGTCTGCCTGGAGTGAAGTTTGCATTAAGGACCGCGCCGCATGCGGCTACGGGGTTTTCGCCAGCAGAGCTAGTGTACGGTCGCTCGCTGCGATCTCCGCTTCGCATGCTTCGAGACGGATCACTGCCCTCTCCAATGGCTGCAGACCATCTCTTTCACAAATGGCCGCCTCCTGCGCTGGAGCCTCGCTTTGCAACAATATTCCTTTGAGGTGCGTTACAAAAAGGGGAGTCTCAACGGTAACACCGATGGCTTAAGTCGAAGCCCCTAACGTAAGAATCCGCCTCAAAGTTATTTGTTACTGATGTTTTTCTTCCTGAGGCAGGATTTTTAACATATTGCTTTTGTTTAGTGTTTCAAAGTGATGACGTGCTTTCTAGTGCAATTTTCCAATTTGTGGACGCGTTCTGAGTGCTGCTAGACTACTGTAAGGAACTAGGCAGTAGTATAAAAGGGAAAAGAGCCTGGCAGGGCTTAGTGAGGGTTGTGCCGTGCTTGCTGACTGAGCGGTTGACTTTCGGCGTAGTTCTAACGCTTGCCGGGAACGAGAACAAAAATGTCAACTCTCCCGAAGTCACTTTGCAGTGTCCTGTGTGAACCTGAACGAGAGAACGAGGCCTTCTCTGTGCGCTGCGCTCAAGAAACGCCGAAGGACGACCGACTTCGGTTATGAGCATCATCAAGCGACATCCCTCCGGACAGCGGATGCAGTCCCCTGACCATCGGGATCTCCTTCCCCCGGCGGGGCGGTCTGTTACGTTTCGCCTACGACGCGCGGTATAGCCGGCGCGGATGCAACGGACGCCGGGGCTTCGTTCAAAGCGGCGGACATTTTGGCCCGTTTGGAGCTGCCGCAAAGCCTCCCCGCCAAGCGCGTCCAGGCGTGTTTCAGTGCCACGCGTCTTCGTGTGTGCGTGTGTGTGTGTGTGCCCACGCTTGTCAAAGCGCGGCAGCCGGGGAGAGGAGCTCCCCAAGTGTGAAGCGAGGAGGTCTGACAGGCGCCGGCTTGGCGGATGCGTCACTACACTCGTTTCAACGTGTCTCTCAGCGTGTCCGTGGCGCCGTCACGTGCGCCAGTGACGAGGCGTTCCTTCTTGCCCTCAACTCCGAGAGTATAAGAGCAGCTGCCCCCGGACGCCGAGATAGAGGCTCCGATTTCTTCTGTTGAGTAACGTGCACTCCCGTCTCTCCACTTCGGTCGACCTGACCGGCGGCTCTTTTGCGATGCTAGAATAAACAAGTTGTTCTGTTACCAGTTGACTCATGCTTTGCCGGGACCTTCGGATGCTTCCAGTGCCCCAGGCCGCCAGGCCAGCGCTACCCTTGGGGCTTGCGACCCATTTGCAACAACGGGTTTCAGCACTGAGATTCCAACAACTCGTGCCAGCGGTGCGATTGCAACAGCTCTTACAAAAGCATATGGTGACGCGTGAGAGAACAAGGGGATATCGTGGCGGTAAGGAAGACGATGCACTAAAACGAGCTCAAAGTTAGCATTCCGCGTTATAACACTGTCACTTATTCCCCGTTCTTCGCTCCTAAAGCATGGCACGGCTTGAACTACTTTCGAGCTTTGTCAGTCATCATTACAGAAACTGGTCATTTCCGCAGGTCGCGCGCCAGCATAATTTAATACCCCTTTTTATTGTGTTCGTATGTGTTCAGTTTACACATGCTTTTGTTTATTTTGCTTCCTGTCTATGCCTTAGCTTGCGGGAGGTTAACTTGTGACGTGATTGTTTCTTTGCTCATCGTGTTTTCGTGCTTTATTTTGAATTGTTTCGCATATAAGTATGATGATAACCCATCACCTCTGTAATGCATTATATGTCTTTAGGGTACGATGAATAAATTAATAAATACTATATTGTCATAGTGAGCTGTCACAGATGTGCGAGAAGTGATAGTTAACAGAGATTAGGTAGTATCCATGTGAAAAAAAAAATGAAGATAATTGTGCTTGTGAAAACTGCGGCTCGAGGTGCTGCAGAAGAACGGCCTTCTGTCACACTCGCAACAACCTAGAGAACATAAGTCCCGGATGCCATAATGCTTGCGCGCCCTGAAATCAGGCCAGACGAGGTGGGGCGAAATCTGTTACCCACGTCCGACCTGGTTGTCAGTGGATTGGCTTTGGCATTTAGAAGTCGATAGTGCGTCCCGACCGGCATGTGTTTGTTGAGGCCCTGTTGTGAGCGATCGAGTGAGTCTAAAGTCCAAACTACACGTACGCGTGCCGGCGCGCGATAGCTCGCGCCCATGTGCCTCACGCATGCGCAGATGGTGCATGACAGATCGTGCGCGTCGAAGCACGGTGCGAGCACAGATATCGAATGCTTACGCACGCTAACAAATAGCGTTGCGCAACATGGCTGCACCCATCTATCCCGCTTCAGCGTGAATTCTCGTGATGGCTACGTTCTCACTGGCGTTGATCGATAAGAACTATTGAAATGAGCACTCCGTTTCTCTAAACCCTACTGAAACGTTCATTATGAGCGCATAACGCATACAGTTCTTGAGATCGCTCTGCGATTCCGGCGCCCGTAGGCCTAACGAGATGCGTCCGCATAGCAACAGACGAATTATGGTGGCTAGAGGTATGCTGCAGGAGTAGGTGGGCCGAACTACCCATAGAGGAAGGCGTACATGACCGACCCGTCTGCAGCGTCGTTCGCCACTTCCCCGCATCATGACGCAAAAGTGGCGCTGGGCTCAGTACAACCGTTTTCAGTGCCGGATGTCGGCTGGTGCATGTGGCAGAAGGCACGCAACAAATAAAGTACGCAGAGGGAAAAAATAAAATCATGAGCCATTCCACTCTGTGAAGGTGGTTTACCAGCGAAGCTCTTTAACACACGACACGCAGTGACACATAGTTTTGCACAAAGGTACAAACTCATTTATTGTCTTGATCGGTGGTCATCGTGACGAAAGTTACGCGCACTAATGTATTCTCTAGATCGGCGGTCATTATTTCACTCGCAACTGCAATCACATTCTTTAATAATGTCAAATCGATGCACTTACGCCGCTACGTTGTCAGTTGGGCCAGATCGGTGTGGCAATGCATCGCATCGTAGGGTTACCAGCCATTGCTCACGGGGGTATGAATCATTGATGATGACAGTCTTTGATATGCTGTTATGTGTGTTGTTTGGGTTATTAAGATGAATTAAAGCAATGTTCGTTTCACTTTGCTGGGTGCTTGCAGCCTCTGCCTTGCGGAGCTGTGAGCCATTGCATTTTCTGCTTGCTTACGGGGCTATGAGCCATTGATTATGGTAATTTTTGTTCCCGGAAATCAAAAATGCGCGGAACCGCAGCATACAGATGACAGTATTACAGCTTCGCTGTAAAACGCTCATCTGTAGTCGTCAGTGAATGAATGAATGAATGAATGAATGAATGAATGAATGAATGAATGAATGAATGAATGCCGTGCACTAGGTCACGCAAAGCATTTTCTAAGGAGCAACGTCAAGTTTATTGCAACAGGCATGTTCGAGTTACATGTTAACGGTATTACAGCTGGAGTTCCAAGAATTTCCATAGAACTGCCAGGGCGACCTCCTATGTTTAGATAAATAGGGTTATGATACAAAAACAGCAAATAAGTACGGTCATGTGACCAATAATAATTTGGTAAGTTGATTATCTATAACAGGAAATTGGATACATAAGTTAATGGTCAATCTAATTATTTTAAAGGCATGAAAAATAATCGAAAGCGTGTGAAGAAGCAGAATAACAATGAATATTAACAAAAATATCCAACCCGACATTGCAGACTAAACTCGTTTCACTATCGATTATAATAATTGGTTATACAAGAACAAAAGGTATACAGGAAAATGACATACATATTGATAGTTAATTAAGAAATTAGGATGAGTCGGTGAATTCCTTAATGAAATATTTCTTGGTGCGCGCGGAGAATGTATGACCGTTCGGTGATGATTTTATTTGGAAAGGTAATGAATTCCATATTGCTATGCCAGAGAAGGGGGCTGTGAACTTGTCGTAATTTGTCCTTACGGCATGTAAAAGAATATTGTTGCGCAGGCGAAACCGGGTGCTGTTGTCGTTAGTAATGTGTTCAAGATCAATGGATTCAATGAAAATGTCGTGTGTGATGAGCGTATACGCAATTATGGATAATTTCGGAAATGTTAAGTTTAGGAAGCAGTCACCTGCAGGGCAAATCAAATGGGCTGAAAGTCATTAGTCTCATACCTTGGTTCCGAAGTCGATCCATTCGATCAATATGCGTAGAATACGTATTGGCCCATGACGATGCACAATACGAAAAATGGCTTTGAATATAAGCAAAATAGAAAGATCGTACATGGTGAGGTGGAAAATAAGTTCCTGTATTTACTATAATCAGGAGGCTAAATGCAATCTTTTTCACAAGTGATGGGGCATGTCCATGAAATTTTTTTTCAGTATCTGAGATGACACCGTGGAACCGTGCTCCGTTCGAAACCTGCATGAAGTATTCACCACTTTGAACAGGTGGGACGTCGATTGAGTTTCGTTGGGAATGGAACACCATCAATATGATTTTAGTGGGATTAATGTGTAGGTTATTAGTTGACACCCTAAGTAATATTGTTTAGGTGGGTGCTAAGGTTAGACTGGAGTGTGGCAATTGATTTACTGGTTGTAAAGATGGTCGTGTCATCAGCGAAAGGTATGCACTTGGTGTTAGCAAGAATAGTGAGTAGGTCATTTGTAAACATCAAAAATAAAAGTGGGCCTAAAATTGATCCCTGTGGCACACCCACGTTAATTAGTCTCGATAATGAGAAATTGCAGTTAACCTGTACTGTTTGAGACCGGTTACTCAAGTAGTCTCGTCTAAAGTTCAGTGTAGGACCAGATATACCAAATGATTCCAGCTTAACAAGTAGTCACGGTTCGTCGTGTCGACTGGCTTCGTTAGATCGATGAATGCAGAACCCACAATTAGACCTCCGTCAATCCTTGCTTGATGCCTTGAGTTAAAGTAATAAGTGCCAGTTCGGTTGAATATCCTTGGCAAAATCCTAATTGCTGAGGAGACAAACGGTTCGATTTTTTAAGTAGCGTTACGTTACATAATTAGCGTTAAGTCGTTACAGGGTGATCGGGTGAAAAATTTTGGGCGAGGACTACATCACATTAAATACAATGCACTCTACGGTCATTCTCCGACGGCTCGTACCGGTTCTCGTGCCATGACGATGCAAACAAATTGTCTCACGTGCCGACTGACACCTTCCTCGAACTACCAACATTGGTTACCCGTCGTAGTTGCTTAGTGGAGTTGGGCATCTAAGCACGAGGCCGCAAAATCCAATCCTAGCCATGGCGGCCGTAACTTGATAGGGGCGAAAAGCGAAAACACCTGTCTACTTAGATTTCAGTGGACGGTGAAGAACCCCAGGTGGTCATAATTATAACGGCATCCCCCACTACCGCGTGCCTCATAATCAGATCGTGGTTTTGGCACGTAAAACCCTATAATTTATTATTTACCCTTCCTTAAGGATGTCCTTGAGAGTCGCACAACCCTTTGATACAAGTAAGTGTCACGAGTTGTGCGCGAGGTCTTTGAGTATTTGAGTAGCCATTTTGGCATTCGATATCTGCTGGCTACGCTGGCTATATTATATAGGCGGAACGGAAACAGGGTAGACAATATGGAGAACAGACAAATTCCGCATATATTATTGCACAATTATCTTAATTAATAGTCTTTCACGCACATCGATAACCGTGACAGGACAGTACTTTTACAACTAACTGGAAGTACTGTATATGTCATGCCCAAAGCTGTACCTGGCCCGGCGGCCAGTAAATGAGCGTAATATTGTGAGCAGCTTCCGCCATAGCATGTTAACGGACGGCTACACAGAGACAGTTTGTAATATTCTCGTGTCGTGCCTTTTGCCTCAAGGCGCAAAACCAACTCATACATGTGGCCATGTAAATAGTTACGCATATCTCGATTTGCAGCTGCTGCGGTAGCATATGAGTGTCGATAGCAAAGTGGCTGGGGAAATAATTGGGGGCCCCTTAACGAAATTGATAAGTCAAAATCAGAAGCCGTCCACGACTGCGTCTGTCGTAGACGCTGTGCGATGTTCGGACGTTAAGAATGTGTGCCTACTGAAGAAAGGCTGCTGCAGGCTGCGTCCGACGATTATGCCTTAGCTTGTTTACTCCTTATATAAAAAAAAGAGAAAAAAAAAGAGAACCGTGTCAAAAGCCCCGAGTCAATCGTCGCTCCTCACGACTAAACGCTCATAGGATGATAAGTCATTTCCAGGCGACGAGCAGCTACGCTTTATCAAGAACAGTGATAACTCCGGCGGGACAAGCATTGTGGCGAAGGTCAATGCGCAGGGATATATGTTCTAATTATTTTATTTTTGTTTTGTAGACGTCATCACGCGTCACCGCGGGAAGCTTGAAAAGTTTGAGGGAAGTACGCCACGTGGCGGCACTCACACGAACTAAACCCTCGTGCCCAGAAAAGCTGGATACCTTGAACATAATGCCACCTAGTTTCCCCGCAATCGCTGTCCTATAGTAGTAAGGTTTCCCTGCTTTGCCACGTGACCTCCCCTCACCATCGTATGAGACGTGCCTGTTCTCCGTTCTCTCTACAATTCTAGCTGCGTCCCATATCGACTGGCAGGTTATTATAACGGCGAGGGCTGCATTTTCTGCAGTGCTTTTTTGGGGGTCACGGATAATTACAGCTGTCAGAAGGCTAAAGTGGGGACGATTGCTCTGAACCACCCCACGACGCGGTGTGCCAGAAAGCAGAACGGCCAGCAGCAGCAGTGGGAAAGTATAAAAAGGAAGGAAAGCTCCACTTTAAAAAAAAATTCGGGGAACCCATCTCATGTAGAATGTCGAGGACGTATGTGCAATAAGCATCGCAAAGGTTGTAAGACTCGGCAGTGCAATCGCCAAAGCATGTCATCTAAAAAAGCGTGTAGTCTAGATTCCCTCTGCGCACACTGCGACATCTATTATCGCCGCCACGAAGTGTAGGCGTAAAAATTTAA
The DNA here is from genome assembly GCF_023375885.2 of Dermacentor andersoni. Classification (NCBI taxonomy): domain Eukaryota; kingdom Metazoa; phylum Arthropoda; class Arachnida; order Ixodida; family Ixodidae; genus Dermacentor; species Dermacentor andersoni. The sequence continues at coordinate 81,046,767 of NC_092822.1, forward strand.
GTGCTTCCACAGTAATTAATTAACGGCGTTAGCGTGCAGCGGGGATGCCACACTGCAAGGAACGTGAAGACACGGTCACTTTCTTCGATCTCCCCTGCAGGGCATACACGTGTTCGTGCTTGCATTTCCAGAATGTTCGTTCGCCATCTTCGTGGAGTAATTATCAGCCCCACTCTAACACCTTAGAACAGATAGTCCTGTCTTCTAGGCGATTCTACAAGCCGTTAGAACGAGAGTGGTCAATGACGTCTTTGTTCTGCCACCGCCCATAACATAATGTGTGTGGGATGCGGCTTCTCGTCGGCGATAAGGAATCTGTTTGTGTTGTGACTCGAAGTATTATGAAATACTGTGCAGAAATCGCACTCGTATAGAATGTTCAAGGCAAGCGCCATGACACTTTTAAATATGAAAGTCAGGAGAGATCCACTACTGTGTAACGCCTTTTGGTGAAGGATAGTTATAACAATAACAACCTCAAAGATAGCGAGGTAAGAGGGGTATAGGCTTAAGAAGGTATAGGTATATAGGTAAGGTATAGGTATAAGAAGGAAACATGGTGATATTATTATTTTGCCTTAGTTTCGCAAGAGAAAAAAAAAACACGCGATAGGAAGAAGACAGTATATTATACGGGGAAAGTTTGTTGTTTCCCTTCGAAAATTTGATAAAAGTTTATAGGGTACTGAAGTGAAGGTAGGGATGTGTGGTAACAGAACTACTACAGCCGAAGGCTTAAGAAACCAGCACCCGTGGACAAAGATTAAACATGCATTTGGTGCCGTGAAAAAAATCTATTGAGCGCCTATTCGGTAACAAGAAATTCCACCTTTTCGACATGATCACTTTGAATATAGATGTCTGGCTACCCATTTTTTTCGGAATGAATGGAAACGCAATTCAATTGGAAGGTCAGCGCCTGGAACACAACTGCCTCGCTTCGAGGGGCGCACTGCGAGAAGGGAAGTAGAGAGGGAAAGATAGGAAGGGTGGTGCTTGCCTTTCTCAGATGAAGCGGGAAGTCAGTTGGCCGCTGACGTCGCTGCCAATCGGACGCCGCCGAGCACGCTGTCTGCGCCCGCACGGTGTAAGTACCGCTTCAAATACCAGGATGAGTTTGGACAGGTGCCTTAACGTCACTTCTCTTCTCTCGCAGGCGACGGAGAAGATCTGGAAAATGAAAAAGGGCGCAAGAAGTCCGTAAGCCTTCGCCGTCAGGTATTGCTGCAGCAATTGCTCAAAAAGTAGGCATGGCTTGACGACTCTCACAGAAGCACCTGAAGCGACGTCGAGTACAGCGATGACAACGGCTGTGGGCCTTCTTTGCCCGTCGTCCCTGGCTCCGGCATGAAGCGTGCGCGAAATGATTGCGACGGTGAGGACACACATTTTTCGAACAAGTGTTTAGAGGATCATGGATGTGTCTTGCCCAATTCTGCAGATGGAGAGCCTGGGCCGTCCAAGCGCCCGAGAGTGGACGAGGAAGAGTGTTCTGATTCCTGTTTAGAGCCTAGCGGTAACCAGGACATTTACAGCTCACTGCAGCTCGAAGACGGTTATGACCCTTACCCAAAGAAAGTTGCGCCTTTCCCAGACTGGCTCGACAGTGAAGGAACGGTGTCTGATGAGCTGGTGCAAAAGCCTGATCTGTCTTTTCTTGATATCGAGTGCTTTTTGTGGGTGTTTTTGTCTCGTGCCATGCTTGTAGTGTAATATTTCCTGCGCTTCATTAAACATGTGTTTTATGTAGGTTTACAGTGCGGCCAGGGGATTGTAGGTAATATCGTACACGATCTTTTGTGATAGCGATATCGCTCTTGGTGCGTGCTGTTGTCCGCATTTATTTTTAGCTCGTCGTATCAAATGTTGCATGAAGGTGTTCATTACTCTATATATAGCTAAGTGGTAGCGGTATAATTATTGCGGCCGTGCTTCTGCACGCCGTGCGTAATTTGTCCGCTGGACATATTTGCATGGTGTTTATTTTTCAGAAATAGCATGACTGTAGCTACTTCAAAGAGGAAAGTGTTATTAATACTGTAATAAAAGCGTAAATGTTTTTCGTTTTATGTTTCATTCTCGTTAACACTCTTCTTTCAACTTTTATCACCATCTTCGGTTCTCGACACCAAGAAGCAATTTTCTGAAGGGCACTTTGCAGCAATACTTGATTTGATTTGGCATTAACTTCAGAGTTCGAAACAATCGTTGGCAAAAATTTTAATATGAACTGCAATACAATGTACAATATCGTTGATATATAGGATGATCAAAAGTGACCCTATCACCGAGCAGTGGAGTACTCCAGAATCCACCGTTCCTGATGCAGTTAGGCTGCTAGGAATTGAAACAAATTGTTTTCGGTGTGTTAGGAACGCTGTGTTCCATTCAGTTAGCTGATTATGTTTGAAAATATTATGCAATTGAGAGAGTAGATCATTGTGAGGAATTTTGGCAGATGCTTTTCAAAACTGCATGAGCATAGCGTCAATTTGTGCAGCATAGTTAACTGTCATTGCAAAATTGTGGATTGTTTGAATCAGCTGAGTACACGTAGCGAGTCCGTTTGTTAAACCATAATGATATTTCATGAAAAAATAATGATTCTCAAGATGTAGTATTTGATTATATGTAATGTGTTCGAGTAATCTGCAAGTTGTGGATGATAATAAAACCGGGCGATAATGTTGTTTCGCCTTCCACTTTTATGTAACGGTTTGATTCTCGATTTCACGCAGTAATTTGATAGTTCACCGTGGCATAATGATTTATTAAATAAAACGTGCAAATGTTTAGACACCCACTCGTCATAATTTTGAAGAAACGAATTTTGGTTGTTGTCTGGCCCCGGTGACTTCTTTACATTGAGTTTTAAAAGCATGTTGAAGAAACCTTGTTCGGAGATTAAGAGGTCTGGCATACGTGGCAAGAAGACATAAAAAAAAGTATGACAGCATCATCTTTAGTAAAATAGATTTGAAGTGGTCGTTAATTGAGTTAGACGTTAATTAATATCAGTTACCTGTTCCGCGTTAATTTCGAAGGTTCAAGTACAAGGATTTAGGCACAATAGTTCTCCAAACTTCTCCGGTGATCCTGTAATGAAACTAGTATATTATTCCCCGTAGTAACGTGTTCTTCCCGCTTCATTCTTAATTTCAGAGGACAGACCTGAAATGAATTTTCACAATACGAATCGTTGGAGCACGATTTTTCTCTTCTTAAGTCTCTTTAGCGGCCTCGGTCATTTCAGTTTCGCAATGGAAATTCACGCATTCTTAGTTTTAGTTTATTCACAATGTTTTGCACAAAACGCATACAGCTGTTCAACGTTTAAATGATTTCGAACCACTGGAAAAAGAAGCTGCACCCAGACACAAGCACTCGCGCTGTCCGATTTTAAGATCGCGCGCGGAAACGGACGACGGCTCGACGCGGATTCCGGTCAGCAAACACGAGCGCAGAATTCAAAATGCGCTGAGCTCCTCGACTTTGTGACGCAACGGGGGAGCACAAAAGTTTCTCCTTGAAACAATGGGAATAAAACGTAACATAATTGTAGGCTCTGCGGCTGGGGAATGTGCGATAGGATTCAGTGCCCAAATTAACAGCGCGGTACACACAGAGTTGCACATAGCCGTCGACCCAAAGTGAAATCCAAGAGGGTCATGGAAGTGTGGCAGGAGCCTAGTTTCATGTGCCAAGTAATCCAAGTTTGTGTGAACGAGGTTCATTCAACGGCGGCACGTAAGTTGCAGCACACGCTCAGTAATATAAGTTGGCGGAAATACGGCAAATATCCAATGTCAGATTGCCGTGATCCAAGTTAGCCCGACGATTGCGTTCCAATACGGTTCCGTTATATCACATAGCAGCGGGAAGCTGTGAACCGCTAGACCATAGACTATCCATCGATCCATGTTGGCGGGAAAACGCTAGAGACACAGACATAAAAGCAGGCAGCAATACCTACAGACATCACGTGGAAAGTGCTTGAAGTGCCCTAAAATGATAATCACAATAAAATTATAATAGCATTGAAACACGAACACTTGCGTCCGGCCCTCCCACGTCTCTAATCACTGTACAGGAGCAACTGTACATGTTGTCCTGCAAAGCTCACAGATCATTTCTACTACTGCATTCGCGTTGTCCCAATGTACGACGCAATGACGCCTATGTCAGGTACATATACCAACACGGACTATGATGTGATAACCAGCTTCGTGACAAGATGCGATGAACGCTTCTTCCTTCAAATATGGGAGGTGGCCGGTTCAAACACCTTGCGGTGTATATTGTGAACCCACTACCGGTGAAACCGTGATTACGTTCACCTGTGCTTGGCGTCTCTGCGCGGAGCGCGTAATGAGCCGCAGGGCGAATTAACCCTGGAGGTAGTTGATAATGGTGGAGGCTGTACGACACGGTGTCACTTTGATTCCGACTGCGGAGTCGTATCTCGGCAGAACAACGTGCGTGGCAATAATACGGGCAGGAGAGACTTGGGGTGGGAAAAGGTGTTAAGGGTTTGGTGTCGCGCAAATTACAAACGTCTCTGTTGGGAAAAAGACACGCAACAACAAAATAATTTGGCCCGCTGGTTCTCCAGAGCCCCGCCAGCGACACACAGGCCAAGTTTGCACGTTAACGTTGTAAACGCGGTCTGTTGTGGTGGTTCGGCAAACTAACCACTGCATACATTTCTTTTAATGCGTTAGCATTTTTTAGGGTGCTTCATTACAGCTGTATGGATGCATGTGTGCACACTTGTTACTTTGTTTGTTTTGGGCACATCTGAAGCCACGCGCCGGTTCGACGGCGGCGGCCTTTGTGCTAGATGCCAACAGTCTCATAGGGAAACGCGATGGAGTAGTCCCGCTCCAGTAACCGCCTGATACATAACGCGTTCCGATGATGGCAATTCGTTTCGTCGCTAAAGTAATTCGATATAAATGCATTACCGTGGACCTTCATGGCGTCGCACCGCATTTTTTAAGGCGAGATCATTAAATGGCTCTTGAGGCGGATAATGCGGTGTTGGCGTGACAACCATGCTCCAAAAAGGCTACGAATCTACGACCTTTTGGTTGAACTCCAACCTTGAATTGAATGCGCAGTTAATTAACCTCGAGTTAATTAAATCACTCGCACCCATGATATTTGGTGGGAGTCGAACCCACAACCTTCGGTGTTCAATAAGGCGAAGTTAATTAAGGCACTGTTAATTAAGGTAGAGTTAATTAGGACGCTCTAACCCACGCCATTTGGTGGAAGCCGAAGTGGAAGGCAAGAAACCCAGCTGGGGTGCTATGCAGGATGCGCCGACTTTCTCGTTCACCCGAGTTTTACCCGAGTTTGCTTGACGGCAGTCAGTGAACGGAGATAGCGTGAACCGCGCAAAGGCTGCAGGCAAAAAAATATGTAGACAAAAAGCCGCGTATGACAACATGAGCGCACCCTGCGCGGCACGCTGTTTCCACGTTTCAAGCGCAGACGGCTGCACAACGAAACGCGCCAGCGCCGCGTATTGTTATCAACGGAATATCGCAACTTAGCAATACCGTGACTGTCCCGCTGTCTGTCTGCAGACTTGCCGTGAGCCGCTTGCCACGCCTTTCCCGGGCGCGTCAAGGGCGTGCCTCCTCTTTCGGCAACTATCTTTATATCCTCGATCGAATGCGAACAGGGTACATGCCGCGCATTCTTGCACCTACGCTTTCGCTCAAACGAATACGTTAAAATACAACAAATAAAATAACGAACATTTTTATTTCTTTAAGTGTATGTTTTTCGTTTTGAATGCTAGAAATTTCCGATTACAAACGGAGATCGAGCAAATTATTAAATTTTGCACTTCTTGCCACGAGTGGCGACAGTGAGGCGAAAGCTTAGAAGCGGATACATTGAAGCGGGTCGCACGCACGAGGCAGTTCATGCGGTGAGAAGTCGCCTAGGGGCGCTACAGTGCTATTCTCAATAAAGTCAGTCATTCAATAAGGTCAGTCACTCTTTCTCTATTAGGGGAATAGAAACGCAGCGCCGCGGTACGACTGTTCATCGCAGGCGCTTTAAGGGTCCCGCTTTAGCAACTAAAAACTATGCACTAGTCACTGATACGGGAGGAACGGCTGTCGGTGCAAAATGGCAGTCCGTCGGCTCCGTGGTTGTGACACAGTTCAGGGAAAGTGTACTGTTTATCTTTGTGCGCGAAGCCTCTGCGATGCATTGCGAAGAATTGCGTGCTTCCCAGCGACACAATTCATCGCTTATCATCGCTTGCCCAGTGAAAGTGCCTCTGAGCGCATGTACTACGCAGTATTTCAGTGTTTTGTGCACTCCAAGGTGTTTGCGGATTACCTCTGCTGGAGCCAGCAGCGATCACAGATGGATATCGTAACGACACCGCAGCAATCGCATTTTGGCAGGTGAGGGCTCTTGTGTGCAGTTATGAAATGAGTCTTCGAACGGAGGAATGTGTTGGACCTGTCGAGTGCACAGTGCTTGTGATGAAGAAATGCCATTGCACTGGGTCTAGAAAAGCGAGCGATTCTCGGACGCCGATCGTGTTTACGACGCTGTGGCTCCGATACATCACCGATGACAGAGCAGCCATCTCAAACGACTGCTGCGATACGCACTCCTCAGCATCGTCGTCACCCTCGGCGCATCGACGCCTTGCAAGCAGCTACAGTGACGTGCCGATAATTATTTACTGTGCGCTACGTCGCCACAATGCAGGCAATGAAACCGTTCTGTGTAGCCATCTCAGCCCGAGAAGCCAGCGACAGTCAACGCTTTGTTTTTGATAGTAGTGCGCAGTATACATCACCGATGACAGTGTGTTGTGCGTTTTATGTCGGTGGTGAATATTGTTGATGCTTCTCGGCTCGGCACCGCGTCGCTGTTGCCGAAAGATAAGTTGGGCGTGGCCCAACCGTGGTGGGTGCGCGCACACGAGTTACATGCCTCGCGCGGGGCGTGACCTCTGGCTTTGATTGACAGGCGAACTCGTACTAAACTCGTACATCGCGAAACCCCCTCCGAGTTCAACTCGGGAACATGGCGGCGGCAGCAGCAGCCTGTGTTATTGCAGCCAGCGGCAGCAAGCGTCAGTATGACCGTCTGGACCCGTTCGCGTACATGACCGACGTGGAGTTTCAGCGTCATTTTGGCCTGTCGAAGACATCAGTGCGCTGGCTGTGTGACGAGCTAGGCGAAGACTCTCGTCTGTGGAGACAGCGTGGCGGGCTTCATTCGCTCACCGTTGAAGAGCAAGTCCTCTGCGCCCTCCGTTTCTACGGGACTGGGAGTTTTCAGGGAAGCGTCGGCGCCGAGCGTTACATGGAATGTCATCAAACTACTGTGAGCCGCAGTGTCAGAGATGTCTGATGCGCTTATTGATGCGGCAGTGCGGAAGCGGTGGCTGGCTTTCCCGAAGACTGCGGCTGAGCGGGCATTTATAAAAAGCGCTTCTTACTTCGCGGAAACATTACGAACGTAGTCGGGTGTGTCGACGCAACGTACGTAGGAATTAAGGTGCCTTCAATGTCAGCGTTACTGTGATTAGCATTGAAGCAATGTCTAGACGCACCATATTGCCAAATTTGTCACTTCTCTGTAGCCGACTTAAATTTTGTGTTTCCGACGTCACACATGCGGCAGCCTATGATACTGACTTTTTCACTGGTTGCTGACTTTTTACCGATTGTTCTACTTGTCTTTCAAGGTGCCTTCCAAATGGCTCACTTTTGGGGGGAAAGAGGTTAATGAAGTATAAATAGATAAATGGATATCACAAATTGTGTGAAGTACCCTGTGAATGCTAATCTCATAAAGAACTTGTTTTTTTTTATGAGAATACTTAGTACTTAGTACAACTTACTTAGTATGCATAATGCTGAATTTTGGTCATGCGTCATCTATCGGCCACACTATGAAACAGCAAGGCATTGCACAATTTGTTGCAGTGCGAGATGCGGATGTCGCACCAAGCCGGTTGTGCCTATGCATTTATGGCAAAATGAAAATGCATTGAGAATCTTAGTGTGCTGGCTTGCATGAAGAAAATACTTCAGAGTGTTTGCTGTTTTCACTGTTGGTGCATGTGCCAGTGGTTCAGTGTATTTCTTTTGGGGAGGGGGGCAGCATTATTCTGTATGGACAAATCGTATATTTTCGTCTCATAATAGGGCTCTAATTCTTCAGCAGTAGAACATTGCAGATCCAATGCTCTGCAGAACTCGGTGTGCGTGAACATGTCGTGAACCACCAAGGCAAAATTACAGATCGGGAGAAATGTGGTGCAGATGCCAATGAAAAGTGGGTCTTTAACCCGCCATGATAAAAATAAAGATTGCAGAGCGAATAGACCTTTTGTGCAGCTTTAGAGCAATGGTTACACAAACTGTGACATGCTCAAACGTGTAAAAGCTTGCCGCAGTGCCAAAGTAGGATGAGCGATATGCAGCATATTTTGGCATTGAACATGTCTTGTAAATGCTATTTTTATTGTAAGCCTCAAGCCTCGCTGTCACGCCTTTCCCTCCGGCACTTCCTTTACTGAAACACAGCACTTTCTATTGCTGTCATGATGATGATGGTAACGGCAGCAGTAAGGCTGGTTAATGCTTGCCCCTTTGATTCCTGCGAGTTTAGTGGTACAGAATATGCACGTGCATACACCTGTGCAGCAAAATTTTATGCTTGCAGTGATTTGTTGGAGAGCTAATTCATGTTGGGACATTTCGAAGATGTGCACCATTGTGGCTTAATAACTAGATCATTGGTGAGGTTGAAGACTCGTTGTATCGGTATAGAAGCTTGAAGCTGAATTGCACCACAATTCGACAGGACACAAAGAAGAGAAATACACACAGCAGAACACTCTGCTGTGTGTGTTACTCTTATTTGTGTGCCGTCGAATTGTTGCGCGGTCCAACTTCAAGTAGAGCATTGGGCCTCTTTTGTGCAGGACTGAGGAAGGGAAATACACACAGCAGAACGCACTGCTGTGTGTGTTACTCTTCTTTGTGTGCCGTCGAATTGTTGTGCGATCCAACTTCCAATAGAGCATTGGGCCTCTTTGGTGCAGGACCGAGGAAGTGTAAGCTATTCGACACCATGCCAGTGCCTTGCCGCACAATTATGGAAGTCTGAAGGTTTGCAAACAAAGCTTTGCTTTCAAATCCACCTGCTCATGTAATACAAGCACTGATCGAAAGAACCATCATACAGAAATAATGGTGAAATGAATGGCCTTTGAAAATTTGTATGTTGACCCTATTGACATAATAGGTGCCACAGCAAACTCGATAGTTGTACTGGACAGAGCACTTTGTTTCCTATGTGAAGCACAAGCTTTGATTACATGCTGTGCAGATAACCAAGCTCAGTTTGTTTTAACGTGGTACACAACATTCACTGTAATCTGTTTTTGATTGTAAAGTGCCAAACACCACCTCTTTTTCAAGGATGTCATGGGAATATTTGGTGAGAACTGTTTACAGCCCCTCATAATGGATGTATGGCCAGCCAGCTTTGCTTGGGTGCCTTTATAGATTTCTGTTCCTGATCATTATGTGCTATCAAGTTGCTAAAGTCTATGCAACCAGTGCAAGGCATTACGTGATTCTATAGTCGGATGCAACTTTAGGAGGCCGCAGAATCTGCACTTCAACGGCAGGTGAACACAAGCCTGCACCAATGGGCACACACTCTACACTGACGTCGTGCCGCTGGACGCACTAATACCCGCTCGTGGAGAGAGACTATTTCTTTAGACATGGAGGCAATCGGCTGCTGCGCTTTGGTCGTCTGGGTGGGGCCTCTCCTGTCTTGTGAAGTTGTATCCGACTAGAGGATGCCGCTTTTCATACAACACAAAAGGACAAAGTGTACAATTATTTGGCCTATGAAATGGATACATCACAAGTGAGCTATGCATGCGCTTAAGCTGTGTGAAAATTAGTACATGCAAATAGATGACATTGTTAAAGAATATGTGGCATCGAACATGCATGTAATGGCACGTTTAAATCGGGGAGTGTTGCATTCATGTGCACAGTCTATAGGTGGTAGCATTATTAAGGTCATGCCGTTTCCTGTCTTTTCATTGTGAAATACACACACCGTTCATCTTGTGGCTAATCAACACCCACTGTATTTTTGCACATAGAAAGAACAAACAGCACAATGACGTATATGCTGCATTAGTGTCTTTTTCATTTACACGGTCCAGGTTGTCTTATGTGTTTGCCCATTTTGAAGAGACGTCAAGTGCATGTTACAAGTGTCCCAATATGCACAGCACAATGTTTACTGCAATAATTTTGTTCATGCTCTTGAATAATAAACAAAATAATAAACTGAAAGCTCCTTTATAAGGTGTGTTCTGGGGGCTCGACTGGAAAGCAGTGAGTGCACTGATCCTACTGTTGCAGAGCAGCCCTCTGGAACTTGCCACACTCTCAAGAGCATGTGCCTGGCGCTCGCCTACTGCCACCAGGCGGTTGAGTGCCTCCAGCAGCAGAATGTGTTGCTGCAAAAAAAGTGGATTGTTGGAATGAATCAACCGCATACAAACCATTATTTACAAATAAAAATGCTCATTGCACTATAGGTACTAACTGCCCTTGACTGTGGAAGCCTTTAGTGTATGCATAATAAAACAATTTGTCGGGACAACATTGCTTTATTTTTCATAACGGGTTGTATTTTTCAGAGCCAATTGTAATGTTTATTAGTGTGCCAACAGCTCACGTGTCCTCGAACCTTTACGAGTCTCTACTGTCAGCACCACAAACCTATTTTTCTTCACTGCAAAATCAATGGTGCTCCCTACAATGCCGTCTTATGCGAGCTGATTGCATCCTATGCCTACAAACATCATATTTTTGTCCCATTACGCAATTTTCTACAATCCTCGGCTACAGTTCTCTTTCCTTGACATCCATTCTGTCACGCTTATGTAATCACCTGTTATAAATTGGCAACAAGTAATTGGAGATGTGCATGGCCTGCCCACCGATTCCATTTTTTTTTCTTAATCTCAACTAGCATATCAGTTGCTACGGTTTACTACGCCACTGTCTTCCTGCCTTAATGCTATCTCCAACAATTTTTGTTACTTCGCTTTCTGCACAGTCCTCGACTTCTCAAGTTTCTTTGTTAACCTCCAGGTTTATGTCCCATATTGCATAACCGGTAGAATGCAACGATTCTAAACATTTTTCAAGGATATCGGTAACGTGGCGATCACGATTCGGTAATGCCTCCCATGTGCTGTTCAATCCATCAAATTTTTGTATTAGTTTCCTGCTTTATGTCAGTACCTGCTATTAATATTTCACCTGGATAAAGATACTCTTCCATAGATTCTGCGGGCTGAATGTCACTGATTAACTTCTGTTATATCACTAAGTTAGTGAAGGTTACCTTTATCTTTTCCATATTTTCGCGGGCCCACGTACATGTAAAAGCACGAACACTCATTGGCTCTCAATGCCTTTTTTAGACTGCAGGACATTCAGTTCGTTACTACGAAAGCGACTTAATCCGTGCACTATTATTATGATAAATATGAAACAGTAGAAATATACTTATCTGCAGTTTGTCGATGCCTCCGTCACTGTGTTGGTTGCGAGATCCATCGTCGGCACCACCTCCTTGTCGCATCGTAACTATATCGGCTGTCTTCCTTTTGCACACACTATGCAATATTCGTGACGCTCGCAGTCACGCAGAGTGGAGGAACTCAGCGCACTCACAGAAGCAGCACCGGATAAGTTGTTTGTTCAGGATTGTGCCGTGAACAGTAAGTACGCGTTGCGATCTGTAAAATCGCCTAAGCTATTCGCAGTCTTTCGGGGTGCGCGGAAAGGTTGCTCACGGAGGAACAGAAATATCAAAGAAATAGTGGTCATCGTCGAGCCTGATCACTACGTCGCGCACTGCAAGCTCGTTGTACGACTTTGTTTACACTGGGCCTCTTCGGTGTTTAGCCGCCATGCTCGCCCGATGAATGTATGTGATGACGCCACCACAGCGTTCCCTCGTGGTATAATGCGAAGCGTACTAAATTACAAATTAGTCGAATACACATTCAGTGTACATCTTGTAAGCTTTAAAATGCTTTTAGACCACGTTAAACTAACTAATAATATTGTAATAAATGCATTTGTTTTATAACTCGCTTGTGCGTGTAATGCACTCGGTGGAACGACAAACAAGTGAAAGAAGGCGCGACCATGCACCGACGGTATGATCACGTGAGCCCCAGTTTGTCGACCGCCCAGAAGGCAACGCCCAAGGAATGATAGCCACCCAGAGTGAATCTAGATAAACCAATGAAACTGGAGACTTCTCGAAAGATAAACTGTGTCTCGGTACCATTTGTGCTTTCATCTTGGGGTGTCGCCAGAGCTCGTGAAGATCCCGAGTTTCGCCAAACTCGGCGCATCCTGCATAGCACCCCTGGTCAAAATTATTTCTGAACTGCCCACTGTCCCTCAGAACGCGCACTATCGAATTTGGGGGCATTAAACTTCACATTACTCTCTTCCCATGCTGCAAGAACAATCAGTGGTTCAATGGAGGTACTTGGTATAAATCCCTGTACCTCTCGCATGCTAAGCAAGTGCTCTACCTCCTGATGTACACCCGACTTTTTTTTTCGTGATTTTTATTTGAGGCACTCTTGACTACTGCGGGAAACAGGTAGACGAGCTAAGGAGTCTATTCGAGATGCACGGCAACAAAGACAAATACAATGAGCACCGTGGAGTTCCTCTTCATTCTTGAAATGCGCTCCTCAGGTCGCGGTAAATCTTCACAAGCAGCACTAAAATTGGGCTGAGGATAACTACTTTACCAATAGAGACTTCCCACCTTGACGAAATTTGATTTGTTCATGTAGATGTGTCATTTGGACGATCGTTTTAATAGAATGAGCTGCTGATGAAATTATTGGCTCGGTATATCGATCCACTATGGTTGTTTTCCACAGGCTATGGATTCCAATGACCATAAACACATCAAATGGTACGACAGAGAACGCGTGGAATTGCACTGGTATATTTGTCACTTCTTATTTTAATTTTTTTAATACAGCCATCATTATGCGGTGATTTTAGCAGGGTGAAACAAGTGTAATATATACAATAGTACCTACAGAAATTGCACAGTTTAATAAACTGTTATATTGGCGCGAGCCTCAAAAAAGGACTGACGACGTTTAATAAGGGACTGCTGGCTTCTGAAAAACAATGGTTGCGGAACGAGGCGGAGGTAAGCTTGGAAATGTCAGAAACGAAAGGTTAAACAGACAATTTAGTGGGTGGAAAAGGCATTATCAGAAGGCTCTCTGCAAACTGCCTCCGGTAAAATTATTGTCTGCAGGACGCGCCCGCACCAGGACACAGACCGCCCCCAGGGCCACCCGCCCATGCCCGCGCAGGCTTTCTCGAAACGTGCGTTTTATTGCATCACTTCACATGCGCTGATGTCTCCTCTGCCGGACGCCTGCCGCCTCGACTCGACGCCAGTGGTCTGGTAGGCAGGGTCGTGCGTAGTAAGGTGACCATAAGGCCCATGAGGGTGGTGCTCTGCAAAGTTCTAACACAGGGAGGGTGACATAAGGAGAATGATAACAGAGGTGAAGGGGAAGCAAAGAATAATGAGAATGAAGCATGCGGTTAGAGCCATCCAGCACGGGGAAGCCCCGCCATAGTTGGCTTAAACATTGTGGATGGCAATTCAGTCATGCAAAAGTAACGTGAAACAGTGAAACATGACAGAGACGGAGGACGGGGCTAGTGCGCATACGGGAAGAGCGGAAGAACAAAAAGCTGAAGAGGAAGAAAAAGAAAGAGTGATGAGGTGTACCAGCTGCAGCAGCAGGGCGAGTGATCGTTTTTATTGAATCAAGGCGGGATAAACATCAGGCAAAATATTTTCGAGGCGCAAGAGGGTTCGCAATTGCGACTCAACGTGCACGTTACACGTGCAGGGGCTCAAGTAATGTGTCTCATCCACACAAGGAGCACCGCACACGCACCGATCAGAGGTGCTAAGATGGAAGCGATGTGGATAGTATTGAAAATGTCCATGCCCAGTGAAGAAATGGGTCAAAAGACGGGTCGGGGGGAACCAGCGCGGAATCGCGTAGATACTACGGACCCATTTATAAAGACTAGTGCCTGTGCACTCCCGCTGCCAGTAGCAATAACAATGATGTTGAGGCGTTTTAAATAATCGAGTCCGGATCGATCGCACGGAAGCAAGACCCGAGCGAATGAGACCAGTGGCCGTCGCGGACGACGCTGCCGCGTCTGCCAGCTCATCTCCGTCCACGCCCCGGTGGCCAAGGACGTGGTAGAGGAGGACGTGGCGACCTGCGAGTTCTCCCGTACGAAAATGACTGTTGAGTAACCATTGATATATTGTTGGGGAATTGTTTAAACAACGGACTTCAACAAATTTTCAAAAGCAATTGAGTTCGCTCAACACTTGCACAACAATATTACCGTTGAGTGTTCTCAATAAACAATTTAATGGGTAATTTGTGCTGATTTTTGTAGTTGTTCTTTTGTTGTGTAGCAGTAATTAGGACTCGCATATGAAAACATTCCAAAAATGTAATGCGAAGCGTTCCAACCTCATTCCTGTCACTTTGCGGCAGGGAGGTTCTTCTTTCGCCTCGTTTTCATAAAAAGAAAATAATGAGTGACCGATGGGGTGGCATTGAACGTCGGCCGTCGAACCCGGTGCTCTAACCATTAGGCCACGAACGAGCGCATGCTCCTCTCGTTGGAAAGCCAGTAAGTTCTGAAATGCTTGGCGCGTGCGCAGCGTGCCACTTCTTCGTGGTGTCGCTACAGCTGGGGCTTTCAAGCGCCTATCTCCGGGACCGCCCCACTTTCGTAGCCGTTTTCGCTCTGTAAAAACTGCAGCGTTAGACTAGCTTCATGACCGCCCAAGTTGATAACGATTTATTTCTTCGCCAGTGTACAAATGCCATCGTCGTTTTAACATACACTAGATGACATAGCAATTGGTACGATCCAAAATGAGCACGTTTCGGGGAGCAGAAGAATGCGAAGTTCACTCGCAAACACGGTGACTGCGCGCATGTGGAGTTCCCCAAAAGTAGACACGGCGGCAGCGAGGCCGGCGATAAGACAGGCGCCGACACGCGACGACGCTACCTTCGAGCATCCGACGCGCTGTGGGAACCGTAGGATGCAAGCGGCGCACACGCTGCAAACATACACGTGAGAGATCTTCGAATTTCCTGCGACGCACCCTCTGTCCGGAAAGTAAATATAGCTTTTTTTATCCAACGGCCGTGGTACTAGAGATCAAACACCGAACACGCTTTGAGATCGCAGCGCGCAGCCGCTATAACCATTGACTTCGAAGAGCTTCTGATTCAGAAACAGCCGCAACAGTATCGCAGGTAATCGCTGAATCTGCGGCTGCTCTCAACTCTCGCCTTGCAAGAAGCATGCGATTTATTTGAGCCTCGCCGAACTGTCGTCCTCTCGTCTCCCAAGCCTGCAGGACAGGTCCCGTATGTTCAGTTAAATAGAAGAACACCAAAGGGAAATGAAAGAAATACAGGTAACGGACTCTTGTCATACCTTACTTGTCACCTCGTTATCTGCAAAGGTGCTACGAACTATTCAAGTAGCGTTAATTTTGTAAACATAATAAAATTAGTAGTAATTTTTATTTCTAGGTGGCGCTACCAACGTCAAGGTAGCGTTCGGGTGTGTGTGCGCGCGTACGCGGTTGCAACCGTTGTAGCTTTCTTTTGAGCACACTTTTGCAACAGTACACATCGCTACCGCTAATTTCGTTGTCGCATATTTTGGTCGTAGTATTTATTGTTTACGCTACAAATTAGGTTGTTCTCAAAACTTTATGAAGGTTAGTGGATGAAAAATTATTACTGATTAATTAGTGGTTTCTCTGTGTGGTTATTTTGTGTTTAAAAGGTTTCTATAACTCCATACAATAGTGAAGCTGTGAACGGGTTTCGGACTCAGTTAGTTGGTTGCCGTTGTGTCATGGTTGTGTGGTGGTTCACGCCTCGTGCTTTTTGATGAAAGTATTCTTTCTTTTCGGACATCATGACGCACATTTTAATGAAATGCTTTAACGACGATAAGTGGGACGTTTATCCGTTGAAGTCGTTGGCTGACCCAGCTACTAGTCTTCGACTGGTGTGCGAGCCTGGATGTTTTGATGAGTTGCGCGGCAGAGGTCATGATGCCTGTTCGAGAGAAGGCACCCAGAAACAGTCGCAGCCGAACTTCTGCAGATAGGTAAGTAATCCCGTTTTCTTGGGCACGTAGCCTTTTTTTCTATTTTGACATTGAGAAGCGTGAGATGTTAAGCACACCGTTGACTTTCTTCAAGCAAACCGTATGCCCCGGAGCGAAAGCGCGTGATACTAACGCTCGCTGCCGCCGTCACTTCGTTTGAAGCAATAGTAGACGAAGAGGCAGCGGCGCCCTACGTGCGTAAAATAGCATTGCTTCATTTGTTACTGTCTAATAACGTTTCCTTACTTTATATGAGAGAACACAATTGGAACATGAGGATCAGCTTCTCTGAGCAGTGATAATTTTGCACAGTGGCCACGCCATCTTTCATAGGGGCTCACGTGGGCCGTCTAAGCGGTTGTTATCGCGTTTGGATACGTGAGAGGCGCGCTGCCTTTCAAGGTATTTAGGCAGACACTACGAGCTTTGGAGAACCGCGACAAATAATTCTGCAGCAGGTGTGCAGCTGTGCTACTTTTGTACCACACTCTTACCGGGAGGCGGTGTTGCACGTCACGCTTACGCATTTCGTAACTATGGCGGCCGCCGTGGCAATTTGGGGCTCGAGCTCGTAGATACGATCCCTGCAGCGGCCGCATTCCAAAGGAGCGGAATGCAAAAACTCTCGTGCATTGTGCATTGTATGCACGTAAAAATTTCCAGGAAGTCAAAATTAATACGGAGTCCCCAACTACGACCTGCCTCATAATCAGATCGTTGGTTCCGCACGTAGGACATCATAATTATTTTTTAAAAATGCGTAGTGGCTCATCGTGTACCATATGGTTAGTGTGATCACCTTTTGTGCCGTAGCGGTTAAACGCGCCTCGATTTAGGTGGCGCCTAAAGATGCGGCGCACTGCAACATATATTTCGCCTCTTTGGGATTTGCAGAGAACGGCCAACCGATAAGTCGCAGCTTCCGCGCGGTGACTGTACACGGATACACAGCGCAAATGAACAAAGGTGTGGTGACGACGTCGGCAAAGAACACAGCTGCCCACAGGCTCGCCTTATCGCCTATCACCGCCAAAAGTACCGCAGTAAGCATCTTTATCTAGCGCGGCGCGTTTCCATTTAAGGCGTACTGTACAATTTTAATTGGCGATAACCGAAACATGCCACCGTTCTCGAGATCTGCTGCCTCTTTGAGCTGGACCGATCCGAATGTGCGTTGCTTGCAGAAGCGAAAGGAGCGCCACTGGGCGCGTTGTCGCCTCGAGCGCCGTTTGCGCGGTGAAGAATGATGCGTGCATGAAGCTAGCTCACTGCGCAGACGCTACCGCGCAAAACGCGCAAGGGCGTGTACGCGACGTTCTGCACACACATCGCGTGGGATGATCGGAGACACGCCGGAGCAGCTAGCTTCAAAGAAGCGGTGCATGTATCTTTAGGTGATTCCTGCAGCTGGACTTCTACCCAAAGATACCATATCTGCTTGGTATCGGCTATGCGCTGTCGCGTGGTCTTTGGTTCTGCGAGACAGCCGGGAATATTTCTCCCCGCTGTGAAACATCGCTGGGCGTGTCTTAGCTAACATTTACCGTAGCAACCCATTTCTTCCCTTTCTAGACAGCACTCGTCAAGAGTCGCAAATTTTTACTGGCCAGTATAGTGTGTACTTCTATTTTGTGCGTAGTTATGTGCAGTGTGTTGCAGATTCTGAATCCGCGCAATCCGCCCTTCTCGCAGGTTACGCATGCAGCAAATGCCCATATCTAAAGTGTTCTACGTCAAGAGCAGCTTGGCGTCGTGCAAGAGACACCCGTTGATATGTGGCTGATTCACTAGCAAGCTCGCATCTCTGTTGCCACTCTCCATCAAGTAGGATTTTCAACTATTTTTGTGCTGCTCTGTGGTGTACTAGCTGCCGCATGGACGCTGTGAAGGCTTACTTTCGATTTGCTTTGGCTTTTAGTAGTAAAGGATGGACTACCTTTTGAGGGGATGTATTTCCTTTTGCTTGGGAGAATGTTTACCAGCCTAACCAAGTGATACGTGCTCACTGAAAACAGCAGCGCGAACAGATGCGGACGACGGACAACGAAATAGGTAGGAGCACACACGAGCGCAAGTTCAACTAAGTTTATTTTTGAAGACGCTGGTCAACTTGACAAAGGTAAAGAGCCGTGCATGCATGGCAGAAACAGCCACGAGCGACACGAAAAGAAAGTATGAAAAATCCTTGTCATGTAGAATAAACGTGCGTGAAAAACGAGAACTATCGGACAACTCTTTCGAAAAAGCGAAATATTTTTCCGATGAGTGATACTGCCCAACGAGAAATACTCTTGAGAACTGCAAGTCTTTCCCACTAAGGGCAACAGATAATTTGGTTATGCATTTCTTTCGTTTGTGATCAATAAATATTGCTTCTGGAACTCGTCTGGTGTTGAGGTATAGAGCAGAAAGAACGGTTGTTTCATCCCAAAGACCAGAACACAAGAGGACTTATGGAAGAATTATTTATTGATCCCAAAGAAAAATTCATAAGCAAGATTTCTGTGACCCTTAGTGGGATAGAGTTGCTGCAGTATTTCTCGTTAATAAAACTTACAGGACTAACCTTTCAGTGTTCATGTGTTTTTTGTTTTTGACGCACATGTTTGTAATACAGGATATGTCTTTCGGTCCTTTTTTGTTGTGCCGGGCTGTTTCTGCTGCACATCCATGGCTTTTTCTTTGTGAAGTTGGCCAATGTGTTTAAAATCTTTGTCTTTACGAATAAAGTTCTAGTTGAGTCAGCGCTCATGTGTGTTCCTACCTTAATTCACCCTTCTCGTCTCTGTTTGGGTGGTTGTCCAATATAAAAATACACCGCATTGGCGAAGTGTCCATAGAATTGATAGATGAAGTATTTGCGCTGTTTATTTCAGGAAGAACGCTATGGTGTCTTCTCTGATTTTAACACTGATGTACATTTTTCTTGTTCAACTTCAAGGAGTCCCCTGAGGAAGCCAATAAGAGTGATGGTAACTTCATTTGTGTAAGATTTATGAATTTCATCCATTCAAGGCATGACATGTCACATGCCTGTAGGTATGCAAGTATTCGTACTTTTTAAACATACTAAGCTCTACTTTTCGGTTCTCATGACGCTGCTTTGTACTGTGCTGCATTCTCCAGGCGCAGGAACCTTCTTTTATGCCGTGAGTGCATGTGTTCTTTCTGTATATATTGGAGAAAAAATTGTCTTGAGCTTAATTATGCATGTGTATCACTTGTAATTTTTTTCAACACGGGTGCTGTATCTCCCTCCGTCTTTGTTACTGCTTTGTCCCAATTATTATGCCAATGTTATGTATTTTATGCCATAAAATTTTGGTAGCATTTTGATAACAATTTACCTGCGCAATTGAGATCAATGGTTTTTCGGATACGCATTTATTTGCGTTTTTCACTGTCTCACCAATCTGGCTGTCCAGTCATTGAAACCTTTTCCCATCCTTTATGACTATTTCTGGGGTACTTGATACTGCAAGTGCAGGTGACCATCTATTTGGCTATTTGGAATTGTGTTAGCCGTGTGTTACTTCCACTTTTCTGTGCTAAATGATTCTTTTTCTCTTGTCGTTCAAGGTATTAGCCTTGCCTTATCTCTTTATTGACTGAGGTACCAGTTAGTTGCTGGGTATAGTGAAAAAGGCCCCAAAAAGCGCTCTAATTAGCTTTGTGCAAGTCCAGAAAAATTAACTGAAAATGAGCTCACTAAATTGAGGAAATACCACCAACAAACTCTTCTTTACCTCAATTTAACATAATCAAATGGTGTACTGTTCTTGCAAACCTGGCTCGTCAGAAACACGATTCAGATGTTCACCATGCCGGACAACTTTCTAAATGATGTCTCATCAATTAATAGCTAAGTTGAGTGATGTTTTTCTATAAAATAATTGGGTAACATGAAAATATATACATCTCGAAGACAAAAAGCTCAGACAAGTCTACTTTGGTACTTCATTAAATTTTAATCGTGGTGAAAGACGTGTGCTAAAGCTTGTATATATTTACGGGAAGTCATTTGTTTCAATTCTGTTATTTTGCCTTCTCACAGTCAGCCGTAACTGTTCCTGTGATGGGTTAGCGTGCGAAACATTTTAATGTAATGGATCCAGATGTCTTGTGTGTATTCACACCCAAGCAACTTCAAGTGTTCATGTGTTCAAAGTTGGTTGTTAAAGGAAATGCTTAAGACCTGCCTTGTTGAGTCGCTTTGCCTTCTAGTCATAAACTTAAGTCGCAAATGAAGACCACAATGATCGTTTTGATTGAATTCATATGTATAGGTTTTTTCAGATGTATTTACACTGTTAAGAGTGCTGTAGGTGCTAGCCTAAGTCTCCAGGTTCGATGTAGTGGTGCCTTATGTACTGTAATAATGTTTCATGGGCACGCATCTCTAGTGTAAACAAAGGTACTTCAAATTGATCAGTCTCTTCTTTGCTTTCGTTTGTGTTCGTGAAAGTTATGAGCAGGCACCGGGGCATGCAAGTGTGAATAGCAAAGCAATTTCAGTATATGAATAAAAATCCACTAGCCCAACGAAATGTCAATGACATTTCAATGGCGACTTCTGAAATCTCAATGCCATCTCAACTGGGCCACAATGTACTTTTCAGTGCTGTGACAACAGCAACTCAACAGGTCAACAGAACTACCACAACGTCAGTTCAATGCAGCATCAATGGTAACCCAACAACCGTTCAACAAAATGAACAAAACGAGCCGTCTAAGCGCAATAGAATTTAAATGGTAACTTAACAATTATTCAACATTGAGACACCCAATGGTGTTTCAATTAAATTTCAGTGGCCAATATTCAAGACCACTCAACAGTCAGCCCAACAATTCTCCAATAAAATTTCCACAATTCCTCAACGAAAAACTCAACATTGACCAATGATAATTCAATGCCTTTTCAATAATTTTGTGTACGGGCTTGGGAATGCAGGATTCTTTGAAATTGCCAAATTTGTTCTTCCGCGATAGAAAGGTGCGAAAACGCCATCAAAATAGACAGGCAATCAGTACATGTGTGCGCCGCAGCCTTTCCGCGGAATTTCGCAATGAAGGCCAGAGCTTCTGCAAAAGCGATGGTCTCAGCACAGTACGCGCTTGTGGCGTTTTCCACGCTTCTGCACTGCGAGGAGCCGGCAGCGCGGGTCGAATGCAACATACGCTGCACCCGCCGTGGCACCCGTGAAGGCGCCGTCGGTGAACAGATCGTAGGCAGGCGAGGACAAAATAATGGCAGCCTGGCCGGGCATCAAGTGCTCGAAAGAAAAGCGACATGCCGCGCGAGGATGACGCGACCATTGGTCAAAGGGACGCGCGAAGGGGTTCGGATAAAATGTGTCCTGGCGTTAATGAGTTATTTGGCGGAGCGCAAAGATGGAAAATTCCGCCGACAACCCATCCAGCTCCACATTCAGCGGTGGACAGTTCGCAAGAATATCCAGCGCCGTGGTGCGCGGGGTATGATATGCGCCAGTCAAAGCTACAAGAACGGAGCGCTGCACAGACAACAAGCGGGTGGTTAAGTAAGACGATGGAAACACCGGCCACAACACCGGAGACTTGTATGCAATCACTGGAAGCAGAACCTGTCTATACAGACGCCGTACAAGCACGGGACGTATCGAGAAGTGCATGCGTAGAAACTTGAGAGATCACGAAAGCAATACCTCGGTGTTGGTCCTAATAAAGTCAACATGGGCATGGAAATTAAGTTTCTCGTCAAAGACCACGCCGAGAATTTTAATATGGTCTTTGTGTTTTAGGTAAGCACCGTTCAATATAGTGGACGGACGTCGCTTAAAAGTGCCATTCTGTTCATTGTTGAAGAATACGAAATCAGATATTCGATGACTAATTTTGACCTTGTTTTGCCTGGCCCAAACGTGAACCAAAGTGAGTACAGATTTTGCCAGAGCGTGTAATTGCAAGCGCGAGGAACTGGAAACGAGAACGATGGTGTCATTAGCTTGCGCCTGGATGTGAACCTTTTGTGGAAGTGGGAGGACTAGCAGGGACTGAACGACCAAATTCCACAACAAAGGGCTAATCGGCGATCCCTGGGGACTTCCAGCGTCTCCCGCATTTGCACGAAACACAGTCCGGCGGCCTTCAGGAATGACTGAAGTATATATATATATATATATATATATATGGTAGAAATTCGCAAGGCAATGGTGCTGACGCACAAAAAACAGGACTGAATCATGCCACACGCTCGCGAACGCGCCGGTGAAGTCAAGCGAAATTAAGACTGTTGGCGTTTTAAGCACGCGGAAGTGTTGTTTAAGTTCGTACAGGGCAGAGGTGCACTCCGCGCATGCGTGAAGCCGTATTGATGGGCGTGAAGGAGTTTGTGTGAATGCAAAAAATAATAAAGCCAGGAATTTAGCAGGCGTTCCAATATTGCTACACGTGTGTGATATTTGATTGTTTGAACGAGGCGCGTGCACGCCATCACTCGAGAAAAGAGGAGGGAGAACGAACTGGGATCGGCGCAGTGAATCTAACTGGTCAGCGCTGCAACCGCTGTTGTAAATATAACCTGTAAATAGCGGCCCTTCTTACTGACTTGTCCTTCGCATAACATTGTGTTGGAGGTGGAATGTTCCCCGTCCTCGCCACGGAGCTCCGAAGCGGTGGCACCGTCGTCTTCTCAGCCATGGCTTCCGATGGAACTACCCTGTCGCTACCTACACCTACGGCGCCAAACACAACGTACGTCAAGGTTCCTTGTCTCCGTGATCCTGGGCCATTATCCGCCCAAAATGACCTTGACGTCGACGACTGGCTCAGCATGTATGAGCCTGTTAACTAAAGCCACCACTGGGACCCTACCATCATGCTTGCCAATGTGATCTTTTATCTACACGGGACACCACGTATCTGGTTTCACACCCATGATGTCGAGCTCTCCAGCTGGGAGGCTTCGCAACCTATTTGGAAACCCGTCAGGACGCCAACAGGCTGCGCGAAAAGAGCTTGCCACCCGTGTCCAGTCGTCGA
This sequence comes from Dermacentor andersoni, assembly GCF_023375885.2. Taxonomy (NCBI): domain Eukaryota; kingdom Metazoa; phylum Arthropoda; class Arachnida; order Ixodida; family Ixodidae; genus Dermacentor; species Dermacentor andersoni. Next base: position 81,070,115 of record NC_092822.1, read on the forward strand.
CCGAATTGTATGTCTCCTACATACAGGATGTTGTCGCGCTTTGCCGGAAAGTCGACGAGCACATGACCGAGGTTGACATGGTGGGCCATATCTTAACGGCATCGCGGACCATGCCTTCAATTCGCTCGTCTATAACGACGTTTCTACCGTCGACGCCTTTGTCTAAGAATGCCCCCGCCCCGAGGTAGCCAAAAGCCGCCGCGTCGTCCCACAGTTTTCCCGACTCCCAAACACACCTGCCACGTCCTCCTGCTCCGCGCGTACCGGCACACGACCATTTCAAGAGAACGTCACACGCATCGTTCCGCGTGAGATTGAAGCGGCCAGTCCGGCCCCCCCTTCATCCGCGACCCCTTGACGGTACATTTGATCAAGCGGCCCCACTATTTCCCTTATTCAAGCATTTGCGGGGCAGAAAACTGCAAACCTTCGCATGCCTACCGCCTTCCCTGTCTGCCGATCTGATTCGGCACCCATTTCCATGTCCACAACTTGTAATTACAGTATTTCGCTCCCAGGCCACGCAATCCTGGTGAATTGTGAACCCCAGGCGACAAACCGATCGGCTTCCGCTGCCACCGCGTTGTTCATGTATCCCGCCACTGCCGCACCACCTGGATGCCACCGTACTACAGCTCATATCCTGCTTTTCGCCAATAAGCCGACGCTCGGCGTTATTCGCCTTGCCTTCTGTACACTGATTCTGATGTTCCTGACAGCCGCTCCTCCGTGCGATCGCCGGCGCTCCCCGTCACACCAACCTCGCCGCTTTTGCTCGCCAAACCGGCGGATGGAAAAGTAGGCCATGCAGCTCTTGCAGGTAGTGCTGCATCACGTTCGTCCTGTCCAAATCCTCCGTTGACGCTCCTCACCAACACGAACCTAGGGCGCTATAACTTAAAGCTATTCCAAACTTTTCTATTCCAATTCTGCAATCAGCCCACCGCGATTGGTTAAAAACATTTATGGACCACTCCCACTTCACCTGTCTTTCACGCGACGTCAGGAAAACCGCGATATCTACCCATCTGATATGACATGCACACACTGGTTATGTATAATTCGATCGAACAAAACAGAGATATTTATTTCTCATTCGACGCCTCATTGCCATTAGCCTTCCGCTATCGGTCAAAAGTTTTCGGGCTGCACCCACTTCACCAGTCTTTCACGTGACGTAACAAAACCGCAAAAGCTTACCGCGTCAAAAAAACGCGTATGCGCGAAAGATGCAATTGTATGCCGAACAAAATTGAATTTTCTTCTGAATAGCCGCAGGCTGCCCCGTTCCGAAATGAATAAGAGACGGCTGCCGCCGATCGCTCCGGTACTGGCTACTCGCCCCTGCCGGAGAGCATGGGTTTATTTCCGTGTAATAAAACTTCTGCGTGGCCGTGTAACGTTTTGAAGAACTTTCGGCACGTTTACGACCTCGTTCTGCCAACTCTGCTGAGGATCCGTTTTAGCATCGTTATTAAAGGCCGATCCACACGACGGACCAAGTCCACGGGCCGATTGGTCACGTGATGTGATGTCACGGTCCGTCGCGGTTTGGTCCAGCGCAGAACACATCCACACGGCGGACCGCCATAGCAGACGGCAGAGCAGACCAACCAGGTACACTCTCGGCCAGGATGTTATCATTGTTATAATTCCGGCTCGAGTCCCACAAAGCCGGGAACTGCTCGACGAGGGATACAACATAAAAAACCTCCTCGTCACTCCAAGAGGACACGGTGTTTAAAAAATATATATGCTGCACGCACGTGTAGGCGGAACAGCGGACATGAAACGACTGGCTTTTGTTGAGCCGAAAACTAGATTGAATTTGGCTGAAGGCACTCAGTTGCCGGACAACATTCGTTGGCTACGCCAAAATCGCTGTGCTTTGCATGCGGTCCGCCGCCAAAACTGAAGCGGGAAAAGCCTCGGCGATTTGTTGGACCGTGAGGGCCGCGGTCCTCACGGCGGTAAGCACGAACTGGTGACGTCCTATCATGTGATGCGCGGACCGCGGCCCAAAAGAGCAATTTGGTCCGTCGTGTGGATCGGCCTTAAGCTTCCGTTACATGCCGCCGCGATTGTTGACGAGCCACCGCAAGCTAAGTAAGAGAAAGCGGACCAATCGCAGACGCCGGCACTACCCTTCTCATGCGGTTATCGATATTCAGTGCAGTGGCTCGGCCCCATGAAATCCCTCTCCACTTGAACATGCTCCTCGCCTCTTGTGAGCCAATTGGATAAGATAAGCCGTTCTGTGCAGGCAACGTTAATCGTTTTTGAAGCAAACAAAAGTGACCTCCTATGAAGGAGGGGAGCATTTGATCGGTCTGTTCAGACAACCCTGCGGGTGACCGCCCGATGCTTGCGTCGGCGGTTACGGAAATTTGACGTCAGGAGATTGGAATAAAAACATATTGGAATGGTTTTACGTTATACGGCCCCTAATTGAAGTAGACGTAAGCCCCGTTTACATGAATGCGACAGTGGCGCATCGCATTTCCAAGCGCATTTGCCACGCCGTTTACATGTAGCGCATTAACTCTCGCGAGAACGTAGCGCCACATGGTGCCGTATGAGGGAAGTGCAGCCGACTTCCGGTGTAACTGTTTTCCGGTAGTGGGCCGAGCGCACGTTGGTGGCTGACTGCCGAGTGTACCGACTACCGAGAGCCTGACCATAGAGAAAGGAATAGAACAAGAGCGGACACTCGGCGAAAATTGGAAACAGGAAACACGTCACGGTATAATATTAGCGTCGAGGAATTGGGGCCGCGAGCATCGAAAAAAAAAAGCAGAATGTGAAATGAGATTAACAGAAATTGTTTTATTTTTTTTATTCTTTCCCGCAAAAAGTAAAAATATCTGCGTATAAATTAAATTAAACTTTGCGGCTTACTTCCGTTGCCTAGCGACAGGCGAACCGGCGAATGACGCGGCAGATGTTTGCGTCATTCGTCAGACACACCGCCGAAGCGAGAGAGACCGGCCGCGCATCTGAGCGTTGGACTGTTCGGGCACCCTGTCTGTCTGTTCTATATTGAGATTTAGCCTGGTTTGGTGGCCTCCTGGCGAATTATTGTGTTCTTTCGGAACTTCGACATGGCAGCACTGCACTATTGGACTACGGCAAGGTGAGAAACTTTGTTCGACAGTCTGCGACGCACTTCGAGCAATTAGGCTTACTGCCCGGCACCTAGGCTAGACTTGTGACGCAGTTAACGAAAAACAGCGTGGCCGTCGTGGAGCAGTTAATTTTAATTAATGAATCGTACTGGGAGATGTTTGCGACGCTTCCTATAAGCCCCAATATTATTTTAACTAATTTCGGTAGTTTTTGGGCACGCTAGTCGCACAGGGTGCTGTGACGCAGTTTCGCGTGTACTGAATTTTACTGCGACAAGTTTTGGCGCTTTCTCTGACTGCCAACATTATTCAAACTAATTTCATTACTTTTTGGGCTACCTGTCGAGCGCGGTGGGCGCGCCTGGAGCTGTGACCCGGTTAGCGAAAATCAGCTCGGCCGTAGTGCGTGGTTTCGCGCTTTAATGCACTGACAAGTTCATGGCGCTTTTCTTTCTCTGACGCCCCACATTGTTGAAAATTATTTTCGGTACTTTTATGTTATGAGGCCCGCTCGCCGCGCCTGTTGTGACGCAGCGAAAAGCAGCTCGGCCGTGGTGACAAAGTTAGTTTGGCGCGTACTGAATCTTACTGCGACAAGTTTGTGGCAATTTTTATGTTCCCGCAACAATTTAAGCCTTCTTTAGGTACCCACGTTTGTCGAAAACGCGACGAGCAATCGTCAAGAGTGATAACACGGGAGTGCGTTGCTTGCGCCTTCTTCTTTGTCCTCCGTCTTTTTAGCGCCTTCACTTCAGAAATCATGCTTAACCAACACGCCCAACTATCCATCCTTGCGCCTGCAGAACGCACAAGAGATAAGCCAAGGAGCTCAAACGCCAGGAACTAGTAACTCGAAAATTCTGTCTTCTGAACGGCATCCACGCATTTTGTCTTGAGTGCGAGTAGAAGGAATTCTGCGAGCGTCCAGCATGCTCTGGTGGAGAGCCTGTGTTGTGGCCACCTCTGTGTATTCGTAGCGTACTATCGCGTAGGTTGTAGCCAAGTTCGCGAAACGCGCCGTTGCCCGCGCATTCGTGCTATTAAAGTGCAGGAAATAAGTATTAGGAAGAGGGGAATGTGTTTGTGGTATGTATGGTATTGCTTGGGATGGAGTCGGGTATTTTCTACGCCGTATGTGTAAATACGAACTGCTTTTGTTTGTAATGCCGCCCACTCACCACTTTCGCACGCTTCGCCTCTACAGGCATTATTCTTACATGTTAATACTAATATAACGCTTGTAATTTTTTCATCTCACGTCGTCTGGTGGAGCTTCCTGCGTAAACTACTGCTGCTTACCTAGTGCCACAACGTTGGATGAATGCACAAAAAGCCCGCGACGAGCATTTACAAAGAATAATATAAACATTCATTTTTCCTCATTTCACAAGGTGTCTTGCGTCTTTATGAAATTGCACGTGCCTCATATTCAATGGAGGCTTGTGAAGATCATTCGCAATCACTTTTACTTAATAAAATGATCTGCAAATAAGTATTTAATAAATAAAAAAAATATATAAATAAACATTTGCTGCAAAAGCAAGAAAAAAAAGGAGTCGGCGTGACGCGCACCATATAGTATTCAAAACGCGCGCGCACAAAACCGAAACCGGAAATGTGCTTCAGGTTTTAACGCCCACGGCTTGGTGCGCTGCAGTCAATTCGGCCGCTGGGCTCTATGGGTGTGTCCGCTCTTGTTGTATTCCTTTCTGTATGGCCTGACGCTTGTGCAAAATGCTAGGGGATGCAGTGTTCCGTCTCCACCTTATGCTACTTTTGTCGGCATGGGCTAACTTTCACGTCATCTTGTACGCTGTCCCCGCAGGGGCGTCTGCGCAAGCAGGCGTTTGGTGTGGCGACACCACGTACCCGAGCACACGAGGGTTGGACCCACCCGCGTGTAGCCGTGCGCGGCTTAGCCGTGTCTGGGGAAAAGGGGATCCTGGGGGTTGTGCCGAAGCTGGGTGTTTGGACCTTTACGGCCCCCCGGCGGAGGCAACACACCTCTTCGGCCTCGGCTTCACATAGACGGCACCTCCAGACTGACCCACCAGGAGGAAATCGGCAGTCGCCTTTTCCTGTCTCTCTCTTCCTACAACCTTCGTCTTTCCCTTACTTTCCACCTTTCCTGTCTCCTTCTCTCTTCCATTTACTTCCTTCTTCTTGGCGGCAAGGGTTAACCATGTGCGGCTATCCAACCTTGGGTACACCATATTCGGTTATAGTGACGGCGTACGGCTGGCGTCGTGCAGGCTTGTACACAAGCTCTGCCGCGCCCCCTCGTTGGGCTCCGTGGTGGGCGGTCGGCGCTGTTGCCGAATTTTTATATATTTCCATGGAAACTACTTTCCCCTCCCTTGCTGATCGCCCTCAGAAACGAGGGCACACCGAAGATGTCTTCAAGTTTTTTGGACGCCAAACCCAGAATTTTCCCCGCTTTCACGTTATTCATTCTGAAAAGCCAAACAAAGTAGTCCGAAACATTTCACCATTCCTTGTTTCAAAATCCCTGACTGATGTTTTTGTGCAGGTTACAAGGTGTCGAGGATGGCAAGCGGCGACTACCTCTTGGAGCTCCGCGATGTAAAACAATATGAGAAACTACCGCAACTAGTGTCATTTGGCGAGACCCCCATAACAGTAACCCCACACCGTACAATGAACACCACGCGTAGTGTTGTGTCAGATGATGATTTGCTTGAGCTGACTGAAGCGGAACTCCTGGAAGGCTTCAGTGAGCAAAATGTTATCAATGTTAGAAGAATAAAGATGAGGCGAGATGGTAAAGAGATTTAGACGAAACACTTAATAATCACCTTTGGTTCAAGTGTCCTGCCCGAGTCAATCGAGGCCGGGTACATGAAGCTCCGTGTTAGGCCGTACGTGCCCAACCCACTCCGTTGTTTCAAATGCCAGCGCTTTGGCCACAGCTCGCAGAGCTGCCGAGGCCGCCAAACTTGTGCTAAATGTAGTGCCCACGAACACACATCTGAAGCTTGTGAGAATGCTCTCCACTGTGTAAACTGTGATGGGGAGCACGCCGCGTAATCGCGGTCGTGCCCATCCTGGAAAAAAGAAAAGGAAATTGTAACAGTTAAAGTAAAGGAAAATATAAGTTTCAAGGAGGCACGTAGGCGGGTATCGTACCTGCCCAAGAAAGCCTTTGCCGATGTGGCGCGTCAGGGGGCAGCGCCACAACGGCCTCCGGCGGCTGTCCGACCCACAAGCAGTGAGTCGGCAGCTACGCCATCTGCCCCCGTGGCGGTTGCAGCTAGCGCTGCTCCGCCAACCCAGCAGACGGGGCCATCGACCCCGAAGGTGGGCGCAGCCGAGGCCCCTCCCAGCGCTGGCAACGGCCAGCGCAGCCAAATCCCTCAGGGAGCCCCATCGACCTCCGGGCTGGTGGGCGCAGGGGTCTTCCCTTCCAGGGCAGGACCCTCTCGGAAAACCTCTCGCTCGCAAGAGCGCTTGTCCGGCGTCTTACACGAGGCAATGGACACTACACCTTTCCTCAAGGCGCACCAAACTCCTAAGGAGCGTCGACACTCGCTCGAACGGTTCAGAAAGAGCAAAACCTCTATTACAGGGCCTCGAAAGGGCTCTGTAATCTAAGGCATCCCTTCCGTTTCCGTAAACACAGCATCAATCTACTTCAGATATGGATACACAAATAATTCAGTGGAACGTCAGAGGTCTTCTTAGAAACCTTGATGATGTACAAGAACTCATCCACAAACATAATCCAAAAGTGCTGTGTTTACAGGAAGCACACTTAAAATCCAAACACACAAACTTTCTCCGAACGTATTTTACGTTTCGCAAAGATCGCGATGATGCCGTCGCATCATCGGGTGGTGTGGCGATTGTCACTCATAAAAGTACAGCCTGTCAACCCTTACAGCTACGAACTCCCCTTGAAGCAGTGGCGGTGCGAGTTGTTCTGCTAAACAAGCTCATCACTATTCGCTCGCTCTACATACCCCCACATTACAAATTATCTAAACATGAATTTCAGTCCTTCATAGATGAATTGCCAGAACCTTATATTGTTCTTGGCGATTTCAATGCACACAATTACCTGTGGGGCGACCCTCGTATAGATGCGCGAGGACGACTTGTTGAACAATTCCTTTTCTCTTCTGGTGCGTGCATTCTGAATAAGAAAGAACCCACATATTGCTGTCTTGCCAACAAAACATTTTCTTCAAAAGATCTTAGCCTAGTCTCGCCGTCACTACTGCCTGAACTCGAATGGGAAGTTACAAACAATCCTTACGGAAGCGACCACTTCCCTATATTGCTATGAACACCTAAAAAGAATTAATGTACACCACAGGCTCCTAAGTGGAAGATTGATACAGCTGACTGGGAGAAATTCCGAACTCTCAGTAGTATTTCATGGGATGACATGTCCTCGTTAGGAATTGATGCCGCTGTGGAATATTTTACAGCCTTCATAATAGATGCCGCAACTAAATGTATATCACAAGTAAATGGATTGGCATGCAAACGGCGTGTCCCGTGGTGGAACAACGACTGTAGGATCGCTCGTAAGAAACAAAAAGCGTGGGGGTTGCTACGCGCCTCCCCCACTGCGGAGAATCTTATCAATTTTAAATAAGTAAAATCGCAAGGCAGGCGAACCCGCCGACAGGCCAGAAGAGAGAGTTGGCAGAAGTTTTTTCCGGTATCAACTCCTATACAGATGAGGCCCAAGCCTGGAACAGGGTTAATAGGATTAGAGGGCGGCAAACATATTCATTCCCTCTGGTAAACACACAGGGCGATACACTGCAAGACCAGGCAGACTCACTTGGGGAGTATTTTGAGAACGTGTCAAGTTCAACAAATTATTCTCAATCCTTCCTGAAATATAAACAAATAGAAGAATGCAAGCCACTCATCAGAAAATGTCGACAGAATGAGCCTTACAACCGTCCTTTTAGTATTGCCGAACTGAGAGCTGCCTTGAGCGCATGCGGGAGCTCCGCACCGGGATCTGATCGAGTCATGTATGAAATGCTTAAAAACTTACACAATGATACGCAAGTTGCATTACTCACTTTTCAACACCATCTGGGATGCAGGGTACCTTCCAACCGCGTGGAAGGAAGCCATTGTAGTCCCTGTTTTGAAACAAGGCAAAGACCCTTCCTCGGTGGCAAGTTACCGCCCGATAGCCCTCACAAGTTGCATTTGTAAGGTGTTCGAAAAAATGATAAATCGGCGACTCATTCATTTCCTTGAGCAGAGCAAAATGCTTTATCCTTATCAGTGTGGTTTCCGAGAAGGGCGCTCCACAACTGACCATCTTGTACGTGTAGAAGCAAATATCCGGGACGCATTTGTACACACAGTTTTTGTTATCCATATTCCTCGATATGGAGAAGGCGTACGATACAACGGGGCGTTACGGAATCTTAAAAGACTTGTCAGAATTGGGCATCCACGGGAATATGCTAAACCTAATAGAAAGCTATCTGTCCGATCGTACCTTCCGGGTAAAAGTCGGCAATGAACTTTCACGTCCATTTACGCAAGAAACGGGTGTTCCCCAAGGAGGCGTGCTCAGCTGCACGCTCTTCATCGTGAAGATGAACACGCTTCGCGCTTCATTACCACCGGCCGTCTTTTACTCTGTCTACGTGGACGACATTCAGATAGCTTTCAAATCCTGTAACGTCGCAGTGTGCGAGAGACAGGTACAGCATGGCCTGAACAAAGTCTCAATGTGGGCAGACAAGAATGGATTTAAGATCAATCCTTACAAAAGCTCTTGCGTTCTTTTTACAAGAAAGAGAGGAATGATCCCAGATGCTTGCTTAGAACTGGGTCGACAACAAATATCTGTAAACAAAGAGCACAAATTTCTAGGTGTTAAACTTGACTACAGACTCACTTTCGTCCCCCACATCAAACATCTTAAAGAAAAATGTCTAAAAACGATGAACATAATGAAACTTCTATCCCAGACTACATGGGGTAGTGACAGGAAGTGTTTATTGAAACTTTATAAAAGCCTGATTCGCTCACGACTAGACTATGGTGCCGTGATTTATCACTATGCCACCCCGAGCGCGCTAAATATGCTAGACCCAGTCCACCATCTAGGAATCCGACTGGCCACTGGCGCTTTCAGAAGGAGTCCCATACAAAGCTTATATGCAGAATCGAATGAGTGGTCACTTCATCTCCAGAGAACATACATCAGCCAAACATATTTTCTGAAAGTCCACTCTAATCGTCAACATTCGTTTTATACTACCGTTAACGAGATGACATATGCTACACTCTTTCATAATCGTCCCTCCGTAAGACAGCCTTTCTCGCTACCTGTGAGGGAGCTTAGTCATGAAATGCATGTCCCACTCCTCGAGCTTCGCCTAATGCATCCAGCCAAGCTGTTACCTCCTTGGCAGTGGCAGCTGATACAATGCGATATATCTTTCATGGAAGTTACAAAACACGCTCCATAGATTGAAATACAAATGCATTTCCGGGAACTCCAGCACAAATACTCCTGCACGGAGTTCTACACAGACGCATCGAAGACACGTGAGGGGGTGTCCTATGCAGCCGTCGGTCCATCCTTCTCGGAAACCGATGTACTGCACCCGGAAACTAGTATCTTTACAGCTGAGGCCTACGCATTGCTGTCGGTCGTAAAGCATATAAATAAATCACAATTCCAGAAATCAGTTATATATACGGACTCCCCCAGTGTTGTGAAGGCCTTGATGTCTTTCTGTAATCACAAAAATCCAGTATTTAGTGAACTCTACTCCGCACAGTGTAAAGCATATATATCCAACCAACATGTGATTATATGCTGGGTGCCTGGACATAGGGGCATCGAGGGAAACGTTGTAGCCGACCAGATGGCCACATCAACTTCATTGCATGCAGTTAATCCAACTGCTTCGGTCCCTGTCACAGACCTGAAGCCTTTCTTAAGAAGGAAACTACGAAACCACTGGCAACGCATGTGGGACGAAGAAATAAATAATAAACTGCATGTAATAAAGCCACAATTAGGTTTCTGGCCGCTTGTAACAATATCCCGCCGGACAGATGTCCTATTCTGCCGTCTAAGAATAGGACACACTTTTGGCACACAACTTTTTAGTCACGGGAAACGAGCCTCCAACCTGTGGTAGATGCGGGGAGAGGCTGACCGTCCTCCACGTCCTACTGGAGTGTCGGGAAGCCGAATCTGAAAGAAAGAAACATTATCTATTAGCATACCGGCAGCACATCCCCCTTCATCCTGTTATGTTACTTGGTCCAGAACCACTCTTTGACACCAACGCCGTCCTAGGTTTTTTGCAAGATGTTGTATTGCATGTTATTTGCCCCACACGTTCGTAGCGCTTCCTCTCTTCAGAGGATGCCGCTGTGATAATTATTTTGAATAGCACATGCCTCCAGACCCTTGTGGTTCAAGGGCTCTGGCGAGGCAGTAGTGCTGTAAGCAATTTAACATCTCGCATATTTTAAACAATGCATCATTCTTCTACGATCGATTTTAATGCTCATAATATTCGTCATTAGTCATCGCCATAATTTTATAGCACGTAGATTTTACGCACTTTACAGCGACTATTTTTAGGCCACTTTACAGCCAAGTCACATCTTCCATAATACATCGTTAACACTACCACTTGTCATGGTGCTCTTTGGCCAAACCTGGCCCTTGCGCCATAAAACACCACACATCATCATCTTGTACGCTGTCGCCTGCATGCAGCATCAGCAGCGACGTGGTCGGATACGGTCGGCCTATATGAAAGCACTTTTGCGCGCAAGAGGGCTGGCGACGTGCTCTGCCGTCAACGATTTGGTTGTCATGCACGGTGAGAACATCTCTAAAGGATCCTTTTAGGCAGACATTGTGCTGTACTTTCTAATGAGAGCATTTGCCCCCGCTTGTACTCCCAAAACGAAGCAGCGTACGAAGGCGAGTGGCGCTTGTTACGAAGTACTTTCGATAGCAGTCGCGTCGTGATGGGCAACAATTGCCGCCACACGGTCCAGAAATTATGATTGAGTGAGTGAGCTTTAGCGCAAATTCGCGATCGAAAACATCCATGTGACGCCGGGGATCAGTTTGCGCCACCGAGTACCGAAACTAGATGCATTCAGCAGAGAGAAACGTATGTCAAAGCTCCTTGCAGCTACGGTGGGGGTCGGCGACACGATAAGCGTCTGGTCGGGACTTCCGGCGGCGCGGTGGGCCAGCTGTGTGAAAGACGCGAATTTCGGCGGCAGGAGAATTCCGTTCGCTGTAGACGCCTGATTCCCCAGTGTAGAAGCGCTTTCTCTCGCTGCCGGCGCTGTTGCTGGTACGCACGGGATGAAGACTTCGAAGAGCTATGTAAAACATTGCGCGCGATAGCCGAAACAGGGCAAAAGCGTTTGCTTTGCTTTGCGTCGAGTGCGAAAAGTACTGGATGGTTTCTTTCGCGGTGCATCATCACGATGTTTGCATTTGTGTGGCCTGTACATGTATTCGAACTGACCAAAATAAGTGCGTCAACTCTGGAAGTTAGCGGTTAACATCAAGATTTCTTTATTCATATCACAACAGCTTCTGCCGTGGGAGCAGCACGTTTTTCAGGTTTCAAACGTTCTTAATTTCACTGCTATCTCACATCGTCCCACAGCACACACATCACCCAATGCTGTCTTCTATTGCATTTAGTTGCACTACTCTTTCAAGCAACATTTGGCACTTAATATTTCGTTTGTGTACATCTTAATAAGTATACAGTTTATGTGCTGTTTTGCATTAGCAACTTTTTCGAAATATTTAATGGTTTCTTTCTTTCCTCTATTATAGGGTATTTGCTGGGGAAAAAAACGGAAGCAGAGAAGTGTCTGGATGAAGACTCGTTCTAATGACTGGTGGGACCGCATTGTGGCAACAGAGTTCACCGACGATAACTCGAAAGATAATTTTAGAATGAGCCGAGCTTCATTTAACGAACTCGTTCTACTTTTGGAACCATTCATGTCGCCAAAGACATATTGCGTGCGACAACCACTACCAGTGCAAAAGAGAGTGGCTATTGCCCTTTCCAAAATGGCCAGCGGTAGTGAATATAGGGTGGTAGCGAATCAATTTGGTGTTCACAAAACAGCGTCAAAATTGTGTTTACATGTTCTGGCAATCGCTTGTACAGCATTACCTGAATAAGTACCTAAGCATACCGACTGCTACAGAAGCTGAAGCTATTGCCAGGAACTTTGAAGCAAGGTGCCAGGTCCCTGAAATATTTGGGGCAATCGATGGTACCCACATCCCTACCATGGCCCCAAAGAAAGGATATCGTGACTTTGTGAACAGAAAAATGTGGACATCGTACAATGCGCAGGCTGTAGTAGACGACCGAGGGCGGTAAGTTTCACAAAATAGTCAGCTTTCTTTTTCTCTTGGGAGTTTTCTCCTGGTAAACATGGGAACCAGTGGCTTGCCCCGTAGTTCATTGTTCTTCTGCAGCAAGGACTGTATTAGCGCTGGGCAGGTAATGTTAGTGAATAGATTGCACACAGACGGTTCACTTGTAAGTTGTCATAGAAGTGTCCTTGTTGCTTGAAACCATATTCTTACCGTGCGTCTTCATTATAATGCGCATATATGCTTCACATTTCGCAGTGTTACCTGCAATGTCCCAGGAAATGCGCATGATACATCTGTGTTGAGGCTGTCATCACTGTTCCAAAGGAGTGAGGAGCTGTTGCCAAGACAAGAAATCATGTTGAATGGCTGTTCCATCCCACTCATGCTATTGGGGGATCCTGCATATCCTGGTTTTCTTTGGATACTGAAGGGATACACCTCGTCACAGGGAAGGCTCTCAAAGGAGCAGGAATAATTTAATGTGTACCACAGTAGCGGCCGCAATGCTGTGGAGCATGCCTTTGGAAGGCTAAAGGAGCGATGGAGAGTGCTACTGAAGCGAGCTGACATAAATCACAAATTTATGCCGACGGTCATAGTAGCTGCATGCATTTTGCACAATTTTTGTGAAAAGAGAGGAGAAACAGTAAGTGATGCGTGGATTAGTGATGTTAGGTCATCTGAGCATGAGCTTTGCTAGCAGCCTACAACCAGACCTCTGCACACAAGCTCTGTTAATGAAGTGCGGGATTTTCTCTGCGATTTCTTGGCTGAGAACTTTCCACTTCGGTCTGCATCGTGGTGAATTGCATGTTGTGAAGTTCCGAAGATAGTCAATGTCAAATGAAACAGTTTGAAGCACGGATTTTAAAAGCAGTGTTTATTTGCGAAAAGTAGAGCTTCCCCACTTCACTGTTTATTACCAGCATTACTCGGGCTACTGCCTTGACTCTGAGGCTGTGTAGAAAAGACAGTCATTCTTGCTGCAGAGGCTGACTAAATGAAAGTGGATGTGACATCTGCCCAAACGGTGCTGCAGGCTGGCCAAATGCTGGCACAGGCTGCCTGGCCAATTGTGCCATCATGGTTTGAGTTCCTTGAAGGAATGATGTGATTCCTGCCATTCCATCCTTAAAATTGTCATTTCTCTGTTGTAGCAGCTCTTTCTGCTGCTTAAACAGAACTTCGTTCTGATCTTGAACTAGTGCAGCTGTCCTTCGATGCTGCCGCTCTAGTAACTCGGGCAGTGCCAAGGTGCTGGTCCTGGCCCGCTTTGCCGGTGGCATGGTAGAGCCAGTGGTTGCTGCAAGAAACAGTGCACAATGATAACCACCATAAACATAGAAAAACCTTTGTTTTTGGTCGCACTGTTACATCACACGGGAAAGCCATTTCAAATATTTGCGTCCAAAACAATAAATGAAGTAGATCCGATACATTGATGTTACGAATACCATTATGCGGGTAGCTGCCTACCTATCATAGTTTGGGATTATGCAAAGTACAATGGCGGAACCAATGTGTGTATGCAAGAAGAACCGCTATGTGCCTTACGCAAATGTGTGGGTGCGTAAAGACAGCAGCAAGATGACGCCGCTGATGTCATTTCTACTTTGGCCGTTGGACGCGAGCTTACGAAATGTTTGTTTGGTTCCGCACGGGTACTGGAATAGCGTAGAAAAAGGAAACGCGGAGTGCAACATGATCAGCGGCTCTATGTTATGCCTTCACATGTACAGGCACCGACAAAAGTGGTATACTCCACGCAGCGGGAGCCGGAGCAACGGCAAACTGCATCGCAACGCTATCTACAGGCAGCATCTGGGATCGAGACAACCAATGGGTGCCCTTTATTATCTGCAGGCATGTCGATGCCAGATGCCGCCTGTAGATGGCGTCACGATGCAGTGTGCCGCTGCTCCGGCTCCCGCTGCGTGGAGCATACCACTTTTGTCGGCGCCTGTACATATACAAACGTTCCATGGGGTATGCGCACATGTATAAACATTCACTTGTCCTCTCTTCCCTTTGTGCCTGTAGGAACTGCACTACTCCATTGCTTACTAACAGACTGTAGCATTAAGAAAACACCACTTACGACTTGAGCTCATTTCAGAGCTTTGGCTGCCACCAGGTGAATCGAGGCTGTCAAAATGAGAACCCCTCTCCTCGTCACTGTAACCTGAATTGAAAAAAGATGGTGGTGTCACTGCATAACTCACCGTTAAACATACATCTGCTCATTTCATTTATGTGTAAAACAACTCCCCTGCTCACATTTCATTTTCTCTATTTCTTGCTCTGCTTTGCTAATTAATTGCTTCTTGTTCTGCTGTTTCTGTTTCCATGTACATAAGTACTGTATGCATGCACACATATTGCTTTGCTGCTTGACCGTTAGCTGCTGTTTTTTAACATGTGGCCCCTTTTAAGTCGCACAATAAAACAACAGTTTGCCAGTGATGCAAACGTCTTCAGTGTTTGCAATAAATGAAATCATGAAACTGGGGTTGCTTGACTGAATGTTCAAGTGCCAAAAGATGGGAGATCACAATTTCATCAGTGGAATTCGTTTCATCCGAAGGCTGCAGCTTTACTAGTTGTTCGTACTGGTTCACAGTACAGATTCGCACACTCAGTGCGCTTATGCCCACACTCGTTTCTAAAGTGGAAGTAGGTCGTGCGCTCACTATCGCTCATATATATATATATATATATATATATATATATATATATATATATATGGACGCACGCTATGTATGTACGTACATAGCGTGTGTCCAGGAATTTTGCCTTGCCAGCCTTCACCGACTGGTCTTGCATTAGCTAAAAACGGGGTGCAGCTTCGAATAAAACGACGCCAGAGTGCCGAGCTGGGAAAATGGACAGTGGTGAAAAAAAAAAAAAGAAGAAAGCCGTTCCACTTGTTTTACCTGTGTTGTCCTCGTCGGCGACACTGACAGCGTCACTGTCGAGGCCGTATTGATGCGCCTCGACCATGGGACGGTGGCACAGAATTGCACTTAATTCTTTATACCACCTCCATTTAGATGGTGCCGCGCCGCTCAACATTTGTAGCTCTCTTTCCTAGCGAGAAAAGAATTTTTTTCGGAACATGAGTGCGAGTCTGGCAAAGCCTTTCAGAATATCAGTGAGCTCAGGAAGATAACTTACCTTGTATTTCCCTTTTAGATTCTTCCCGTGGGTACGCAGTTGTCGCCAGGTCCGTACATATCCAGTTACAGCTATTTCTTGTTGAACCTTTGCGAAGTGGACTTGATTTCGCTGGCGGCGTGAATCTAGCAGCTCACCAATATTTAATTCGGATATGATGGCAAGGAAAGCAGAGGTTTCCTCTGCGGAGAACTTCGCACGCTGCGGCGAGCGAAGTTGCCGTGGGGGACGCCATTTTGCTTCTGCTTCGGGCGTTGCTGTATCGCAGCTTCACCAGCGTGGCAGTCCCCCAGCTAATGCCTTCCCATAATTCCTAATGCGACGATGCTGCGTGTACATGCTCCGCGAGAGTTGACTCGCGCCTTTAAATCTGCCCTCGCCTGGCGCATTAATTCGATGTGCCTTCCTAGCGCATTACCGCTGTTTACATGTATGCGATGCGCTAGAAATGCGATGCGATGCGATGCGACACTTACGCATTTATGTAAACGCGGCTTAAGACGTTGTCGTTAATACCCCACTCACGCGGGCACTTTCAAAGTCCTTTGAGGTTAAGGAGCATTGAGCTTTCAAAGGCACATTAGTTCAAGGGATATGTGTCGGTGCTACACGGTCTCCGGATGGTCTCCGTTGAAGCTTTTAACAGAAATCGTAACGTGTCAGCGCTGCCATCGCCTAGAAAGTAATAAAGATATGGCTCAAATGCGTCTTATAATAAATATATTTCTATTTTTTTCAGTTGTATTTATTTTTCTAATACATAGAAACATCAAAACAAAATGCGCGTGCAGTAAAGGCATTACTTTACCAAATACAGACGTATTTATTGTAATGATGGCCACCATGTGTACCGCTTCGTATACCGCATGTTGGCGTCGATTCTTCGTTGTTGCCCTTGCTTCAGCTGCTTAGGTTAGTGTTCTCGCCTTTTTTCAAAGCACCGATTGTGAAGATGAGCTACGACGCTGAAGATGCGCGAAAAAAGTATTAAATAGCACTGGCGATTGCTGCAGTGGCATCGTTAGAAATGGACGTCGAGGGATCAAACAAAAAGTTGCGCGATATACGGCGGCATCTCATCGCCAACAACTGCCTGTTGACGGCGCTCGCTTCATCGCGACGCGCAGTTCAGCGACGGGCCTGGGCCTATCGTCGCCATGAAGAATGGTTCGAGAAACGAGAAAAAGCCGGCATTTCAAACAGCCTTTCCGGGTATCGGAAATGACGTTCAGATACTTGGTTGACGTCTGCCGGCCAGCAATGCAACGGCAAGCGACAAATATGCGCGAGTGCGTCGCTCTAGAAAAGCGTGTGGCGTTCAGCTTGTATAAGCTGTGCTCGTGCGCGGAGGACAGAGCAATAGCGGACATCATCCGCATTGGTCGTTCTACCGTGAACGTGATCTACAGGGAATTTTGTGCGACTGTTGTTGCCACCCTCGAAAAGGAATGGGTCAAAATGCCTTCACCGGACGGCGTGCCAGCGCACGCAAAAGAATTGCAGGGTGTGTGTGACTTTCCGCAAGGCGTCGGGGTCCTGGACGGCTGTCACATACCGGTATCACCGCCAAAGGAGCACGCAAGTGATTACTACAACTACAAAGGCTGGTATGTCTCTCTGGGTTGTTTTGTTGTCGTTGACGTGATGAATAATTATGGCTGTAGTTGATGAAAACGTTTCACCAAATTGAAGGATTAACATTTAACATTGCCTTTGTTAAATGTTTTCAAAGCAATTAAAAGTTAAATGCTAGGATTGCTGCGCGTTTCGACATTTCACCAGTCATTACGCTCGCTCTTAGTGGTGCACTATGACCTGTGTAATTGTAATTCGTTGCTATTTATTTTCTTGTGCTATGTAACTTAATAGTTATGACGTTGTGCTTTGCAGGTACAGCATCATATTGCTCGTCCTAGTCGACCATAAGTACCTGTTCAGGTACGTGAACGTCGGTTCACTAGGGCGCTGTCATGATGCGTATGTGTACCGCCAGTCAGTATTGGCCGATATGGTTGAGGGACCCTTGTTCCATGCCCCAACAGCAACAATCAGCGGAGTTGTGGTACCACCGTTGATCCTGTGCGACCAGGCGTTTCCGCTGCCTTCTAACCTAATGAAACCCTTCAAGAGCTTTGGAGAGAACGATCGGCACAGGTCGTACAATTATAATTTATCAAGGTCCCGGAGGATTGTTGAAAACGCGTTCGGTAGACTCAAAGCTCGATTTAGGCTGGTTCTTAAAAAAAATGGACGCCGACATTACGAATGTGCCAATGATCGTAAAGGCATGTTGTGTGCTCCGCAACATATATGAACACTTTTCAGACTCTCTTTCACAGCAGTGGCTGCAAGAGTCTGATATTGAAAGTATGGTGTATGTGCAACCTGAACATTCTACAGATGTGCAAGTTGGAAGCGGACCAGATGTTCGAGGAGCCCTCGTTGAATATTATCGCGAGCGTGAAGGCCACCAAAGTTTGTGGTGCAGGGCTGTGTTCAGTTTTCTGCGCTGCTCTTCATTGTCCACTTGTACGCATACATATCCACGTTTTTTTGTTTCCCCCTTTGAATTCTCTGTGAAATAGAAAAGCAGTTGCTAAGTCAAAATAGCTACGTCACTGAATAACAGCATGTTAGTGGGGTTATCACGTTGCTTCACAAGCTATCTTTATCACAGGAACAACAAAGTTGCCTGCATGATTGTGTGCATTACAGTGATGCGAAATAGTATCAAATATTTTACAGGCCTTTTATCAACATTTTCTCTAGCCTCATAATAGCTGTTACCTTCAGTCAAACTAACAATTCCACAGTAAATCGCCAATTATAGGAGCTGCTGAACAGCTCCCCGTTATGTCTCTTGCATTTAGCTACTGGTATGTCACACACGATCATGGTCCTGATACAATACTTTTTTCTTTTGTAGCAGAGAAAGTAGGAAAATAATTTGAAAGCTGAATGACTTATCTTACACTGTTCAGTCACTGACCTTACAATGTAATAAGTGCAAGAACAGATGTTTTTACACACTGCAAAAGTGCAAACCAGCGTTTATAGGCAGACTGCACTACAACACAGATCACGTTTAAGCTCTACTAGCACATGTAAACATAGTGGGTAGCAGGTGGCGGCTCTGCTGTAGCACAGCCAATAGTTCCGACAAATTACGTCTCACCCCATTTATTCAACTGTCATTTTTGTTTAATGAAGCAGCAGTTCTGTATCAATATGACAGGAGACTGGACTGATTGAAAACATGTTTTGTGGTCCCTTTTGTATGTGTGTTGCTGATGTGCGCCAGCTGATACTGGCACTTCATATATTCACAATATACAAGGTTTGTCTGGCAAGTAGTAGGACTGATTTTTTTCCCACCACAACATGGTGAAGGAGGAAGATGTTATTGCACTGGTTGGGTGGTGGGGGTCTTAGCTGCAGTTGCGCCAGTCGTCTGCAAGCCTTCAGGGAGTGTAGATAGAGTTTAGGCTGAACCACTTTAAAAGTGCATTGTCATCTGCAGAATGAATCGTCTGTTAGAGCAGCGTTACGTAGTGAAGTGTTGCATCAAACTGGATAACTGCGAGTGAGACCCATTGCAAGGTGAAGTGTGTTTGAGTGGCACAAATTGTTTCAGTAGGGAAGAGAGCAAGAGGGGGGTTGTAACGAGAAAGCTGAATAGCATTTCAGTTTCTGCGTTCCAGTGAGCCTTCAGGGATTGGCAAAGTCGCTGAAAATGCTGTGTTGATGCAGACCGGGCATATTTTGCTAACTATTAAGTCGATGTGTCGAAATTGTGAATAGATTTTTTTTCAGTTCAGTCCTACTACTTTCCGTAGAAACCCTGCATGTATGTTCACAATAGAAAACATCCATTATGAATGCTTCTGTACAAATAAAGAATTCCAGCATCATGCACAAACAACCTGCAGCTGATAGTCCTGAGGCTGTAAGCTGAGCAACAGCTGCATCAGTTTCATTCTTCACTAGGCACAAGGATGAAATGACTAATATGTCAACAAATGCGGGACGTGACCTCCTGTCAATCTTTATTAAAATACTGCTCCAGCAGGCCAACAAGTCTTTCTTGGGCATTTATTTGTCGCTCTCTGAGCACCCGGTCTTCTTTGGTTGCCGATTGCAATGCCTGCCGAAGCAGGCGTTGCTCGTTAAGGAGGTCCCGCTGAAATTTACTTGTGCTTGTGAGCTTTCTCTTTCGAGAACGACACTGGTTTTTGTTTGTTATCTGAGTTCTCTGTGATGGTGCCTCATCTGCCAGTCCTGATGTGGGGACTGCTCCCGCTGGCTCCAGCTCCCATTCATCCTGGTTGCTGTGTGGCGATTCGTAGCGATGCTCCATGCTACAGATCAACTGAAGGGTGAAAAGAATTGTATCTTAAGCACACATACACAACAGTGAAACTTGATTTAGTAGCATCCTACTTAGCTCATTAAGGCCACTTCATCACACCTGATTATCAAAACCATACACTTGTCTTCTATAGGCATTTTTTACATTGTGGATCTAGTGTGTTCACGACACCAAAAAACTTCCTGTCGCACACTTTCTGCATCCAGTTTTACCAGAAAGCATGCGATTTGTAGCGCTATACATGAGAAGATGGGGCACTACCTCATTACATGCCTGCATGCACATTGCAATGCTTTAAAGGGCATTCTTGTCTGCATATGTAGGTACATTGCTTGATATGTGGCCTTGTTACAGCTTGAGTGCACATCAGTTCTTTATTTTAATAAAGGCACGACGAGAGCAAGGGAAATTGCTGAAGCATTTTAATTAAGCTTGATGTGTGTAAACAATTCAACAGCATCATTCAACTGCACTTGAATCATGCTTTTATTTCATCTTGCTTTCCGTACTTTTCTGTCACCTCGTCATTCACTTGATGTATACAATTTTCATCCTTCTGAATAAAAAATTTTCAGGAGCACTTGTCCTGCCTCAATTGGCAATTTGTTTTGTTTGCGTTTTCAGCCATACCTATTCGAAGGTGTACTGACGTGTCCATTCTTATGCATTTAAAAGCACGTCATGCTGAGTCTGCTTCATGCACTTTTATGAGCATGCATTTGTACAGGTTTATCACGACGAACTTGCCTGTTCAACTGTGGCATCTGTGTGCGCTGCACTTTCTTCTACCGGCGACTGGCCATTCGCTGGCAGCGTTCCCAGAAAGCGATGTATTTCATTAAAGTACATCCATGGCACAGGTGCAGAGCCTGTTGTCCGTTTCTTTGCCCAACTTGTGGAAAGGTCGGTGAACAGCATAAGTGCCATTGCATGAACTAGGCAAAATCCATAGGCATAGTAAGCACACTTCATGCAGGAAGAAAATTACAGTATGTGCTTTAGCGCTATACTTTCAAAATAAACAGTGGCCGCGTGCCAGTGACCTCGATTAAGCATGACATAACTAGCATTTGCGCAACTCTCAAAATTAACATGCATGCACGCACTGCTGCTTGAACAATTTTCACTGTCACTGAGCAGGCCAGCGGATTTTGCACCATCCAGTAGACATGGTTAGCTGTCTTGGTAACAGGGAATGAATACTTCAGGTAATTTTCTGTTCCATCAAATCACACTACAGTTACGTCACTTTACGCTCCTAGCCGGTTTTTTTTTTTCGAAAGACAAGCACAGCACATATGGATCTAAAACGGACGCTGCGATAGTGCTCTTGTGAGGGAATTCAGCTGTTGCGTCTAACGTTTCAATTCGGAAGCCATATCAAGTGCATCTTCCCCAAATACAAAAAGCCAAAGAGATAAAACAATGCAGTCACCCGTTGAATGAACCACGGCCGATCGACGAAAACATGCGCATGAACCCACACACACATCTCACGACATTAGTATACTAGCCTTGAATGTCTGGAAATTAAGTGACAACGCTGTTTCTGTCAATGTGCAGCACATAATATCAAGGCTTACCTGCACATTTGGGTGAGGTTGTCGATCTTGCTCTGCACCTGTTTTCTTGTCCGGATAATTCCGAGCCTGGCGAGTCCTTGCACAATGCTCTAATATATTATAGCATTCCTCCGCTCTCCTCTCAGGTGGTCGAGATGTTCTTCTCAAAGACTTATAAGAGCCCATGTCTCCCGTTCGCCCCAGCGTTGTTCGTGGTTGTGGCGGGGCCGTTTGTTGGGTTGCCGTTTGCGAGGAGCCGGAGGCGCTCATTCCGTGTGGCTAGGCAGCGGTTGGTGCGCGTAAACGCGGTAAAACAACTACTAAACAAAAGTGACGAGGGAAGACGTGCAGAAAAAGCCGAGGAGACTGAAATGCCTAGCAGCCGCTCACCAAAGAACCAAGTCGCACATGCCACCCGTGTTTGTGTCGATCGTGTCGATGTTGCTGCTGACGACGGGCCGTTCCGGCGCTGCTGTACCGGTGGGTTCATGATGAAGATTGCGGGTGTCCCGAAAGTGTTTAGTACCTTAGTAATAGTGTTTTGTACTTATAAACTTGTTCTGAAGACGTAAAAATTGAACTTCCGTATTTTCGGAGATTTTTCTTTTCTGCTGTCGGACGCCCTCTAGGCTCGAGAGTATTCCCTTGAGGTTTCAAAGGACGAACGCGCACTCCTTTGACTCAAAGCTCCCTTCCAGTAGGGCTCCGTTGCTGTGCCTGTGTGACAGCGCGCATTCTCCCTTGAAGTAAAGGGTCTTTGCTTCGAAGGACCTTGAAAGTGCCCGTGTGACTGGGGTATTAGTCCCTAAGTGCTGCCACTTCTGCTCGGACGAAAGCATGGGCATCGTACTCGCATCGGTCACACAGGGTGTGGCCACAGGGAAGCAGCACGGCTCCAGAAGGAACCTTCGAGCAGCCGGAACCGACGCGGGTGCTTGGCAGTGGCTTCACGAGCGAGATGGATCGCGAGTTTAGCCAGCAGAAGTCCTACCCTCGAAGCACGTAGGTAGACGAACCATGGTTTACGTCGGCCAGACGGCGCAGCTCCAAAGAACGCGTTAGAATGTCTCGATACCACGCGCGCACACTTCGAGGCACCGTAGACCACGTACGCCGGCCTACGATGTCGTTGCCGCTACTGTCGTTGGTGCGGCTGAACTTTCAATGAGCCATGACGAAAACAATTCTCGAACGGCAGTGTGTATCTGATGGGCGTGAGTAAGTAAGAAATCAATAAGAAACACACTTCTACTTTTACGAAATGTGCCATGTCGTTGAGATTTCGGGAAAGTATCGATATTGACACGTGTAGGTGTTTACCTTTATCATGTGACCAAGTTTGACTGCCTAACAAATGAGGTTTATTACCATGAAACACATAGCAGCAAAAGGTCGCTTCTGCGCGCAAAATGCCTTGACATACTGAAGAACAAGATGAAACACACCTGACAGAAAGCACCCTTAATGACTATGGAAAGCGTCAAGGGGCAAGAAACAACGATAACTGGTTAATCAAAAACCTGATTTTTTTATCTAAGAGAGGCACCGAAGGCTCACTTACACACCTGTCTGGGCCAAATCTGCGCGTTTGTGCCGCTTACATAATTTCTCACTCAAGTCTAGAATCTCCACGCCCTGGAGAAAGTATACCTGTGTATACATTTAGTTTCATATGGCTTTGTGAAATGTATATGTACAATTTCAATTGTTTGTCTTCGTCAAGAAAAGATGTATATCTGAGAATTTATTACTAATTTGAGTTTATTTGGCATTTCAAAAAAAAAAAAAAAGAAACAAGAGATCGGAATTGTGTGGCTTTGCACAAAATGACAGCCCAATTTTCAGCGAACCTGCATTTTTTGAACACTTGCATCAAGAGCTGCAGATGAGCGTAACTAAACCACACTCTTGAAAACGTTATAATGGTACACTTCGAAAACTCGACAAATGAATTTAGTACATGGCAGCGAATTTCCTATAAGTGGTTGTGAGGAACACCTTCCATTTCTGGCAGGTAAATTACATGATCCTCATAAACCTTCCCAATTACTCTATGGATCACTTACATTAGACGGTGATTACAAAGAACATATTTCACCCGGATATTTGAAATTTTTGTAAGCATCATCAATAACATTCCATCAAACATAAAAAGTATTCCCAAGATATATCGTAGGTGAGAAGTTTAAGCCGCAGGGCCGGTGTTCGGTGCTTGTTTCACGAGCAAACCCTGTGGCGACATCAACGCCACTGGCAACGGCTGCAGAAGAGCGCAATTAATCAACACATGTCTGAAAACCATGGTCGCGGTTCAATTTTCGCCGTGCTGTCAAGGGTTCTTTGCGCCTGACGAACAAAGGTTCACACACCGCTACCATCCCTCAGAGGTTCTTAAACATTCTCGAAAGAAAGAATGCAATTGAACTTGAACTAGGGATTTCCATGACCCATTCTTAGTATCGCGGCTATTGAAGCCAGGTCTCCTGGAATTCGAGGAGCCCTCCCCCCCCCACTTACTGGTTCACCAACAAAGCACGTCATGCCGTCACTTTCCTTGAGGACGAGCACACGGGGATGCGATCCTTTTTTTTTTCTTTAACAGAACCACAACCATAGTTTGCTTTCACCATGCTCCTAAGGTACGCTTTTTATATGCCGAACAAAAGGCAACGCGTGGTAACCCCCTTGAACCCAAGCGAAGGTTTACTGGAATGCATTACGTAACCGCGCAAACGGCAACCGACGTAGAAGGAAACACACACGACAAGCGCGCAACAGATTTACTCCAGGAAAGCCACACATTTATACATGTATCGTAATCACACTTGATTGGGATACGTTATCATATTATTATATATATATCATCACAATATTATGATACATTATAATACACCGTAATCCTGCGCCCAGGATCGAATCCCGGCTACGGCGGCCGCATTTCGGTGGGGGCGAAATGCGAAGACACCCGTGTACTTATGTTTAGCTACAAGTTAAAGAAACCCCTGGTGGTCGAAATTTCGAGAGTCCTCCACTACGGCGTGCGTCATAATCAGAAAGTGGTTTTGGACGTTAAACCCCATAACTTATTATTTTTTTTTGCGCGAGCGAAGGAAAAGCCGATTTAATTAGGCAAGAAAACGGTACTACTAGACACGGCGAAAGTTGTGGACAAACTGAAAAAAATAATGAAATTGAAATTTTGGGTTGGTTTTTTGTATTTCTGAAAGGCAAAGGGCGGGCAAA
Source organism: Dermacentor andersoni (assembly GCF_023375885.2). Taxonomy (NCBI): domain Eukaryota; kingdom Metazoa; phylum Arthropoda; class Arachnida; order Ixodida; family Ixodidae; genus Dermacentor; species Dermacentor andersoni. The sequence continues at coordinate 81,094,988 of NC_092822.1, forward strand.
TGTGTTAAGCTGGTAGCTGAAGCAGGCATGTACACGTAAAGCCGAATTAAAGCACCGCATAGTGGAGACGACACCCCGGAAATGGCCGCGCATCAAATTAATACTTTTGCCCACTTCGCCGTAGCTGTGCGGCTCTGGTGTTGCTGCAGGTTGCGATACCAACCATGGCAGCCACATTTGGACGAATTTCGAACGCAAGAACAAAATTGAGACCTGCAAACACTTTACATATTTCGCATGTGTGAAATCTTTAACCATCAATATAATTTTCGGTTAAGTTCATTGCGCACTTGAGTGCACAAGGTAGATTGTTATGTACAGAAAGAACGTACACAAAATAAGGAAACTGGATAGAGGGCAATAGGTGTAGCTGCACCTAATTAGCTGCGACAGTGTAGGTCATCGGCATTATTCAGCGACACGGGAATCTCATTATAGACAGTCATCGTTGCAATGCCTGTCACTGCATCAAATCTTAAAAGAATGCAGCCGTGCTTTTCGAAAGCATCCGCCCCCCCCACCCATACTACGATAAATATAAATAAAATATATGATGCGCGTACTCACAATACCATGTTGCCTGTAACATCCTGGTTTAATGTGTACCATGCGCCATTCCAAAGTCATGTCACGTACGAGTGCAAGCCGTCGGCAGCGACCAGAACATGCGTGCAATCATGACTCAAGCCGAGTAAATGCAAAAAAAAATGTTTCGTTTATTCACTGGTTAGCGCAAGTACTTGGAGGACACCGTTACAGAGGCGTTGAGTGCCGTGAAAAACATATTTTGCTGTAGTGACAACTGTTTTGTCCGTCACCTGTCGAATTACGCAGTGTGCCAACTGCACAGACAGGAGAATGTTGCTCCATCTTGCACGCCGGGATCTCGTGCATTCTGCATCGACGACAGGTCGTGGAGTTGAAGCGGCATTCCTCCAAGCAGTGCGACTTCAGATGTCCCTGTTGGACCTGGAACCGGCAGCCATACACTCCGTTCACGCAGTACACCAATTGGCCGTAGACGGCCTTCGGGCAGGACAAAATCTTGAGGTCAGGATCGGTGAACGGGACACCATCCTTGGGACACGTTCTACTGCGGAACATACGTATGTCGCTGTTGTCCCGGTGTGGTTTGTCCGCGTTCCCGTAGGCGACCCACGGGCACACCAAGCACACGGCCTGGCCACAGCGAAGCGGTATGATCTTAACGGGAAGCACGCCGCAGATGGCGCAGATGAGTGTTGTCGGCAAAGGCTCCACGAACGAAACGCGTCGATTGTTCAGGAAGGAGCACCCGAATGCTCTTAGCACGCAAGTAATTGAGGAAGGGCTCGGCTTGCATATGTAGCGAAAATCAAAAGTCCACAAAGGCTTGCCACCGCGACTGGTGTCGGCGTTGCATGCAGAAGGATTCTTTTCCGAGCAGCCTGGATAGGGGTTGACCGTGCACACTGGAATCTCCAATCCTGCACTCATCTGAATGTGGTTGCCCTTGAGGATGACGCCGCGGTCAGTAGCCCAATCGCGCTTCATGCGGGCGAATAAACGTTTCGCAAAATTTTGCTGGAACTTGCTTCCGTGTCGACTGCCGCCGTCTTTGTGAGCACTCTTCTGCTCTGAGGAGAGCCCAGGGCGATTTGCCGAGGGGTCGCGGGCCGCGCAGTGAGATATGGGATGCTTGCCTTGACTTACGAGGTCGACCTTGTCGGGGTTGCGCCTTGACTTTGATCGCTCCTTGTCTGTAGGCTTGTGCTTGAACGTAGATGTGGCTGCGACAGGATTCATACGCTGGTCTCGGCTGGTCAGACGTTGGGTGTCACGTTGATGGCTTAGTAGATGCGGTGGAAATCCAGGGGTATAGCGCAGAGTCTTGAGAGCAGCGAATACAGCTGACTTGGCTTGTAAACCTCTGAGTCGTGAAAGCGCAGCTCGAGAAGATCGGAGTAGCTTTCATAGCTTGCAAGGCTCTCGGCTGAGCACCTCGAGAACACAAGTGAGGGAGAGGGGAAAAGCGTGATGAGGTTCCCAGACGTTGGCTGAATGGCTTAGAGAACGTGCGGTGGGTGGTTCACATTTGGTCACGTGGTTCAGTGTGTAAATGCGGTAGTAAGAAAAGTGAAAGTGGGTGGGGACATGGTGAAGAGGAGCATGATGGCACGTCTTTATTGTTTGCACGAAAGGAAAGCATATGTGACACATCCTGTTCACTTATAGTGATTTCTTCGTGTTAGCGCTGAAATCTTCTTGAAATATTAAACAGTAACAGTTTTTTTCAAAGTTTCCAAAATTAATAGCTACCTAAATACGAATGCGATATTTCCTCGTGTTGATTAAAGTATAGGTTATGAAATGATTCTGATCACCCACATGTCCATATAGTACAAGAATGTCTGGTGCATAAAATACCGTCTTGGGGAGCTCGTATGAGCCCTGATTTCCCTGTTCCTAAGATGCTCGCAAGAAAGGAAAGCTGATAAGCTTCCCTTAAACACTTTATAGAAAATAACATGGCTTACCGCGGGTGAGGAAATTACTTGCGTCGTCCTGTGTCCATGTCCTTCGCAATCTTCATAATAACATCTTGAATTCATAACTTTTCCACCGCTTTATCTTATTGGGAGACTTATTTTATAAGTGAAGGTACATGAAAAAAAAAAAAGAGAGAATGCTCACGTATTTGGAGTAACAGACTGAAGTTAAGTGTTTGACGGAAGTCGGGATGGATCATGGTGAAAAGGTAGACAAAAGCCCGGGGCACTACGGCGACTGAAATAAATTTAAAAGGAAAGAAGACGTTTCGGCTCGGATTGTGACTACGTGTATATTTGCGAAACTGGCGACATTGAAAGGCGTATTAAACAGCACAATTACGACGCGAGAAAAGAAAAGTGAAATCCAGTGTGTTGGCTGAGCATGCCGCTTCAAGCGTCCACGAAATCGACTTGGCAAAGGCACGGGTCCGTGCCAGGGAAAAAGGGCTCTCTCGACGCCTTTATCTTGAGTCGCTCATCATTTAGAATACGACACACACTCTGAACAGGAGCGATGGCAATCTGCCGTCAGTGTATGCGCGCTGCCTGTCTCACGTGTACAACACTATTTAAACGAATTGCTCGGGCATATGTGCTCATTTTACCTGCGAACAAGGCTCCAGTGTGGGAGCCGAACCGCCTACTCTTCTTTTAAATTTTACTATGGCCGGCATAGTGCCCTGGGCTTTGTCTACCTATTCACTAGAGTAACAAACTGGTGATGCCTTCGTTCTCTTTTGAACACATTTGTAGTGGCACCTTGTCTGTCATTTCGTTATTTTGCGCTCATAAGTATATTTTTTTCTGGCCGAAAAACGAGAATGACTGTCCAAACGTTTCATCATAGGGTGTGGACCCGCCATGGTTGCTCAGTGGCTATGGTGTTAGGCTGCTGAGCACGAGGTCGCGGGATCGAATCCCGGCCTCGGCGGCCGCATTTCGATGGTGGCGCAATGCGAAAACACCCATGTACTTAGATTTAGGTGCACGATAAAGAACCCCAGGTGGTCGAAATTTCCGGAGTCCTCCACTACGGCGTGCCTCATAATCAGAAAGTGCTTTTGGCACTAAAACCCCATAATAATAAAAATAAAAAACATGGGCATCCGAATTGATGTCATACATTTGGAATTTCAAACAATGTGATTACCGTATAATAGTTGATCATCCGCGTCCTCACGGGTGCGTTATAAAGATAACAATGTATCGATAACTGTGTGCTTCGCGATTTCAGCTGCAATCAAACACAATGTCAAATGCCGATACAATGTGTTTATGTAATGCAATTCGGGTATTTAAAACTACGGACTAAGGTTACGTCATTATTGTTGAACTTTAACTACAGTTGACGTCTTCATTCATGGCAGGGGTGATGTGTTGCTTGAACACGTGGATCCAAGCGGGGCAGCGGTGTTCGTTCTACCCCTATGAATTGTTCTTTACCAAGAAAAAAGATTTATCTACAATTTCAAATGTTGGTCTTTACAAAAAAAAAGTTCATATTAGAATTTAATCCTAATTTTTTTGGCAGGATAAAAGAAGAAATCGCTATTAGATTGATTTTCATGAGATCATAGCCCAATATATACAGCAAACCTGCTTCTTTGACCAGGTGCATCAAGAGTTCCAAATGAATGAAAATGAACAACGCCTTTGAAAACGTTGTAAACGTATGCATCTTTTGATAACGTGACATGACAGTTAAACTTTGATCTCAGTGGTTGTCATAAACTTCCACTTATTGCAGGAGAACTACACGGCCCTCGTAAACCTCCGTAATTAATTTCTGAAGCACTTTCATTAGGTGGTTATTGCAATGGCCATATTTCTCATAAGCTTGTTGAATCTTGTACAAGCATTATACGGAACATTTTTCTGCAACGATGCCTCATTCAACTCACCAAATATATTTTCCGTGAATAGTATGAGCCTTAAAGCCGGGGTTGAATCCATCGTTCACGAACAAAGCATGTGGCGAGATCAACGTAAATGGCAATGGCCGCAGAGGGATTCAATTTCTCATTGAGAGTGTCAACATCATAGTGACATTTGATTTTCTCCCTGCTCCTAGGGCCTCTTTGTGTCTGACAAACAAAGGAGTACACACGACTATCACCCCTCAAAGGTGCCTAAACATTCTCTCGTGAGCGTACCCGGGCGATCAAAGCATCGAAACCCTCTCTGGGAAGACTGTCATTGTTGTGCCCATGAATAGAAATGACAAGCTGGGCGCTTTCTTTGATTCTTTTTTCGACTTTCCCACTCTACTGCTGTTGTTGCTGCTGCTGTCTGGCATACCGCGTCCGGGGTGGGGGGTTCAGAGAGTGGGTATACACGTCAGAAGTGCGGCCGAGAAAAGGCGACGCGTGAAATTTGTTTGGACCTTTGCACCGCGTCGAATGTTGACAATGCCCTCTGGAGCTTCCTGGGAGTTGCAGCATTACCCTCTTGACAGCTGTAATTATCCGTGACACCTGCAAAAGCATTCCAGAAATTGCAGCACCTACTTTTCTACGAACGTGCACGTCAAGCGGGCAATCTAGACAAAATGGCAGGGAGGAGCGGCAGAGGAGGCACAGCATGGGTAGAACAGATGCAGTCGCAAAACGAGTAACAGGCATGCCACTCTTAGCTTGCTGTTTTCATACGAAGGGAAGGTTGTGAGGGGGGCGGGGGCCGTGACAAGCGTTGGGAAAAGGTGACGTGAGAAGGCAAGGAAGTGCTATTACTAAAGACACGACCGTGGTTACAGGTAAACAATATAAATTTGTGTTCAATGTATGGTACAGTACTTTTCCCCTATATTTGAAAAATAAACACCATACAAATTTGTCAAGCGGACAACTGACGCAGGGTGTGCAGATGTATTAAACGCAGTTAAGCACGAGGTCGCGGAAACGCGGCCCGCCGCCGCATATTAAAGGGAGGGGGGAACAGAATGCAAAATGGACCGTGTTACGTGCATTGCGTGCACGTTAAAGAATTCCAGGTGGTCGAAATTATTCCGAGTTCGCAACTACGACGTACTTCACAATCAAATCGTGGTTTTGGAAGGCAAAACTCTAGAATCAATTATAAATCAATCAGGTTACACTGCGAAAGCTGTCGCACGTCGGATCAACATTTCTGTGACCGCTGCGATAGCTTGATGGCCATGGCATTGTTCGAGTTCGTGGGTTTAATCGGAATGGCAGCAGCCGCATTTTGGCGGGAGCGAAGTACGAGAACACTAGTGCACTTAGATTTAGGTGCACGGTAAAGACCAGCCTTGAATGACGGAAAGCTGAGTTAGTTGGTAAGAATTAATTATGCAAAAAAGACGTGAGGCGTTCAGAGAGGACACAAGAGTAGAGAAGTGAACAACACGAACGCCGACTGTCAGCTTAAGGGAGCACTGAGGCGAAAAAGGAAAGAAAACACAAATCTCATCTGCGCAAGCTCAGGAATGGTATCACCACGTGTCAGTCGGGTACACGTGCTGGTCTACGTGAGAGATAACTGTTAAGGCACTTAATCTCTTCCTTGTGTAAACTAATCGAAGGCTGAGTCACGCACGCATTTTCACCATTAGAGATATGCCATGTCTCATAGAGGCATGACATATCTATAATGGTGGAAGTGCGTGCGTGATTCAGCCTTCGATTACTATATGTCATGCCTCATATAGAGCCATGTCATATCTATAATGGTGGAAGTTCGTGCGTGAGTCAGCGTTCGGTTACTTTACACAAGGAAGAGATTAAGTGCCTTAACAGTTATCTCTCACGTAGACCGGTACGTGTACCAGACTGACACGTGGTGTTACCATTCCTGAGTTTGCGCAGATGTGTTTTGTGTCTTCTTTCCTTTCTCGCCTCAGTGCTTCCTTCAGTTGATAGTCGGCGTTAGTGTGTTCAACTTCTCTACTATCTTGTGTCCTGTCTGCACGCGTCACGTCTTGTTTGCATAAAGAACAGGATGGTGTCAGAATAATCCGGACTCCGCCACTATGACGCGCCTCATAAAAAGATCCTGTTTTTGGTACGCCAGTTTCAATTTAGTTGCGGTACAGTAAAAGTTCTACGTTACTGCAATTAAAGATTAACACTTCCGTCACGATGCGATATGCTATGTGAGGGTATGATAATTCCCAACCCTCAGAAATTATCAACGATGGCGCACAACAACGCCTCAAGCAAACGCATAGCCCTGTGTGTTCTGCGCACTACGCAGACAAATAGCAGTGGTGCGGCCAAGGCAACGTTTAACATCAACTCTCGTATTGGAGTAAACGCTGAAGAAATTGCACACTTGCCATCAATACCACCGCTAATTATGGTCAATGGAAGCAAACAACATAGAAGGCTTCGCCCACAGCGATTCCCACATTGGATGGGATGCGCATATTTTTACCCTAACGCGTCCTCTAGAACGACCCAACTCCTTGTGCAGCCGTTTATTGTCTTCCAGATAATATAGGCTGTTCGAAAACCTGTTGGCAGTGTGAATTTCATTCACACACTCGTAATTTCCTTATAAGTAACGAACGAGAAAGGACATGGATGTTCAAAATATTGGCAAAGCTTTTTACTTTTTTACACGGCACGTTTAGCCGTAAGCTGGTGCGGTATTCTGATTCGTGGCGTTTTCGCATTTTAAAAGTGCAGCGTATATCACCGCGTTGTATTTCCAAGAATTTGTGACGGCGTTATCCCTTGAACCATAACTGCCAATCAGTTTCTTATGAAAAGTTGTCTGAACATTCTCGCAGCCTAACTGCGTAAAGCAGAGTTGTTTTGGTGAAAAAGTCTTTCAGCAAGCCTTCTTATATTAGTCGCCCATAAAGAGTGTTGGCATTTCAGAAAATACAAAAGTGGAAGTACGTGCACGTTGCAAAATCAAAGAGACTACGAAGTGTAAAAAAAAAATATTATATCTATATTTCTGTAACTTGAACCGATGAAGGCTTAACCGAGAAATGCGCTGGAGAGAGCTGTGTTTGGGGAGAGGGGAGATGGACGGGTGGTGCTTCTCAGTATAACTTTTTTCTATTTATGCACTGAATGAAAGTGTCCATTGATACGCCCGTGTACTGTGCGATGTAAAGTGCGTGTTAAGGATCCCAAGGAGGCTGAAAATTATCCCCAGCCCTCATAGACAGAGTCTATTTGGGACGTTAAACACCTACAAGCCTAAGTGAAGTGCCGAATAAAGAGTGCAGTTATTCGTCAAGTTACTTCGCGCAGAACTCGTTCTTGCGTTTATTTTTCACTTGAGGACTGTTGTTTTCTAGAGCGATTCCTGAGTGGATGTATATTCCTGGGTCGTTCTTTCCTGCACCCGGCTACATAGACATTTATTATTCTGGAAAACGAAACTTACTAAAAAGCATTATGATCCAATGGTGTCCGTGTCCTTTCATGGAATGCCGTTTTACTTAACGCCGGTTCAAAGAGGCCATGACGTGTACATCAAAATGGTGTGTACGCCGTAATTTCATCGAACCTGGTTTAGCTACACTTAATGGCAACGCTGATGCGGTATGCGCAAACAGAAGGCAAACACAGCTTTTCACTTCAATCTATGACGTCATGCTGCTTAACTCTAGTTTGTTAACACGAAACATGCGATACATGGTAATGTTTAATTACAATGAACTTAGATTTACCAACTCTTTTACCTCTTCCTCCTTTCTGTGTCCGCGGTTTTTAGGTACAGATACCTGAGCCCTTTTGCCGCCCGTTCGTCTCTTTTCATGCACCTCAGCCTTTCTTCCAAACCAGATTTCTCTGCGCTAAACTGATTTGAAGAAAGCCGAGTCACCTGCCACCACGCACTGCCTCATTTGTGGTTTTAGCGTGGGTTCCCAAGGCCAGCCGACCTATATATTATTTCTAATCCGGCCAAGATATACGATTTTAAGCAGGTAGTGGTATTCGCGAATGATAGCGCTGGCAGCATTACTCCATTTCCGGTTCCACCTCAGATTTATTGCGGCAGCAAAGCGATTATTGCTGCATTCCGCTTCATGTTTACTTTAATATCATTTTGGTGCCGCATGCTTGCCTAATTCTGTTCTTTGTTTATGTATTCAGCGGTGTAATTATGTCGCTTGACTATAACAGTATGACTTGCTCTTTAACTCAGGCCAAGTAATTACTCGTCTCTTCAATAAAGATCCTAATACCATTTCCCTAACCCAGCGAAACCTAGATTGATACCTGTCGCCGCATTACCCTGCGTATATTCGCATGCTCTTGCAAAATCCGCTAGTGGCACTATTTCGTCCGCATACATGATGCAAGGAGGATCAATGAAACCAAAATTCACTGTTTTTCACTTGTTTTGCTATGCCCTTAACATAAATCACGAACAACAATAAAGCCAGAGGGCATCCTTTGGGAATTTCCACTACATCATGACATTTTCGGGCCTTCCCAGAGAATTTGTACTAGGTTGTGTACTTCGATATACACGCCGTAGAATATAAGTTGCTTGACTGTAACGAAGAACAAGGCCGCAAATTTTCTCGACCCATTTCACCATTATCTAGAAAGAGGCGATCTGACTTCGACTAGTAGCCGAAGAGTTCTTCCCTAAGAGCCTTTATTTGCATAAATTCTACATGCGTAATTTTCCTTTTTCCCTTGGAATACGCGTAACTGAGGCGGTTAAGACAGTAACATAACCACTATTTCCTCAAGAGGTTAGCTATTTTTCACTGCTTCAGAACTGAGGTACAGTTTCACAACCCCGGCGAGCCGGGTAATTCTTAGGCCTTGTATATCAATGCTACAAAAGGGAAGGGAACGACAGAGTGGCAACGTTCATGTCCTCTCCCGCGAATTCCCTCAAAATCGTTGGTTCATGAAGTTGTGCTCTCCTGACACCGGTTAACTGAACACTTCGAGCCACATTATAGCATTCAACTAGAAGAAAGCTATCTTACAATACTTCGACTTCTATGCTACAGCAAACTCACGTTACGCTCGTGTTCACGCCATGTCAGGCAGATCACAGCGCACGGGAAATCATGACTCAAAGGCTGCGTGAAATACACGAACATTATTATTTATTCACGTATGGCGATACTACCACTACGATTGTTCAATGAAGTGGCGTCTTTACATTTGTAGCTCGTGATGTTCATTCTTCGTTAGGAATCTGCGTTCGCCTCTGGAATGGCGAGCAGCGCCTCGAATGTGGCCGAACGTCACACGCTAGGATGTTGTCCTTTCCACAAAAGATGCACATGGTACGTGGAATGCAGCAGCTACTGAAGCAGTGCTCTTTAATTTATCCGAGCTTGGCTTCGAATGTACAGCCGAAGCGTCTGTTAACGCAGAAGGCTCGGTGACGTTGCAGCTTTTTCTGGCTGAAGATCACGGCCCTCAGCTCGCATGCGGCAAAGCACGTCTCGTCCACAGGGCACAGGCCTCTGCGGTGGCAGGCTAGGGCAGCGGTGTCTAGGTGCCGCCGCGCTCTCGAACGGACGAAGGCGTTGTGCCTGCACCTCTTGCACAGAATGTGGCCGCACGGAAGTTTCACGGCCAGTGCAGGAATCACCGAGCAGCCGGCGCAAATGCGGACGCTCGGTAGGGGTTCCACAAATGTAATGCGCCGCGAGTTCAAGAAGCGGCAGCAATACCCGCGGAGGACGTAGGTAGACGTGCCGCGGTTCCCGTCACCCAGGTGGCGCTGCTCCAAGGACCGCGGAGGCCCCTGTACTAGATGGTTCTCGCTGCTGCCAGTGGTGCCGCTGAGCTGTGATTCCGCCATGATGAATTCGGTTCACGAGCGGCGGTGTCCCTTTGTTAGACGTCGGTAACAGCTTCGGTCAGGAAGTCGATGATTGTCACCGCGATCTGTTAAAGTAGGTGGGCTGAGGATGTCTGCGACGAGTTAAGGAGGGCTGATCGTCACTGCGACTGGAGCAAGTCTGGCTTCGGAGAACATGGCGACGGTTTTTAAAGCCTGGCAGGGCTCTTTGCAAGCGGCGACCTGAGGAGGAAAATTGAGGCGGGTCCTCGACACATTGTACCTATTGGCTATATCGTCGTGGTGGAGGAGCTTCGCAGTAGTCACGTGGTCGGAGGGGCTGTGGTTAACTATGCGACCAGCGAAGGTGGCGGCGTAGGATGAGAATACGGTGTGAAAAAGCGGCGAGTATTTGTAGAGGGCAAGTAAAAGAAAGCACTATCCTCTCCCTTACCATCTTCTTTTTCTACATCCAGATGTTCTTGTAACCCTCTTTCTACTTTAGGCAAACTAAAGGGCGCAAGAAAGCACGTGGTAATCTCCTTGTGCGGTTCTCTGTAGGTGTATGTGACAATCCTCTCAGTCGGCTTTGGCGCAGCGTTGGGGATGCACTGCCAAAAGTTGGCTTAGAAATTTATATGGAAACTTTTTTACGGCTCATACTGTAGTTAACCAATAGCAGCCGGTGACTTTCAAGGCAGGTCACCTTTGAGCGAATATTGAATAAGACACCAGTATAGCGACATGCACTCACAAGAAGGCGATGAAGCATGGTCGTTCCATTTTTACTTCTTTGAATGTGTACATCAAACGTAATTTTGTTATTAAAGTAAATATTACGTCACCGCACGGTGCATGGTTGCATTTAGCAAAAGAAATCTCAAGTAGAGCACAGTGGAATACAAAGCACTTGTCTGGTTTGAAGGGTGTTATAACTTTTGATATCTATATCAGTCCTTTCTTTCTCTTCCGGTTTGTTTTATTGTACATCCAAGAAGCTCAAGCGAACACTGCTCACCGCAGTTAAATATTTATAGCCAAGTGAGACCTACCCCAATTATTTAAAGAGTTGATTAAGGAAGTCTTGTTTATCAATTCTGGTTGCTGAATTTTCGTGAAAGTATTCTTCACCTATCTGAGTTATCGTGCCTAATGACGAGACTTCGGGCATATGTCTCAAGTTATATTTACCAACTGTGTGTACCAACACAAGGAAATTGTGGTGTAGGTAATGTTGTATTTTACGCGTTCCGTAAACGGGAAGCATATTCATAACCTAAGAAAATACGAAAACACTATGTATTCATAGAAAATGTATAGTAGAATGGCTGGCGTTCTCAGAGAACCATACATTTTAGAATTAGAAGTTACCCCCATTCGCCGGCTCTGCAATCTGGCCACCAGTGTTGCCGAAGCAATTTAAGCCTCCCCCTTTTTTTTGCCGCTCTCACACCTTCTAAACACATCCAATATTTAGGAAACACTATTTTTTATTAGTGATAATACGCAGATTTTATCAAGGGAAGTTCGTTCTCTCGCAGCACATTTTATATATATACATTATATATATATATATATATATATATATATATATATATATGTATTCTTAGCGCGAATATAAAGAAAACAATACAGTCGAGGCATTTTCGCGTCGACATGCCACACTGAGAAAAAGTAACTCTTGACAAAGAAGGGTCCAGAAGTAGGTGTGACCATTTAAAGGGACAGAGAACATGCAGGGAGGACCATGTACATAGCGAAGATTACTTGCTGTTAGAACACGCATGTTGTCAGCTTTCCATTTTCTGTGCATTCGCCCTCATGTTTCATATACACCAAATTTGGCATCGGCAATGAAATAGTGTTGGAAGTCAGCGCAGTGCCTGTCGTCTCTGTGTCTTTGTCCTTAGCGCTGTGCGTCATTCTACTATCATATCGATTGGAATTAGCATGTAGAATGTCTACGAAATAGCAAGCATATCAATAGTAGGGAGGTCGATAACAACTCCCTAAAAACGCACGCCCTACGATAACACATTAGCACACATTCTTTTTGGGCTCTTTATGCCGCAGAAGCCATACTTTTCTTTATCTGTACTTTCATGTTTGTTCATCAGATCTTTATGTACACTATCAACTATTCGTCTTAACCTAGGAAAAAACGTTGATTTCAGAGTTTAATCATAATTCGTGCTTATCTCGTCTTTCAAAAAAGAGATCGGCATTGCGTGGGCTCGTCCAGAATCATCGGCTAATTTCCAGCGAACCTACTTATATATGACCAGGTTCGGCGAGAGTTGAAGTGTAAATAAACCACGCGTTTTAAAACGTTGTAATGGTATATTTCTTTCGATAAAGGTAGATATAAATTTAATACATGACAGCGAATTGGACCTAAATGGTTGTTATAAACGTCTTCCAGTTCATGCCGGTGAATTATATGGCCCTCCTAAAGCTCCCCATCTACACTCTGGTGCGCTTGCATTAGTAAGTTATGGCAAAGGACATATTTCACGCAAACATACGGAGTTTCTTTTTTCTTATGAGCATAATCAATAATGTTTTCTACCCGCCGTGGTTGGTTTCTGCTGATGGTGTTGGGCTGCTCAGCAAGATGTCCCGGGATCGAATCACGGTCACGGCGGCCGGATTTCGGTTGGGGCAAATTGCGAAAACACCCGTGTACTTAGGCTTATTTGCCTCATAGTCATATTGTTCTTTCTTTGCGCTTAAAGACGCATATTTCAATTTTTAAACGATATTTTCCTGAAACATAAAGAAGATCTCGTGCAATTCTCCATATATATTATGTCTGCATAGTACAGAACTCAGGACAGTGTTCTGTGCTTGGTTCGGGAACAAACCACGTGGCGATGATAACGACAGTATGGAACGGCTGCAGAAGCGCGCTATGAATCATCACACGTGTTGAAACCATGGTCACGGTTCAATTTTCACCGTGCACTCAAGGAAGGGCCTTTTGTGTCTGACGAACAAAGATTCACACACCACTACCAGTGCTCACAGGTGTGTAAACATTCTCAGAAAATAAAATGCACTTGGAGTTGAACCATGGATTTCTCTGACCCATTGTTGGTCTCCTGGATATCCAAACCATGTTTCCTTGAATGCGAGGGCGCCTTGAGTGTTTCTGCTTATTCTAAGGATATGCTGCTTACAGCTCCTTATCACACCCGGGGGAGCACACCAAGCAAACTCTTCCTGGGATGACTGTGCCATTGTTGTGAATGGAAAGCTGGGCGCGCATTCAGTGAACTGGGACTTATTTTTGTCCTAACCCATCCTGCACACTACTCAACTGCTAGAGCAGGGCACAGTTTCTCTGCGAGAGTATATACACTTATAGGAAAGCCGCAGTCCGGTCTACGTTTTACTGTCGCACACTGGTAATTTCCTTACAAGTAACGAGTAAGAAACGACTTGTTCTTGAAACCTTCCAGGGTATAGATAGGTATGCAAAATGCAATCAAACCTTCTTTTCTTTTTTTATGCGCAGCATGATTTGCCGCAGGCCGAGGCCATATTCTGAGTCGTTGCCTTTCCGTTGTTTTCAATGGCAGCGTATATCACCGCGTTGGATTTCCATGATTTGCTGCTGTCGTTAGTCCTTGAACCTTAATAGCCTACAGCCTCATTTGAAAAGTTATCTCAACTTTCTGGCAGCCGCACTGCGTAAGGTAGAGTAGTCTTGGTGGAGAATTAAGTCTTTCAACAAGTCTTCTTCCATTTGTTTACTCATAAAGCATGTCAGAATTAAAAAAAAAATACATGAATAGAAGTATGTTCACCTGTGTATGATCAAGGACACTATGAAATTTTAAGAATGCCTGGTGAAATTGAGCTGCTTTTATATCTATCTTTCTGTGAAGTGAAGCAGAGAACGCCTATTCGATAAGAGCGCTAAGGTGACTATGTAAAACTCTAAGGTTTTGGGGTGGAGTGTGGTTCTGATTATAATTTCGTTCTTTTTTGCTGAAATAAGGTTACAAAGACATCTGATATTCAGGAAAATGATATATAGATAAACGTCATTGACACCACTGGTTCATGACGCTTTTGAAGGAATGCCGTTTGATCGAACGCAGTATCCTCACAGCAGGCTGTAATTGAATTTCTCACTGTGTAATGTTGTGCGCATATCAACATTCATGGCCATCTAAGTGCAGTTTACGGGAATGCCTGTGTTGACGTCAGCACTGTGCAGAGGTGGGCAAGGACTGTGAAAGACCAAAATCCTGCCACATCAAATCTCCAGGATCAGCACTGAAGTGGATGGCCCACAATGAATGGCTTCTGATGAGGGTCATGAACATCAGGCAGATGAGTTGACTGGGGCACTTGCAGGATCAAATAACACCAGATTGCAACAACACTCGTCATTTCCATTGGCTCAGTAAACCACATCATTAAAGACCTGCGTTACAAGAAGACTTGCGCTTGTTGGGTGCCACGGTAACTGACGACTGACATGAAAAAGTCGAAGCATAGCCAACAAATTTAATTCTTCTTGTAACCCAGGAGGTTTTCAATTATGTGGTTCACTGAACCAATGGAAATAGCGAGTGTTGTTGCAATCTGGTGTTGCTTGATCCTGCGATTGACCCGATTCAACTCGTCTGCCTGATGTTGATGATCCTCATCAGAAGCCGTTGTGGGCCGTCCAGTTCGGTGCAGATCCTGGACGTTTGATGCGGCTGGATTTTGATGTTTCTCAGTACTTGCCCACCTCCGCACAGTGCTGACATCAACACAGGCATCCCCGTAAACTGCTTTCAGCAGCAATGAATGTTGAAGGGCGCAGAACCTCCTGCAGTGAGAAATTCAATTACAGCCCGCTGTTCAACCGGGCATCACCACTGGATGCCATGCATTGCTCGATTACTTTGGAACGCGAAAAGATAGGAAGATTGGGCAAGTGACATTCTATAGCTTAAACATCAGTGCAGTAATGATAGAGCCAAAATGTTTGCAGTACTACTGGTAAAGTAGTGGGTTTGGAGGCATTACTTTCTTAACAGCCCTCGTTTACAGCAATAACGCTGGACAGTTTGTTTTTGTGTCTGACATCTGACCCGAAACTAAAATTTAGTGATCTTAGGCTTCTAAATTAGCCTCACTGGTGTGCTCTTGATCACTTAGTTGTCATGGTGGTTGTTCTGCAAATGTTTATCAAGCATGGTTCCTCTAAAATATTCGACCCAATTATTTGTAACATGTTCAACGAAAATTTAAAAAGGTTAGTTGAGAGCATTATTTGTTTCGTTTTCCTGTTGTTCTCTTTATACTAAGCATCACTAAGCTGACCTTTATTTTTTTCCATAATCTCTGACCTATACAGTGGCTCATAACAACCCCTCTGTCAGAACTATTTGGCATCTCTACTACAAAGAAGCCCTACCTACACCTTCTGACATCATCTTAGCCATCTCAACTACGCAAGCACATAATCCTGCTGGTATTTTTATTACAGAGGTTTTCACTAAAGATCTTCCAAGCAAGAACACTTTAGCATTTGATCATTTAGATGCTTTTACTGAAACAACCTAGTGAATCTATCATGCTTAAAAGAAGTTTAGCTATTTTAATCAAAGCACAGTTAAAGCCTTTCATGTATGAAGTTTGTCATCTGCTTTCACTTGATCTTGCTGGTTATATGATTGTGAGTTACACTGATATCAAACATTCTAATGGGCAACATCTTTCATCTGTGAAGCACAGAAAACTTTAGTGCACTTGTCAGTGTTGTTACGGCACTCTTATATGTGATGATTAGGCTTCTGGCTGTTTAGCACTGTAGTAGCATTGTACAGGGTGATCATTTTTAAGTTTTATGGAATTTTAAAAAATGTCCTGTGGCAGATGGCATAATTCTTGTCCTTGAGCTAGATTATTTGAAGAGGTGGACATTACTAGCATGAGAAATCGAAACACATGCTCAACTAAATAAAAAAATCACTAATTAACTTCGTAACTAATTATTTTACTGCACATATTGCAATTTATGAACTGTAGCCAGTAAGCTTGGAAGACGTATGCATTGGAACTTCCAGGATGACACCAGTTTAGGAATATTTCCCTGATAAAGACCAATACACAAGGGTGTTCCAGTTACTTTTGTGCATCAGTGCATAAAGCACATTTTGCTAAAAATGTAAGTGGAACAGTGCATTTTTACGGCAAGTTTGATGGTGCATATGGCTGTTTCCTGCCACCGACTGACTACACATCCCGTCCATGTACAGAGGCACCAACAGCATTGTGTCTGCACAATCACGTGCGGTCTACTGATGCATCCGATTTCCCACCGAAAGCACCGCCGCAAGAGGACAACTGCGCAGGGCTGCTCAAACTGGACATCTCGTTCGGCGCACGACCCAGGCGAATTACGTCATCAGATGGGCATAAAAAGATGGATCGACCGACCTCACCTTTCAGTGGACTCGGCGGCACCGTACGGCGCACGATGCTGAATTTCGTGTTCTGCTTTGTACAGGTTGGTGAGAAACAATTATGTAGTAGTCCTTTTAGAAGTAACTGTGTTGGATTACTGGTGCTGCCGAGTCCCCACTGCTTGTTCCAGTGTTGTGTTGACCTATCTCGTGTTATTTTCGTGTTACTAAAGCTTAGTGGCGACATTGAAGAGAACCCAGGGCCCGACCAGGACAAACTGGATGCGATCTTAAGTGCTGTTACCGCAATTAAGACATCACAACATCAGTTAGAATCAGGTCTACTGAGTGTCCAAGTCAGGCTTACGGAAATAGAGACAAATCTTGCTTCTCTCTAGCTTTATAATGAAAAGGTTCTAAAATGCGAGGAAGCTATTAACACTATGAATCGGGAGATGGCTCGGTTAAGCAATAAATTAGAAGACCTGGAAAACAGAAGTCGCCGGAACAATTTAATCATATACGGTCTCAAAGAGGGAGACAACGAAAGCCCGGCAACTTTGGAAAAACGCGTGATACATGACATTTTCAAAGACATTCTTGCAGTTGAAGTTAAATCTATTGAAAGGATTCATCGTATCGGCAAGAAACGTACTGCACGTGAACGCCCAGTAATCCTTCATTTTTTCGATTTCACTGAGAAAATGTCTGTTCTTCGAAACTGTTCCAAGTTGCAAGGTGAACAGATATCTATCTCGGAAGACTTCTCACCAGCAGTACGGGAAATGCGCCGGAAACTATGGCATTCATCCCAAGAAAATCGTACCAGAAGAGACAAGGTGAAGCTTATATTTGATAAACTGAGGATAAACAGCGATCTGTATGCCTGGGATAGCACTGAAAATAAGAGGACACTCGTGAAGCGCGAAAGCCGTATGGCTTATGAAAACAGTCACTCGAGCTCGTGACAAAATTCACCTCAACTCTCGCTATTATGTTTGAATGCAAGAAGCGTTGTCAACAAAACCGAAAAATTAGAAGAAATAGTGCTGGTATACAGCCCCAATATAATTGTCATCACTGAAACCTGGTTGCATTCTCACATTGACGATTCAGAGGTGCTTCCCAATTCCTATTCTATCGTTCGTTTCGACCGCGATGGCCGGGGAGGGGGCGTTGCCATAGCCATTAAAGAAGGCTTATCATTTAAGAAAGACGAAGGACTACCCAATCACGAGAGTGTGTGGTGCAGTATCACTATCAATGGAATGTCAGTGTTCATTGGCGGCATATACCGACGACCAAATGCGCCAACTGACTATCTTGCTGAATTGCACTACTTTCTGTGTCGTAAAATTAACGAGCGTACAAAGCTAATCTTAGTCGGAGACTTCAACTTAACTGGGATTGACTGGGGAAATCTGACAATTGGAGGAAACGAGCTCAATAGTTGTGAAATGCTTTTGAATATTATGTTTAGTTTTTCTTTAACCCAGCTTGTTAGGGAGCCAACGCGTATACAAGGGCAAGCAAGCTCCATTCTTGATCTTGCTTTTGTTTCCAAGACGCTAAACCCTGATATCAGTATCGAAAATGGAATCTCGGACCATAAAATGCTTTTACTTACTTTTGATAACTTCAGTTTCAGTCCCAACCAAATCACCAGTATATCTCGTATATCTGTCAAGGATTACAGCAGGGCAGACGATGTCAGTGTTATTGATTACATTGAAATAACGCTAGACAGTCTTTTACAGTCGGGATTTCAAAACTCGAATGACTTATGGTTAAAGCTCAAACGAATAGTAGCGTACTGTGAAGAAACATTTATCCCATCAATAAAAAAACGAGTAAACAGGAAGACACCTTGGATTACACGAAGTATTATCCACCTCAAAAGAAAGTTACAAAGAATGCGTAAAAAGAAAACCAACGTCGATGCTGTAAATGAACTTTCGCAAATGCTCAGAGCAGAAATTCCTTCAGCAAGAAGCAATTTCTTCACAAATACGCTGACCAATTTTATGACACACGAACCAAGAAAGTTTTGGCGTTACCTGGCAAAACCGGGGGCGTCTATCGACCAAATGGAAATAGACGGTGCCATTACGGATAATGCAAACGGTATCGCGAACGCCTTTAATCACTATTTCCAGTCTGTGTTCACCCGGGCTTCTACCTCAGAGTTCAATCAAGCGGAATACCACTCCCGCATGCCTGACCTTGTCATAACAGAATGCGGCATTCTTAACTTACTGCTACAGCTTGATGAAAAGAAATCGCCTGGGCCCGACGGATTGCCCAATGCTTTTCTAAAGCGATACGCGCAACAACTGTCTCCCCTTCTTCAAAAAATTTTTTCCGTATCTATGGCAACATCAACCGTGCCCACCGACTGGCTTTGTGCGAAAGTGGTCCCGGTGTTCAAAAAAAATGGGAATAGGCTCTTGGTAAGCATGTACAGGCCTATATCACTAACTAGCTCTTGCTGTAAATTAATGGAGCATGTAATTAACAAAGCAGTCATAACTTACCTGGAAAGCAACAAGCTTTTATATGCAAACCAGCACGGCTTTAGGAAGGGACTATCAACAGTTACGCAATTACTTGAAATTACACATGACTTCGCGGCTGCTATTAACTCTGGTTTGCAAGTGGATGCAGTGTTCGTAGACTTTGCAAAGGCTTTTGATTCTGTCCCACATTGTAAATTAATAGAGAAGCTTAAAATGATTGGTATTAATGCAGACATAGTTTCCTGGATTGCAGCTTACCTCTCAGGCCGTACTCAATACGTCGAAATAAAAAATGCCAAATCCATTAGCCTAGACGTTTGCTCTGGTGTTCCACAGGGATCAGTATTAGGACCTACACTTTTCTTAATCTATATAAATGACATTTTTTCCTGTGTCACTCCAGATGTTGTGCTGAGATTATTTGCAGACGACTGCGTTGTGTACACTACGGTTCGTTCACAAGATGACCAAAATAATCTGCACTTAACGCTAACTAACATTGATTCTTGGTGTAAAACTTGGGATATGAAAATAAATGTAAGCAAAACGTCATCTGTCACCATAATAAAGAAAAAAACTCCCATCTATTTTACTTACCATTTATCAGGATCTGCTGTGACGCGTAATAATGAAGTAAAGTACTTGGGGGCTACGTTTACTGAAAAATTGAGTTGGGAATCCCACATAGATAACATATGTGCAAAAGCTTACCGACAACTTGCATTCATCCGACGAAAATTGTCAGCTGCACCAGCGCATGTAAAACTAAACGCCTATATGACTCTAGTAAGACCCATCCTGGAGTACAGCGCTATAGTTTGGAACCCCCCTCAGTCTTACCTGAAAACGAAACTTGAAAGAATTCAAAGCCTAGCACTCCGTTTTATTTACTCCCGTTACTCCCGCTACGATAGCGTGACACTTCTCCGTAAAAGGGCTAGCATCTCGACGTTAGAATGCCGACGACTAACTGCATGTATGAAATTTCTTTTCCTGTTATATCATGATTGCATCAACATAACCAAAGACGTGTACCTAAAGCCACCTCACCACCGCTCCAAAAGAATCAATCACGACTTGTGCATACGGCCATTTGCTGCTAGATGTAATTTATTCAAATTTTCTTTTTTTCCTCGATCCATGGAACTATGGTATAGCCTGCCCCGCCATATTGTGAATGATGTGTCAATTGATGCTTTTGTTGCGAATGTTGAATCTTTCTTTGAAAATGCTTTCGTAAATGTGTTGTAGCCATAGCCTTCTTGATTATGAGTCATGAATTGTATGATTCTACAACTCTGCACACTTTCTGATTCTACTATTTATATAAGTTATGTGTCTTTTCATTCATGTTCCGGAACACCAAACCTGTTGTACCACCTATTGTACATTCCACTTCTGTTAGAGCCTGAGAAAGGCTCACAGTATTATGAAATAAATAAATCTCCAAACTGGCGCCATTCTGGAAATCAATTCCAAGTGGATACACCTTGTAATCTCACTGGCTATGATTCGTAAATTACAGTTTGCGCCTCAGATATGTGGTGGCGCTGGCAAACACTCCCAGGCTTCTACTAGGAAACATATATACCCAAGAAAGTGGTGGGGAAACGGCACCCGCAGTAGCTCAATTGGTGAAGCATCTAACGCGTAATGCGAAGACGTGGGTTCGTTCCCCACCTGCGGCAAGTTGTTTTTTCATCCACTTTCATTTCCATTAATTTATCATTTATTAATCTGAAGTAATTTACCCTAGCTTGTCCTTGGTGTCATTGTTTGTTGGCTTCTTAGGATATGATTAATAAACATCTGGTTCCTCGGTTAAGCCCCTTTCTTTTTGTTTATATGAGCTATAAAGTAATTCATTCGAAAGATAATAAATTTTTTAATTAGTTTAGTATGTTTCAATTTCTCGTGCAAGATATATCTGCCTGTTTGAATATTCCTGCTCAAGGACTAGAATTATGCTATATGCAACAAGGCTATATTTAAAAATTCCACAAAACTGAAAATCATCACCCTGTATAAAGACAGTGTGAATTTAAAAACAAGCTTCAGTGAACCTTACTGAATCAGCAAATGGCCAGTGTAACTAATCTGATCATCCTGGAAATCTTTTGTAGCTTATAAGCATAGTGCATTTCAATTCTACATTTAGGAGTGCAAATTTTTCTTGAAATCAGCTTTTTCTTTTTAACAGCTAGCATCCCTGCCAGTTTGCTTAAACATAATGTTGCATGACTTCAACAGTACTGCACAATCAGACTTTTTCCTGCTCACAGTGTCTAGTGATGTGTCTTTAGCAGCTGAGATAATTAATGTTCATGCAGATAAACATAAGAAAACATTGCGATAACTGCCAAGAAAATGCAATCATGCGCTTTGTTTACAAAAGAGCATGTGCTCTACCTTCTGCCAGGTTCGTTCTCCATGTCAGGCTAGCACGGAACTTGCACAAGAGGCACCTTTTGCATCCGTGAAGATATTTTATGAGGTTATGGTGGTGTCGAAACATGACATCAACCATAACACCTTAAACTATTTTATGAAACAGTTATTTGTGCAGAGATAGAAAAGGCACCAATTTTGAATTTATTACATTTGGTTTAGAGTACCATAGTATAAATGGCTCAACTAGTACAGGTACGCAAATGGGCTAGTTGGTATTTATCGATGACGTTAGACAATGTGAACTCGACACAGGCGCTAGCATTTGTTCCATTTCTCGCCACTTTTGACGTCCTTTGTACAAGCCTGCGCTGTCTAACATCATGGATAGACTAGTACAACCCGAAAAAAATGTCATGAAAGAAAACTTGGCTTTCAACCTCGACAATTCTCCCCGTTAGGTATTATGGTTTCTTTAGAACTTATTTCTTTATACAAAGTCAGACCCATCAAGTAAAGCTTACTGAGAAAGAAATGAAGAACAACATCAACACCTCTCAAGGCATATACATGCATCAAAGCAGTCAGAGCATCATACACATTGCCTTTAAGTGCAAAAGTATTCCTTTTCTTAGTCAAACTGCATTTCTAGTTTCTTAAAGCCTACACATTTATTTGCCACAGCTATGAGAAAATCACAAGGTGGAAAAGATATGTTGGTGCAATTTCAACTATAATGTACAACAACAAAAGGTAAAGCACAGGAAGTCTCACTGCTCCTCTGTCTAAATGACATTCAGTTGCATTTGTCATGTCCACTCCTATCCTGGTGGCAGCCGAAACAGGAAGACAGCAGCGTGGTTAAGAAAGTAGACGAAGGAGCTGATATGCTAGCTGACATAAAAAGTAAAAAAGGGAGCTGGTCAGGCCATGTAGTGCAGACTTGAGACATCATTAACTAGCGCGAAAAAGACAATGGACGACAGCTAGAAGCACACAGGACAGAACTCTAAGCTTCAACTGCAATTTTGGCTACACAGAAACATAGGATTCAGGGGATGCGACCTCGACGCATGGGAGCAACATTCGTCTTTCCTTTTCCCTGTCTGACACAGGAGGTATCGGAGCAAATCGATGGGCTGACTCATTTCGATTTGCGAACACTTTTTTGGCGAGAGCCAGGGAATGGGTGCTTACACACCTATCACCCGCTTTTCGATGCAAAGTGCTTCGAATATTTTCATGTCGACCTGCATCTAGAGCCTCCTGGGCAGATGAGTGCTTTGAAACTGCTCAGTGCATGAGCACCTACAGCAATGATTCGCCAGATGGCCACCAACCACTGACAGCTGCCCTATCTTTGTTCCCCCAAGCGGTCGTTTAAACACCGACCTGTTTGGCTTGAGGAAACATAGGGCAGCTTTCAGTGCCTTGGTGGCTGGTGGCCATATGGCCAATCATCGCCATACGTGCTCATGCACCGAGCAGTTTCAAAGTAATCGTGTGCTCAGGCAGCTCCAGAAGCAGGTACATAGGGAAATATACGAACCACTTTGCATCAAAAAAGCGGGGAATAGGTGTGTAAGCACCCGTCTCTGGCTCTTACCAAGAATGTTCGTAAGTGAAATTAACCTGTTCATAAATTTGTTCCGATAGCTCCTGTGTTGTTTCTGTCCGTCGACATTCTGTACATTCCATGTTTCTGTGTAGCAAAAATTTGAGTTGAAGTCTATAGAGTTCTTCCTTATGTGCTTCCTGATGTCTTTTTCACGCTAGTTATTGATGTCTCAAGTCTGCAATGAGCGCATACTAGCCAAAGTGCCTTCGTAAACCATGTAATGCATAGGGCAGATAACCGGTGGCACATTCAAGTTACAGAACGGATGCCAAGGGAAGAGAAGGGTAGTGAAGGACGGTAGAGAAGTAGACTATGATGAAGTCAGAAAATTTTGCAGGCTTCATTTCGAATCAGCTAGCGCAAGACAGGGTTAATTGGAGCTCACTGGGGGAGGTCTTCATCCTCCGGTGAAAAAAATATGTAGGCCAATTGTTGTGATGAAAAAAGTATACCTTTCGGCTCGGACGTCTTCACTGTCTTTTCAGCAATGTGTAGGCCCAAGACAGCCAGTCGGTTCCCATGCAATTGCTTCATGCTGACTGTAACTGCATGGGCACAGGAAAACAACCCACCATTAATACCACCCGAGATTGACCACTCAATAAAAGAACATCTCAAAACTGCAAATACAATTAAGCATTTAGCAGCTTAATAGATACATATATAAAGGCCAAGAATAGTTACAATAACCATACACTTTATAACTAGACATTAAAATAAGGTAGTGAAACGTACAATAACCGTAGGACGTTCAGTGCAATTCATTTCAGAAATACTGTTGACAACTGACAGGACGCCTTAGGCAGGGTTCAGTCACACAACAAGAAAACATAAATAGTAGTAGTAATAAGCATGCCTGCGTGAAACCAAGAAACGAGTTCAAGGACGAGAAAAAAAATTATTAGACTCCGTGTGCTTATTTATACAAAAAGATAAATATATAAAAAAATAGCCTAACCACGCGTTCATCCGCAACAACACGGCAGCTTCTAAAACAAACGAGCACAACTTAAAACGAAGGATAAGTACATAGCCGGGACAGTCGTGGTTGTTTTGTTTTGCATTAGTTCTAGTGATGAAAGCACAAGCATTGCAAGCTACCTGCGCCATTACCTACCAGGGGACCTCCGACAAAAAAGATAAAAAATACAATTGAGTGCAAGTACGCAAGCGACATTTAATACGGTTGCCACACTGCACACTTTTGGCTGCGATCGATCCTGACTGGAATCGAATTTCTGGACGCGTTTGGCTTCGTTGCACAATCGGCGGACAGGAGCCAATCGCGGTCGAAAATATCGATCCTGAACGGGCTCAATCGTGCTCGAAAGTGGCCGTGTGACACCGGTATAAGCCTGCACCAATCTTTGGTAACAGAATGAACCAATTAGTCAAACCAAAGTGTTATTTACCTGCCTGCGTCGAATACTGACGCATAGCAGTACTTAATTCTCTACAACTCTAGTTGAGGACACGTGAACAATGAAACATTCATTTCTTTTTCTTTTTCACATTCAGTGCCCGTAGGCTACGCCTGGAGTACAGATACTACACTCGCATCCAACACACCTTGTGCTGTCCTTTAAAGAAATTACGCGAAAATTACTACCACAATGACGCACCATAAAAAATTGGAGGCTTATCAAGGTTAAGCCCAGTGGATGCTTCGCATCCACTGGGCTTAACCTTAGCGTATCCTTAGCATTTGGAGGCATCTTGACCGCATACACGCCCGGCGCAAAGACGCTGGCGCGGTTGCGGGCACAGAGACTGACGCGACGCGTGCCGCTTCATCCCTGGCGTGACGTCACATATCACGTGATGCAGCGATGGTGGCACCGCCGCCGCGTCGCGCGCGACGGCGCGAACCGAAGCGTGGAGGCCTCCACCGGGCGACGTCCGACGGCGCGATATGAGGCCCCATCTGCAGCCGGTGTGACGTCATCACGTGACGTCACATCATGTGATCTCACTTCAGGGTCAATGGTGGCCACCGCCGGGAGGCGACCGACGGCGCGATATGAGGCCCCATCTGCAGCCGGTGTGACGTCATCACGTGACGTCATGTCACGTGACCTACTTGAAGGTCACTTGAAGGTCAATGGTGGCCACCGCCGGGCGTCGCGCGAAGGCCCGAAACCTACGTTAATATGCTTCGCATAAAACGCGACGCTGAACGTGGCTACGTACGTACCTTTTATATGAGCAGTCCATGCGCCTTGCAAAAGGCCCTCGGTTTGAAGGCGGAGCGCTGTCACGATGTGTACTCTGGGCACGCCATTTCGTTTACGTAGTGGATGGACGATGTTAACGATGGATTCTGCCGAAAAACAAAACGTCCACTTCGTCACTGTTCCAGGCCGAATGGAAGATGTTTTCTCCTTCGCCACGAATGACGGCCGTCGTAGGTGTAGTAAACACACAGTCACAAAGAAACACCGATGTCGTAGGCCGCTGCTGCCTTTCTTTCTCACGCATAATCGCGTCACCTTCACTCCGAACGCTCACTTCGCGTCGATGAGCACAAAAGTACACGAAAACAACTAGGTGGTACAACCTAAACGCAGCAAAAAACAATCCAATTACTCACAACTTCAAGAATGTCGCGGAGAACGCACATGCACCCGGCGGCCCACCTCGAGACGTAGGAAATGACGTAGCGGCGATAGCGGCGACACCCATCGGGGGAAGTTATTTCAATTTCGGTCTCGTTTTCAAGGCATAAAAAAAAATATTCGTTTAAACTGCGTGTGTATATTACTTTCAAAGCTATTTATTTTACGCTACCTCTAAGCCATTTTCTGTGTTTACGGGTAGTTTCACTGGAAATTTATTCGCAGAAACATTAGCTGATATCAAATCAAATGGGGCAAAGGTGGGCTGGTAACTTCGTGTAAAAGAATTTATTTCTCGATGCTTTTTTTTGCTTGAACGTTCATTTGTAAAGAGACGTGGCCCTTCCTGATTGTATAAGATGCAGAGGTACTTGCGAGTCTGTCTTTTCTTTTATGTACAGGGAGAGAGAGAGAGAGAGAGAAAGCTTTAATTGGCATTTCCAAGAAGTTCACAATGCTCATATTTCTGAACTGGTGTACTCACGCAAATTTTAAATAGCTTAGACGAACAGCAGATATAAAAGTACTCGCATAATAGCTTTCTAAACGTATAGGCGATACAACGAAATTTCACATGTGCAGAATTACACGAAAACCTTAAATTTCCAAGTACGAAAAGTCTTTCTTTGCGTAGTGTCGTGAAAGTGCAACCGAAGCAAATCCAGATCTCGGGGTATTATTTGCTTTTCTTTTTTTTTAAAGAGTGGGTGAGCGAGTGGGGCCGATGACCGCTCAAACGAAAGAACAAACATAACAACGACTCCCCTTTGGTGGAGAGCACCATGAGTTGTCGTTGTTAAAACTTGATGTCGGTCTTTGTCTTACTGCAGTTGCTTAGAATAGCAGTTTGACGGGTAATGAGGAAGATATATTCACAACCGAGGTATTTTGTGCATGCGGTAGACAAGTCATTTTCAACCCAGCTACTCTCGCCCTCAAACTACCTCTAGCAGAGCAATTTAGTATGGTTCCCATTCATTAGCTGCGCCTGTACCATCGCCGAACCCCTTTTCTCGGCGAGGATGCAGCTGTGGTAAATGCTATTGAATGAGAACAACAATTTCTTGGCAAAGTGTGGGAACTGTGATGACATTTCGTCTGGGTGTTGGTTTAAGCATTCTCTTGTCTCCCCTTAGTACCATGCTGTCTCTCCTCTGCGCTGTTGCATGTGAGTACAAAAGTAAGCGCTGCACCTTCTGCACAACTTTTGCGGTGGGTGGGCGGGGGTGAGGAGGAGGCTAACGTGTAGTTAGTTTTCCAGAGTGCATCGTGTCGTGTCGATGGCCAAGGTGTTTCAGTGGGCATCGTGACGGCCAAAGAGGTCCAAAGAGTATAAGCGATGCCCACGAAGTTCTCGCTAAAAGGACTCGCACACGCCTTCCCCGCGTCCCTCTCATGTTCATTATATACGCTCTCAAACCACCCACCGACGCGGCTGGCAAGCCAGTGACATCAGCAGTGAGGTAGGAGGCATAGAAAGCTTCGCTTTAAAATCTGGCAGAACGCCCCTGTGCGCACTGTAACCTGCAATCCAGAGCTCTGGTGTTTTGACAAAATTCAGTTTCATTCTACAAAATATTTCTTTCCCGTATTCAGCATGTGCACCTGTCTTACCCGTCTCGCAAGGGGGGGCGCACGAGTCTCGCGCAGGTCTGCATATGCCAAGACATCGCGAACGTACTTGGCAAGTGGGCAGTAGCGCGCACACTTGAAAAATACCTCGCCACTGTTCCGTGAACAAAGAGGGGTCTGCAAATGCCCCGCCAATTTCTGGAATCTCGTTATATCTACAATCATTGGCTTAATATCCTATTCATGCATGCAATAATACTGTTTCCAATTTGGGAGGGGAAATATTTGAGTAAATAGCGCTGTTAGTCGGTGTTGTAAATACTGTATGCATCGCAAGTTGTACGTTGGTTCTCTATACTTTCTTATTTTATTCTGCCTTTCTTTTTGAGCACTCCGTTCAGGCAGCTGTTTGTAAGCCAGTAGAACTTTCCTTTACTATACAACTACAATCTTAATGGTTTCTTTTTATACAACCAGCTTCGTAAATTGACGCAGACGCGAAGCCATGAGCGTTTTGCACGGCTCTTTCTGCAGATGCTGCTTGAGCAAAGCATTGTGGTGGGTGAGAAGGCTCAAGTTTGCCAACGAACCTACCTTGTTTATGAACTTGAGAGAAGCAGAACGAATTGGGGTTATTGATTCGGCGAAAGAATCTCAGGTGGGGTCAAAGCTTCCCAAATTGGCGTATCTTTTGTCCGTGTATGGTTCGCCCCCCCCCCCCCCCCTTTTCTGCCTGTTTTGTTGTGCTTGAAAGAAACCTAGACAACCCCACTGCTTTGGAGCAATTGTGGCGCGTCCAGCTGCATGCTGTCACGTGGCCTATTCATTTTGTTGGATTCCTGGCATCGCAAAAGCAAGAGCTGCACTAGTTCGGCCTTGCTGAAAACATTTTGAACATTTTTCTTTTGGTTAAACATTCAATAGTAGAAAAAGTAGGTGCGCGCTTTTGGATTCCGTGGGATTTGTGCGTGACGACATTTAAAAACTGTGTGCCACCTAGACACTATGACATAATAGATAGTAGTGCTTCAGGAACAGGTTTTTCGCAGGACATATTTAAAATGGCTCATCAAAACAGACACTGAAACGGAGGGGGACTCTCTTCAGGAGTTTTGTCCGCAGTGAAAGCCCGACATGTCTCGGGGGGAAGGGGTTGGGGTAGGGGAGGGCCCATTTCTGGATCCGCCACTGGTTTTTAGTGCCGTAGGACACGCCGTCTCTTCGTGCAACTCTATGTTTGTGAATGTAATAAAGATAAACAAAAACACCCTTGCACCCATCCCCAATATTCTTAGTCAGTGCACCCTTTCGGTGGGTACAAGGGTGTTATGGCATCTATAGCTGCCCTATGCTTCGCAAAAAGTTATGATGATGGGTTGTTCCTTGAATGAAAACACCCTTCAAGGGTGTTATGATTCGCGATTCTCACCATCAAGGGTGTAAATTATTTTACTGTGTATAGTAGTGGACACTATTCTGTTTGATACCATGACGTTCTCAAACGTGTCCCAAAACATAAGTGCACGTGCGTTTTCGATTCCGTCCCGTCGAAATGGGGCTGCCACGGTGGCGAGGAAGTCCGCGACCTCTAAAAAGGCGACAGCCACCAAGTTACCGCAGTGGGCACATAAACGTTCATTCGGCGGTCGACCGCTTCCGTAGTGCGCCCTGCACTCTGCGGTAGGCTGTAATAATTGCACGACTGCTTCTGCACGACCTGCGTAATTTGCCATCTTTACATATCTGCGTATTGTTTATTTTTTGTACATAGCAATGCCGTATTGAGCCGTACCTTGAACTTATGCTTATTCAGTTTCCCCGCAACCATTGTGGCATATTGGTAAGGTTAGCCTTGCCTTCAAACGTCACCCCCCCCCCTCCTCACATTAAAAGTCCCTGTTCTGCGCCCTCCTCTAGGCAGTTCTATCGACGTCCCCTCTGGACTCGCGCCTTAGCGCCAAGGGAAGCGTTGCAGTTTCTGCAATACTTATTTTTGGGGCTGGGCGGTCACGGATAATTGCAGCTGTCACAAGGTAAATGTGACGAGGCCAGGCAGCTCAAGAGGACAATGAGCACATTCCATGCGTTGGGTCCAAACATGTTTCTCGCGTCGCCTTTATTGTATGATTCGCTCTTGTCATATTGGCACGCTTTGAAGCAACCCCCCCCCCCCCCCCCAAACACGGGGTGCCAGAGAGCAGCAGCCGCAGGAGTGCGAAGTTAAAAAGGAGAGGGAACGAAAGGTCCGCTTAAAAAACACAATTAGGTGAAACCGGATCCCATTTATAAAGTAGATGACGTTTATGCGATAAGCTTTGCGAAAGTTGTGAGAGGCAATTGTAACCGGCGAAGCCTTTCAACCAGGAATGCTTGCATTCAAGGCTTGACACCGACGCACGGCGACACGTATTGGCACCGCCGCGATGTGCAGCGTAAATACTCTAAAATATCGCAAAGAAATCAATTAACGTCGTTAGCCTTCGATGGTGAAGCTGCATTGTACGAAACGTGAAGGCACGGTCATTTGTACCGTCTTCCCATCAGAGCAGACACGTGTTCGCAGTTGCGTTTCCATGTGTAGCGTTCGCAATCTCCGCGCAGAAATTATCACCCCCCCCCCCCATTTAACACTTTTTAACAGGAAGTACTGCCTTCAGCGCGATGACTCTCGACAAGTCTTCAGCACGATAGTGGACATTCACGCCATTGTTAAGCTGCTTTCTATAAAATGTTGGTTGCGGGTATAATTTTTTCAACGGCGATGGCATACCTGTTGTGTTGCGACTCGAGTCATAATGGAAACGCTGCTCAGAAATCGTACTCATGGCTGAATATTGAAGGCAATCGCCATGACACTACTAATTGTGAAAGCCAGGGTGGATTCACAACTTCTTAACGGCTTTTGATAAAGGATAGTCTTAAAGATAGCAACATAAATGAGAGCGAGGTAAGAGCAGCATAGGTTTTTAGCTCCGAACAAGGAAAAACGATATAAGTAATATTTTGGTTAAATTCCAAAGGAACAGAAAAAATGGACGCGAATGAAAGAAAGCCTTATAAATTGCTCTCCAAAAATTACTCTCTCGAATATTTGATAGTAATTAATAGAGTACGGAATTGGAGTTAGGTGTTGCACGGTACCGAAGTACCGCAGTTGAAGACTTGAAATAAGGAGCCGCCACAGGTGGCGGTAAACTAAAACAATATATTAGGTGCCATGGAATAAAGTAATAGGCGCCTGTTTGACAAGAAATATGCTGGCTTATTGACATAATCGCTTTGAATATAAATACCTGGCTCCACCTTTTTTTCCGAATCAAAGGAATTGCACTTCGCTTTCAAGGTCAGTGACCTGAGCGCGTCGCCTTCGCCTCGACGGAGGCGAGGCAGAAAGGGGAGTGGAGAGGGAATGTTTGGAAGGGTAGCTCTCGCCTCTCTCAGGTGAGGCAGGCGGTCAGTTGGGTGCTGACGTCGCTGCCGATCAGACGCTGCCGAGTTCGTTGTCCGCGACCACACCGTCTAGGTACCACTGTAAGTTGAAGAATGAGTTTCGACAAATGCCTTAACGTCACTACTCTTCTCTCGCAGGCGACAGAGAAGATCCGGGAAATCGAAAATGGTGACAAGTCAGTAAGCCTGCACCGTCGCGTGTTGCTTGAGCAATTGCTCAACAAATGGGCCTGGCTAGATGACTCTGACAGCAGCAGCTCTAGCGACGACGAGGACAGCGATGGTGGTGACGGCGGGCCTCCTGTGCCCGTCGTCCTTGCCTGCGGCGGAAAGCGTGGCCGAGACGATTGCGACGGTCAGGACAAACAATCATCGAAGGTTAATTCTTGGGATGAAGAAGCTGTATTGCCCAATTTTGCAGACGGAGAGCCTGGACCCTGCAAGCGCCCGCGAGTCGACGAGGAAGAGTGCTGCGATTGCAGTCCAGGGCCTAGCGGTGACCGGGAAAATTACACCTCACCGCAGCTCGAAGAGGAGCATGACTCTTACCGAATGAAAGTTGCGCCGTTCCCAGACTGGCTGGACAGTGATGGCAGGGTGTTTGAGGAGCCGGTGCAGGAACCGGATCTGTCTTTTCTCGATATTTAGTGTCTCGTTTATGCATTTTCCCCCCTTCTCATGCTTTTAGTGTATCAATAAACAGCGCTGCGTTACACATTTACAACCGCAGCAGCAAATGTTTCGTGCATGTGTACAATACTGGGAGTGAATTGTCGGTAATATCGCAGGTGTCTTTTTTTGACAGTGAGAGCGCTTTTGGTTTATGTTGTTGTCTGTATAGATTTCTGTTTCTTCGTAATAAAATGTTGCATGAAAGTGCTAACAACTGCATGTATATCAATATCGAATCAGACGGATGGCGACACTCCACTAAACAAATCTTATTTTTCAACGCACAATTGCAACACAAACACGACATAACATTTAATAGTTAGCAAAAGTGCTCAGTCGGTTGGTTCGTCAGGCCCCAGGCTACTTTAAAGCGCCACAGCTCCTGCTCCGAGCCTCACACTTACGTGGAAAGAGACTCATGTTGTCCGCGATAGTCGGTTTTTGCTGATTCCGAGTAGTTGGAAGGCATATTTTCTAGGAAAAATGGCCGCTCGAGGAGAAGAGCGAACTCGAGCGGCTTTAGAGGCTAGGAAAACTGCCTTAAAATATTTAGACTTGAGGGAAAGCTTCGTTAACAAACTATAACACGGCAATCAGCACTCGAATACGACGAGAGAAATTACTGAGACGTGGAAAATTCCCTTGAAAAAAAAAAAAATCTGGTTTGCGAGACAATTGCTTGTATGTATTGAACCTCTTAAAAGATGAGGGGGGGGGACATATGCGCTCACCGAGAGGGCATCGTCAGCACGAGACATCCACAAGGCACCTTACAGAGATGTGGAGAGCTTCGCGGCCGGAACGAAGCCTCCCTTCTCCGCCGGCCAAGAGGGGGAAACGCGCTTTCCGATCGCTCAAGGTTGCGCGGACAAAGCATAACTCTAGCGTCTAGGAAAAGCTTAACCAGGTGCGATGGCGGCACGCATAGCGTGGGAAGCTAGCCGCCAGAATAACTATACCAAGGACTGCTGCTGATGAGGGCGAAATACCTTCGTGTAATTATAATAACCCTAATAGGACTACTTTCGAAAAAAAAAGAAGGAAACGGCCCAGAGGGCTATACTACGAGAGCTATGACTGATAGTTTTCTATATATATATATATATATATATTCATCTCATCTATGGGATCGCATGCGCACGCTGTTGCTTTGTCTCTGCGTGTAGTATAGTTAAGAGAGCCAGTTTAAGGGCGGAGAAGAAGAAAGAAAAGCAAAGCAAAAAGTGCAGCGCCGTGGTATTAAAGCGCACCCGTGGTAGAGAAACGGCATGCGATATAAGCGTGCGTAGCCATGATACGCACACGACAAACTGCCTTAAAATATTTAGACTTGAGGGAAAGCTTCGGTAACAAACGATAGCACAGAATCAGCACTCGAATATAATTATAACCCTAATACTAATTGTAAATATTCATCTCATCTATGTGATTTAATGCGCGCGCTGTTGCTTTGTTCTGTGTGTAGTCGTTAAGAGAGCCAGTTTAAGGGCGGAGAAGAAGGGAGGGAAGGAAAGTCTCTGAAGCAAATTTACAGCGCCGTGGTTTTAAAGCGCATCCCGTGGTAGAGAAACGGAAGGCGATATAAGCGTGCGTGGCCATGATACGCACACGACAAACTGCCTTAAAATATTTAGACTTGAGGAAAAGTTTCGTTAGCAAACGATAGCACGGCAATCAGCACTCGAATATAATTATAACCCTAATAATAATTGTAAATATTCATCTCATCTATGTGATCTAATGCGCGCGCTGTTGCTTTGTTCTGTGTGTAGTCGTTAAGAGAGCCAGTTTAAGGGCGGAGAAGAAGGGAGGGAAGGAAAGTCTCTGAAGCAAATTTACAGCGCCGTGGTTTTAAAGCGCATCCCGTGGTAGAGAAACGGAAGGCGATATAAGCGTGCGTGGCCATGATACGCACACGACAAACTGCCTTAAAATATTTAGACTTGAGGGAAAGTTTCGTTAGCAAACGATAGCACGGCAATCAGCACTCGAATATAATTATAACCCTAATAATAATTGTAAATATTCATCTCATCTATGGGATCTAATGCGCGCGCTGTTGCTTTGTCTCTGCGTGTAGTAGTTGAGAGAGCCAGTTTAAGGGCGGAGAAGTGGGAAGGAAAGGATAGTCTCTGAAGCAAACTTGCCGCGTCGTGGTTTTAAAGCGCAACCGTGGTAGAGAAACGGAAGGCGATATAAGCGTGCGTGGCCATGATATGCACACGACAAACTGCCTTAAAATATTTAGACTTGAGGGAAAGTTTCGTTAGCAAACGATAGCATGGCAATCAGCACTCGAATATAATTATAACCCTAATAATAATTGTAAATATTCATCTCATCTATGGGATCTAATGCGCGCGCTGTTGCTTTGTCTCTGCGTGTAGTAGTTGAGAGAGCCAGTTTAAGGGCGGAGAAGTGGGAAGGAAAGGATAGTCTCTGAAGCAAACTTGCAGCGTCGTGGTTTTAAAGCGCAACCGTGGTAGAGAAGCGGAAGGCGATATAAGCGTGCGTGGCCATGATACGCACACGACAAACTGCCTTAAAATATTTAGACTTGAGGGAAAGCTTCGTTAACAAACTATAACACGGCAATCAGCACTCGAATACGACGAGAGAAATTGCTGAGACGTGGAAAATTCCCTTGAAAAAAAAAAAAAACGATATATATCTTCAAATATGTATGGCCTCACACTCACATGTGCAGGTCATAAATACCAGGTTCTGTAGCCGAGTGCCATCCATGCGGTATAACCGAGCTCAGATTACCTTGACTGACCAAATAGGGCACCACTGTAGGTTAAATGAGGCGTACAACTCCTGCGGGACCCGCCGTGGTTGCTCAGTGGTTATGGTGTTAGACTGCTGAGCACGAGGTCGCGGGATCGGACCCCGACCACGGCGGCCGCATTTCGATGGGGGCGAAATGCGAAAACGCCCGTGTACTTAGAATTAGGTGCACGTTAAAGAACCCCAGGTGGTCGAAATTTTCGGTGTCCTCCACTACGGCGTGCATAATCAGAAAGTGGTTTTGTCATGTACAACCCCATAAATTAAATTTTAATTTAACTCCTACGGGGACGGTAGAGTATCCGTCTCCAGTGCAAGAGGACCGTGATTCAAATCCCGGTGCCGCGCTATTCTCCACCGGAAAATACAAAAAAAAACCGTGTGTTGAGAAAATTGCACAAACAGGCCTGGAGTGCGGCCTGATCCCGGTGACCAGAACCGGCAACGCACTCTCTCACCAGAGCAGGATTGGCCACCCTGGTGCAGTACTTGGCCACAACCTCCTATATGAATACAACAATCGAACCCCGGCCCTCAGTCCCCAGCAGCCGCGAAGCAACTGACCACGGCGGCGGTCAGATCTGTGACGCTGCAGAGGGTGCTAAGAATACCTGGCTCCGGACAGGCCGCCATTGGAATCTGAACCTGGCAACGTTTAACGTTAGAACGCTATCTAGTGAGGCGAGTCTAGCAGTGTTATTGGAGGAATTAGAGGGTAGTAAATGGTATATAATAGGGCTCAGTGAGGTTAGGAGGACAAAAGAAGCATATACAGTGCTAAAAAGCGGGCATGTACTGTGTTACCGGGGCTTAGCGGAGAGACGAGAACTAGGAGTCGGATTCCTGATTAATAAGGAAATAGCTGGTAACATACAGGAATTCTATAGCATTAACGAGAGGGAGGCATGTCTTGTTGTGAAACTTAATAAGAGGTACAAAATGAAGGTTGTACAGGTCTACGCTCCTACATCTAGTCATGATGACCAGGAAGTCGAAAGCTTTTATGAAGACGTAGAATCGGCGATGAGTAAAGTCAAAACAAAATACACTATACTGATGGGCGACTTCAATGCCAGGGTAGGCAAGAAGCAGGCTGGAGACAAGTCAGTGGGGGAATATGGCATAGGCTCTAGGAATAGCAGAGGAGAATTATTAGTAGAGTTTGCAGAACAGCATAATATGCGGATAATGAATACCTTTTTCCGCAAGCGGGTTAGCCGAAAGTGGACGTGGAGGAGCCCGAATGGTGAGACTAGAAATGAAATCGACTTCATACTCTGCGCGAACCCTGGCATCATTCAAGATGTAGACGTGCTCGGCAAGGTACGCTGCAGTGACCACAGGATGGTAAGAACTCGAATTAGCCTAGACTTGAGGAGGGAACGAAAGAAACTGGTACACAAGAAGCCAATCAATGAGTTAGCGGTAAGAGGGAAACTAGAGGAATTCCGGATCAAACTACAGAACAGGTATTCGGCTTTAACTCAGGAAGAGGACCTTAGTGTTGAAGCAATGAACGACAACCTCATGGGCATCATTAAGGAGTGCGCAATAGAAGTCGGTGGTAACGCCGTTAGACAGGAAACCAGTAAGCTATCGCAGGAGACGAAAGATCTGATCAAGAAACGCCAATGTATGAAAGCCTCTAATCCTACAGCTAGAATAGAACTGGCAGAACTTTCTAAGTTAATCAACAAGCGTAAGACAGCGGACATCAGGAACTATAATATGGATAGAATTGAACAGGCTCTCAGGAACGGAGGAAGCCTAAAAACAGTGAAGAAGAAACTAGGAATAGGCAAGAATCAGATGTGTGCGTTAAGAGACAAAGCCGGCAATATCGTTACTAATATGGATGAGATAGTTCAAGTGGCTGAGGAGTTCTATAGAGATTTATACAGTACCAGTGGCACCCACGACGATAGTGGAAGAGAGAATAGCCTAGAGGAATTTGAAATCTCACAGGTAACGCCAGAAGAAGTAAAGAAAGCCTTAGGAGCTATGCAAAGGGGGAAGGCAGCTGGGGAGGATCAGGTAACAGCAGATTTGTTGAAGGATGGTGGTCAGATTGTTCTAGAGAAACTGGCCACCCTGTATACGCAATGCCTCATAACCTCGAGCGTACCGGAATCTTGGAAGAACGCTAACATAATCCTAATCCATTAGAAAGGGGACGCCAAAGACTTGAAAAATTATAGACCGATCAGCTTACTGTCCGTTGCCTACAAAGTATTTACTAAGGTAATCGCAAATAGAATCAGGAACACCTTAGACTTCTGTCAACCAAAGGACCAGGCAGGATTCCGTAAAGGCTACTCAACAATAGACCATATTCACACTATCAATCAAGTGATAGAGAAATGTGCAGAATATAACCAACCCTTATATATAGCTTTCATTGATTACGAGAAAGCGTTTGATTCAGTCGAAACCTCAGCAGTCATGGAGGCATTACGGAATCAGGGTGTAGATGAGCCATATGTAAAAATACTGGAAGATATCTATAGCGGCTCCACAGCCACCGTAGTCCTCCACAAAGAAAGCAACAAAATCCCTATAAAGAAAGGCGTCAGACAGGGAGATACGATATCTCCAATGCTATTCACAGCATGTTTACAGGAGGTATTCAGAGGCCTGGAGTGGGAAGAATTGGGGATAAAAGTTGATGGAGAATACCTTAGCAACTTGCGATTCGCTGATGATATTGCCTTGCTTAGTAACTCAGGAGACCAATTGCAACGCATGCTCACTGACCTGGAGAGGCAAAGCAGAAGGGTGGGTCTGAAAATTAATCTGCAGAAAACTAAAGTACTGTTTAACAGTCTCGGAAGAGAACAGCAGTTTACGATAGGTAGCGAAACACTGGAAGTGGTAAGGGAATACATCTACTTAGGGCAGGTAGTGACCACGGATCCGGATCATGAGACTGAAATAACTAGAAGAATAAGAATGGGTTGGGGTGCGTTTGGCAGGCATTCTCAAATCATGAACAGTAGGTTGCCACTATCCCTCAAAAGGAAAGTGTACAACAGCTGTGTGTTACCAGTACTCACATATGGGGCAGAAACCTGGAGGCTTACGAAAAGGGTTCTGCTGAAATTGAGGACGACGCCACGAGCTATGGAAAGAAGAATGATGGGTGTAACGCTAAGGGATAAGAAAAGAGCAGATTGGGTGAGGCAACAAACGCGGGTAAACGACATCTTAGTTGAAATCAAGAAAAAGAAATGGGCATGGGCCGGACATGTAATGAGGAGGGAAGATAACCGATGGTCACTAAGAGCTACGGACTGGATTCCAAGGGAAGGGAAGCGTAGCAGGGGGCGGCAGAAAGTTAGGTGGGCAGATGACATTAAGACGTTTGCAGGGACAACATGGCCACAATTAGTACATGACCGGGGTAGTTGGAGAAGTATGGGAGAGGCCTTTGCCCTGCAGTGGGCGTAACTAGGCTGATGAAGATGATGATGATGAAAAGTGCTAGACAAAGAACTACAAAGAAACTTTAAAAAAATATATTGGCGAAAGCTGAGGGCCTCCCTGGTTTAATCACCTGAATTAATCGGTTGATCAGACACACATACACACAAAAAATCAAAAAAGAAACGAAAGATACGCTGCCATTAGGTGTATCTAATGTTTGTCTACTGTCACACATACAGCGGTCATTGAATACTTCTTAAAATATAAAGGTGTTGCTTTATATGCCGAAGAATTAGTACAGAAAATAAATAGATGCGCTCCATAATCTGCAAATAATGACAGGGAAACAAAAACATTTTGGAGATCCGCTGTAATGTGAGTATCTATGTTAAGTGAAGTTTCTGTCCTGGTTGCTTTCTTTGATGATAGTTATCGGAGGCCACACTTAGTACATGACCGGTGTTATTGGAGAAGTATGGGAGAGGCCTTTGCGCTGCAGTAGGCGTAACCAGGCTGATGATGATGATCGGTGGTGTTGACTCCGCATGTCTGCTTGCTTCAACGTTTAATGTAACACAAAAGTGGTGAGTTGTTAAACGTTACCTTGCGTGCACCACTGCTTAGTGTCTGCGTAGTGCAGAGAACACACTAGAAGATGTGTTCGTACGATGCATTTTGTTACGCCACACTTCATAACTTGAGAAGTTTCAGTATTGTCACGGCTCACATGGCAGATAGTATCTTGACAGTAGTAATAAACGCAAATTTGATTACGTGGCTGTGCGTGCCAGAACCTCCGTCGGATTATGAAGCACGCTGTAGTAGTGGACACTATTATATTTGACCCCGCAGGGGCGTCTGCGTCAGCAGGCGTTTGGTGTGTTGCGACACCACGGACCCGAGCACACGAGGGTTGGACCCTCCCGCGTGTAGTCGTGCGCGGCTTAGCCGGGTCCGGGGAAAGGGCGATCCTGGAGGTTGAGCCGATGCTGGGTGTCTGGACCTTTAAGGCCCCCCGGCGGAGGCAACACACCTCTTTGGCCTCTGCTTCACGTAGACGGCACCTCCGGACAGACCCACCGGGGGAAATCGGTAGTCGCCTCTTCCTATCTCTCTCTCCTCAAATCTTCGTCTTTATCTCTCACTTTTTTACCTTTCCTGTCTTCTTCTCTCTTCCATTTACTTCCTTTCTCCACGGCGGCAAGGGTTAACCTTGTGTGGATATCCTACCTTGGGTACACCATATTTGGTTATAGTGACGGCGTACGGCTGGCGTCGTGCAGGCTTGGACACAAGCCCTGCCGCGTCCCCTCGTTGGGCTCCCGTGGTGGGCGGTCGGCGCTGTTGCCGAACACACACACCTTCCTATGGCAGCTCAAATCTCTGTTGTCCATGATCGGTGTCTCAAAAGATGCCGCACAGAAGTACCATTTCAATTCTCCTTTCGAAGCAACGCTCCATCTTTCCCCAAATACCATGTAGTCCACAGTGAAAGTAAGACGCCTATTAGAAAGCTTTCTCCATTCCTGGTCGCCAAATGCCTGAAAGATAAAATCGGACAGACATACAAAGCCTCCAAAATGTCTAGCGGGGACCTCCTCCTAGAACTGAATAGTAAAGATCATGCAGATAAGCTGTCTGAACTTACGAGTATTGGCGAGGCGACAGTAACTGTTTCAGCCCACAGAACACTCGATACAAGCAGGGGAGTAATATCTGAAGAAGATTTTATTAGATTAAGCGACGAGGAACTGCTGGAAGGTTTCCAGGAACAAAATGTCACCAAAGTACAAAGAATAGTAATCCGCAGAAACGAACGAGAAATCCCCACCAAGCATGTTATACTCACCTTCGGAACAAGCGTAATGCCTACTTCACTCGATGCAGGGTATGTGACAGTCAATGTGAGACCATATATTCCAAATCGCAGACGATGTTTCAAGTGCCAGATTTGGACATGCTTCACATGCATGCCGAGGACAAACAATTTGTGCTAAATGCAGCTCTAACGACCACCAATCAGAGAATTGCACCTCTTCGCCACATTGTGTTAACTGCAAGGGAGATCACCCAGCTTATTCGCGGTCCTGCCCTTGCTGGAAAAAAGAAAAAGAAGTCATTGCCCTAACTGTAAAAGAAAAAATTTCGTTCTTTGAAGCCCGAAAGCGGCTATCGTATCTTCCGCGAAGAAGTTATACCGATGTGGCGCAGGCGGGGGCAGCGCCACAGAGGCCTCCGGAGTCCTCCGAGCCCACGCGCATTGGTGCCGCAGTGACTCCTCCCGCCCCCGTGGTGGAAGCAGTCAGTACTGCTCCACCCTCTTCGACGGCCCTGCAGACACGAGTCCCGCAGGGCCCTAAGATCAAGCGAACCCCAAGGCCCGAGACACGTGTCTCGGCGACAAGCGCTCCCTTGAGCGCGGTAAGAGGGACAAGATCCCAATAAAGACCCAAAATAAGAAGGCGATAACCTGAAGGTTATCGCTCCTTTGTATCACTCTTATTGAGATCTACGTCACCTAATATCTTTCCTATCTCCTATTCAACTGTTAAAGCCACTTTTTACCCTTCAATTCCATAATGGCTTTTATTATTCACTGGAATTGTAGAGGTCTTTTACATAACTTAGGTGACGTTAAAGACCTGTTATTTAACTTCTCTCCTGTGGCCTTATGCTTACAGGAAACAAACCTAGGCGAAAAACACAAACACATCTTAAAAGGCTTCACTGTTGTACGGCGCGACCGTACTCAGACGAACCGGCTTTCGGGTGGCGTAGCCATTGTTGTGCAGGGCGGTATTGCAGTTAGAGAAGTTCCGATTACCAGTCACATAGAAGCCGTTGCTATCACCGTTATAACTCACAAAACCATCAGCATTTGCTCGCTGTATATCCCACCCCACACCCATTTTACAACTAAACCCTTAGAAAATATAACAAGTCAATTACCGTAGCCATTTCTTTTAGTGGGGGATTTTAATGCACACGGTACTCTCTGGGGAAGTATCAAAACTGACCAAAGAGGGCAAATGGTTGAAGTTTTTATTCTGTCAAATGATATCTGCCTTTTAAATTCAGGTGCACCGACATACTTTTCACCGACTTCCTGCACTTTTAGTTCTTTAGATTTAGCTTTTTGCTCACCATCACTTTTTAATGATCTTAAATGGGAAACCGTCGACAAGTCTTATGGCAGTGATCACTTGACCGCAATCGTCAAATTTTTATCATCACCACCAACCATAGTCACTAGGCCACGCCAGTGGAAATTACAGCTCGCTGACTGGCCGATTTTTACGGAAAACGCGAAACTGGAAGTTGTCTTTTCCCAAGAACTAAGCATTGATGAACTTAACAAAAAGATCACTGAGGTGACAATCTCTGCAGCACAAAAGGCAATACCCCAGTCATCCGGTATTGTACACAAAAGGCTAAATCCCTGGTGGACGAATGAGTGTACCGAAGCCAAAAAGAAACAAAATAAGGCTTGGGGAATCCTACGGAGGTACCCCACGTATAACAATCTTCTAAATTTCAAAAAGGCCAAAGCCAAAGCACGATTTATTAGAAGGCAGGCAGAGAAATCGTCATGGCAAAAATATGTATCTTCCATTAATAATACGGTCACGTCAAAACGAATGTGGGACCAGGTAAGGAATTATAAAGGAGGGTACACGTCATACACAATACCACTACTGACATGTCCAGGCACACAAACAACACTACAGGACCAGGCCAACTCATTAGGTGAACACTTTTAGAACATCTCCAGCTCAGCACACTATTCAAGTTCATTCTTAAAATATAAAGAATCGGCAGAGAAACAGAGACTGCCCACCACTGGGGCTTCGAAGGAACCTTACAATACCGTCCTCACAATGCAAGAACTGAACAGGGTCCTCTCTGCCGGTAAAAAAACAGCAACAGGTCTTGACCGTGTCCACTACACAATGTTGGCACACCTCTCTCAAGCATCAGCAGAAACACTTCTTAAATTTTTCAACAAGATCTGGGAATCTGGAATAATGCCCACAGACTGGAAAAATGCAGTAATAGTGCCTTTTTTGAAATCAGGTAAACCCGCAACGTCCCCAAGCAGCTACAGGCCCATTACCTTAACAAGCTGTCTAGCCAAATCTTACCAAAGTATCATAAACATAAGGTTCACATTCATCCTTGAATCACGGAACCTGATAGACACGCACCAGTGCGGATACAGAAAGGGCTGCTTGACAACTGACACCTCGTACTAGAACATGAAATACGTAACGCGTTCGTACA
The DNA here is from genome assembly GCF_023375885.2 of Dermacentor andersoni. Lineage (NCBI taxonomy): Eukaryota > Metazoa > Arthropoda > Arachnida > Ixodida > Ixodidae > Dermacentor > Dermacentor andersoni. The sequence goes on from NC_092822.1 coordinate 81,136,991, forward strand.
AAAACAACACTGTCTCACAGTATTTTTCGATCTAGAGAAAGCGTATGATACCACGTGGCGGTATGGAATTTTAAGAGACCTGGCTGACTTGGGAGTACGTGGCAGAATGCTAAACTGTCTATCTGATTTTATGGCAAATAGGACATTTCAGGTGCGTCTCGGCACAATACTTTCACGCACATTTACACAGGAAAATGGCGTTCCACAGGGTTGTATTCTGAGCAAGACACTATTCATAATCAAAATGAACTCTGTTAATAAGATCATACCATCCTCTGTTATGCACTCAATATATGTCGACGATTTGCAAGTGGCTTGCCGCGCCTCAAATCTACCCACTTGCGAAAGACAACTACAAATAACCATAAATAACCTTGTGCAATGGGCTGAGAAAAATGGATTCCGTTTTTCAACAGAAAAAACCGTTACAGTTCTCTTCTCACAGAAACGAGGGTTACACGTCAATCCAGTTCTCACATTGCATGGTACAACCTTGCCGGTCAAAGAAGACTACAAATTTTTAGGCCTAACATTTGACACAAAGCTGAACTTCCTGGCCCACATTAACACAACCAAAATTAAAGCAAATAAAGCATTAAATATCCTCTAGAGGCTATCGCACAAGCCCTGGGGCTCTGACCGAACTTGTCTACTACGTATATACCGGTCCCTCGTACGTAGCATCCTCGACTACGGTAGTGTAGTTTATGGTGCAGCTAGGCAGTCATACATCAAGCGACTCGATCCAGTTCATAATCTCGGGCTACGACTGGCAAGCGGTGCCTACAGAATATCGCCTATCCAAAGTTTATATGTTGACTGCAATGAGCCGTCCTTACAGCAACGCAGGGCACTGCTTACACTTTCCTATGTACTACGAGTTCGATCATCACCACAACATATATGCTACAACATCGTTACACAGTGCAAATTAAGGATACACTACACAAGCAAACCGAACATGATTCGGCCACTAATCTTACGATACGAAGAATACTGTCAGGCTTATGATGTTCCTCACGAGGCCCTGCAGGTTGCTGAAAGGCCACCAAGATTGGCACCATGGTACAACTTTTCACAGCTATGTGACTGGACACTAACACATCTAAAGAAAAAGACATTCCACAAGAACACATAATACAAGAGGTTCGAGCTATACAAGAAAAATATAAACATTACACGGAATTTTACACCGACGGCTCCAAAACACAAGAACACGTAGGTGTCGGAATAATTACGAAAAATTGGCAAAATAGCATTCGGATAAATAATTTTTCTTCAGTGTTTACCGCCGAAGTTTTCGCAATATGGATGGCAGTAAAAAAAAATTACCAGTGACAAGCAGACAAATACTATCATATATACCGATTCGTTAAGCGCACTCAGAGCTCTAAACCTCAACTCCGCGTCCGAACCCCTACTTGGTGACATACTAAACATGTTGGCTTATAACGAATATGGAAGAACCATACGATTCTGCTGGGTCCCAAGCCATGTCGGGATACCAGGGAATGAAGCAGCAGATAGATGCGCGTTCATGGCAGCACACAAAGGTATAACGCAATCAACACTTCCATACAAAGACAGTATCCGAGCTATTCATAAGGCCCTGACATTAAAGTGGCAACTAGAATTCGACTCATGCACAAACAACAAGTTACACACAAAAAACCCGTGCTTAGAGAATGGAAGTCGTGCTGTCACCAGCAACGCTTCTATGAGGGGATCCTACGTAGACTCCGAATCGGGCATACACACCTGACACACAATTTTCTACTTCAAAACGAAAACCCGCCAACTTGCGAGAAGTGCCATGAACCACTCACCGTAATGCACATTATTATGACATGTCCAAATATTGAAACACAGAGACAAAAGCTTTTACGGAATCTCTATAACTTACACATACCTTTACACCCCGCCTCAATAATCGGAGATGAACCGCTAGTGCCTTTCGCCGACTTGTTCAGCTTTTTAGAAGAAACCGGTTTTTTACACAGACTCTAAAATAACGCAGCTTCCACTGCTTTAACATTTAAATTCTTAATATCTTGTGGCTGGCGCAGCATGGCCTTAGTTGCTTTTGCGCCATTAAACCCGAATTAACTAACTATTATGTTTGATACCATGACGTTTTCAAACGTGTCCCAAAACATAAGTGCACGTGCGTTTTCGTTTCCGTCCCGTCGAAATGGGGCTGCCACGGTGGCGAGGAAGTCCACGACCTCTAACAAGGCGACAGCCACAAGCTACCGCAGTGGGCACATAAACGTTCATTCGGCGGTCGACCGCTTCCGTAGTCTCCCCTGCACTCTGCGGTAGGCTGTAATAATTGCAGGACTGCTTCTGCACGACCTGCGTAATTTGCCATCTTTACATATCTGCGTATTGTTTATTTTTTTGTAAATAGCAATGCCGTATTGAGCAGTAGCTTGAACTTATGCTTATTCAGTTTCCCCGCAGCCGTTGTGGTATATTAGTAAGGTTAGCCTTGCCTTCAAACGTCACCCCCTCCCCCTCCTCACATTAAATGTTCCTCTTCTGCGCCCTCCTCTAGGCAGTTATATCGACGTCCCCTCCTGACTCGCCCCTTAGCGCCAAGGGAAGCCTTGCAGTTTCTGCAATGCTTATTTTCTGGGCTGGGCGGTCACGGATAATTGCAGCTGTCACAAGGTAAATGTGACGAGGCCAGGCAGCTCAAGAGTACAATGAGCACATTCGATTCGTTGGGTCCAAACAAGTTTCTCGCGTCGCCTTTATTGTATGATTCGCTCTTGTCATATTGGCACGCTTTGAAGCACCCCCCCCCCCCAACACAGGGTGCCAGAGAGCAGCAGCTGCAGGAGTGCGAAGTTAAAAAGAAGAGGGAAGGAAAGGTCCGCTTAAAAAAACACAATTAGGTGAAAACCGATCCCATTTAGAAAGTAGATGACGTTTATGCGATAAGCTTTGCGAAAGTTGTGAGAGGGAATTGTAGCCGGCGAAACCTTTCACCCAGGAACCCGTGCATTCAAGGCTTGACACCAGACGCACGGCGACACGTATTGGCACCGCCGCGATGTGCAGCGTAAATACTTTAAAATATCGCAAAAAATGAATTAACGTCGTTAGCCTTCGATGGTGAAGCTGCATTGTGCGGAACGTGAAGGCACGGTCATTTTTACCGTCTTCCCATCAGAGCAGGCACATGTTCGTGCTTGCGTTTCCATGTGAAGCGTTCGCAATCTCCGCGCACCAATTATCACCCCCCACCATTTTAACACTTTTTAACAGAAAGTACTGCCTTCAGCGCGATGCTTCTCGACAAGTCTTCAGCACGATAGTGGACATTCATGCCATTGTTAAGCTGCTTTCTATAAAATGTTGGCTGCGGGTATAATTTTTTCGACGGGGACGGCAAACCTGTTGTGTTGCGACTGGAGTCATAATGGAAACGCTGCATGAAATCGTACTAACGGCTGAATATTCAAGGCAATCGCCATGACACTACTAATTGTGAAATCCAGGGTGGATTCACAACTTTTTAACGGCTTTTGGTAAAGGATAGTCTTAAAGATAGCGACATAAATGAGAGCGAGCTAAGAGCAGCATAGGTTTTTAGCTCTGAACAAGGAAAAATGATTTAAGTAATATTTTGGTTAATTTCCCGAGCAACAGAAAAAATGAACGCGAATGAAAGAAAGCCTTATAAATTGCTCTCCAAAAATTACTCTCTCGAATATTTGATAGTAATTAATAGAGTACGGAATTGGAGTTAGGGTTGCACGGTACAGAATTACCGCAGTTGAAGACTTGAGATAAGGAGCCGCCACAGGTGGTGGTAAACTAAAGCAATATATTAGGTGCCATGGAATAAAAGCAACAGGCGCCTATTTGACAAGAAATATGCTGGCTTATTGACATAATCGCTTTGAATATACATATCTGGCTTCACCTTTTTTCCGAATCAAAGGAATTGCATGTCGCTTTCAAGGTCAGAGACCTGAGCGCATCGCCTTCGCCTCGACGGAGGCGAGGCAGAAAGGGGAGTGGAGAGGGAAAGTTCGGGAGGGTAGCTCTCGCCTCTCTCAGATGAGGCAGGCGGTCAGTTGGCTGCTGACGTCGCTGCCGATCGGACGCTGCCGAGCACGTTGTCCGCGACCACACCGTCTAGGTACCGCTGTAAGTTGCAGAATGAGTTTCGACAAATACCTTAACGTCACTGCTCTTCTCTCGCCGGCGACAGAGAAGATCCGGGAAATCGAAAATGGCGACAAGTCAGTAAGCCTGCACCGTCGCGTGTTGCTTGAGGAATTGCTCAACAAATGGGCCTGTCTAGATGACTCTGATAGCAGCAGCTCAAGCGACGACGAGGACAGCGATGGTGGTGACGGGGGGCCTCCTGTACCCGTCGTCCTTGCCAGCGGCGGAAAGCGTGGCCGAGACGATTGCGACGGTCAGGACAAACAATCATCGAAGGGTAATTCTAGGGATGAAGAAGCTGTATTGCCCAATTTAGCAGACGGAGAGCCTGGACCCTGCAAGCGCCCGAGAGTCGACGAGGAAGAGTGCTGCGATTGCAGTCCAGGGCCTAGCGGTGACCAGGAAAATTACACCTCACCGCAGCTCGAAGACGACTCTTACCGAATGAAAGTTGCGCCATTCCCAGACTGGCTGGACAGCGATGGCAGGGTGTTTGAGCAGCCGCTGCTGGACCCCAGATGTCTCTTTTCTTGATATTTATTGTGTTGTTTATGCATTTTTCCTCTAGTCATGCTTTCCGTGTATGAATAAAGAGCGCTGCGTTACACATTTTACCGTCGCCAGCAACAAATGTTTCGGGTATGTGTACATTACTGTGAGTCAATTGTCGGTAATATCGTAGGTGTCTGTTCTTGATAGTGAGAGCGCTTTTGGTGCATTTTCTTGTCTGTATAGATTTCTCTTTCTTCGTATCAAATGTATGAAAGTGTTCATTATTGTATGTATATCAACATCGAATCATATGGATGGCGACACTCCACCAAACAAATCTTATATTTCAATGCACAACTGCAACAGAAACACGAAATAACATTTATTAGTTAGCAGACAAAGGACTACAATGAAACTCAAAATGTTTGGCGAAATTTAGGGTCTCTTTAGGGTTAATTACCTGACTTGATCGGTTGATCAGACACACATACAAACAAAAAAGCAAGAAAGAAACGAAAGATACACTGCCATTAGGTGTATCTAAGGTTTATCGGAGCCGCAACTAAATCACACATAAATCGGTCGTTGAGTACTTCTTGAAATCTGAAGGGGTTGCTTTATATGCCGAAGATTTAGTACAAAAAATAAATAGGTGCGCTCCATAATCTGCAAATGATAACAGGAAAACAAATATTTTTGGAGATCCGCTACAATGTGAGTATCTATATTACGTGAAGTTTCTGGGCTGGTTGCATTCCTTGATGATAGCTATCCTGGCAACAATTAGTACATGACCGGGGTAGTTGGAGAAGTATGGGAGAGGCCTTAGCCCTGCAGTGGGTGTAACCAAGCTGATGAAGATGATTGGTGGTGTTGACGCCGAAAGCCTACCTGCTTCAACGTTTAACGTAACCCAAAGTGGTGAGTTTTAAACGTTACCTTGCGTGCACCACTGCTTAGTGTCTGCGTAATACAGAGAACACACAAGGAGAGGTGTTTGCGGTATGCATTTTGTTGCGCCACACTTCATAACTTGAGAAGTTTGAGTATTACCACTGCCTCACATGGCATATCGTATAGTGGCATTAGTATTAAACGCAAATTTGATTACGTGGCTGTGCGTGCCAAAACTTCCGTCGGATTACGAAGCACGCTGTAGTAGCGTACACTGTATTATGTTTGACACCATGACGTTCTGAAACGTGTCCCAAACCATAAGTGCACGTGCATTTTCGATTCCGCCCCGTCGAAATGCGGTTTCCGCGGTCGGGATGAAGTCGGCGGCCTCTAACAACGCGACAGCCACCAATCTGCCGCAGTTGGCACAGAAACGTTGATTTGGCGGTCGACCGCTTCCGTAGTGTCCCCTCTACCTGCGGTGTGCTTTAATTATTGCATAGCTCCTTCTGCACGACCTGCGTAATTTGCATTCTTTACATATCTATGTATTGCTTATTTTTAGTAAATTGTAAAAACCTGTGGTATATTAGTGAGGTTAGCCTTGCCTTCAAACGTCACCACCCCCCTCCTCACATTAAAAGTCCCTCTTCTGCGCCTTCCTCTAGGCAGTCATATCGACGTCCCCTCTGGACTCGCACCTTAGTGCCAAGGGAAGCGTTGCAGTTCCTGCAATGCTTAATTTTGGGGCTGGGGGGTCACGGATAATTACAGCTGTCACAAGGTTAATGTGACGAGGCCAGGGAGCTCCAGAGGACATTGAGCACATTCGATGTGTTGGGTCCAAACGAGTTTCTCGCATCGCCTTTCATCTATGATTCGGTCTTGTCTATATGCACGCTTTGAACCACCCCCCAACACGGTTTGCCCAACAGTAGCAGCTGTAGGAGTGCGAAGTTAAAAAGAAGAGGGAAGGAAAGCTCCGCTAAAAAAAACTAATACGTGAAAACAGATCTCACGTAGAACGTTGATGACATTTATGCGATAAGCATTGCGAAAGTTGTGAGAGAGAATTGCAACCGACGAAGCCTTTCATCTGGGAATGCGTGCATTCAAGGCTCGACTCCTGACGCACTGCGACACGTATTGGCAGCGCCGTGAAGTGGAGGCATAAATACTTTAAAATATCGCAAAGAAATCAATTATCATTTTTTAGCGTTCCACGGTGAGGCCGTATTGTATGGAACATGAAGGCACGGTCAATTTTTACCGTCTTTTCTGCAGGGCAGACAGGTGTTCATACACTGTAAACAAAGAAACACCCAGATGGGCATTTTTTGCTTGTCCTCCAAGGCCTTCCCTTTTGTACATCTTTTTGCACCCATTGAAAGGGCGTACGATAAGAGCCCCATTGACGTGGGCATTAATTGGGCACACAACGGGGGTATCGTAATGTGGCCACTTCACCCCCATTTGACTGGGAGGTACAGTGGGAGTTTTGTGAAGGTATTAAAGGCATCTTAGTTTAAGCGCCGCAAGCACGTAGCGAAATGCTTGGTGGCGCGGGTCACACGCTTACGCAGCACCAGACGGAACACTGCAGGCCGAAATGTCGAACGCCGGCGATCAAGGCTCAAGGGAACTCGGCCGTCCGTGAGCTGCCACCCGAGCAGGCGTCGCACCTGCTCGGAGCAAACGCCGGCGTCCGACACTTTGGCCTGCGGTATTCCGTCCGTTGCTGCATAGGCGCGGCGTACCGCCACGAAGTATTTCGCCGCGGGCTCGCCACACGTGGTCCAATCGATGGCACAGGGCCACCGCTGAATCGACCAAGTCACGCGCACACGTGGTCCAATGGCGAATGAACCAGTCACCGCACGTCATTTTTTTTTCCTTTCGCTGATCACAGAGCCCATCTTTGCAAAGCTTTTATACAGTCGTCCTAGCTTATCGGCATTGCCTTCAAGGCCAGCAATCGCCTACGAGAGCTGATGCTACTTGCTGAAAGGAAAAATTCACGAGACATACACTGACAGTGAAGGAAATTTATTAGACACCAAATGTAAGAAGTATAATATATTCACTTCTGGGCCCAAAAGAAAGCACATTTCTGCCCCAGTAAAACAATTGTCAGGATTTTAAAAAAGAACACTGTACATCGTAAGCATGCCAGTTACTAGTATTCTACATGTCCTAACACAATGAGATTAGTAAATGAAAGAAATGCTAAGAAATCTTATCTCGTTTCATACTGAATTGTAACTACAGAGCCATGTGTTTGAACTGTTACTTGACTAAGCCTAGTTGACTAGTTGCTTGACTAAGCCATTTCTAATTAACATTGGCTTGTATAATGAAGCCGATCAGTGGTATTTTGCATGGACTAGCACACAAATATGATAAATGTCAAAGTACTAAATGAAAAAATTGGGACTCATCACACAAACAAGCTACATAATTTAGTGTAGTTATTGGGCTGTATTTCTTAGCAAGCTAGTAAAAATTATATTTTAACAACCAGAACCCACCTTCTGATTATGAGACATGCCGTAGCGAGTAACCCCAGATTAATTTGGACAACCTGGGGTTCTTTAACATGTCCCTAAGTCTAAGTAGGCGCGTGCTTTTGCATTTCGCTCCCACTGAAATGCGGTTTTGTTTACGACTAGATTTGCGAAAGTTCCAAACAGGATCCCCCCTATATTTTTACACTGGGTGCTCTTTAAATGGAGCCTCAAGGTGCCAGGGAAATAGGTTTCATTTACCAGGCATTCTATTTACGGAGAGACATTGCAGAGAGCCAACCAAACATCAGGATAGTGTCCTATTTCAGCGGCAGTTTCGCCTAAGCGATTTTCGTTTGTTGAGATTCCACTGTAGTCCATAATAGTGGATGAGTTCTGTTTTGCATGGACACTTTAGCATGGCTACCATGTTTAGCTGAATATTGTGCAAGCAGCAACATTTCACTGTACCCAGTGCAATATATAAAGCCAGCAATATAACATGTTGCAAATGGAGCCATGAACAAGTACCTTCCCTGATCATATCCAATAGCAGCATCTTTACACGAAATTGGTCATGCTTTCTCACGTTTAAGCGCCTTGTTTTCAGAAATCAAATCGTCCTTATCACATTGGCCTCCCATCGTATCGTCTCCTGAGCTGAGGTAATTTGAGATTGCATTTAATTGCCCTTCAAATAGCATATTGGTCTTACTTAAAAAGCACATGGCATCCCAGTCACCACCTAGATGTACCATTCCACAGAAGACCACAGAAGTACCATTCGACAAGAGCGCTGAAGGGACCCCGTGGCTCTCATGTAAAACAGTGTCGTTTTAGGATGAGGTGTGCTTCTCATTAGATTTTTTATTTTTTGCGCACAATTAAGGGCGCCTACACATTTGACATTTTGGAAAACGAAACATACTGAAAAGAGTCATGAACCAACGATGTCCTTGACGTTTCATGCAATGCCGCTTTATCCAACGCAGTTTCATCGAAGAGGTTTTGATGCGTTTATCAGAATGATGTTGCCACGGTAAGTTGATCTAACGTGCTTTAACGACACATAGTAGCCACGCTAAAATAGCATGTACAGTGTACAGTGCCTCAAAATGCAGTAATCACCAGTCGCTCCCAAGGGCTACCGGTTCACGAACAAAGCACGTGATGCCGTCACTTTCCTTGAGGTCGAGCACACGGGGATGCGCTCCTTTTTTTTTAACAGAACCAGAACCATAGTTCGCTTTCACCATGCTCCCAAGGTACGCTTTTTATATGCCCAACAAAAGGCAGCGCGCCGTAACCCCCATTAGACCCAAACAAAGTTTGACTGGAATGGATTATGTAACTGTGCAAACGACAACGGACGTAGAAGGAAAAACAAACAAGCGCGCAACAAATTCACTCCAAGAAAGCCACACATTTATACATGTATCGTAATCGCACTTCATTAGAATACATGATAATGATATTATTATATCATATATTATCATAATATTGTAATACATTATATTGTACTGTAATCCTGCGGCCGGGATCGAATCCCGGCCACGGCGGTCGCATTTAGATGGCTGTGAAATGCGAAAACACCCGTGTACTTAGGTTTAGGTACAAGTTAAAATACCCCTGGTGGTAGAAATTTCGCACCTGAAACTACACGGGGGAGACAGCAATTAGGGGCACAAAGGAGAAATGCCCTCCTGGCCCCGCCCAATGTTTGAACATCTCGGCGATGAGATGGCTCTTGGAGGCACTCTAGGCCGGTCGCACTATCTACGTTACACTTTTACCCGCCGTGGTTGCTCAGTGGCTATGGTGTTGGGCTGCTGAGCACGAGGTCGCGGGATCGAATCCCGGCCACGGCTGCCGCATTTCGATGGGGGTGAAATGCGAAAACAGCCGTGTACTTAGGTTTGAGCACAAGTTAAAGAACCCCAGGTGGTCGAAATTTCGGGAGTCCTCCACTACGGCGTGCCTCATAATCAGAAAGTGCATTTGCACCGTTAAAACCCATAATTTATTTATTTCTATTGCGCGCGAGAGGGAAAAGCCGGCTTAATTACGCAAGAAAACGGTACTAATAGACACGGCGAAAGTTGTGGTCAAACTGAAAAAAAAAAATGAAATTGAAATCGCGGGTGGGTTTTCTGTATTTCTGAAGGACAAAGGCCGGGCAAATGTGGTAAGCTGGCAGCTGAGGCAGGCATGTACACGTAAAACCGAATTAAAGCACCGCATAGTAGACACGACACCACGGAAATGGCCGCGCATCAAATTAAAGCTTTTGCCCACCTCGCCATAGCTGTGCGGCTCTGGTGTGCTCCAGGTTATGATACCAACCATGGAAGCCACATTTGAACGAATTTCGAATGCAAGGGCAAACTTGAGACTTGCAAGCACTTTACACATATCGCGTGTGTGAAATCTTTAACCGTAAATGTAATTTTCGTTTAATTTCATTGCGCACTTGAGTGCACAAAGGTATAGAGAGAGAAGGGAAGAAGGAAAGGCAGGGAGGTTAACCATACTGAGTCCAGGTTGCTACCCTACACGTGGGGAGGGGAATGGGTAGTGAAAGAGAGAGAGAGAGAACTTAGGCGTAGGATGTCTATAGTCGGGCACTCAAGTCTGTCGATTTCACTCTATAGAAAGAACGTAAAAAAATGAAAGTAAATAGAGGGCAATAGGTGTAGCTACACCTAATTAGCTGCGACACTGTAGGTCATCGCCATTATTCAGCGACACGGAAATCCCATTACAGACCACCATCGTTGCAATGCCAGTCACTGCATCAAATCTTAAAAGAATGCAGCTGCGCTTTTCGAAAGCATCCGCATTTTACGATAAATATAAATAAAATATATGATGCGCGTACTCACAGTACCATGTTGCCTGTAACATCCTGGTTTAATGTGTACCATGCGCCATTCGAAAGTCACGTCGTGTACGAGTGCAAGCCGTCGTCGGCGACCAGCACATGCACGCAATCATGACTCAAGCAGAGTAAGTACAAAAGAAGATGTTTCGTTTATTCACTGATTAGCTCAAATACTTGGAGGACACCGTTACAGAGGCGTTGAGTGCCGTGAAAAACACGTTTTTGCTGCAGTGACAACTGCTTTGCGTGTCACCTGTCGAATTACGCAGTGTGCCAACTGCACAGACCAGAGAATGTTGCTCCATCCTGCACGCCGGGATCTCGTGCATTCCGCATCGACGACAGGTCGTGGGGTTGAAGCGGCATTCCTCCAAGCAGTGCGACTCCAGATGTCTAAGTTGGACCTTGAACCGGCAGCCATACACTCCGTTCACGCAGTACACCAATTGGCCGTAGACGGCTTTCGGGCAGGACACAATCTTTCGGGCAGGACGGGACACCATCCTTGGGATACGCTCTACTGCGGAATTTAAGTAGGTCGCTGTTGTCCTGGTGTGGTTTGTCGGCGTTCCCGTAGGCGACCCACGGGCACACCAAGCATGCGGCCTGGCCACAGCGAAGCGGTATGATCTTAATGGGAAGCACGCCGAAGATGGCGCAGACGAGTGTTGTCGGCAAAGGCTCCACGAACGAAACGCGTCGATTGTTCAGGAAGGAGTACTCAAGGGCTCTGAGCACGTAAGTAATTGAGGAAGCGCTCTGCTTGCATACGTAGCGAAAATCAAAAGTCCCCAAAAGCTTGCCTCCGCGACGGGTGTCGGCGTTGCATGCTTGCAGAAGGGTTCTTTTCCGAGCAGCCTGGATAGGGGTTCACCGTTGACACTGGAATCTCCAATCCTGCAGTCATCTGAATGTCGCTGCCCTTGAGGATGACGCCGCGGTCAGTAGCCCGGTTGTGCTTCATGCGGGCGAATAAACGTTTCGCAAAATTTCGTTGGAACTTGCTTCCATGTCGACTGCCGCCGTCTTTGTGAGCCGTATTCTGCCCTGAGGAGAGCCCAGGGCGATTTGCCGAGGGGCCGCTGGCCGCGCAGTCAGATGTGGGATGCTTGCCTTGACTTACGAGGTCGACCTTGTCGTGGTTGCGCCTTGACTTTGATCTCTCCTTGTCTGTAGGGTTGTGCTTGAACGTAGATGTGGCTGCGACGGGATTCATATACGCTAGTCTCGGCCGGTCAGACGTTGTTGGGTGTCACGTTGATGGCTTAGTAGATGCGGTGGAAATCCAGGGGTATAGCGCAGAGTCTTGAGAGCAGCGAATACAGCTGACTTCGCTTGTAAACCTCTGAGTCGTGAAAGTACAGCTCGGGAGGATTGGAGTAGCTTTTATAGATTGCAAGGCTCTCGGCTGAGCACATTGAAAACACAAATGAGATAGAGGGAAAAAGCGTGATGAGGTTTCCAGATGTTGGCCGAATGGCTTAGAGAACGTGCGGTGCGTGGTTCACATTTGGTCACGTGGTTCAGTGTGTAAATGCGGTAGTAAGAAAAGTGAAAGTGAGTGGGGACAGGGTGAAGAGGAGCATGATGGCACGTCTTTATTGTTTGCACGAAAGGAAAGCATATGTGACACATCCTTTTCACTTATATTGATTTCTTCGTGTTAGCGCTGAAATCTTCTTGAAATATTAAAAAATAACAGTTTTTTTCATAGTTTCCAAAATTAATAGCTACCTAAATACGAATGCGATGTTTCCTCGTGTTGATTAATGTATAGGTTATGGAATGATTCTGATCACCCACATGTCCATATAGTACAAGAATGTCTGGTGCATAAAAGACCGTCTTGGGTAGCTCTTATGAGCCCGGCTTTCCCCATTGTTAGGACGCTCGCAACAAAGGAAAGCAGACAAGCTTCCCGTAAACATTTTATAGAAAATTATATGGCTTACCGCGAGTGAGGAAATTAGTTGCGTCGTCCTGTGTCCATGTCCTTCGCAATCTTTGACCGTGTGTTTGGCATTAAATTCATTACTTTTCCACCGCTTTATCTTATTGGGAGACTTATTTTATAAGTGAAGGTACATGACAAAAAAAGAGAGAGAATGCTCACGTATTTGGAGTAACGGACAGAAGGTAAGTGTTTGACGGAAGCCGGGATGGATCATGGTGAAAAGGTAGACAAAAGCCCGGGGCACTACGGCGAGCGATATAAATTTAAAAGGAAAGAAGACGTTTCGGCTCCGATGGTGACTACGTGTATATTTGCGAAACTGGCGACTTTGAAAGGCGTATTACACAGCACAATTACGACGCGAGAAAAGAAAATGTGAAATCCAGTGTGTTGGCTGAGCATGCCGCTTCAAGCGTCCACGAAATCGACTTGGCAAAGACACGGGTCCGTGCCAGGAAAAAAGGGCTCTCTCGGCGCCTTTATGTTGAGTCGCTCATCATTTAGAATACGACACACACTGAACAGGAGCGATGGCAATCTGCCGTCAGTGTATGCGCGCTGCCTGTCTCACATGTACAACACTATTTAAACGAATTGCTCGGGCACATGTGTTCAGTTTACCTGCGAACAAGGCTCCAGTGTGGGAGCCGAACCGCATACTTTTCTTTTAAGTTTTACTATGGTCGGCATAGTGCCCTGGGATTTTTGTCTACCTATTCACTAGAGTAACAAACGTGTAATGCCTTCGTTCTCTTTTAAACACATTTGTAGTGGTGCCTTGTCTGTCATTTCGTTATTTTGCGCTCATAAGTATATTTTCTCTGGCCTAAAAACGAGAATGACTTCGTCCAAACGTTTCATCATAGGGTCTGTGTTTTTATGGAGTTGTTCTTGCGCTCCATATTATTCCTACACTTGCTTTTTCGTTGATATACCACATGGGCATCCCAATCGATGTCATACATTTGGAATTTCAAACAATGTGATCACCGTTTAATGGTTGATCATCCGCGTCCTCACGGGTTCGTTATAAAGATAACAAGGTATCGATAATTGTGTGCTTCGCGATTTCAGCTGCAATCAAACACAATGTCAAATACCGATACAATGTATTTATCGTAATACAATTCGGGTATTTAAAGGTACTTACTAAGCTTACGTCATCATTGTTGAATTTTAACTACAGTTGATGTCTTCATTCATGGCAGGGGTGATGTGTTGCTTGAACACGTGGCTCCGAGCGGGGCAGCGGTGTTCGTTCAACCCCTATGAATTGTTCTTTACTAAGAAAAAAGATTTATCTACAATTTCAAATGTTGGTCTTTACGAAAAAAGTTCATATTAGAATTTAATGTTAATTTTTTTGGCAGGATGAAAGAAGAAATCGCTATTACATGGATTTTTATGAGATCATAGCCCACTATACAGCAAACCTGCTTTTTTGACCAGGTGCATCAAGCGTTCCAAATGAATGAAAATGAACAACGCCTTTGAATACGTTATAAAGGTATGCATCTTTTGATAACGCGACATGGCCGTTAAAAATTGATCTCAGTGGTTGTCATAAACTTCCATTTAATGCAGGAGAACTACACGGCCCTCGTAAACCTCCTTAATTAATCTCTGAAGCACTTTTATTAGGTAGGTATTGCAATGGCCATAGTTCTCCTAAGCTTGTTGAATCTTGTACAAGCATTATACGGAACATTTTTCTGCAACGATGCCTCGTTCAACTCACCAAATATATTTTCCGTGAATAGTATGAGCCTTAAAGCCGGGGTTGAATCCATCGTTCACGAACAAAGCATGTGGCGAGATCAACGTAAATGGCAATGGCCGCAGAGGGATTCCATTACTCAATGAGAGTGTCAACACCATAGTGACATTTGATTTTCTCCCTGCTCCCATGGGCTCTTTGTGTCTGACAAACAAAGGAGTACACACGACTATCACCCCTCAAAAATGCCTAAACATTCTCTCGTGAGCGTACCCGGGCGACCAAAGCATCGAAACCCTCTCTGGGAAGACTGTGTCACTGTTGTGCCCATGAATAGAAATGACAAGCCGGGCGCTTTCTTTGATTCTTCTTTCGACTTTCCCACTCTACTGCTGTTGTTGCTGCTGCTGTCTGGCATACCGCGTCCGGGGTGGGGGATTCAGAGCGTGGGTATACACGTCAGAAGTGCGGCCGAGAATAAAGGCGACGCGAGAAATTTGTTTGGACCTTTGCACCGCGTCGAATGTTGACAATGCCCTCTGGAGCTTCTTGGGCGTTGCAGCATTACCCTCTTGACGGCTGTAATTATCCGTGACACCTGCAAAAGCATTACAGAAATTGCAGCACCTACTTTTCTACGAATGTGCACGTCAAGCGGGCAATGTAGACAAAATGGCATGGAGGAGCGGCAGAGGAGGCACAGCATGGGTAGAACAGACGCAGTCGCGAAACGAAGAAAAGGCTTGCCACACTTAGCTTGCTGTTCCCATACGAAGGGCAGGTTGTGAGGGGGGGGGGTTGGCGTTGGGAAAATGTGACGTGAGAAGGCAAGGAAGTGCTATTACTAAAGACACGACCGTGGTTACGGGCAAACAATATAATTTAATGTTCAATGTATGGTACAGTACTTTTCCCCTGTATCTGAAAAATAAACACCATACAAATTTGTCAAGCGGACAACTGACGCAGGGTGTGCAGATGCATTAAACGCAGTTAAGCACGAGGTCGTGGAAACTGGGCCCGCCGCCGCATCTCGAAGGGGGGAGGGAGGATAATGCAAAATGGACCGTGTTACGTGCATTGTGTGCACGTTAAAGAATTCCAGGTGGTCGAAATTATTCCGAGTTCGCAACTACGACATACTTCATAATCAAATCGTGGTTTTGGAAGGCAAAACTCTAGAATCAATTATAAATCAATCAGGTTACACTGCGAAAGCTGTCGCACGTCGGATCAACATTTCTGTGACCGCTGCGATAGCTTGATGGCCATGGCATTGTTCGAGTTCGTGGGTTTAAACGGAATCGCAGCAGCCGCATTTCGGCGGGAGCGAAGTACGAGAACACTAGTGCACTTAGATTTAGGTGCACGGTAAAGACCAGCCTGGAACGACAGAAAGCTGAGTTAGTTGGTAAGAATTCATTATGCAAAAAAGACGTGAGGCGTTCAGACAGGACACAAGAGTAGAGAAGTGAACAACACGAATGCCGACTGTCAGCTTAAGGGAGCACTGAGGCGAAAAAGGAAAGAAAACACAAATCTCATCTGCGCAAGCTCAGGAATGGTATCACCACGTGTCAATCGGGTACACGTGCCGGTCTACGTGAGATATAACTGTTAAGGCAACACGCACCACGAGTCAACACAAGGCAACACGAGTCACGCACGCACTTCCACCATTATAGATATGCCATGCCTCATAGAGGCGTGACATATCTATAATGGTGGAAGTGCGTGTGTGACTCAGCCTTCGATTACTATATGTCATGCCTCATATAGAGCCATGTCATATCTACAATGGTGGAACTGCGTGCGTGAGTCAGCCTTCGGTTACTTTACACAAGGAAGAGATTAAGTGCCTTAACAGTTATCTCTGACGTAGACCGGTACGTGTACCAGACTGACACGTGGTGTTAGCATTCCTGAGTTTGCGCAGATGAGTTTTGTGTCTTCTTTCTTTTCTCGCCTCAGTGCTTCCTTCAGTTGATAGTCGGCGTTAGTGTGTTCCACTTCTCTTCTACCTTGTGTCCTGTCTGCCCGCCTCACGTCTTGTTTGCATAAAGAACAGGATGGTGTCAGAATAATCTGGACTCCGCCACTATGACGCGCCTCATAAAAAGATCCTGTTTTTCGTACGCCAGTTTCAATTTAGTTGCGGTACAGTAAAAGTTCTACGTTACTGCAATTAAAGATTAACACTTCCGTCGCGATGCGATATGCTATGTGAGGGTATGATAATTCCCAACCCTCAGAAATTATGAACGATGGCGCACAACAACGCCTCAAGCAAACGCATAGCCCTGTGTGTTCTGTGCAGTATACGCAGACAAATAGCAGTGGTGCGGCCAAGGCAACGTTTAACATCAACTCTCGTATTGGAGTAAACACTGAAGAAATTACACACTCGCCATCAATACCACCGCTAATTATGGTCAATGGAAGCAAACAGCAGAGAAGGCTTCGCCCACAGCGATTCCCACAGTGCATGGGATGCGCATATTTTTACCCTAACGCGTCCTCTAAAACGACCCAACTCCTTGCGCAGCCGTTTATTGTCTTCCAGACAATATAGGCTGTTCGAAAACCCGTTGGCAGTGTGAATTTCGCATTCACACACTCGTAATTTCCTGATAAGTAACGAACGAGAAAGGACATGGATGTGCAAAATATTGGCAAAGCTTTTTACTTTTTTACACGGCACGTTTAGCCGTAAGCTGGTGCGGTATTCTGATTCGTGGCGTTTTCGCATGTTAAAAGTGCAGCGTATATCACCGCGTTGTATTTCCAAGAATTTGTGACGGCGTTATCCCTTATCCCTTATCAGCCTCTTATGAAAAGTTGTCTGAACATTCTCGCAGCCTAACGGCGTAAAGCAGAGTTGTTTTGGTGAATAAGTCTTTCAGCAAGCCTTCTTATATTAGTCGCCCAAAAAGTGTTGGCATTTCAGAAAATACACAAGTGGAAGTACGTGCACGTTGTAAAATCAAAGAGACTACGAAATGTAAAAAAAAATGGCAAGTGAAATGCAACAGTTTTTATATCTATATTTCTGTAACTTAATTGCACCGAGGAAGGCTTAACCGAGAATAGTGCTTGAGAGAGCTGTGTTTGGGGAGAAGGGAGGTTGGACGGGTGGTGCTTCTCAGTACAAGTTTTTTCTATTTATGCACTGAATGAAAGTGTCCATTGATACGCCCGTGTACTGTGCGATGTAAAGTGCGTGTTAAGGATCCCAAGGAGGCCGAAAATTATCCCCAGCCCTCATACTACGGCACCGCTCATAGCCAGAGTCGCTTTGGGACGTTAAACACCTACAAGCCTAAGTCAATGCCGAATAAAGAGTGCAGTTATTCGTCAAGTTACTTCGCGCAGAACTCGTTCTTGCGTTTATTTTTCTCTTGAGGACTGTTGTTTTCTAGAGCGATTCCTGAGTGGATGTATATTCCTGGGTCGTTCTTTCCTGCACCCGGCTACATAGACATTTATTATTCTGGAAAACGAAACTTACTAAAAAGCATTATGATCCAATGGTGTCCGTGTCCTTTCATGGAATGCCGTTTTACTGAACGCCGGTTCAAAGAGGCCATGACGTGTACATCAAAATGGTGTGTACGCCGTAATTTCATCGAACCTGGTTTAAATACACTTAAGGGCAACGCTGATGCGGTATGCGCAAACAGAAGGCAAACACAGCTTTTCACTTTAATCTATGACGTCATGCTGCTTAACTCTAGTTTGTTAACACGAAACATGCGATACATGGTAATATTTAATTACAATGAACTTAGATTTACCAACTGTTTTACCTCTTCCTCCTTTCTGTGTCCACGGTTTTTAGGTACAGATACCTGAGCCCTTTTGCCGCCCGTTCGTCTCTTTTCATGCACCTCAGCCTTTCTTCCAAACCAGATTTCTCTGCGCTAAACTGATTTGAAGAAAGCCCAGTCACCTGCCACCACGCACTGCCTCATTTGTGGTTTTAGCGTGGGTTCCCAAGGCCAGCCGACCTATATATTATTTCTAATCCGGACAAGATATACGATTTTAAGCAGGTAGTGGCATTCGCGAACGATAGCGCTGGCAGCATTACTCCATTTCCGGTTCCACCTCAGATTTATTGCGGCAACAAAGCGATTATTGCTGCATTCCGCTTCCTGTTTACTTTAATATCATCATGGTGGCGCATACTTGCCTAATTCTTTTCTTTGTTTATGTATTCAGCGGTGTACTTATGTCGCTTGACTATAACAGTATGACTTGCTCTTTAACTGAGGCCAAGTAATTACTCGTCTCTTCAATAAAGATCCTAATACCAATTTCCCTAACCCAACGAAACCTAGATTGATACCTGTCGCCGCATTACCCCGCGTATATTCGCATGCTCTTGCAAAATCCGCTAGTAGCACTATTTCGTCCGCATACATGATGCAAGGAGGATCAATGAAACCAAAATTAACTGTTTTTCACTTGTTTTGCTATGCCCTTAACATAAATCACGAACAACAACAAAGCCAGAGGGCATCCTTTGGGAATTTCCACTACATCATGACATTTTCGGGCCTTCCCAGAGAATTAGTACTAGGTTGTGTACTTCGATATACACGCCGTAGAATATAAGCTGCTTGACTGTAACGAGGAACAGAGCCGCAAATTTTCTCGACCCATTTCACCATTATCTAGAAAGAGGCGATCTGACTTCGACTAGTAGCCGAAGAGTTCTTCCGTAAGAGCCTTTATTTGCATAAATTCTACATGCGTAATTTTCCTTTTTCCCTTGGAATACGCGTAACTGAGGCGGTTCAGACAGTAACATAACCACTATTTCCTCAAGAGGTTAGCTATTTCTCACTGCTTCAGAACTGAGGTGCAGTTTCACAACCTCGGCGAGCCGGGTAATTCTTAGGCCTTGTATATCAATGCTACAAAAGGGAAGGAAACGACAGAGTGGCAACGTTCATGCGGCGCCTGCTATACCGTTGTACATTGACGCTGCTAAGCACTCCAGTCCTCTCTTCCCGCGAATTTCCTCAAAATCGTTGGTTCATGAAGTTGTGCTCTCCCGACACTGGTTAACTGAACACTTCGAGCCATATTATAGCATTCAACCAGAAACAAGCTGCTTTACAATACTTCGACTTCTATGCTACAGCAAACTCACGTTACGCTCGTGTTCACGCCATGTCAGGCAGATCACAGCGCACGGGAAATCATGACTCAAAGGCTGCGTGAAACACAAGAACATTATTATTTATTCACGTATGGCGATACTACCACTACGATTGTTCAAGAAAGTGGCGTCTTTACATTTGTAGCTCGTGATGTTCATTCTTCGTTAGGAATCTGCGTTCGCCTCTGGAATGGCGAGCAGCGCCTCGAATGTGGCCGAAGGTCACACGCTAGGATGTTGTCCTTTCCACAAAAGATGCACATGGTACGTGGAATGCAGCAGTTGCTGAAGCAGTGCTCTTTGATTTGTCCGAGCTTGGCTTCGAATGTACAGCCGAAGCGTCTGTTAACGCAGAAGGCTCGGTGGCGCCGCGAGTTCAAGAAGCGGCAGCAATACCCGCGAAGGACGTAGGTAGAGGTGCCGCGGTTCCCGTCGCCCAGGCGGCGCTGCTCCAAGGACCGCGGAGGCCCCTGTACTAGATGGTTCTCGCTGCTGCCAGTGGTGCCGCTGAGCTGTGATTCCGCCATGATAAATTCGGTTCACGAGCGGCGGTGTCCCTCTGCTAGACGTCGGTAACAGCTTCGGTGAGGAAGTCGATGATTGTCACCGCGATCTGTTAAAGTAGGTGGGCTGAGGATGTCCGCGACGAGTTAAGGAGGGCTGATCGTCACTGCAACTGGAGCAAGTCTGGCTTCGGAGAACATGGCGACGGTTTTTAAAGCCTGGCAGGGCTCTTTGCAAGCGGCGACCTGAGGAGGAAAATTGAGGCGGGTCCTCGACACATTGTACCTATTGGCTATATCGTCGTGGGGGAGGAGCTTCGAAATAATCACGTGGTCGGAGGGGCTGTGGTTAACTATGCGACCAGCGAACGTGGCGGCGTAGGATGAGAATACGGTGTGAAAAAGCGGAGAGTATTTTTCTACATCCAGATGTTCTTGTAACCCTCTTTCTACTTTAGGCCAACTAAAGGGCGCAAGAAAGCACGTGGTAATCTCCTTGTGCGGTTCTCTGTAGGTGTATGTGACAATCCTCTCAGTCGGCTTTGGCGCAGCGTTGGGGAAGCACTGCCAAAAGTTGGCTTAGAAATTTATATGGAAACTTTTTTACGGCTCATACTGAAGTTAACCAATAGCAGCCGGTGACTTTCAAGGCATGTCACCTTTGAGCGAATATTGAATTAGACACCAGTATAGCGACATGCACTCACAAGAAGGCGATGAAGCATGGTCGTTCCATTTTTACTTCTTTGAATGTGTACATCAAACGTAATTTTGTTATTAAAGTAAATATTACGTCACTGCATGGTGCATTGTTGCATTTAGCAAAAGAAAACACAAGGAGAGCGTAGTGGAATACAAACCACTTGTCTGGATTCAAGGGTGTTATAACTTTTGATATCTATATCAGTCCTTTCTTCCTCTTCCGGTTTGTTTTATTGTACATCCAAGAAGCTCAAGCGAACACTGCTCACCGCAGTTAAATATTATATAGCCAAGTGAGACCTACACAAATTATCTGAAGAGTTGATTAAGGAAGTCTTGTTTATCAATTCTGGTTGCTGAATTTTCGTGAAAGTATTCTTCACCTATCTGAGTTATCGTGCCTAATGACGAGACTTCGGGCATATGTCTCAAGTTATATTTACCAACTGTGTGTACCAACACAAGGAAATTGTGGTGTAGGTAATGTTGTATTTTAAGCGTTCCGTAAACGGGAAGCATATTCATAACCTAAGAAAATACGAAAACACTATGTATTCATAGAAAATGTATAGTAGAATGGCTGGCGTTCTCAGAGAACCATACATTTTAGAATTGGAAGTTACCCCCATTCGCCGGCTCTGCAATCTGGCCACCAGTGTTGCCGAAGCAATTTAAGCCTCCCCATTTTTTTTGCCGCTCACACCTTCCAAACACATCCAATATTTAGGAAACACTATTTTTTATTAGTGCTAATACGCAGATTTTATCAAGGGAAGTTCGTTCTCTCGCAACACATTTTATATATATATATATATATATATATATATATATATATATATATATTTATATATATATATATATATATATATATATTCTTAGTGCGAATATAAAGAAGACAATAGAGTCGAGGCATTTTCGCGTCGACATGCCACACTGAGAAAAAGTAACTCTTGACAAAGAAGGGTCCAGAAGTAGGTGTGACCATTTAAAGGGACAGAGAACATGCAGGGAGGACCATGTACATAGCAAAGATTACTTGCTGTTAGAACACGCATGTTGTCAGCTTTCCATTTTCTGTGCATTCGCCCTCATGTTTCATATACACCAAATTTGGCATCGGCAATGAAGTTGTGTTGGAAGTCAGCGCAGTGCCTGTCGTCTCTGTCTTTGTCCTTAGCGCTGTGCGTCATTCTACTATCATATCAATTGGAATTAGCATGTAGAATATCTACGAAATAGCAAGCATATCAATAGTAGGGAGGTCGATAACAACTCCCTAAAAACGCACGCCCTACGATAACACATTAGCACACATTTTTTTTTCCTCTTTATGCCGCAGAAGCCATACTTTTGTTTATCTGTACTTTCATGTTTGTTTATCAGATCTTTATGTACACTATCAACTATTCGTCTTAACCTAGCAAAAAACGTTGATTTCAGAGTTTAATCATAATTCGTGCTTATCTCGTCTTTCAAAAAAGAGATCGGCATTGCGTGGGCTCGCCCAGAATCATCGGCTAATTTCCAGCGAACCTACTTATATATGACCAGGTTCGGCGAGAGTTGAAGTGTAAATAAACCACGCGTTTCAAAACGTTGTAATGGTATATTTCTTTCGATAAAGGTAGATATAAATTTAATACATGACAGCGAATTGGACCTAAATGGTTGTTATAAACTTCTTCCAGTTCATGGCGGTGAATTATATGGCCCTCTTAAAGCTCCCCATCTACACTCTGGTGCGCTTGCATTAGTAAGTTATGGCAAAGGACATATTTCACGCAAACATACTTAGTTTTTTTTTTCTTATGAGCATAATCAATAATGTTTTCTACCCGCCGTGGTTGGCTTCTGCCGATGGTGTTGGGCTGCTCAGCAAGATGTCCCGGGATCGAATCACGGTCACGGCGGCCGGATTTCGGTTGGAGCAAATTGCGAAAACACCCGTGTACTTAGGCTTATTTGCCTCATAGTCATATTGTTTTTTTTTTGCGCTTAAAGACGCATAATTCAATTTTTAAACGATATTTTCCTGAAACATAAAGAAGATCTCGTGCAATTCTCCATATATATTATGTCTGCATAGTACAAAACTCAGGATAGTGTTCTGTGCTTGGTTCGGGAAGAAACCACGTGGCGATGATAACGACAGTGGGAACAGCTGCAGAAGGGCGCTATGAATCATCACGCGTGTTAAAACCACGCTCACGGTTCAATTTTCACCGTGCACTCAAGGAAGGGCCTTTTGTGTCTGAGGAACAAAGATTCACACACCACTACCAGCGCTCACAGGTGTGTAAACATTCTCGGAAAATAGAATGCGCTTGGAGTTGAACCATGGATTTCTCTACCCATTGTTGGTCTCCTGGATATCCAAACCATGTTTCCTTGAATGCGAGGACGCCTTGAGTGTTTCTGCTTATTCTAAGGATATGCTGCTTACACCTCCTTATCATACCTGGGGACCACACCAAGCAAACTCTTCCTGGGATGACTGTGCCATTGTTGTGAATGGAAAGCTGGGCGCGCATTCAGTGAACTGGGACTTATTTTTGTCCTAACCCATCCTGCACACTACTCAACTGCTAGAGCAGCGCACAGTTCTCTGCCAGAGTATATACACTTATAGGAAAGCCGCAGCCCGGTCTACGTTTTACTGTCGCATACTGGTAATTTCCTTACAAGTAACGAGTAAGAAACGACTTGTTCTTGAAACCTTCCAGGGTATAGATAGGTATGCAAAATGCAATCAAACCTTTTTTTCTTTTTTTATGCGCAGCAAGATTTGCCGCAGGCCGAGGCCATATTCTGAGTCGTTGCCTTTCCGTTGTTTTCAATGGCAGCGTATATCACCGCGTTGGATTTCCATGATTTGCTGCTGTCGTTAGTCCTTGAACCTTAATTGCCTACAGCCTCATTTGAAAAGTTATCTCAACTTTCTGGCAGCCGCACTGCGTAAGGTAGAGTAGCCTTGGTGGAGAATTAAGTCTTTCAACAAGTCTTCTTCCATTTGTTTACTCATAAAGCATGTCGGAATTTAAAAAGAAAATACATGAATAGAAGTATGTTCACCTGTGTATGATCAAGGACACTATGAAATTTTAAGAATGCCTGGTGAAATTGAGCTGCTTTTATATCTATCTTTCTGTGAAGTGAAGCAGAGAACGCCTATTCGATAAGAGCGCTGAGGTGACTATGTAAAACTCTAAGGTTTTGGGGTGGAGTGTGGTTCTGATTATAATTTCGTTCTTTTTTGCTGAAATAAGGTTGCAAAGACATCTGATATTCAGGAAAATGATATATAGTTAAACGTCATTGACACCACTGGTTCATGACGCTTTTGAAGGAATGCCGTTTGATCGAACGCCGTATCCTCACAGCAGGCTGTAATTGAATTTCTCACTGTGTAATGTTGTGCGCATATCAACATTCATGGCCATCTAAGTGCAGTTTACGGGAATGCCTGTGTTGACGTCAGCACTGTGCAGAGGTGGGCAAGGACTGTGAAAGACCAAAATCCTGCCACATCAAATCTCCAGGATCAGCACTGAAGTGGATGGCCCACAATGAATGGCTTCTGATGAGGGTCATGAACATCAGGCAGATGAGTTGACTGGGGCACTTGCAGGATCAAATAACACCAGATTGCAACAACACTCGCCATTTCCATTGGCTCAGTAAACCACATCATTAAAGACCTGAGTTACAAGAAGACTTGCGCTTGTTGGGTGCCACGGTAACTGACGACTGACATGAAAAAGTCGAAGCATAGCCAACAAATTTAATTCTTCT
Organism: Dermacentor andersoni; assembly: GCF_023375885.2. NCBI lineage: Eukaryota > Metazoa > Arthropoda > Arachnida > Ixodida > Ixodidae > Dermacentor > Dermacentor andersoni. The sequence continues at coordinate 81,161,782 of NC_092822.1, forward strand.
TGTAACCCAGGAGGTTTTCAATTATGTGGTTCACTGAACCAATGGAAATAGCGAGTGTTGTTGCAATCTGGTGTTGCTTGATCCTGCAATTGACCCGATTCAACTCGTCTGCCTGATGTTGATGATCCTCATCAGAAGCCGTTGTGGGCCGTCCAGTTCGGTGCAGATCCTGGCCGTTTGATGCGGCTGGATTTTGAAGTTTCTCAGTACTTGCCCACCTCCGCACAGTGCTGACATCAACACAGGCATCCCCGTAAACTGCTTTGAGCAGCAATGAATGTTGAAGGGCGCAGAACCTCCTGCAGTGAGAAATTCAATTACAGCCCGCTGTTTCAACCGGGCATCACCACTGGATGCCATGCATTGCTCGACTACTTTGGAACGCGAAAAGATAGGAAGATGGGGCAAGTGACATTCTATAGCTTAAACATCAGTGCAGTAATGATAGAGCCAAAATGTTTGCAGTACTACTGGTAAAGTAGTGGGTTTGGAGGCATTACTTTCTTAACCGCCCTCGTTTACAGCAATAACGCTGGGCAGTTTGTTTTTGTGTCTGACATCTGACCCGAAACTAAAATTTAGTGATCTTAGGCTTCTAAATTAGCCTCACTGGTGTGCTCTTGATCACTTAGATGTCATGGTGGTTGTTCTGCAAATGTTTATCAAGCATGGTTCCTCTAAAATATTCGACCCAATTATTTCTAACTTGTTCAACGAAAATTTAAAAATGTTAGTTGAGAGCATTATTTGTTTCGTTTTCCTGTTGTTCTCTTTATACTAAGCATCACTAAGCTGACCTTTATTTTTTTCCATAATCTCTGACCTAAACAGTGGCTCATAAGAACCCCTCTGTCAGAACTATTTGGCATCTCTACTACAAAGAAGCCCTACCTACACCTTCTGACATCATCTTAGCCATCTCTACTAAGCAAGCACATAATCCTGCTGGTATTTTTATTACAGAGGTTTTCACTAAAGATCTTCCAAGCAAGAACACTTTAGCATTTGATCATTTAGATGCTTTTACTGAAACAACCTAGTGAATCTATCATGCTTAACAGAAGTTTAGCTATTTTAATCAAAGCACAGTTAAAGCCTTTCATGTATGAAGTTTGTCATCTGCTTTCACTTGATCTTGCTGGTTATATGATTGTGAGTTACACTGAGATCAAACATTCTAGTGGGCAACATCTTTCATCTGTGAAGCGCAGAAAACTTTAGTGCACTTGTCAGTGTTGTTACGGCATTCTTATATGTGTTGATTAGGCTTCTGGCTGTTTAGCACTGTAGTAGCATTGTACAGGGTGATCATTTTTAAGTTTTATGGAATTTTAAAAAAATGTCCTGTGGCAGATGGCATAATTCTTGTCCTTGAGCTAGATTATTTGAAGAGGTGGACATTACTAGCATGAGAAATCGAAACACATGCTCAACTAAATAAAAAAAATCACTAATTAACTTCGTAACTAATTATTTTACTGCACATATTGCAATTTATGAACTGTAGCCAGTAAGCTTGGAAGACGCATGCATTGGAACTTCCAGGATGACACCAGTTTAGGAATATTTCCCTGATAAAGACCAATACACAAGGGTGTTCCAGTTACTTTTGTGCATCAGTGCATAAAGCACATTTTGCTAAAAATGTAAGTGGAACAGTGCATTTTTACGGCAAGTTTGATTGTGCATATCTCCAAACTGGCGCCATTCTGGAAATCAATTCCAAGTGGATACACCTTGTAATCTCACTGGCTATGATTCGTAAATTACAGTATGCGCCTCAGATATGTGGTGGCGCTGGCAAACACTCCCAGGCTTCTACTAGGAAACATATATACCCAAGAAAGTGGTGGGGAAACGGCACCCGCAGTAGCTCAATTGGTGAAGCATCTAACGCGTAATGCGAAGACGTGGGTTCGTTCCCCACCTGCGGCAAGTTTTTTTCATCCACTTTCATTTCCATTAATTTATCATTTATTATTCTGAAGTAATTTACCCTAGCTTGTCCTTGGCGTCAATGTTTGTTGGCTTCTTAGGATATGATTAATAAACATCTGGTTCCTCGGTTAAGCCCCTTTCTTTTCGTTTATATGAGCTATAAAGTAATTCATTCGAAAGATAATAAATATTTTAATTAGTTTAATATGTTTCAATTTCTCGTGCAAGATATATCTGCCTGTTTGAATATTCCTGCTCAAGGACTAGGATTATGCTATATGCAACAAGGCTATATTTAAAAATTCCACAAAACTGAAAATCATCACCCTGTATAAAGACAGTGTGAATTTAAAAACAAGCTTCAGTGAACCTTACTGAATCAGCAAATGGCCAGTGTAACTAATCTGATCATCCTGGAAATCTTTTGTAGCTTATAAGCATAGTGCATTTCAATTCCACATTTAGGAGTGCAAATTTTTCTTGAAATCAGCTTTTTCTTTTTAACAGCTAGCATCCCTGCCAGTTTGCTTAAACACAATGTTGCATGACTTCAACAGTACTGCACAATCAGGCTTTTTCCTGCTCACAGTGTCTAGTGATGCGTCTTTAGCAGCTGAGATAATTAATGTTCATGCAGATAAACATAAGAAAACATTGCGATAACTGCCAAGAAAACGCAATCATGCGCTTTGTTTACAAAAGAGCATGTGCTCTACCTTCTGCCAGGTTCGTTCTTCATGTCAGGCTAGCACGGAACTTGCACAAGAGGCACCTTTTGCATCCATGAAGATATTTTATGAGGTTATGGTGGTGTCGAAACATGACGTCAACCATAACACCTTAAACTATTTTATGAAACAGTTATTTGTGCAGAGATAGAAAAGGCACCAATTTTGAATTTATTACATTTGGGTTAGAGTACCATAGTATAAATGGCTCAACTAGTACAGGTACGCAAATGGGCTAGTTGGTATTTATCGATGACGTTAGACAATGTGAACTCGACACAGGCGCTAGCATTTGTTCCATTTCTCGCCACTTTTGACGTCCTTTGTACAAGCCTGCGCTGTCTAACATCATGGATAGACTAGTACAGCCCGAAAAAAATGTCATGAAAGAAAACTTGGCTTTCAACCTCGACAATTCTCCCCGTTAGCTATTATGGTTTCTTTAGAACTTATTTCTTTATACAAAGTCAGACCCATCAAGTAAAGCTTACTGAGAAAGAAATGAAGAACAACATCAACACCTCTCAAGGCATATACATGCATCAAAGGAGTCAGAGCATCATACACATTGCCTTTAAGTGCAAGAGTATTCCTTTTCTTAGTCAAACTGCATTTCTAGTTTCTTAAAGCCTATACATTTATTTGCCACAGCTATGGGAAAATCACAAGGTGGAAAAGATATGTTGGTGCAATTTCAACTATAATGTACAACAACAAAAGGTAAAGCACAGGAAGTCTCACTGCTCCTCTGTCTAAATGACATTCAGTTTCATTTGTCATGTTCACTCCTATCCTGGTGGCAGCCGAAACAGGAAGACAGCAGCGTGGTTAAGAAAGTAGACGAAGGAGCTGATATCCTAGCTGACATAAAAAGTAAAAAAGGGAGCTGGTCAGGCCATGTAGTGCAGACTTGAGACATCATTAACTAGCGCGAAAAAGACAATGGACGACAGCTAGAAGCACACAGGACAGAACTCTAGGCTTCAACTGAAATTTTGGCTACACAGAAACATAGGATTCAGGGGATGCGACCTCGACGCATGGGAGCAACATTCGTCCTTCCTTTTCCCTGTCTGACACAGGAGGTATCGGAGCAAATCGATGGGCAGACTCATTTCGATATGCGAACACTTTTTTGGCGAGAGCCAGGGAAGGGGTGCTTACACACCTATCACCCACTTTTCGATGCAAAGTGCTTCGAATATTTTCATGTCGACCTGCATCTAGAGCCTCCTGGGCAGATGAGTGCTTTGAAACTGCTCAGTGCATGAGCACCTACAGCAATGATTCGCCAGATGGCCACCGACCACTGACAGCTGCCCTATCTTTGTTCCCCCAAGCGGTCGTTTAAACACCGACCTGTTTGGCTTGAGGAAACATAGGGCAGCTTTCAGTGCCTTGGTGGCTGGTGGCCATATGGCCAATCATCGCCATACGTGCTCATGCACCGAGCAGTTTCAAAGTAATCGTGTGCTCAGGCAGCTCCAGAAGCAGGTACATAGGGAAACATACGAACCACTTTGCATCAAAAAAGCGGGGAATAGGTGTGTAAGCACCCGTCTCTGGCTCTTACCAAGAATGTTCGTAAGTGAAATTAACCTGTTCATAAATTTGTTCCGATAGCTCCTGTGTTGTTTCTGTCCGTCGACATTCTGTACATTCCATGTTTCTGTGTAGCAAAAATTTGAGTTGAAGTCTATAGAGTTCTTCCTTATGTGCTTCTTGATGTCTTTTTCACGCTAGTTATTGATGTCTCAAGTCTGCAATGAGCGCCAACTAGCCAAAGTGCCTTCGTAAACCATGTAATGCATAGGGCAGATAACCGGTGGCACATTCAAGTTACAGAACGGATGCCAAGGGAAGAGAAGGGTAGTGAAGGACGGTAGAGAAGTAGACTACGATGAAGTCAGAAAATTTTGCAGGCTTCATTTCGAATCAGCTAGCGCAAGACAGGGTTAATTGGAGCTCACTGGGGGAGGTCTTCATCCTCCGGTGAAAAAAATATGTAGGCCAATTGTGATGAAAAAAGTATACCTTTTGGCTCGGACGTCTTCACTGTCTTTTCAGCAATGTGTAGGCCCAAGACAGCCAGTCGGTTCCCATGCAATTGCTTCATGCTGACTGTAACTGCATGGGCACAGGAAAACAACCCACCATTATTACCACCCGAGACTGACCACTCAATAAAAGAACATCTCAAAACTGCAAATACAATTAAGCATCTAGCAGCTTAATAGATACATATATAAAGGCCAAGAATAGTTACAATAACCATACACTTTATAACTAGACATTAAAATAAGGTAGTGAAACGTACAATAACCGTAGGACGTTCAGTGCAATTCATTTCAGAAATACTGTTGACAACTGACAGGACGCCTTAGGCAGGGTTCAGTCACACAACAAGAAAACATAAATAGTAGTAGTAATAAGCATGCCTGCGTGAAACCAAGAAACGAGTTCAAGGACGAGAAAAAAAATTATTAGACTCCGTGTGCTTATTTATACAAAAAGATAAATATATAAAAAAATAGCGTAACCACGCGTTCATCCGCAACAACACGGCAGCTTCTAAAACAAACGAGCACAACTTAAAACGAAGGATAAGTACATAGCCGGGACAGTCGTGGTTCTTTTGTTTTGCATTAGTTCTAGTGATGAAAGCACAAGCATTGCAAGCTACCTGCGCCATTACCTACCAGGGGACCTCCGACAAAAAAGAAAAAAAATACAATTGAGTGCAAGTGCACAAGCGACATTTAATACGGTTGCCACACTGCACACTTTTGGCCGCGATCGATCCTGACTGGAATCGAATTTCTGGACGCGTTTGGCTTCGTTGCACAATCGGCGGACAGGAGCCAATCGCGGTCGAAAATATCGATCCTGAACGGGCTCAATCGTGCTCGAAAGTGGCCGTGTGACACCGGTATAAGCCTGCACCAATCTTTGGTAACAGAATGAACCAATTAGTCAAACCAAAGTGTTATTTACCTGCCTGCGTCGAATACTGACGCATAGCAGTACTTAATTCTCTACAACTCTAGTTGAGGACACGTGAACAATGAAACATTCATTTCTTTTTCTTTTTCACATTCAGTGCCCGTAGGCTACGCCTGGAGTACAGATACTACACTCGCATCCAACACACCTTGTGCTGTCCTTTAAAGAAATTACGCGAAAATTACTACCACAATGACGCACCATAAAAAATTGGAGGCTTATCAAGGTTAAGCCCAGTGGATGCGAAGCATCCACTGGGCTTAACCTTAGCGTATCCTTAGCGTTTGGAGGCATCTTGACCGCACACACGCCCGGCGCAAAGACGCTGGCGCGGTTGCGGGCACAGACTGACGCGACGATGGGCGCGCGCCGCTTCATCCCTGGCGTGACGTCACATATCACGTGATGCAGCGATGGTGGCGCCGCCGCCGCGTCGCGCGCGACGGCGCGAACCGAAGCGTGGAGGCCTCTGCCGGGCGACGTCCGACGGCGCGATATGAGGCCCCATCTGCAGCCGGTGTGACGTCATCACGTGACGTCACATCATGTGATCTCACTTCAGGGTCAATGGTGGCCACCGCCGGGAGGCGACCGACGGCGCGATATGAGGCCCCATCTGCAGCCGGTGTGACGTCATCACGTGACGTCATGTCACGTGACCTACTTGAAGGTCACTTGAAGGTCAATGGTGGCCACCGCCGGGTGGCGACCGACGGCGCGATATGAGGCCCCATCTGCAGCCGGTGTGACGTCATCACGTGACGTCATGTCACGTGACCTACTTGAAGGTCACTTGAAGGTCAATGGTGGCCACCGCCGGGCGTCGCGCGAAGGCGCGAAACCTACGTTAATACGCTTCGCATAAAACGCGACGCTCAACGTGGCTACGTACGTACCTTTTATATGAGCAGTCCATGCGCCTTGCAAAAGGCCCTCGGTTTGAAGGCGGAGCGTTGTCACGATGTGTACTCTGGGCACGCCATTTCGTTTACGTAGTGGATGGACGATGTTGACGATGGATTCTGCCGAAAAACAAAACGTCCACTTCGTCACTGTTCCAGGCCGAATGGAAGATGTTTTCTCCTTCGCCACGAATGACGGCCGTCGTAGGTGTAGTAAACACACAGTCACAAAGAAACACCGATGTCGTAGGCCGCTGCTGCCTTTCTTTCTCACGCATAATCGCGTCACCTTCACTCCGAACGCTCACTTCGCGTCGATGAGCACAAAAGTACACGAAAACAACTAGGTGGTACAACCTAAACGCAGCAAAAAACAATCCAATTACTCACAACTTCAAGAATGTCACGGAGAACGCACATGCACCCGGCGGCCCACCTCGAGACGTAGGAAATGACGTAGCGGCGATAGCGGCGACACCCATCGGGGGAAGTTATTCCAATTTCGGTCTCGTTTTCAAGGCATAAAAAAAAATATTCGTTTAAACTGCGTGTGTATATTACTTTCAAAGCTATTTATTTTACGCTACCTCTAAGCCATTTTCTGTGTTTACGGGTAGTTTCACTGGAAATTTATTCGCAGATACATTGGCTGATATAAAATCAAATGGGGCAAAGGTGGGCTGGTAACTTCGTGTAAAAGAATTTATTTCTCGATGCTTTTTTTTGCTTGAACGCTCATTTGTAAAGAGACGTGGCCCTTCCTGATTGTATAAGATGCAGAGGTACTTGCGAGTCTGTCTTTTCTTTTATGTACAGAGAGAGAGAGAGAGAGAAAGCTTTAATTGGCATTTCCAAGAAGTTCACAATGCTCATATTTCTGAACTGGTGTACTCACGCAAATTTTAAATAGCTTGGACGAACAGCAGATATAAAAGTACTCGCATAATAGCTTTCTAAACGTATAGGCGATACCACGAAATTTCACATGTGCAGAATTACACGAAAACCTTAAATTTCCAAGTACGAAAAGCCTTTCTTTGCGTAGTGTCGTGAAAGTGCAACCGAAGCAAATCCAGATCTCGGGGTATTATTTGCTTTTCTTTTTTTTAAAGAGTGGGTGAGCGAGTGGGGCCGATGACCGCTCAAACGAACGAACAAACATAACAACGACTCCCCTTTGGTGGAGAGCACCATGAGTTGTCGTTGTTAAAACTTGATATCGGTCTTTGTCTTACTGCAGTTGCTTAGAATAGCAGTTTGACGGGTAATGAGGAAGATATATTCACAATCGAGGTATTTTGTGCATGCGGTAGACAAGTCATTTTCAACCCAGCTACTCTCGCCCTCAAACTACCTCTAGCAGAGCAATTTAGTATGGTTCCCATTCATTAGCTGCACCTATACCATCGCCGAACCCCTTTTCTCGGCGAGGATGCAGCTGTGCTAAATGCTATTGAATGAGAACAACAATTTCTTGGCAAAGTGTGGGAACTGTGATGACATTTCGTCTGGGTGTTGGTTTAAGCATTCTCTTGTCTCCCCTTAGTACCATGCTGTCTCTCCTCTGCGCTGTTGCATGTGAGTACAAAAGTAAGCGCTGCACCTTCTGCACAACTTTTGCGGTGGGTGGGCGGGGGTGAGGAGGAGGCTAACGTGTAGTTAGTCTTCCAGAAGGCATCGTGTCGTGTCGATGGCCAGGGTGTTTCAGTGGGCATTGTGACGGCCAAAGAGGTCCAAAGAGTATAAACGATGCCCACGAAGTTCTCGCTAAAAGGACTCGCACACGCCTTCCCCGCGTCCCTCTCATGTTCATTATATACGCTCTCAAACCACCCACCGACGCGGCTGGCAAGCCAGTGACAGCAGTAGTGAGGTAGGAGGCATAGAAAGCTTCGCTTTAAAATCTGGCAGAACGCCCCTGTGCGCACTGTAACCTGCAATCCAGAGCTCTGGTGTTTTGACAAAATTCAGTTTCATTCTACAAAATATTTCTTTCCCGTATTCAGCATGTGCACCTGTCTTACCCGTCTCGCGAGGGGGGGAGGACGAGTCTCGCGCAGGTCTGCATATGCCAAGACATCGCGAACGTACTTGGCAGGTGGGCAGTAGCGCGCACACTTGAAAAATACCCCGCCACTGTTCCGTGAACAAAGAGGGGGTCTGCAAATGCCCCGCCAATTTCTGGAATCTCGTTAAATCTACAATCATTGGCTTAATATCCTATTCATGCATGCAATAATACTGTTTCCAATTTGGGAGGGGAAATATTTGAGTAAATAGCGCTGTTAGTCGGTGTTGTAAATACTGTATGCATCGCAAGTTGTACGTTGGTTCTCTATGCTTTCTTATTTTATTCTCCCTTTCTTTTTGACCACTCCGTTCAGGCAGCTGTTTGTAAGCCAGTAGAACTTTCCTTTACTATACAACTACAATCTTAATTGTTTCTTTTTATACAACCAGCTTCGTAAATTGACGCAGACGCGAAGCCATGAGCGTTTTGCACGGCTCTTTCCGCAGATGCTGCTTGAGCAAAGCATTGTGGTGGGTGAGAAGGCTAAAGTTTGCCAACGAACCTACCTAGTTTATGAACTTGAGAGAAGCAGAACGAATTGGGGTTATTAATTCGGCGAAAGAATCTCAGGTGGGGTCAAAGCTTCCCAAATTGGCGTATCTTTTGTCCGTGTATGGTTCGCCCCCCCCCCCCCCCCCCTTTTCTGCCTGTTTTGTTGTGCTTGAAAGAAACCTAGACAACCCCACTGCTTTGGAGCAATTGTGGCGCGTCCAGCTGCATGCTGTCACGTGGCCTATTCATTTTGTTGGATTCCTGGCGTCGCAAAAGCAAGAGCTGCACTAGTTCTGCCTTGCTGAAAACATTTTGAACATTTTTCTTTTTGTTAAACATTCAATAGTAGAAAAAGTAGGTGCGCGCTTTTGGATTCCGCGGGATTTGTGCGTGACGACATTTAAAAACTGTGTGCCACCTAGAACACTATGACATAATAGATAGTAGTGCTTCAGGAACAGGTATTTCGCAGGACATATTTAAAATGGCTCATCAAAACAGACACTGAAACGGAGGGGGACTCTCTTCAGGAGTTTTGTCCGCACTGAAAGCCCGAGATGTCTCGGGGGGAAGGGGTTGGGGTAGGGGAGGGCCCATTTCTGGATCCGCCACTGGTTTTTAGTGCCGTAGGACACGCCGTCTCTTCGTGCAACTCTGTTTGTGAATGTAATAAAGATAAACAAAAACACCCTTGCACCCATCCCCAATATTCTTAGTCAGTGCACCCTTTCGATGGGTACAAGGGTGTTATGGCATCTAGAGCTGCCCTATGCTTCGCAAAAAGTTATGATGATGGGTTGTTCCTTGAATGAAAACACCCTTCAAGGGTGTTATGATTCGCGATTCTCACCATCAAGGGTGTAAATTATTTTACTGTGTATAGTAGTGGACACTATTCTGTTTGATACCATGACGTTCTCAAACGTGTCCCAAAACATAAGTGCACGTGCGTTTTCGATTCCGTCCCGTCGAAATGGGGCTGCCACGGTGGCGAGGAAGTCCGCGACCTCTAAAAAGGCGACAGCCACCAAGTTACCGCAGTGGGCACATAAACGTTCATTCAGCGGTCGACCGCTTCCGTAGTGCGCCCTGCACTCTGCGGTAGGCTGTAATAATTGCACGACTGCTTCTGCACGACCTGCGTAATTTGCCATCTTTACATATCTGCGTATTGTTTATTTTTTGTACATAGCAATGCCGTATTGAGCCGTACCTTGAACTTATGCTTATTCAGTTTCCCCGCAACCATTGTGGTATATTGGTAAGGTTAGCCTTGCCTTCAAACGTCACCCCCCCCCCCCCTCCTCACATTAAAAGTCCCTGTTCTGCGCCCTCCTCTAGGCAGTTCTATCGACGTCCCCTCTGGACTCGCGCCTTAGCGCCAAGGGAAGCGTTGCAGTTTCTGCAATACTTATTTTTGGGGCTGGGCGGTCACGGATAATTGCAGCTGTCACAAGGTAAATGTGACGAGGCCAGGCAGCTCAAGAGGACAATGAGCACATTCCATGCGTTGGGTCCAAACATGTTTCTCGCGTCGCCTTTATTGTATGATTCGCTCTTGTCATATTGGCACGCTTTGAAGCAACCCCCCCCCCCCCCAAACACGGGGTGCCAGAGAGCAGCAGCCGCAGGAGTGCGAAGTTAAAAAGGAGAGGGAACGAAAGGTCCGCTTAAAAAACACAATTAGGTGAAACCGGATCCCATTTATAAAGTAGATGACGTTTATGCGATAAGCTTTGCGAAAGTTGTGAGAGGCAATTGTAACCGGCGAAGCCTTTCAACCAGGAATGCTTGCATTCAAGGCTTGACACCGACGCACGGCGACACGTATTGGCACCGCCGCGATGTGCAGCGTAAATACTCTAAAATATCGCAAAGAAATCAATTAACGTCGTTAGCCTTCGATGGTGAAGCTGCATTGTACGAAACGTGAAGGCACGGTCATTTGTACCGTCTTCCCATCAGAGCAGACACGTGTTCGCAGTTGCGTTTCCATGTGTAGCGTTCGCAATCTCCGCGCAGAAATTATCACCCCCCCCCCCCATTTAACACTTTTTAACAGGAAGTACTGCCTTCAGCGCGATGACTCTCGACAAGTCTTCAGCACGATAGTGGACATTCACGCCATTGTTAAGCTGCTTTCTATAAAATGTTGGTTGCGGGTATAATTTTTTCAACGGCGATGGCATACCTGTTGTGTTGCGACTCGAGTCATAATGGAAACGCTGCTCAGAAATCGTACTCATGGCTGAATATTGAAGGCAATCGCCATGACACTACTAATTGTGAAAGCCAGGGTGGATTCACAACTTCTTAACGGCTTTTGGTAAAGGATAGTCTTAAAGATAGCAACATAAATGAGAGCGAGGTAAGAGCAGCATAGGTTTTTAGCTCCGAACAAGGAAAAACGATATAAGTAATATTTTGGTTAAATTCCAAAGGAACAGAAAAAATGGACGCGAATGAAAGAAAGCCTTATAAATTGCTCTCCAAAAATTACTCTCTCGAATATTTGATAGTAATTAATAGAGTACGGAATTGGAGTTAGGTGTTGCACGGTACCGAAGTACCGCAGTTGAAGACTTGAAATAAGGAGCCGCCACAGGTGGCGGTAAACTAAAACAATATATTAGGTGCCATGGAATAAAGTAATAGGCGCCTGTTTGACAAGAAATATGCTGGCTTATTGACATAATCGCTTTGAATATAAATACCTGGCTCCACCTTTTTTTCCGAATCAAAGGAATTGCACTTCGCTTTCAAGGTCAGTGACCTGAGCGCGTCGCCTTCGCCTCGACGGAGGCGAGGCAGAAAGGGGAGTGGAGAGGGAATGTTTGGAAGGGTAGCTCTCGCCTCTCTCAGGTGAGGCAGGCGGTCAGTTGGGTGCTGACGTCGCTGCCGATCAGACGCTGCCGAGTTCGTTGTCCGCGACCACACCGTCTAGGTACCACTGTAAGTTGAAGAATGAGTTTCGACAAATGCCTTAACGTCACTACTCTTCTCTCGCAGGCGACAGAGAAGATCCGGGAAATCGAAAATGGTGACAAGTCAGTAAGCCTGCACCGTCGCGTGTTGCTTGAGCAATTGCTCAACAAATGGGCCTGGCTAGATGACTCTGACAGCAGCAGCTCTAGCGACGACGAGGACAGCGATGGTGGTGACGGCGGGCCTCCTGTGCCCGTCGTCCTTGCCTGCGGCGGAAAGCGTGGCCGAGACGATTGCGACGGTCAGGACAAACAATCATCGAAGGTTAATTCTTGGGATGAAGAAGCTGTATTGCCCAATTTTGCAGACGGAGAGCCTGGACCCTGCAAGCGCCCGCGAGTCGACGAGGAAGAGTGCTGCGATTGCAGTCCAGGGCCTAGCGGTGACCGGGAAAATTACACCTCACCGCAGCTCGAAGAGGAGCATGACTCTTACCGAATGAAAGTTGCGCCGTTCCCAGACTGGCTGGACAGTGATGGCAGGGTGTTTGAGGAGCCGGTGCAGGAACCGGATCTGTCTTTTCTCGATATTTAGTGTCTCGTTTATGCATTTTCCCCCCTTCTCATGCTTTTAGTGTATCAATAAACAGCGCTGCGTTACACATTTACAACCGCAGCAGCAAATGTTTCGTGCATGTGTACAATACTGGGAGTGAATTGTCGGTAATATCGCAGGTGTCTTTTTTTGACAGTGAGAGCGCTTTTGGTTTATGTTGTTGTCTGTATAGATTTCTGTTTCTTCGTAATAAAATGTTGCATGAAAGTGCTAACAACTGCATGTATATCAATATCGAATCAGACGGATGGCGACACTCCACTAAACAAATCTTATTTTTCAACGCACAATTGCAACACAAACACGACATAACATTTAATAGTTAGCAAAAGTGCTCAGTCGGTTGGTTCGTCAGGCCCCAGGCTACTTTCAAGCGCCACAGCTCCTGCTCCGAGCCTCACACTTACGTGGAAAGAGACTCATGTTGTCCGCGATAGTCGGTTTTTGCTGATTCCGAGTAGTTGGAAGGCATATTTTCTAGGAAAAATGGCCGCTCGAGGAGAAGAGCGAACTCGAGCGGCTTTAGAGGCTAGGAAAACTGCCTTAAAATATTTAGACTTGAGGGAAAGCTTCGTTAACAAACTATAACACGGCAATCAGCAGTCGAATACGACGAGAGAAATTACTGAGACGTGGAAAATTCCCTTGAAAAAAAAAAAAAATCTGGTTTGCGAGACAATTGCTTGTATGTATTGAACCTCTTAAAAGATGAGGGGGGGGGACATATGCGCTCACCGAGAGGGCATCGTCAGCACGAGACATCCACAAGGCACCTTACAGAGATGTGGAGAGCTTCGCGGCCGGAACGAAGCCTCCCTTCTCCGCCGGCCAAGAGGGGGAAACGCGCTTTCCGATCGCTCAAGGTTGCGCGGACAAAGCATAACTCTAGCGTCTAGGAAAAGCTTAACCAGGTGCGATGGCGGCACGCATAGCGTGGGAAGCTAGCCGCCAGAATAACTATACCAAGGACTGCTGCTGATGAGGGCGAAATACCTTAGTGTAATTATAATAACCCTAATAGGACTACTTTCGAAAAAAAAAAGAAGGAAACGGCCCAGAGGGCTATACTACGAGAGCTATGACTGATAGTTTTCTATATATATATATATATATATATTCATCTCATCTATGGGATCGCATGCGCACGCTGTTGCTTTGTCTCTGCGTGTAGTATAGTTAAGAGAGCCAGTTTAAGGGCGGAGAAGAAGAAAGAAAAGCAAAGCAAAAAGTGCAGCGCCGTGGTATTAAAGCGCACCCGTGGTAGAGAAACGGCATGCGATATAAGCGTGCGTAGCCATGATACGCACACGACAAACTGCCTTAAAACATTTAGACTTGAGGGAAAGCTTCGGTAACAAACGATAGCACAGAATCAGCACTCGAATATAATTATAACCCTAATACTAATTGTAAATATTCATCTCATCTATGTGATTTAATGCGCGCGCTGTTCCTTTGTTCTGTGTGTAGTCGTTAAGAGAGCCAGTTTAAGGGCGGAGAAGAAGGGAGGGAAGGAAAGTCTCTGAAGCAAATTTACAGCGCCGTGGTTTTAAAGCGCATCCCGTGGTAGAGAAACGGAAGGCGATATAAGCGTGCGTGGCCATGATACGCACACGACAAACTGCCTTAAAATATTTAGACTTGAGGAAAAGTTTCGTTAGCAAACGATAGCACGGCAATCAGCACTCGAATATAATTATAACCCTAATAATAATTGTAAATATTCATCTCATCTATGTGATCTAATGCGCGCGCTGTTGCTTTGTTCTGTGTGTAGTCGTTAAGAGAGCCAGTTTAAGGGCGGAGAAGAAGGGAGGGAAGGAAAGTCTCTGAAGCAAATTTACAGCGCCGTGGTTTTAAAGCGCATCCCGTGGTAGAGAAACGGAAGGCGATATAAGCGTGCGTGGCCATGATACGCACACGACAAACTGCCTTAAAATATTTAGACTTGAGGGAAAGTTTCGTTAGCAAACGATAGCACGGCAATCAGCACTCGAATATAATTATAACCCTAATAATAATTGTAAATATTCATCTCATCTATGGGATCTAATGCGCGCGCTGTTGCTTTGTCTCTGCGTGTAGTAGTTGAGAGAGCCAGTTTAAGGGCGGAGAAGTGGGAAGGAAAGGATAGTCTCTGAAGCAAACTTGCCGCGTCGTGGTTTTAAAGCGCAACCGTGGTAGAGAAACGGAAGGCGATATAAGCGTGCGTGGCCATGATATGCACACGACAAACTGCCTTAAAATATTTAGACTTGAGGGAAAGTTTCGTTAGCAAACGATAGCATGGCAATCAGCACTCGAATATAATTATAACCCTAATAATAATTGTAAATATTCATCTCATCTATGGGATCTAATGCGCGCGCTGTTGCTTTGTCTCTGCGTGTAGTAGTTGAGAGAGCCAGTTTAAGGGCGGAGAAGTGGGAAGGAAAGGATAGTCTCTGAAGCAAACTTGCAGCGTCGTGGTTTTAAAGCGCAACCTTGGTAGAGAAGCGGAAGGCGATATAAGCGTGCGTGGCCATGATACGCACACGACAAACTGCCTTAAAATATTTAGACTTGAGGGAAAGCTTCGTTAACAAACTATAACACGGCAATCAGCACTCGAATACGACGAGAGAAATTGCTGAGACGTGGAAAATTCCCTTGAAAAAAAAAAAAAACGATATATATCTTCAAATATGTATGGCCTCACACTCACATGTGCAGGTCATAAATACCAGGTTCTGTAGCCGAGTGCCATCCATGCGGTATAACCGAGCTCAGATTACCTTGACTGACCAAATAGGGCACCACTGTAGGTTAAATGAGGCGTACAACTCCTGCGGGACCCGCCGTGGTTGCTCAGTGGTTATGGTGTTAGACTGCTGAGCACGAGGTCGCGGGATCGGACCCCGACCACGGCGGCCGCATTTCGATGGGGGCGAAATGCGAAAACGCCCGTGTACTTAGAATTAGGTGCACGTTAAAGAACCCCAGGTGGTCGAAATTTTCGGAGTCCTCCACTACGGCGTGCATAATCAGAAAGTGGTTTTGTCATGTACAACCCCATAAATTAAATTTTAATTTAACTCCTACGGGGACGGTAGAGTATCCGTCTCCAGTGCAAGAGGACCGTGATTCAAATCCCGGTGCCGCGCTATTCTCCACCGGAAAATACAAAAAAAAACCGTGTGTTGAGAAAATTGCACAAACAGGCCTGGAGTGCGGCCTGATCCCGGTGACCAGAACCGGCAACGCACTCTCTCACCAGAGCAGGATTGGCCACCCTGGTGCAGTACTTGGCCACAACCTCCTATATGAATACAACAATCGAACCCCGGCCCTCAGTCCCCAGCAGCCGCGAAGCAACTGACCACGGCGGCGGTCAGATCTGTGACGCTGCAGAGGGTGCTAAGAATACCTGGCTCCGGACAGGCCGCCATTGGAATCTGAACCTGGCAACGTTTAACGTTAGAACGCTATCTAGTGAGGCGAGTCTAGCAGTGTTATTGGAGGAATTAGAGGGTAGTAAATGGTATATAATAGGGCTCAGTGAGGTTAGGAGGACAAAAGAAGCATATACAGTGCTAAAAAGCGGGCATGTACTGTGTTACCGGGGCTTAGCGGAGAGACGAGAACTAGGAGTCGGATTCCTGATTAATAAGGAAATAGCTGGTAACATACAGGAATTCTATAGCATTAACGAGAGGGAGGCATGTCTTGTTGTGAAACTTAATAAGAGGTACAAAATGAAGGTTGTACAGGTCTACGCTCCTACATCTAGTCATGATGACCAGGAAG
This sequence comes from Dermacentor andersoni, assembly GCF_023375885.2. Taxonomy (NCBI): domain Eukaryota; kingdom Metazoa; phylum Arthropoda; class Arachnida; order Ixodida; family Ixodidae; genus Dermacentor; species Dermacentor andersoni. The sequence continues at coordinate 81,178,242 of NC_092822.1, forward strand.
TCGAAAGCTTTTATGAAGACGTAGAATCGGCGATGAGTAAAGTCAAAACAAAATACACTATACTGATGGGCGACTTCAATGCCAGGGTAGGCAAGAAGCAGGCTGGAGACAAGTCAGTGGGGGAATATGGCATAGGCTCTAGGAATAGCAGAGGGGAATTATTAGTAGAGTTTGCAGAACAGCATAATATGCGGATAATGAATACCTTTTTCCGCAAGCGGGTTAGCCGAAAGTGGACGTGGAGGAGCCCGAATGGTGAGACTAGAAATGAAATCGACTTCATACTCTGCGCGAACCCTGGCATCATTCAAGATGTAGACGTGCTCGGCAAGGTACGCTGCAGTGACCACAGGATGGTAAGAACTCGAATTAGCCTAGACTTGAGGAGGGAACGAAAGAAACTGGTACACAAGAAGCCAATCAATGAGTTAGCGGTAAGAGGGAAACTAGAGGAATTCCGGATCAAACTACAGAACAGGTATTCGGCTTTAACTCAGGAAGAGGACCTTAGTGTTGAAGCAATGAACGACAACCTCATGGGCATCATTAAGGAGTGCGCAATAGAAGTCGGTGGTAACGCCGTTAGACAGGAAACCAGTAAGCTATCGCAGGAGACGAAAGATCTGATCAAGAAACGCCAATGTATGAAAGCCTCTAATCCTACAGCTAGAATAGAACTGGCAGAACTTTCTAAGTTAATCAACAAGCGTAAGACAGCGGACATCAGGAACTATAATATGGATAGAATTGAACAGGCTCTCAGGAACGGAGGAAGCCTAAAAACAGTGAAGAAGAAACTAGGAATAGGCAAGAATCAGATGTGTGCGTTAAGAGACAAAGCCGGCAATATCGTTACTAATATGGATGAGATAGTTCAAGTGGCTGAGGAGTTCTATAGAGATTTATACAGTACCAGTGGCACCCACGACGATAGTGGAAGAGAGAATAGCCTAGAGGAATTTGAAATCTCACAGGTAACGCCAGAAGAAGTAAAGAAAGCCTTAGGAGCTATGCAAAGGGGGAAGGCAGCTGGGGAGGATCAGGTAACAGCAGATTTGTTGAAGGATGGTGGTCAGATTGTTCTAGAGAAACTGGCCACCCTGTATACGCAATGCCTCATAACCTCGAGCGTACCGGAATCTTGGAAGAACGCTAACATAATCCTAATCCATTAGAAAGGGGACGCCAAAGACTTGAAAAATTATAGACCGATCAGCTTACTGTCCGTTGCCTACAAAGTATTTACTAAGGTAATCGCAAATAGAATCAGGAACACCTTAGACTTCTGTCAACCAAAGGACCAGGCAGGATTCCGTAAAGGCTACTCAACAATAGACCATATTCACACTATCAATCAAGTGATAGAGAAATGTGCAGAATATAACCAACCCTTATATATAGCTTTCATTGATTACGAGAAAGCGTTTGATTCAGTCGAAACCTCAGCAGTCATGGAGGCATTACGGAATCAGGGTGTAGATGAGCCATATGTAAAAATACTGGAAGATATCTATAGCGGCTCCACAGCCACCGTAGTCCTCCACAAAGAAAGCAACAAAATCCCTATAAAGAAAGGCGTCAGACAGGGAGATACGATATCTCCAATGCTATTCACAGCATGTTTACAGGAGGTATTCAGAGGCCTGGAGTGGGAAGAATTGGGGATAAAAGTTGATGGAGAATACCTTAGCAACTTGCGATTCGCTGATGATATTGCCTTGCTTAGTAACTCAGGAGACCAATTGCAATGCATGCTCACTGACCTGGAGAGGCAAAGCAGAAGGGTGGGTCTGAAAATTAATCTGCAGAAAACTAAAGTACTGTTTAACAGTCTCGGAAGAGAACAGCAGTTTACGATAGGTAGCGAAACACTGGAAGTGGTAAGGGAATACATCTACTTAGGGCAGGTAGTGACCACGGATCCGGATCATGAGACTGAAATAACTAGAAGAATAAGAATGGGTTGGGGTGCGTTTGGCAGGCATTCTCAAATCATGAACAGTAGGTTGCCACTATCCCTCAAAAGGAAAGTGTACAACAGCTGTGTGTTACCAGTACTCACATATGGGGCAGAAACCTGGAGGCTTACGAAAAGGGTTCTGCTGAAATTGAGGACGACGCCACGAGCTATGGAAAGAAGAATGATGGGTGTAACGCTAAGGGATAAGAAAAGAGCAGATTGGGTGAGGCAACAAACGCGGGTAAACGACATCTTAGTTGAAATCAAGAAAAAGAAATGGGCATGGGCCGGACATGTAATGAGGAGGGAAGATAACCGATGGTCACTAAGAGCTACGGACTGGATTCCAAGGGAAGGGAAGCGTAGCAGGGGGCGGCAGAAAGTTAGGTGGGCAGATGACATTAAGACGTTTGCAGGGACAACATGGCCACAATTAGTACATGACCGGGGTAGTTGGAGAAGTATGGGAGAGGCCTTTGCCCTGCAGTGGGCGTAACTAGGCTGATGATGATGATGATGATGATGAAAAGTGCTAGACAAAGAACTACAAAGAAACTTTAAAAAAATATATTGGCGAAAGCTGAGGGCCTCCCTGGTTTAATCACCTGAATTAATCGGTTGATCAGACACACATACACACAAAAAATCAAAAAAGAAACGAAAGATACGCTGCCATTAGGTGTATCTAATGTTTGTCTACTGTCACACATACAGCGGTCATTGAATACTTCTTAAAATATAAAGGCGTTGCTTTATATGCCGTAGAATTAGTACAGAAAATAAATAGATGCGCTCCATAATCTGCAAATAATGACAGGGAAACAAAAACATTTTGGAGATCCGCTGTAATGTGAGTATCTATGTTAAGTGAAGTTTCTGTCCTGGTTGCTTTCTTTGATGATAGTTATCGGAGGCCACACTTAGTACATGACCGGTGTTATTGGAGAAGTATGGGAGAGGCCTTTGCGCTGCAGTAGGCGTAACCAGGCTGATGATGATGATCGGTGGTGTTGACTCCGCATGTCTGCTTGCTTCAACGTTTAATGTAACACAAAAGTGGTGAGTTGTTAAACGTTACCTTGCGTGCACCACTGCTTAGTGTCTGCGTAGTGCAGAGAACACACTAGAAGATGTGTTCGTACGATGCATTTTGTTACGCCACACTTCATAACTTGAGAAGTTTCAGTATTGTCACGGCTCACATGGCACATAGTATCTTGACAGTAGTAATAAACGCAAATTTGATTACGTGGCTGTGCGTGCCAGAACCTCCGTCGGATTATGAAGCACGCTGTAGTAGTGGACACTATTATATTTGACCCCGCAGGGGCGTCTGCGTCAGCAGGCGTTTGGTGTGTTGCGACACCACGGACCCGAGCACACGAGGGTTGGACCCTCCCGCGTGTAGTCGTGCGCGGCTTAGCCGGGTCCGGGGAAAGGGCGATCCTGGAGGTTGAGCCGATGCTGGGTGTCTGGACCTTTAAGGCCCCCCGGCGGAGGCAACACACCTCTTTGGCCTCTGCTTCACGTAGACGGCACCTCCGGACAGACCCACCGGGGGAAATCGGTAGTCGCCTCTTCCTATCTCTCTCTCCTCAAATCTTCGTCTTTATCTCTCACTTTTTTACCTTTCCTGTCTTCTTCTCTCTTCCATTTACTTCCTTTCTCCACGGCGGCAAGGGTTAACCTTGTGTGGATATCCTACCTTGGGTACACCATATTTGGTTATAGTGACGGCGTACGGCTGGCGTCGTGCAGGCTTGGACACAAGCCCTGCCGCGTCCCCTCGTTGGGCTCCCGTGGTGGGCGGTCGGCGCTGTTGCCGAACACACACACCTTCCTATGGCAGCTCAAATCTCTGTTGTCCATGATCGGTGTCTCAAAAGATGCCGCACAGAAGTACCATTTCAATTCTCCTTTCGAAGCAACGCTCCATCTTTCCCCAAATACCATGTAGTCCACAGTGAAAGTAACACGCCTATTAGAAAGCTTTCTCCATTCCTGGTCGCCAAATGCCTGAAAGATAAAATCGGACAGACATACAAAGCCTCCAAAATGTCTAGCGGGGACCTCCTCCTAGAACTGAATAGTAAAGATCATGCAGATAAGCTGTCTGAACTTACGAGTATTGGCGAGGCGACAGTAACTGTTTCAGCCCACAGAACACTCGATACAAGCAGGGGAGTAATATCTGAAGAAGATTTTATTAGATTAAGCGACGAGGAACTGCTGGAAGGTTTCCAGGAACAAAATGTCACCAAAGTACAAAGAATAGTAATCCGCAGAAACGAACGAGAAATCCCCACCAAGCATGTTATACTCACCTTCGGAACAAGCGTAATGCCTACTTCACTCGATGCAGGGTATGTGACAGTCAATGTGAGACCATATATTCCAAATCGCAGACGATGTTTCAAGTGCCAGATTTGGACATGCTTCACATGCATGCCGAGGACAAACAATTTGTGCTAAATGCAGCTCTAACGACCACCAATCCGAGAATTGCACCTCTTCGCCACATTGTGTTAACTGCAAGGGAGATCACCCAGCTTATTTGCGGTCCTGCCCTTGCTGGAAAAAAGAAAAAGAAGTCATTGCCCTAACTGTAAAAGAAAAAATTTCGTTCTTTGAAGCCCGAAAGCGGCTATCGTATCTTCCGCGAAGAAGTTATACCGATGTGGCGCAGGCGGGGGCAGCGCCACAGAGGCCTCCGGAGTCCTCCGAGCCCACGCGCATTGGTGCCGCAGTGACTCCTCCCGCCCCCGTGGTGGAAGCAGTCAGTACTGCTCCACCCTCTTCGACGGCCCTGCAGACACGAGTCCCGCAGGGCCCTAAGATCAAGCGAACCCCAAGGCCCGAGACACGTGTCTCGGCGCCTAACTCTCGATCCTCCAGCGCCTCAGAGAGAGCGATGGAGGTCGACGCAAAAACCCCGGTGTCATTGACACCGAAGGACAAGCGCTCCCTTGAGCGCGGTAAGAGGGACAAGATCCCAATAAAGACCCAAAATAAGAAGGCGATAACCTGAAGGTTATCGCTCCTTTGTATCACTCTTATTGAGATCTACGTCACCTAATATCTTTCCTATCTCCTATTCAACTGTTAAAGCCACTTTTTACCCTTCAATTCCATAATGGCTTTTATTATTCACTGGAATTGTAGAGGTCTTTTACATAACTTAGGTGACGTTAAAGACCTGTTATTTAACTTCTCTCCTGTGGCCTTATGCTTACAGGAAACAAACCTAGGCGAAAAACACAAACACATCTTAAAAGGCTTCACTGTTGTACGGCGCGACCGTACTCAGACGAACCGGCTTTCGGGTGGCGTAGCCATTGTTGTGCAGGGCGGTATTGCAGTTAGAGAAGTTCCGATTACCAGTCACATAGAAGCCGTTGCTATCACCGTTATAACTCACAAAACCATCAGCATTTGCTCGCTGTATATCCCACCCCACACCCATTTTACAACTAAACCCTTAGAAAATATAACAAGTCAATTACCGTAGCCATTTCTTTTAGTGGGGGATTTTAATGCACACGGTACTCTCTGGGGAAGTATCAAAACTGACCAAAGAGGGCAAATGGTTGAAGTTTTTATTCTGTCAAATGATATCTGCCTTTTAAATTCAGGTGCACCGACATACTTTTCACCGACTTCCTGCACTTTTAGTTCTTTAGATTTAGCTTTTTGCTCACCATCACTTTTTAATGATCTTAAATGGGAAACCGTCGACAAGTCTTATGGCAGTGATCACTTGACCGCAATCGTCAAATTTTTATCATCACCACCAACCATAGTCACTAGGCCACGCCAGTGGAAATTACAGCTCGCTGACTGGCCGATTTTTACGGAAAACGCGAAACTGGAAGTTGTCTTTTCCCAAGAACTAAGCATTGATGAACTTAACAAAAAGATCACTGAGGTGACAATCTCTGCAGCACAAAAGGCAATACCCCAGTCATCCGGTATTGTACACAAAAGGCTAAATCCCTGGTGGACGAATGAGTGTACCGAAGCCAAAAAGAAACAAAATAAGGCTTGGGGAATCCTACGGAGGTACCCCACGTATAACAATCTTCTAAATTTCAAAAAGGCCAAAGCCAAAGCACGATTTATTAGAAGGTAGGCAGAGAAATCGTCATGGCAAAAATATGTATCTTCCATTAATAATACGGTCACGTCAAAACGAATGTGGGACCAGGTAAGGAATTATAAAGGAGGGTACACGTCATACACAATACCACTACTGACATGTCCAGGCACACAAACAACACTACAGGACCAGGCCAACTCATTAGGTGAACACTTTTAGAACATCTCCAGCTCAGCACACTATTCAAGTTCATTCTTAAAATATAAAGAATCGGCAGAGAAACAGAGACTGCCCACCACTGGGGCTTCGAAGGAACCTTACAATACCGTCCTCACAATGCAAGAACTGAACAGGGTCCTCTCTGCCGGTAAAAAAACAGCAACAGGTCCTGACCGTGTCCACTACACAATGTTGGCACACCTCTCTCAAGCATCAGCAGAAACACTTCTTAAATTTTTCAACAAGATCTGGGAATCTGGAATAATGCCCACAGACTGGAAAAATGCAGTAATAGTGCCTTTTTTGAAATCAGGTAAACCCGCAACGTCCCCAAGCAGCTACAGGCCCATTACCTTAACAAGCTGTCTAGCCAAATCTTACCAAAGTATCATAAACATAAGGTTCACATTCATCCTTGAATCACGGAACCTGATAGACACGCACCAGTGCGGATACAGAAAGGGCTGCTCGACAACTGACACCTCGTACTAGAACATGAAATACGTAACGCGTTCGTACAAAAACAACACTGTCTCACAGTATTTTTCGATCTAGAGAAAGCGTATGATACCACGTGGCGGTATGGAATTTTAAGAGACCTGGCTGACTTGGGAGTACGTGGCAGAATGCTAAACTGTCTATCTGATTTTATGGCAAATAGGACATTTCAGGTGCGTCTCGGCACAATACTTTCACGCACATTTACACAGGAAAATGGCGTTCCACAGGGTTGTATTCTGAGCAAGACACTATTCATAATCAAAATGAACTCTGTTAATAAGATCATACCATCCTCTGTTATGCACTCAATATATGTCGACGATTTGCAAGTGGCTTGCCGCGCCTCAAATCTACCCACTTGCGAAAGACAACTACAAATAACCATAAATAACCTTGTGCAATGGGCTGAGAAAAATGGATTCCGTTTTTCAACAGAAAAAACCGTTACAGTTCTCTTCTCACAGAAACGAGGGTTACACGTCAATCCAGTTCTCACATTGCATGGTACAACCTTGCCGGTCAAAGAAGACTACAAATTTTTAGGCCTAACATTTGACACAAAGCTGAACTTCCTGGCCCACATTAACACAACCAAAATTAAAGCAAATAAAGCATTAAATATCCTCTAGAGGCTATCGCACAAGCCCTGGGGCTCTGACCGAACTTGTCTACTACGTATATACCGGTCCCTCGTACGTAGCATCCTCGACTACGGTAGTGTAGTTTATGGTGCAGCTAGGCAGTCATACATCAAGCGACTCGATCCAGTTCATAATCTCGGGCTACGACTGGCAAGCGGTGCCTACAGAATATCGCCTATCCAAAGTTTATATGTTGACTGCAATGAGCCGTCCTTACAGCAACGCAGGGCACTGCTTACACTTTCCTATGTACTACGAGTTCGATCATCACCACAACATATATGCTACAACATCGTTACACAGTGCAAATTAAGGATACACTACACAAGCAAACCGAACATGATTCGGCCACTAATCTTACGATACGAAGAATACTGTCAGGCTTATGATGTTCCTCACGAGGCCCTGCAGGTTGCTGAAAGGCCACCAAGATTGGCACCATGGTACAACTTTTCACAGCTATGTGACTGGACACTAACACATCTAAAGAAAAAGACATTCCACAAGAACACATAATACAAGAGTTTCGAGCTATACAAGAAAAATATAAACATTACACGGAATTTTACACCGACGGCTCCAAAACACAAGAACACGTAGGTGTCGGAATAATTACGAAAAATTGGCAAAATAGCATTCGGATAAATAATTTTTCTTCAGTGTTTACCGCCGAAGTTTTCGCAATATGGATGGCAGTAAAAAAAATTACCAGTGACAAGCAGACAAATACTATCATATATACCGATTCGTTAAGCACACTCAGAGCTCTAAACCTCAACTCCGCGTCCGAACCCCTACTTGGTGACATACTAAACATGTTGGCTTATAACGAATATGGAAGAACCATACGATTCTGCTGGGTCCCAAGCCATGTCGGGATACCAGGGAATGAAGCAGCAGATAGATGCGCGTTCATGGCAGCACACAAAGGTATAACGCAATCAACACTTCCATACAAAGACAGTATCCGAGCTATTCATAAGGCCCTGACATTAAAGTGGCAACTAGAATTCGACTCATGCACAAACAACAAGTTACACACAAAAAACCCGTGCTTAGAGAATGGAAGTCGTGCTGTCAACAGCAACGCTTCTATGAGGTGATCCTACGTAGACTCCGAATCGGGCATACACACCTGACACACAATTTTCTACTTCAAAACGAAAACCCGCCAACTTGCGAGAAGTGCCATGAACCACTCACCGTAATGCACATTATTATGACATGTCCAAATATTGAAACACAGAGACAAAAGCTTTTACGGAATCTCTATAACTTACAGATACCTTTACACCCCGCCTCAATAATCGGAGATGAACCGCTAGTGCCTTTCGCCGACTTGTTCAGCTTTTTAGAAGAAACCGGTTTTTTACACAGACTCTAAAATAACGCAGCTTCCACTGCTTTAACATTTAAATTCTTAATATCTTGTGGCTGGCGCAGCATGGCCTTAGTTGCTTTTGCGCCATTAAACCCGAATTAACTAACTATTATGTTTGATACCATGACGTTTTCAAACGTGTCCCAAAACATAAGTGCACGTGCGTTTTCGTTTCCGTCCCGTCGAAATGGGGCTGCCACGGTGGCGAGGAAGTCCGCGACCTCTAACAAGGCGACAGCCACAAGCTACCGCAGTGGGCACATAAACGTTCATTCGGCGGTCGACCGCTTCCGTAGTCTCCCCTGCACTCTGCGGTAGGCTGTAATAATTGCAGGACTGCTTCTGCACGACCTGCGTAATTTGCCATCTTTACATATCTGCGTATTGTTTATTTTTTTGTAAATAGCAATGCCGTATTGAGCAGTAGCTTGAACTTATGCTTATTCAGTTTCCCCGCAGCCGTTGTGGTATATTAGTAAGGTTAGCCTTGCCTTCAAACGTCACCCCCTCCCCCTCCTCACATTAAATGTTCCTCTTCTGCGCCCTCCTCTAGGCAGTTATATCGACGTCCCCTCCTGACTCGCCCCTTAGCGCCAAGGGAAGCCTTGCAGTTTCTGCAATGCTTATTTTCTGGGCTGGGCGGTCACGGATAATTGCAGCTGTCACAAGGTAAATGTGACGAGGCCAGGCAGCTCAAGAGTACAATGAGCACATTCGATTCGTTGGGTCCAAACAAGTTTCTCGCGTCGCCTTTATTGTATGATTCGCTCTTGTCATATTGGCACGCTTTGAAGCACCCCCCCCCCCCCCAACACAGGGTGCCAGAGAGCAGCAGCTGCAGGAGTGCGAAGTTAAAAAGAAGAGGGAAGGAAAGGTCCGCTTAAAAAAACACAATTAGGTGAAAACCGATCCCATTTAGAAAGTAGATGACGTTTATGCGATAAGCTTTGCGAAAGTTGTGAGAGGGAATTGTAGCCGGCGAAACCTTTCACCCAGGAACCCGTGCATTCAAGGCTTGACACCAGACGCACGGCGACACGTATTGGCACCGCCGCGATGTGCAGCGTAAATACTTTAAAATATCGCAAAAAATGAATTAACGTCGTTAGCCTTCGATGGTGAAGCTGCATTGTGCGGAACGTGAAGGCACGGTCATTTTTACCGTCTTCCCATCAGAGCAGGCACATGTTCGTGCTTGCGTTTCCATGTGAAGCGTTCGCAATCTCCGCGCACCAATTATCACCCCCCACCATTTTAACACTTTTTAACAGAAAGTACTGCCTTCAGCGCGATGCTTCTCGACAAGTCTTCAGCACGATAGTGGACATTCATGCCATTGTTAAGCTGCTTTCTATAAAATGTTGGCTGCGGGTATAATTTTTTCGACGGCGACGGCAAACCTGTTGTGTTGCGACTGGAGTCATAATGGAAACGCTGCATGAAATCGTACTCACGGCTGAATATTCAAGGCGATCGCCATGACACTACTAATTGTGAAATCCAGGGTGGATTCACAACTTTTTAACGGCTTTTGGTAAAGGATAGTCTTAAAGATAGCGACATAAATGAGAGCGAGCTAAGAGCAGCATAGGTTTTTAGCTCTGAACAAGGAAAAATGATTTAAGTAATATTTTGGTTAATTTCCCAAGCAACAGAAAAAATGAACGCGAATGAAAGAAAGCCTTATAAATTGCTCTCCAAAAATTACTCTCTCGAATATTTGATAGTAATTAATAGAGTACGGAATTGGAGTTAGGGTTGCACGGTACAGAATTACCGCAGTTGAAGACTTGAGATAAGGAGCCGCCACAGGTGGTGGTAAACTAAAGCAATATATTAGGTGCCATGGAATAAAAGTAACAGGCGCCTATTTGACAAGAAATATGCTGGCTTATTGACATAATCGCTTTGAATATACATATCTGGCTTCACCTTTTTTCCGAATCAAAGGAATTGCATGTCGCTTTCAAGGTCAGAGACCTGAGCGCATCGCCTTCGCCTCGACGGAGGCGAGGCAGAAAGGGGAGTGGAGAGGGAAAGTTCGGGAGGGTAGCTCTCGCCTCTCTCAGATGAGGCAGGCGGTCAGTTGGCTGCTGACGTCGCTGCCGATCGGACGCTGCCGAGCACGTTGTCCGCGACCACACCGTCTAGGTACCGCTGTAAGTTGCAGAATGAGTTTCGACAAATACCTTAACGTCACTGCTCTTCTCTCGCCGGCGACAGAGAAGATCCGGGAAATCGAAAATGGCGACAAGTCAGTAAGCCTGCACCGTCGCGTGTTGCTTGAGGAATTGCTCAACAAATGGGCCTGTCTAGATGACTCTGATAGCAGCAGCTCAAGCGACGACGAGGACAGCGATGGTGGTGACGGGGGGCCTCCTGTACCCGTCGTCCTTGCCAGCGGCGGAAAGCGTGGCCGAGACGATTGCGACGGTCAGGACAAACAATCATCGAAGGGTAATTCTAGGGATGAAGAAGCTGTATTGCCCAATTTAGCAGACGGAGAGCCTGGACCCTGCAAGCGCCCGAGAGTCGACGAGGAAGAGTGCTGCGATTGCAGTCCAGGGCCTAGCGGTGACCAGGAAAATTACACCTCACCGCAGCTCGAAGACGAGTATGACTCTTACCGAATGAAAGTTGCGCCATTCCCAGACTGGCTGGACAGCGATGGCAGGGTGTTTGAGGAGCCGCTGCTGGACCCCAGATGTCTCTTTTCTTGATATTTATTGTGTTGTTTATGCATTTTTCCTCTAGTCATGCTTTCCGTGTATGAATAAAGAGCGCTGCGTTACACATTTTACCTTCGCCAGCAACAAATGTTTCGGGTATGTGTACATTACTGTGAGTCAATTGTCGGTAATAGCGTAGGTGTCTGTTCTTGATAGTGAGAGCGCTTTTGGTGCATTTTCTTGTCTGTATAGATTTCTCTTTCTTCGTATCAAATGTATGAAAGTGTTCATTACTGTATGTATATCAACATCGAATCATATGGATGGCGACACTCCACCAAACAAATCTTATATTTCAATGCACAACTGCAACAGAAACACGAAATAACATTTATTAGTTAGCAGACAAAGGACTACAATGAAACTCAAAATGTTTGGCGAAATTTAGGGTCTCTTTAGGGTTAATTACCTGACTTGATCGGTTGATCAGACACACATACAAACAAAAAAGCAAGAAAGAAACGAAAGATACACTGCCATTAGGTGTATCTAAGGTTTATCGGAGCCGCAACTAAATCACACATAAATCGGTCGTTGAGTACTTCTTGAAATCTGAAGGGGTTGCTTTATATGCCGAAGATTTAGTACAAAAAATAAATAGGTGCGCTCCATAATCTGCAAATGATAACAGGAAAACAAATATTTTTGGAGATCCGCTACAATGTGAGTATCTATATTACGTGAAGTTTCTGGGCTGGTTGCATTCCTTGATGATAGCTATCCTGGCAACAATTAGTACATGACCGGGGTAGTTGGAGAAGTATGGGAGAGGCCTTAGCCCTGCAGTGGGTGTAACCAAGCTGATGAAGATGATTGGTGGTGTTGACGCCGAAAGCCTACCTGCTTCAACGTTTAACGTAACCCAAAGTGGTGAGTTTTAAACGTTACCTTGCGTGCACCACTGCTTAGTGTCTGCGTAATACAGAGAACACACAAGGAGAGGTGTTTGCGGTATGCATTTTGTTGCGCCACACTTCATAACTTGAGAAGTTTGAGTATTGCCACTGCCTCACATGGCATATCGTATAGTGGCATTAGTATTAAACGCAAATTTGATTACGTGGCTGTGCGTGCCAAAACTTCCGTCGGATTACGAAGCACGCTGTAGTAGCGTACACTGTATTATGTTTGACACCATGACGTTCTGAAACGTGTCCCAAACCATAAGTGCACGTGCATTTTCGATTCCGCCCCGTCGAAATGCGGTTTCCGCGGTCGGGATGAAGTCGGCGGCCTCTAACAACGCGACAGCCACCAATCTGCCGCAGTTGGCACAGAAACGTTGATTTGGCGGTCGACCGCTTCCGTAGTGTCCCCTCTACCTGCGGTGTGCTTTAATTATTGCATAGCTCCTTCTGCACGACCTGCGTAATTTGCATTCTTTACATATCTATGTATTGCTTATTTTTAGTAAATTGTAAAAACCTGTGGTATATTAGTGAGGTTAGCCTTGCCTTCAAACGTCACCACCCCCCTCCTCACATTAAAAGTCCCTCTTCTGCGCCTTCCTCTAGGCAGTCATATCGACGTCCCCTCTGGACTCGCACCTTAGTGCCAAGGGAAGCGTTGCAGTTCCTGCAATGCTTAATTTTGGGGCTGGGGGGTCACGGATAATTACAGCTGTCACAAGGTTAATGTGACGAGGCCAGGGAGCTCCAGAGGACATTTAGCACATTCGATGTGTTGGGTCCAAACGAGTTTCTCGCGTCGCCTTTCATCTATGATTCGGTCTTGTCTATATGCACGCTTTGAACCACCCCCCAACACGGTTTGCCCAACAGTAGCAGCTGTAGGAGTGCGAAGTTAAAAAGAAGAGGGAAGGAAAGCTCCGCTAAAAAAAACTAATACGTGAAAACAGATCTCACGTAGAACGTTGATGACATTTATGCGATAAGCATTGCGAAAGTTGTGAGAGAGAATTGCAACCGACGAAGCCTTTCATCTGGGAATGCGTGCATTCAAGGCTCGACTCCTGACGCACTGCGACACGTATTGGCAGCGCCGTGAAGTGGAGGCATAAATACTTTAAAATATCGCAAAGAAATCAATTATCATTTTTTAGCGTTCCACGGTGAGGCCGTATTGTATGGAACATGAAGGCACGGTCAATTTTTACCGTCTTCTCTGCAGGGCAGACAGGTGTTCATTCACTGTAAACAAAGAAACACCGAGATGGGCGTTTTTTGCTTGTCCTCCAAGGCATTCCCTTTTGTACATCTTTTTGCACCCATTGAAAGGGCGTACGATAAGTGCCCCATTGACGTGGGCATTAATTGGGCACACAACGGGGGTACCGTAATATGGCCACTTCACTCCCATTTGTCTGGGAGGTACAGTGGGAGTTTTGTGAAGGTATTAAAGGCATTTTAGTTTAGGCGCCGCAAGCACGTAGTGAAATGCTTGGTGGCGCGGGTCACACGCTTACGCAGCACCAGACGGAACACTGCAGGCCGAAATGTCGAACGCCGGCGATCAAGGCTCAAGGGAACTCGGCCGTCCGTGAGCTGGCACCCGAGCAGGCGTCGCACCTGCTCGGAGCGAACGTCGGCGTCCGACACTTTGGCCTGCGGTATTCCGTCCGTTGCTGCATAGGCGCGGCGTACCGCCACGAAACATTTCGCCGCGGGCTCGCCACAGGTGGTCCAATCGATGGCACAGGGCCACCGCTGAATCGACCAAGTCACGCGCACACGTGGTCCAATGGCGAATGAACCAGTCACCGCACGTCATTTTTTTTCTTTCGCTGATCACAGAGCCCATCTTTGCAAAGCTTTTATACAGTCGTCCTAGCTTATCGGCATTGCCTCCAAGGCCAGCAATCGCCTACGAGAGCTGATGCTACTTGCTGAAAGGAAAAATTCACGAGACATACACTGACAGTGAAGAAAATTTATTAGACACCAAATGTAAGAAATATAATATATTCACTTCTGGGCGCAAAAGAAAGCACATTTCTGCCCCAGTAAAACAATTGTCTGGATTTTAAAAAAGAACACTGTACATCGTAAGCATGCCAGTTATTAGTATTCTACATGTCCTAACACAATGAGATTAGTAAATGAAAGAAATGCTAAGAAATCTTATCTCGTTTCATACTGAATTGTAACTACAGAGCCATGTGTTGGAACTGTTACTTGACTAAGCCTAGTGTACTAGTTGCTTGACTAAGCCATTTCTAATTAACATTGGCTTGTATAATGAAGCCGATCAGTGGTATTTTGCATGGACTAGCACACAAATATGATAAATGTCAAAGTACTAAATGAAAAAAATTGGGACTCATCACACAAACAAGCTACATAATTTAGTGTAGTTATTGGGCTGTATTTCTTAGCAAGCTATTAAAAATTATATTTTAACAACCAGAACCCACCTTCTGATTATGAGACCTGCCGTAGCGAGTAACCCCGGAATAATTTGGACAACCTGGGGTTCTTTAACATGTCCCTAAGTCTAAGTAGGCGGGTGCTTTTGCATTTCGCTCCCACTGAAATGCGGTTTTGTTCACGACTAGATTTGCGAAAGTTCCAAACAGGATCCCCCCTATATTTTTACACTGGGCGCTCTTTAAATAGAGCCTCAAGGTGCCAGAGAAATAGGTTCCATTTACCAGGCATTCTATTTACTGAGAGACATTGCAGAGAGCCAACCAACCATCAGGATAGTGTCCTATTTCAGCGGTAGTTTCGCTGAAGCGATTTTCGTTTGTCGAGATTCCACTGTAGTCCATAATAGTGGATGAGTTCTGTTTTGCATGGACACTTTAGCATGGCTACCATGTTTAGTTGAATATTGTGCAAGCAGCAACATTTCACTGTACCCAGTGCAATATATAAAGCCAGCAATATAACATGTTGCAAATGGAGCCATGAACAAGTACCTTCCCTGATCATATCCAATAGCAGCATCTTTACACGAAATTGGTCATGCTTTCTCACGTTTAAGTGCCTTGTTTTCAGAAATCAAATCGTCCTTATCACATTGGCCTCCCATCGTATCATCTCCTGAGCTGAGGTAATTTGAGATTGCATTTAATTGCCCTTCAAATAGCATATTGGTCTTACTTAAAAAGCACATGGCATCCCAGTCACCACCTAGATGTACCATTCCACAGAAGACCACAGAAGTACCATTCGACAAGAGCGCTGAAGGGACCCCGTGGCTCTCATGTAAAACAGTGTCTTTTTAGGATGAGGTGTGCTTCTCATTAGATCTTTTATTTTTTGCGCACAATTAAGGGCGCCTACACATTTGACATTTTGGAAAACGAAACATACTGAAAAGAGTCATGAACCAACGGTGTCCTTGACGTTTCATGCAATGCCGCTTTATCCAACGCAGTTTCATCGTAGAGGTTTTGATGTGTTTATCAGAATGATGTTGCCACGGTAAGTTGATCTAACGTGCTTTAACGACACATAGTAGCCACGCTAAAATAGCATGTACAGTGTACAGTGCCTCAAAATGCAGTAATCACCAGTCGCTCCCAAAGGCTACCGGTTCACGAACAAAGCACGTGATGCCGTCACTTTCCTTGAGGTCGAGCACACGGGGATGCGCTCCTTTTTTTTTTTTAACAGAACCAGAACCATAGTTCGCTTTCACCATGCTCCCAAGGTACGCTTTTTATATGCCCAACAAAAGGCAGCGCGCCGTAACCCCCATTAGACCCAAACAAAGTTTGACTGGAATGGATTATGTAACTGTGCAAACGACAACGGACGTAGAAGGAAAAACAAACAAGCGCGCAACAAGTTTACTCCAAGAAAACCACACATTTATACATGTATCGTAATCGCACTTCATTAGAATACATGATAATGATATTATTATATCATATATTATCATAATATTATAATACATTATATTACACTGTAATCCTGCGGCCGGGATCGAATCCCGGCCACGGCGGTCGCATTTAGATGGCTGTGAAATGCGAAAACACCCGTGTACTTAGGTTTAGGTACAAGTTAAAATACCCCTGGTGGTAGAAATTTCGCACCTGAAACTACACGGGGGAAACAGTAATTAGGGGCACAAAGGAGAAATGCCCTCCTGGCCCCGCCCAAAGTTTGAACATCTCGGCGATGAGATGGCTCTTGGCGGCACTCTAGGCCGGTCGCACTATCTATGTTACACTTTTACCCGCCGTGGTTGCTCAGTGGCTATGGTGTTGGGCTGCTGAGCACGAGGTCGCGGGATTGAATCCCGGCCACGGCTGCCGCATTTCGATGGGGGTGAAATGCGAAAACAGCCGTGTACTTAGGTTTGAGCACAAGTTAAAGAACCCCAGGTGGTCGAAATTTCGGAAGTCCTCCACTACGGCGTGCCTCATAATCAGAAAGTGCATTTGGGACGTTAGACCCCATAATTTATTTATTTATATTGCGCGCGAGAGGGAAAAGCCGGCTTAATTACGCAAGAAAACGGTACTAATAGACACGGCGAAAGTTGTGGTCAAACTGAAAAAAAAATGAAATTGAAATTGCGGGTGGGTTTTCTGTATTTCTGAAGGACAAAGGCCGGGCAAATGTGTTAAGCTGGCAGCTGAGGCAGGCATGTACACGTAAAACCGAATTAAAGCACCGCATAGTGGACACGACACCACGGAAATGGCCGCGCATCAAATTAAAGCTTTTGCCCACCTCGCCATAGCTGTGCGGCTCTGGTGTGCTCCAGGTTATGATACCAACCATGGCAGCCACATTTGAACGAATTTCGAACGCAAGGGCAAACTTGAGACTTGCAAGCACTTTACACATATCGCGTGTGTGAAATCTTTAACCGTAAATGTAATTTTCGTTTAATTTCATTGCGCACGTGAGCGCACAAAGGTATAGAGAGAGAAGGGAAGAAGGAAAGGCAGGGAGGTTAACCATACTGAGTCCAGGTTGCTACCCTACACGTGGGGAGGGGAATGGGTAGTGAAAGAGAGAGAGAGAGAACTTAGGCGTAGGATGTCTATAGTCGGGCACTCAAGTCTGTTGATTTCACTCTATAGAAAGAACGTAAAAAAATGAAAGTGAATAGAGGGCAATAGGTGTAGCTACACCTAATTAGCTGCGACACTGTAGGTCATCGCCATTATTCAGCGACACGGAAATGCCATTACAGACCACCATCGTTGCAATGCCAGTCACTGCATCAAATCTTAAAAGAATGCAGCTGCGCTTTTCGAAAGCATCCGCATTTTACGATAAATATAAATAAAATATATGATGCGCGTACTCACAATACCATGTTGCCTGTAACAACCTGGTTTAATGTGTACCGTGCGCCATTCGAAAGTCACGTCATGTACGAGTGCAAGCCGTCGTCGGCGACCAGCACATGCACGCAATCATGACTCAAGCAGAGTAAATGCACAAGAAAATGTTTCGTTTATTCACTGATTAGCTCAAGTACTTGGAGGACACCGTTACAGAGGCGTTGAGTGCCGTGAAAAACACATTTTTGCTGCAGTGACAACTGCTTTGCGTGTCACCTGTCGAATTACGCAGTGTGCCAACTGCACAGACCAGAGAATGTTGCTCCATCCTGCACGCCGGGATCTCGTGCATCCTGCATCGACGACAGGTCGTGGAGTTGAAGCGGCATTCCTCCAAGCAGTGCGACTTCAGATGTCTAAGTTGGACCTTGAACCGGCAGCCATGCACTCCGTTCACGCAGTACACCAATTGGCCGTAGACGGCTTTCGGGCAGGACACAATCTTTCGGGCAGGACGGGACACCATCCTTGGGATACGCTCTACTGCGGAATTTAAGTAGGTCGCTGTTGTCCTGGTGTGGTTTGTCGGCGTTCCCGTAGGCGACCCACGGGCACACCAAGCATGCGGCCTGGCCACAGCGAAGCGGTATGATCTTAATGGGAAGCACGCCGAAGATGGCGCAGACGAGTGTTGTCGGCAAAGGCTCCACGAACGAAACGCGTCGATTGTTCAGGAAGGAGCACTCAAGGGCTCTGAGCACGTAAGTAATTGAGGAAGCGCTCTGCTTGCATACGTAGCGAAAATCAAAAGTCCCCAAAAGCTTGCCTCCGCGACGGGTGTCGGCGTTGCATGCTTGCAGAAGGGTTCTTTTCCGAGCAGCCTGGATAGGGGTTCACCGTTGACACTGGAATCTCCAATCCTGCAGTCATCTGAATGTCGCTGCCCTTGAGGATGACGCCGCGGTCAGTAGCCCGGTTGTGCTTCATGCGGGCGAATAAACGTTTCGCAAAATTTCGCTGGAACTTGCTTCCATGTCGACTGCCGCCGTCTTTGTGAGCCGTATTCTGCCCTGAGGAGAGCCCAGGGCGATTTGCCGAGGGGCCGCTGGCCGCGCAGTCAGATGTGGGATGCTTGCCTTGACTTACGAGGTCGACCTTGTCGTGGTTGCGCCTTGACTTTGATCTCTCCTTGTCTGTAGGGTTGTGCTTGAACGTAGATGTGGCTGCGACGGGATTCATATACGCTAGTCTCGGCCGGTCAGACGTTGTTGGATGTCACGTTGATGGCTTAGTAGATGCGGTGGAAATCCAGGGGTATAGCGCAGAGTCTTGAGAGCAGCGAATACAGCTGACTTCGCTTGTAAACCTCTGAGTCGTAAAAGTACAGCTCGGGAAGATTGGAGTAGCTTTTATAGATTGCAAGGCTCTCGGCTGAGCACCTTGAAAACACAAATGAGATAGAGGGAAAAAGCGTGATGAGGTTTCCAGATGTTGGCCGAATGGCTTAGAGAACGTGCGGTGCGTGGTTCACATTTGGTCACGTGGTTCAGTGTGTAAATGCGGTAGTAAGAAAAGTGAAAGTGAGTGGGGACAGGGTGAAGAGGAGCATGATGGCACGTCTTTATTGTTTGCACGAAAGGAAAGCATATGTGACACATCCTTTTCACTTATATTGATTTCTTCGTGTTAGCGCTGAAATCTTCTTGAAATATTAAAAAATAACAGTTTTTTTCATAGTGTCCAAAATTAATAGCTACCTAAATACGAATGCGATGTTTCCTCGTATTGATTAATGTATAGGTTATGGAATGATTCTGATCACCCACATGTCCATATAGTACAAGAATGTCTGGTGCATAAAAGACCGTCTTGGGTAGCTCTTATGAGCCCGGCTTTCCCCATTGTTAGGACGCTCGCAACAAAGGAAAGCAGACAAGCTTCCCGTAAACATTTTATAGAAAATTATATGGCTTACCGCGAGTGAGGAAATTAGTTGCGTCGTCCTGTGTCCATGTCCTTCGCAATCTTTGACCGTGTGTTTGGCATTAAATTCATTACTTTTCCACCGCTTTAACTTATTGGGAGACTTATTTTATAAATGAAGGTACATGACAAAAAAAGAGAGGGAATGCTCACGTATTTGGAGTAACGGACAGAAGGTAAGTGTTTGACGGAAGCCGGGATGGATCATGGTGAAAAGGTAGACAAAAGCCCGGGGCACTACGGCGAGCGATATAAATTTAAAAGGAAAGAAGACGTTTCGGCTCCGATGGTGACTACGTGTATATTTGCGAAACTGGCGACTTTGAAAGGCGTATTACACAGCACAATTACGACGCGAGAAAAGAAAATGTGAAATCCAGTGTGTTGGCTGAGCATGCCGCTTCAAGCGTCCACGAAATCGACTTGGCAAAGACACGGGTCCGTGCCAGGAAAAAAGGGCTCTCTCGGCGCCTTTATGTTGAGTCGCTCATCATTTAGAATACGACACACACACTGAACAGGAGCGATGGCAATCTGCCGTCAGTGTATGCGCGCTGCCTGTCTCACATGTACAACACTATTTAAACGAATTGCTCGGGCACATGTGTTCATTTTACCTGCGAACAAGGCTCCAGTGTGGGAGCCGAACCGCATACTTTTCTTTTAAGTTTTACTATGGTCGGCATAGTGCCCTGGGATTTTTGTCTACCTATTCACTAGAGTAACAAACGTGTAATGCCTTCGTTCTCTTTTAAACACATTTGTAGTGGTGCCTTGTCTGTCATTTCGTTATTTTGCGCTCATAAGTATATTTTCTCTGGCCTAAAAACGAGAATGACTTCGTCCAAACGTTTCATCATAGGGTCTGTGTTTTTATGGAGTTGTTCTTGCGCTCCATATTATTCCTACACTTGCTTTTTCGTTGATATACCACATGGGCATCCCAATCGATGTCATACATTTGGAATTTCAAACAATGTGATCACCGTTTAATGGTTGATCATCCGCGTCCTCACGGGTTCGTTATAAAGATAACAAGGTATCGATAATTGTGTGCTTCGCGATTTCAGCTGCAATCAAACACAATGTCAAATACCGATACAATGTATTTATCGTAATACAATTCGGGTATTTAAAGGTACTTACTAAGCTTACGTCATCATTGTTGAATTTTAACTACAGTTGATGTCTTCATTCATGGCAGGGGTGATGTGTTGGTTGAACACGTGGCTCCGAGCGGGGCAGCGGTGTTCGTTCAACCCCTATGAATTGTTCTTTACTAAGAAAAAAGATTTATCTACAATTTCAAATGTTGGTCTTTACGAAAAAAGTTCATATTAGAATTTAATGTTAATTTTTTTGGCAGGATGAAAGAAGAAATCGCTATTACATGGATTTTTATGAGATCATAGCCCACTATACAGCAAACCTGCTTCTTTGACCAGGTGCATCAAGCGTTCCAAATGAATGAAAATGAACAACGCCTTTGAATACGTTATAAAGGTATGCATCTTTTGATAACGCGACATGGCCGTTAAAAATTGATCTCAGTGGTTGTCATAAACTTCCATTTAATGCAGGAGAACTACACGGCCCTCGTAAACCTCCTTAATTAATCTCTGAAGCACTTTTATTAGGTAGGTATTGCAATGGCCATAGTTCTCCTAAGCTTGTTGAATCTTGTACAAGCATTATACGGAACATTTTTCTGCAACGATGCCTCGTTCAACTCACCAAATATATTTTCCGTGAATAGTATGAGCCTTAAAGCCGGGGTTGAATCCATCGTTCACGAACAAAGCATGTGGCGAGATCAACGTAAATGGCAATGGCCGCAGAGGGATTCCATTACTCAATGAGAGTGTCAACACCATAGTGACATTTGATTTTCTCCCTGCTCCCATGGGCTCTTTGTGTCTGACAAACAAAGGAGTACACACGACTATCACCCCTCAAAGGTGCCTAAACATTCTCTCGTGAGCGTACCCGGGCGACCAAAGCATCGAAACCCTCTCTGGGAAGACTGTGTCACTGTTGTGCCCATGAATAGAAATGACAAGCCGGGCGCTTTTTTTGATTCTTCTTTCGACTTTCCCACTCTTCTGCTGTTGTTGCTGCTGCTGTCTGGCATACCGCGTCCGGGGTGGGGGATTCAGAGCGTGGGTATACACGTCAGAAGTGCGGCCGAGAATAAAGGCGACGCGAGAAATTTGTTTGGACCTTTGCACCGCGTCGAATGTTGACAATGCCCTCTGGAGCTTCCTGGACGTTGCAGCATTACCCTCTTGACGGCTGTAATTATCCGTGACACCTGCAAAAGCATTACAGAAATTGCAGCACCTACTTTTCTACGAACGTGCACGTCAAGCGGGCAATCTAGGCAAAATGGCATGGAGGAGCGGCAGAGGAGGCACAGCATGGGTAGAACAGACGCAGTCGCGAAACGAAGAAAAGGCTTGCCACACTTAGCTTGCTGTTCCCATACGAAGGGCAGGTTGTGAGGGGGAGGGGGTTGGCGTTGGGAAAATGTGACGTGAGAAGGCAAGGAAGTGCTATTACTAAAGACACGACCGTGGTTACAGGTAAACAATATAAATTTGTGTTCAATGTATGGTACAGTATGTTTCCCCTATATCTGAAAAATAAACACGATACAAATTTGTCAAGCGGACAACTGACGCAGGGTGTGCAGATGCATTAAACGCAGACAAGCACGAGGTCGCGGAAACGCGGCCCGCCGCCGCATATTGAAGGGGGGGGGGAGGAGAATGCAAAATGGACCGTGTTACGGGCATTGTGTGCACGTTAAAGAATTCAAGGTAGTCGAAATTATTCCGAGTTCGCAACTACGACGTACTTCATAATCAAATCGTGGTTTGGGAAGGCAAAACTCTAGAATCAATTATAGATCAATCAGGTTACACTGCGAAAGCTGTCGCACGTAGGGTCAACATTTCTGTGACCGCTCCGATAGCTTGATGGCCATGGCATTGTTCGAGTTCGTGGGTTTAATCGGAATCGCAGCAGCCGCATTTCGGCGGGAGCGAAGTACGAGAACACTAGTGCACTTAGATTTGGGTGCACGGTAAAGACCAGCCTGGAACGACAGAAAGCTGAGTTAGTTGGTAAGAATTCCTTATGCAAAAAAGACGTGAGGCGTTCAGACAGGACACAAGAGTAGAGAAGTGAACAACACGAATGCCGACTGTCAGCTTAAGGGAGCACTGAGGCGAAAAAGGAAAGAAAACACAAATCTCATCTGCGCAAGCTCAGGAATGGTATCACCACGTGTCAATCGGGTACACGTGCCGGTCTACGTGAGATATAACTGTTAAGGCACTTAATCTTTTCCATGTGTAAACTAATCGAAGGCTGAGTCACGCACGCACTTCCACCATTATAGATATGCCATGCCTCATAGAGGCGTGACATATCTATAATGGTGGAAGTGCGTGTGTGACTCAGCCTTCGATTACTATATGTCATGCCTCATATAGAGCCATGTCATATCTACAATGGTGGAACTGCGTGCGTGAGTCAGCCTTCGGTTACTTTACACAAGGAAGAGATTAAGTGCCTTAACAGTTATCTCTGACGTAGACCGGTACGTGTACCAGACTGACACGTGGTGTTAGCATTCCTGAGTTTGCGCAGATGAGTTTTGTGTCTTCTTTCTTTTCTCGCCTCAGTGCTTCCTTCAGTTGATAGTCGGCGTTAGTGTGTTCCACTTCTCTTCTACCTTGTGTCCTGTCTGCCCGCCTCACGTCTTGTTTGCATAAAGAACAGGATGGTGTCAGAATAATCTGGACTCCGCCACTATGACGCGCCTCATAAAAAGATCCTGTTTTTCGTACGCCAGTTTCAATTTAGTTGCGGTACAGTAAAAGTTCTACGTTACTGCAATTAAAGATTAACACTTCCGTCGCGATGCGATATGCTATGTGAGGGTATGATAATTCCCAACCCTCAGAAATTATGAACGATGGCGCACAACAACGCCTCAAGCAAACGCATAGCCCTGTGTGTTCTGTGCAGTATACGCAGACAAATAGCAGTGGTGCGGCCAAGGCAACGTTTAACATCAACTCTCGTATTGGAGTAAACACTGAAGAAATTACACACTCGCCATCAATACCACCGCTAATTATGGTCAATGGAAGCAAACAGCAGAGAAGGCTTCGCCCACAGCGATTCCCACAGTGCATGGGATGCGCATATTTTTACCCTAACGCGTCCTCTAAAACGACCCAACTCCTTGCGTAGCCGTTTATTGTCTTCCAGACAATATAGGCTGTTCGAAAACCCGTTGGCAGTGTGAATTTCGCATTCACACACTCGTAATTTCCTGATAAGTAACGAACGAGGAAGGACATGGATGTGCAAAATATTGGCAAAGCTTTTTACTTTTTTACACGGCACGTTTAGCCGTAAGCTGGTGCGGTATTCTGATTCGTGGCGTTTTCGCATGTTAAAAGTGCAGCGTATATCACCGCGTTGTATTTCCAAGAATTTGTGACGGCGTTATCCCTTATCCCTTATCAGCCTCTTATGAAAAGTTGTCTGAACATTCTCGCAGCCTAACGGCGTAAAGCAGAGTTGTTTTGGTGAATAAGTCTTTCAGCAAGCCTTCTTATATTAGTCGCCCAAAAAGTGTTGGCATTTCAGAAAATACACAAGTGGAAGTACGTGCACGTTGTAAAATCAAAGAGACTACGAAATGTAAAAAAAAATGGCAAGTGAAATGCAACAGTTTTTATATCTATATTTCTGTAACTTAATTGCACCGAGGAAGGCTTAACCGAGAATAGTGCTTGAGAGAGCTGTGTTTGGGGAGAAGGGAGGTTGGACGGGTGGTGCTTCTCAGTACAAGTTTTTTCTATTTATGCACTGAATGAAAGTGTCCATTGATACGCCCGTGTACTGTGCGATGTAAAGTGCGTGTTAAGGATCCCAAGGAGGCCGAAAATTATCCCCAGCCCTCATACTACGGCACCGCTCATAGCCAGAGTCGCTTTGGGACGTTAAACACCTACAAGCCTAAGTCAATGCCGAATAAAGAGTGCAGTTATTCGTCAAGTTACTTCGCGCAGAACTCGTTCTTGCGTTTATTTTTCTCTTGAGGACTGTTGTTTTCTAGAGCGATTCCTGAGTGGATGTATATTCCTGGGTCATTCTTTCCTGCACCCGGCTACATAGACATTTATTATTCTGGAAAACGAAACTTACTAAAAAGCATTATGATCCAATGGTGTCCGTGTCCTTTCATGGAATGCCATTTTACTGAACGCCGGTTCAAAGAGGCCATGACGTGTACATCAAAATGGTGTGTACGCCGTAATTTCATCGAACCTGGTTTAAATACACTTAAGGGCAACGCTGATGCGGTATGCGCAAACAGAAGGCAAACACAGCTTTTCACTTTAATCTATGACGTCATGCTGCTTAACTCTAGTTTGTTAACACGAAACATGCGATACATGGAAATATTTATTTACAATGAACTTAGATTTACCAACTGTTTTACCTCTTCCTCCTTTCTGTGTCCGCGGTTTTTAGGTACAGATACCTGAGCCCTGTTGCCGCCCGTTCGTCTCTTTTCATGCACCTCAGCCTTTCTTCCAAACCAGATTTCTCTGCGCTAAACTGATTTGAAGAAAGCCCAGTCACCTGCCACCACGCACTGCCTCATTTGTGGTTTTAGCGTGGGTTCCCAAGGCCAGCCGACCTATATATTATTTCTAATCCGGACAAGATATACGATTTTAAGCAGGTAGTGGCATTCGCGAACGATAGCGCTGGCAGCATTACTCCATTTCCGGTTCCACCTCAGATTTATTGCGGCAACAAAGCGATTATTGCTGCATTCCGCTTCCTGTTTACTTTAATATCATCATGGTGGCGCATACTTGCCTAATTCTTTTCTTTGTTTATGTATTCAGCGGTGTACTTATGTCGCTTGACTATAACAGTATGACTTGCTCTTTAACTGAGGCCAAGTAATTACTCGTCTCTTCAATAAAGATCCTAATACCAATTTCCCTAACCCAACGAAACCTAGATTGATACCTGTCGCCGCATTACCCCGCGTATATTCGCATGCTCTTGCAAAATCCGCTAGTAGCACTATTTCGTCCGCATACATGATGCAAGGAGGATCAATGAAACCAAAATTAACTGTTTTTCACTTGTTTTGCTATGCCCTTAACATAAATCACGAACAACAACAAAGCCAGAGGGCATCCTTTGGGAATTTCCACTACATCATGACATTTTCGGGCCTTCCCAGAGAATTAGTACTAGGTTGTGTACTTCGATATACACGCCGTAGAATATAAGTAGCTTGACTGTAACGAGGAACAGAGCCGCAAATTTTCTCGACCCATTTCACCATTATCTAGAAAGAGGCGATCTGACTTCGACTAGTAGCCGAAGAATTCTTCCGTAAGAGCCTTTATTTGCATAAATTCTACATGCGTAATTTTCCTTTTTCCCTTGGAATACGCGTAACTGAGGCGGTTCAGACAGTAACATAACCACTATTTCCTCAAGAGGTTAGCTATTTCTCACTGCTTCAGAACTGAGGTGCAGTTTCACAACCTCGGCGAGCCGGGTAATTCTTAGGCCTTGTATATCAATGCTACAAAAGGGAAGGAAACGACAGAGTGGCAACGTTCATGCGGCGCCTGCTATACCGTTGTACATTGACGCTGCTAAGCACTCCAGTCCTCTCTTCCCGCGAATTTCCTCAAAATCGTTGGTTCATGAAGTTGTGCTCTCCCGACACTGGTTAACTGAACACTTCGAGCCATATTATAGCATTCAACCAGAAACAAGCTACTTTACAATACTTCGACTTCTATGCTACAGCAAACTCACGTTACGCTCGTGTTCACGCCATGTCAGGCAGATCACAGCGCACGGGAAATCATGACTCAAAGGCTGCGTGAAACACAAGAACATTATTATTTATTCACGTATGGCGATACTACCACTACGATTGTTCAAGAAAGTGGCGTCTTTACATTTGTAGCTCGTGATGTTCATTCTTCGTTAGGAATCTGCGTTCGCCTCTGGAATGGCGAGCAGCGCCTCGAATGTGGCCGAAGGTCACACGCTAGGATGTTGTCCTTTCCACAAAAGATGCACATGGTACGTGGAATGCAGCAGTTGCTGAAGCAGTGCTCTTTGATTTGTCCGAGCTTGGCTTCGAATGTACAGCCGAAGCGTCTGTTAACGCAGAAGGCTCGGTGGCGCCGCGAGTTCAAGAAGCGGCAGCAATACCCGCGGAGGACGTAGCTAGAGGTGCCGCGGTTCCCGTCGCCCAGGCGGCGCTGCTCCAAGGACCGCGGAGGCCCCTGTACTAGATGGTTCTCGCTGCTGCCAGTGGTGCCGCTGAGCTGTGATTCCGCCATGATAAATTCGGTTCACGAGCGGCGGTGTCCCTCTGCTAGACGTCGGTAACAGCTTCGGTGAGGAAGTCGATGATTGTCACCGCGATCTGTTAAAGTAGGTGGGCTGAGGATGTCCGCGACGAGTTAAGGAGGGCTGATCGTCACTGCAACTGGAGCAAGTCTGGCTTCGGAGAACATGGCGACAGTTTTTAAAGCCTGGCAGGGCTCTTTGCAAGCGGCGACCTGAGGAGGAAAATTGAGGCGGGTCCTCGACACATTGTACCTATTGGCTATATCGTCGTGGGGGAGGAGCTTCGAAATAATCACGTGGTCGGAGGGGCTGTGGTTAACTATGCGACCAGCGAACGTGGCGGCGTAGGATGAGAATACGGTGTGAAAAAGCGGAGAGTATTTTTCTACATCCAGATGTTCTTGTAACCCTCTTTCTACTTTAGGCCAACTAAAGGGCGCAAGAAAGCACGTGGTAATCTCCTTGTGCGGTTCTCTGTAGGTGTATGTGACAATCCTCTCAGTCGGCTTTGGCGCAGCGTTGGGGAAGCACTGCCAAAAGTTGGCTTAGAAATTTATATGGAAACTTTTTTACGGCTCATACTGAAGTTAACCAATAGCAGCCGGTGACTTTCAAGGCATGTCACCTTTGAGCGAATATTGAATTAGACACCAGTATAGCGACATGCACTCACAAGAAGGCGATGAAGCATGGTCGTTCCATTTTTACTTCTTTGAATGTGTACATCAAACGTAATTTTGTTATTAAAGTAAATATTACGTCACTGCATGGTGCATTGTTGCATTTAGCAAAAGAAAACACAAGGAGAGCGTAGTGGAATACAAACCACTTGTCTGGATTCAAGGGTGTTATAACTTTTGATATCTATATCAGTCCTTTCTTCCTCTTCCGGTTTGTTTTATTGTACATCCAAGAAGCTCAAGCGAACACTGCTCACCGCAGTTAAATATTATATAGCCAAGTGAGACCTACACAAATTATCTGAAGAGTTGATTAAGGAAGTCTTGTTTATCAATTCTGGTTGCTGAATTTTCGTGAAAGTATTCTTCACCTATCTGAGTTATCGTGCCTAATGACGAGACTTCGGGCATATGTCTCAAGTTATATTTACCAACTGTGTGTACCAACACAAGGAAATTGTGGTGTAGGTAATGTTGTATTTTAAGCGTTCCGTAAACGGGAAGCATATTCATAACCTAAGAAAATACGAAAACACTATGTATTCATAGAAAATGTATAGTAGAATGGCTGGCGTTCTCAGAGAACCATACATTTTAGAATTGGAAGTTACCCCCATTCGCCGGCTCTGCAATCTGGCCACCAGTGTTGCCGAAGCAATTTAAGCCTCCCCATTTTTTTTGCCGCTCACACCTTCCAAACACATCCAATATTTAGGAAACACTATTTTTTATTAGTGCTAATACGCAGATTTTATCAAGGGAAGTTCGTTCTCTCGCAACACATTTTATATATATATATATATATATATATATATATATATATATATATATATATATATATATATATATATTCTTAGTGCGAATATAAAGAAGACAATAGAGTCGAGGCATTTTCGCGTCGACATGCCACACTGAGAAAAAGTAACTCTTGACAAAGAAGGGTCCAGAAGTAGGTGTGACCATTTAAAGGGACAGAGAACATGCAGGGAGGACCATGTACATAGCAAAGATTACTTGCTGTTAGAACAGGCATGTTGTCAGCTTTCCATTTTCTGTGCATTCGCCCTCATGTTTCATATACACCAAATTTGGCATCGGCAATGAAGTTGTGTTGGAAGTCAGCGCAGTGCCTGTCGTCTCTGTCTTTGTCCTTAGCGCTGTGCGTCATTCTACTATCATATCGATTGGAATTAGCATGTAGAATATCTACGAAATAGCAAGCATATCAATAGTAGGGAGGTCGATAACAACTCCCTAAAAACGCACGCCCTACGATAACACATTAGCACACATTTTTTTTCCTCTTTATGCCGCAGAAGCCATACTTTTGTTTATCTGTACTTTCATGTTTGTTTATCAGATCTTTATGTACACTATCAACTATTCGTCTTAACCTAGCAAAAAAGGTTGATTTCAGAGTTTAATCATAATTCGTGCTTATCTCGTCTTTCAAAAAAGAGATCGGCATTGCGTGGGCTCGCCCAGAATCATCGGCTAATTTCCAGCGAACCTACTTATATATGACCAGGTTCGGCGAGAGTTGAAGTGTAAATAAACCACGCGTTTCAAAACGTTGTAATGGTATATTTCTTTCGATAAAGGTAGATATAAATTTAATACATGACAGCGAATTGGACCTAAATGGTTGTTATAAACTTCTTCCAGTTCATGGCGGTGAATTATATGGCCCTCTTAAAGCTCCCCATCTACACTCTGGTGCGCTTGCATTAGTAAGTTATGGCAAAGGACATATTTCACGCAAACATACTTAGTTTTTTTTTTCTTATGAGCATAATCAATAATGTTTTCTACCCGCCGTGGTTGGCTTCTGCCGATGGTGTTGGGCTGCTCAGCAAGATGTCCCGGGATCGAATCACGGTCACGGCGGCCGGATTTCGGTTGGAGCAAATTGCGAAAACACCCGTGTACTTAGGCTTATTTGCCTCATAGTCATATTGTTTTTTTTTTGCGCCTAAAGACGCATAATTCAATTTTTAAACGATATTTTCCTGAAACATAAAGAAGATCTCGTGCAATTCTCCATATATATTATGTCTGCATAGTACAAAACTCAGGATAGTGTTCTGTGCTTGGTTCGGGAAGAAACCACGTGGCGATGATAACGACAGTATGGAACGGCTGCAGAAAGGCGGTATGAATCATCACGCGTGTTAAAACCACGCTCACGGTTCAATTTTCACCGTGCACTCAAGGAAGGGCCTCTTGTGTCTGACGAACAAAGATTCACACACCACTACCAGCGCTCATAGGTCGTAAACATTCTCGGAAAATAGAATGCATTTGGAGTTGAACTAGGGATTTCTTTGACCCATTGTTGGTCTCCTGGATATCCAAACCATGTTTCCTTGAATGCGAGGACGCCTTGAGTGTTTCTGCTTATTCTAAGGATATGCTGCTTACACCTCGTGATCATACCCGGGGGACCACACCAAGCAGACCCTTCCTGGGATGACTGTGCCACTGTTGTGAATGGAAAGCTGGGCGCGCATTCAGTGAACTGGGACTTATTTTTGTCCTAACCCATCCTGCACACTACTCAACTGCTAGAGCAGCGCACAGTTCTCTGCCAGAGTATATACACTTATAGGAAAGCCGCAGCCCGGTCTACGTTTTACTGTCGCACACTGGTAATTTCCTTACAAGTAACGAGTAAGAAACGACTTGTTCTTGAAACCTTCCAGGGTATAGATAGGTATGCAAAATGCAATCAAACCTTTTTTTCTTTTTTTATGCGCAGCAAGATTTGCCGCAGGCCGAGGCCATATTCTGAGTCGTTGCCTTTCCGTTGTTTTCAATGGCAGCGTATATCACCGCGTTGGATTTCCATGATTTGCTGCTGTCGTTAGTCCTTGAACCTTAATTGCCTACAGCCTCATTTGAAAAGTTATCTCAACTTTCTGGCAGCCGCACTGCGTAAGGTAGAGTAGCCTTGGTGGAGAATTAAGTCTTCCAACAAGTCTTCTTCCATTTGTTTACTCATAAAGCATGTCGGAATTTAAAAAGAAAATACATGAATAGAAGTATGTTCACCTGTGTATGATCAAGGACACTATGAAATTTTAAGAATGCCTGGTGAAATTGAGCTGCTTTTATATCTATCTTTCTGTGAAGTGAAGCAGAGAACGCCTATTCGATAAGAGCGCTGAGGTGACTATGTAAAACTCTAAGGTTTTGGGGTGGAGTGTGGTTCTGATTATAATTTCGTTCTTTTTTGCTGAAATAAGGTTGCAAAGACATCTGATATTCAGGAAAATGATATATAGTTAAACGTCATTGACACCACTGGTTCATGACGCTTTTGAAGGAATGCCGTTTGATCGAACGCCGTATCCTCACAGCAGGCTGTAATTGAATTTCTCACTGTGTAATGTTGTGCGCATATCAACATTCATGGCCATCTAAGTGCAGTTTACGGGAATGCCTGTGTTGACGTCAGCACTGTGCAGAGGTGGGCAAGGACTGTGAAAGACCAAAATCCTGCCACATCAAATCTCCAGGATCAGCACTGAAGTGGATGGCCCACAATGAATGGCTTCTGATGAGGGTCATGAACATCAGGCAGATGAGTTGACTGGGGCACTTGCAGGATCAAATAACACCAGATTGCAACAACACTCGCCATTTCCATTGGCTCAGTAAACCACATCATTAAAGACCTGAGTTACAAGAAGACTTGCGCTTGTTGGGTGCCACGGTAACTGACGACTGACATGAAAAAGTCGAAGCATAGCCAACAAATTTAATTCTTCTTGTAACCCAGGAGGTTTTCAATTATGTGGTTCACTGAACCAATGGAAATAGCGAGTGTTGTTGCAATCTGGTGTTGCTTGATCCTGCAATTGACCCGATTCAACTCGTCTGCCTGATGTTGATGATCCTCATCAGAAGCCGTTGTGGGCCGTCCAGTTCGGTGCAGATCCTGGCCGTTTGATGCGGCTGGATTTTGAAGTTTCTCAGTACTTGCCCACCTCCGCACAGTGCTGACATCAACACAGGCATCCCCGTAAACTGCTTTGAGCAGCAATGAATGTTGAAGGGCGCAGAACCTCCTGCAGTGAGAAATTCAATTACAGCCCGCTGTTTCAACCGGGCATCACCACTGGATGCCATGCATTGCTCGACTACTTTGGAACGCGAAAAGATAGGAAGATGGGGCAAGTGACATTCTATAGCTTAAACATCAGTGCAGTAATGATAGAGCCAAAATGTTTGCAGTACTACTGGTAAAGTAGTGGGTTTGGAGGCATTACTTTCTTAACCGCCCTCGTTTACAGCAATAACGCTGGGCAGTTTGTTTTTGTGTCTGACATCTGACCCGAAACTAAAATTTAGTGATCTTAGGCTTCTAAATTAGCCTCACTGGTGTGCTCTTGATCACTTAGATGTCATGGTGGTTGTTCTGCAAATGTTTATCAAGCATGGTTCCTCTAAAATATTCGACCCAATTATTTCTAACTTGTTCAACGAAAATTTAAAAATGTTAGTTGAGAGCATTATTTGTTTCGTTTTCCTGTTGTTCTCTTTATACTAAGCATCACTAAGCTGACCTTTATTTTTTTCCATAATCTCTGACCTATACAGTGGCTCATAAGAAACCCTCTGTCAGAACTATTTGGCATCTCTACTACAAAGAAGCCCTACCTACACCTTCTGACATCATCTTAGCCATCTCTACTAAGCAAGCACATAATCCTGCTGGTATTTTTATTACAGAGGTTTTCACTAAAGATCTTCCAAGCAAGAACACTTTAGCATTTGATCATTTAGATGCTTTTACTGAAACAACCTAGTGAATCTATCATGCTTAACAGAAGTTTAGCTATTTTAATCAAAGCACAGTTAAAGCCTTTCATGTATGAAGTTTGTCATCTGCTTTCACTTGATCTTGCTGGTTATATGATTGTGAGTTACACTGAGATCAAACATTCTAGTGGGCAACATCTTTCATCTGTGAAGCGCAGAAAACTTTAGTGCACTTGTCAGTGTTGTTACGGCATTCTTATATGTGTTGATTAGGCTTCTGGCTGTTTAGCACTGTAGTAGCATTGTACAGGGTGATCATTTTTAAGTTTTATGGAATTTTAAAAAAAATGTCCTGTGGCAGATGGCATAATTCTTGTCCTTGAGCTAGATTATTTGAAGAGGTGGACATTACTAGCATGAGAAATCGAAACACATGCTCAACTAAATAAAAAAAATCACTAATTAACTTCGTAACTAATTATTTTACTGCACATATTGCAATTTATGAACTGTAGCCAGTAAGCTTGGAAGACGCATGCATTGGAACTTCCAGGATGACACCAGTTTAGGAATATTTCCCTGATAAAGACCAATACACAAGGGTGTTCCAGTTACTTTTGTGCATCAGTGCATAAAGCACATTTTGCTAAAAATGTAAGTGGAACAGTGCATTTTTACGGCAAGTTTGATGGTGCATATCTCCAAACTGGCGCCATTCTGGAAATCAATTCCAAGTGGATACACCTTGTAATCTCACTGGCTATGATTCGTAAATTACAGTATGCGCCTCAGATATGTGGTGGCGCTGGCAAACACTCCCAGGCTTCTACTAGGAAACATATATACCCAAGAAAGTGGTGGGGAAACGGCACCCGCAGTAGCTCAATTGGTGAAGCATCTAACGCGTAATGCGAAGACGTGGGTTCGTTCCCCACCTGCGGCAAGTTTTTTTCATCCACTTTCATTTCCATTAATTTATCATTTATTATTCTGAAGTAATTTACCCTAGCTTGTCCTTGGCGTCAATGTTTGTTGGCTTCTTAGGATATGATTAATAAACATCTGGTTCCTCGGTTAAGCCCCTTTCTTTTCGTTTATATGAGCTATAAAGTAATTCATTCGAAAGATAATAAATATTTTAATTAGTTTAATATGTTTCAATTTCTCGTGCAAGATATATCTGCCTGTTTGAATATTCCTGCTCAAGGACTAGGATTATGCTATATGCAACAAGGCTATATTTAAAAATTCCACAAAACTGAAAATCATCACCCTGTATAAAGACAGTGTGAATTTAAAAACAAGCTTCAGTGAACCTTACTGAATCAGCAAATGGCCAGTGTAACTAATCTGATCATCCTGGAAATCTTTTGTAACTTATAAGCATAGTGCATTTCAATTCCACATTTAGGAGTGCAAATTTTTCTTGAAATCAGCTTTTTCTTTTTAACAGCTAGCATCCCTGCCAGTTTGCTTAAACACAATGTTGCATGACTTCAACAGTACTGCACAATCAGGCTTTTTCCTGCTCACAGTGTCTAGTGATGCGTCTTTAGCAGCTGAGATAATTAATGTTCATGCAGATAAACATAAGAAAACATTGCGATAACTGCCAAGAAAACGCAATCATGCGCTTTGTTTACAAAAGAGCATGTGCTCTACCTTCTGCCAGGTTCGTTCTCCATGTCAGGCTAGCACGGAACTTGCACAAGAGGCACCTTTTGCATCCATGAAGATATTTTATGAGGTTATGGTGGTGTCGAAACATGACGTCAACCATAACACCTTAAACTATTTTATGAAACAGTTATTTGTGCAGAGATAGAAAAGGCACCAATTTTGAATTTATTACATTTGGGTTAGAGTACCATAGTATAAATGGCTCAACTAGTACAGGTACGCAAATGGGCTAGTTGGTATTTATCGATGACGTTAGACAATGTGAACTCGACACAGGCGCTAGCATTTGTTCCATTTCTCGCCACTTTTGACGTCCTTTGTACAAGCCTGCGCTCTCTAACATCATGGATAGACTAGTACAGCCCGAAAAAAATGTCATGAAAGAAAACTTGGCTTTCAACCTCGACAATTCTCCCCGTTAGCTATTATGGTTTCTTTAGAACTTATTTCTTTATACAGTCAGACCCATCAAGTAAAGCTTACTGAGAAAGAAATGAAGAACAACATCAACACCTCTCAAGGCATATACATGCATCAAAGGAGTCAGAGCATCATACACATTGCCTTTAAGTGCAAGAGTATTCCTTTTCTTAGTCAAACTGCATTTCTAGTTTCTTAAAGCCTATACATTTATTTGCCACAGCTATGGGAAAATCACAAGGTGGAAAAGATATGTTGGTGCAATTTCAACTATAATGTACAACAACAAAAGGTAAAGCACAGGAAGTCTCACTGCTCCTCTGTCTAAATGACATTCAGTTTCATTTGTCATGTCCACTCCTATCCTGGTGGCAGCCGAAACAGGAAGACAGCAGCGTGGTTAAGAAAGTAGACGAAGGAGCTGATATCCTAGCTGAC
Organism: Dermacentor andersoni; assembly: GCF_023375885.2. NCBI lineage: Eukaryota > Metazoa > Arthropoda > Arachnida > Ixodida > Ixodidae > Dermacentor > Dermacentor andersoni. The sequence goes on from NC_092822.1 coordinate 81,213,364, forward strand.
ATAAAAAGTAAAAAAGGGAGCTGGTCAGGCCATGTAGTGCAGACTTGAGACATCATTAACTAGCGCGAAAAAGACAATGGACGACAGCTAGAAGCACACAGGACAGAACTCTAGGCTTCAACTGAAATTTTGGCTACACAGAAACATAGGATTCAGGGGATGCGACCTCGACGCATGGGAGCAACATTCGTCCTTCCTTTTCCCTGTCTGACACAGGAGGTATCGGAGCAAATCGATGGGCAGACTCATTTCGATATGCGAACACTTTTTTGGCGAGAGCCAGGGAAGGGGTGCTTACACACCTATCACCCACTTTTCGATGCAAAGTGCTTCGAATATTTTCATGTCGACCTGCATCTAGAGCCTCCTGGGCAGATGAGTGCTTTGAAACTGCTCAGTACATGAGCACCTACAGCAATGATTCGCCAGATGGCCACCGACCACTGACAGCTGCCCTATCTTTGTTCCCCCAAGCGGTCGTTTAAACACCGACCTGTTTGGCTTGAGGAAACATAGGGCAGCTTTCAGTGCCTTGGTGGCTGGTGGCCATATGGCCAATCATCGCCATACGTGCTCATGCACCGAGCAGTTTCAAAGTAATCGTGTGCTCAGGCAGCTCCAGAAGCAGGTACATAGGGAAATATACGAACCACTTTGCATCAAAAAAGCGGGGAATAGGTGTGTAAGCACCCGTCTCTGGCTCTTACCAAGAATGTTCGTAAGTGAAATTAACCTGTTCATAAATTTGTTCCGATAGCTCCTGTGTTGTTTCTGTCCGTCGACATTCTGTACATTCCATGTTTCTGTGTAGCAAAAATTTGAGTTGAAGTCTATAGAGTTCTTCCTTATGTGCTTCTTGATGTCTTTTTCACGCTAGTTATTGATGTCTCAAGTCTGCAATGAGCGCCAACTAGCCAAAGTGCCTTCGTAAACCATGTAATGCATAGGGCAGATAACCGGTGGCACATTCAAGTTACAGAACGGATGCCAAGGGAAGAGAAGGGTAGTGAAGGACGGTAGAGAAGTAGACTACGATGAAGTCAGAAAATTTTGCAGGCTTCATTTCGAATCAGCTAGCGCAAGACAGGGTTAATTGGAGCTCACTGGGGGAGGTCTTCATCCTCCGGTGAAAAAAATATGTAGGCCAATTGTGATGAAAAAAGTATACCTTTTGGCTCGGACGTCTTCACTGTCTTTTCAGCAATGTGTAGGCCCAAGACAGCCAGTCGGTTCCCATGCAATTGCTTCATGCTGACTGTAACTGCATGGGCACAGGAAAACAACCCACCATTATTACCACCCGAGACTGACCACTCAATAAAAGAACATCTCAAAACTGCAAATACAATTAAGCATCTAGCAGCTTAATAGATACATATATAAAGGCCAAGAATAGTTACAATAACCATACACTTTATAACTAGACATTAAAATAAGGTAGTGAAACGTACAATAACCGTAGGACGTTCAGTGCAATTCATTTCAGAAATACTGTTGACAACTGACAGGACGCCTTAGGCAGGGTTCAGTCACACAACAAGAAAACATAAATAGTAGTAGTAATAAGCATGCCTGCGTGAAACCAAGGAACGAGTTCAAGGACGAGAAAAAAAATTATTAGACTCCGTGTGCTTATTTATACAAAAAGATAAATATATAAAAAAATAGCGTAACCACGCGTTCATCCGCAACAACACGGCAGCTTCTAAAACAAACGAGCACAACTTAAAACGAAGGACAAGTACATAGCCGGGACAGTCGTGGTTCTTTTGTTTTGCATTAGTTCTAGTGATGAAAGCACAAGCATTGCAAGCTACCTGCGCCATTACCTACCAGGGGACCTCCGACAAAAAAGAAAAAAAATACAATTGAGTGCAAGTGCACAAGCGACATTTAATACGGTTGCCACACTGCACACTTTTGGCCGCGATCGATCCTGACTGGAATCGAATTTCTGGACGCGTTTGGCTTCGTTGCACAATCGGCGGACAGGAGCCAATCGCGGTCGAAAATATCGATCCTGAACGGGCTCAATCGTGCTCGAAAGTGGCCGTGTGACACCGGTATAAGCCTGCACCAATCTTTGGTAACAGAATGAACCAATTAGTCAAACCAAAGTGTTATTTACCTGCCTGCGTCGAATACTGACGCATAGCAGTACTTAATTCTCTACAACTCTAGTTGAGGACACGTGAACAATGAAACATTCATTTCTTTTTCTTTTTCACATTCAGTGCCCGTAGGCTACGCCTGGAGTACAGATACTACACTCGCATCCAACACACCTTGTGCTGTCCTTTAAAGAAATTACGCGAAAATTACTACCACAATGACGCACCATAAAAAATTGGAGGCTTATCAAGGTTAAGCCCAGTGGATGCTTCGCATCCACTGGGCTTAACCTTAGCGTATCCTTAGCGTTTGGAGGCATCTTGACCGCATACACGCCCGGCGCAAAGACGCTGGCGCGGTTGCGGGCACAGACTGACGCGACGGTGGGCGCGCGCCGCTTCATCCCTGGCGTGACGTCACATATCACGTGATGCAGCGATGGTGGCGCCGCCGCCGCGTCGCGCGCGACGGCGCGAACCGAAGCGTGGAGGCCTCTGCCGGGCGACGTCCGACGGCGCGATATGAGGCCCCATCTGCAGCCGGTGTGACGTCATCACGTGACGTCACATCATGTGATCTCACTTCAGGGTCAATGGTGGCCACCGCCGGGAGGCGACCGACGGCGCGATATGAGGCCCCATCTGCAGCCGGTGTGACGTCATCACGTGACGTCATGTCACGTGACCTACTTGAAGGTCACTTGAAGGTCAATGGTGGCCACCGCCGGGAGGCGACCGACGGCGCGATATGAGGCCCCATCTGCAGCCGGTGTGACGTCATCACGTGACGTCATGTCACGTGACCTACTTGAAGGTCACTTGAAGGTCAATGGTGGCCACCGCCGGGCGTCGCGCGAAGGCGCGAAACCTACGTTAATACGCTTCGCATAAAACGCGACGCTCAATGTGGCTACGTACGTACCTTTTATATGAGCAGTCCATGCGCCTTGCAAAAGGCCCTCGGTTTGAAGGCGGAGCGCTGTCACGATGTGTACTCTGGGCACGCCATTTCGTTTACGTAGTGGATGGACGATGTTGACGATGGATTCTGCCGAAAAACAAAACGTCCACTTCGTCACTGTTCCAGGCCGAATGGAAGATGTTTTCTCCTTCGCCACGAATGACGGCCGTCGTAGGTGTAGTAAACACACAGTCACAAAGAAACACCGATGTCGTAGGCCGCTGCTGCCTTTCTTTCTCACGCATAATCGCGTCACCTTCACTCCGAACGCTCACTTCGCGTCGATGAGCACAAAAGTACACGAAAACAACTAGGTGGTACAACCTAAACGCAGCAAAAAACAATCCAATTACTCACAACTTCAAGAATGTCACGGAGAACGCACATGCACCCGGCGGCCCACCTCGAGACGTAGGAAATGACGTAGCGGCGACACCCATCGGGGGAAGTTATTCCAATTTCGGTCTCGTTTTCAAGGCATAAAAAAAAATATTCGTTTAAACTGCGTGTGTATATTACTTTCAAAGCTATTTATTTTACGCTACCTCTAAGCCATTTTCTGTGTTTACGGGTAGTTTCACTGGAAATTTATTCGCAGATACATTGGCTGATATAAAATCAAATGGGGCAAAGGTGGGCTGGTAACTTCGTGTAAAAGAATTTATTTCTCGATGCTTTTTTTGCTTGAACGCTCATTTGTAAAGAGACGTGGCCCTTCCTGATTGTATAAGATGCAGAGGTACTTGCGAGTCTGTCTTTTCTTTTATGTACAGAGAGAGAGAGAGAGAGAAAGCTTTAATTGGCATTTCCAAGAAGTTCACAATGCTCATATTTCTGAACTGGTGTACTCACGCAAATTTTAAATAGCTTGGACGAACAGCAGATATAAAAGTACTCGCATAATAGCTTTCTAAACGTATAGGCGATACCACGAAATTTCACATGTGCAGAATTACACGAAAACCTTAAATTTCCAAGTACGAAAAGCCTTTCTTTGCGTAGTGTCGTGAAAGTGCAACCGAAGCAAATCCAGATCTCGGGGTATTATTTGCTTTTCTTTTTTTTAAAGAGTGGGTGAGCGAGTGGGGCCGATGACCGCTCAAACGAACGAACAAACATAACAACGACTCCCCTTTGGTGGAGAGCACCATGAGTTGTCGTTGTTAAAACTTGATATCGGTCTTTGTCTTACTGCAGTTGCTTAGAATAGCAGTTTGACGGGTAATGAGGAAGATATATTCACAATCGAGGTATTTTGTGCATGCGGTAGACAAGTCATTTTCAACCCAGCTACTCTCGCCCTCAAACTACCTCTAGCAGAGCAATTTAGTATGGTTCCCATTCATTAGCTGCACCTATACCATCGCCGAACCCCTTTTCTCGGCGAGGATGCAGCTGTGCTAAATGCTATTGAATGAGAACAACAATTTCTTGGCAAAGTGTGGGAACTGTGATGACATTTCGTCTGGGTGTTGGTTTAAGCATTCTCTTGTCTCCCCTTAGTACCATGCTGTCTCTCCTCTGCGCTGTTGCATGTGAGTACAAAAGTAAGCGCTGCACCTTCTGCACAACTTTTGCGGTGGGTGGGCGGGGGTGAGGAGGAGGCTAACGTGTAGTTAGTCTTCCAGAGGGCATCGTGTCGTGTCGATGGCCAGGGTGTTTCAGTGGGCATTGTGACGGCCAAAGAGGTCCAAAGAGTATAAACGATGCCCACGAAGTTCTCGCTAAAAGGACTCGCACACGCCTTCCCCGCGTCCCTCTCATGTTCATTATGCACGCTCTCAAACCACCCACCGACGCGGCCGGCAAGCCAGTGACAGCAGTAGTGAGGCAGGAGGCATAGAAAGCTTCGCTTTAAAATCTGGCAGAACGCCCCTGTGCGCACTGTAACCTGCAATCCAGAGCTCTGGTGTTTTGACAAAATTCAGTTTCATTCTACAAAATATTTCTTTCCCGTATTCAGCATGTGCACCTGTCTTACCCGTCTCGCGAGGGGGGGAGGACGAGTCTCGCGCAGGTCTGCATATGCCAAGACATCGCGAACGTACTTGGCAGGTGGGCAGTAGCGCGCACACTTGAAAAATACCCCGCCACTGTTCCGTGAACAAAGAGGGGGTCTGCAAATGCCCCGCCAATTTCTGGAATCTCGTTAAATCTACAATCATTGGCTTAATATCCTATTCATGCATGCAATAATACTGTTTCCAATTTGGGAGGGGAAATATTTGAGTAAATAGCGCTGTTAGTCGGTGTTGTAAATACTGTATGCATCGCAAGTTGTACGTTGGTTCTCTATGCTTTCTTATTTTATTTTCCCTTTCTTTTTGAGCACTCCGTTCAGGCAGCTGTTTGTAAGCCAGTAGAACTTTCCTTTACTATACAACTACAATCTTAATTGTTTCTTTTTATACAACCAGCTTCGTAAATTGACGCAGACGCGAAGCCATGAGCGTTTTGCACGGCTCTTTCCGCAGATGCTGCTTGAGCAAAGCATTGTGGTGGGTGAGAAGGCTAAAGTTTGCCAACGAACCTACCTAGTTTATGAACTTGAGAGAAGCAGAACGAATTGGGGTTATTAATTCGGCGAAAGAATCTCAGGTGGGGTCAAAGCTTCCCAAATTGGCGTATCTTTTGTCCGTGTATGGTTCGCCCCCCCCCCCCTTTTCTGCCTGTTTTGTTGTGCTTGAAAGAAACCTAGACAACCCCACTGCTTTGGAGCAATTGTGGCGCGTCCAGCTGCATGCTGTCACGTGGCCTATTCATTTTGTTGGATTCCTGGCGTCGCAAAAGCAAGAGCTGCACTAGTTCTGCCTTGCTGAAAACATTTTGAACATTTTTCTTTTTGTTAAACATTCAATAGTAGAAAAAGTAGGTGCGCGCTTTTGGATTCCGCGGGATTTGTGCGTGACGACATTTAAAAACTGTGTGCCACCTAGAACACTATGACATAATAGATAGTAGTGCTTCAGGAACAGGTATTTCGCAGGACATATTTAAAATGGCTCATCAAAACAGACACTGAAACGGAGGGGGACTCTCTTCAGGAGTTTTGTCCGCACTGAAAGCCCGAGATGTCTCGGGGGGAAGGGGTTGGGGTAGGGGAGGGCCCATTTCTGGATCCGCCACTGGTTTTTAGTGCCGTAGGACACGCCGTCTCTTCGTGCAACTCTGTTTGTGAATGTAATAAAGATAAACAAAAACACCCTTGCACCCATCCCCAATATTCTTAGTCAGTGCACCCTTTCGGTGGGTACAAGGGTGTTATGGCATCTAGAGCTGCCCTATGCTTCGCAAAAAGTTATGATGATGGGTTGTTCCTTGAATGAAAACACCCTTCAAGGGTGTTATGATTCGCGATTCTCACCATCAAGGGTGTAAATTATTTTACTGTGTATAGTAGTGGACACTATTCTGTTTGATACCATGACGTTCTCAAACGTGTCCCAAAACATAAGTGCACGTGCGTTTTCGATTCCGTCCCGTCGAAATGGGGCTACCACGGTGGCGAGGAAGTCCGCGACCTCTAAAAAGGCGACAGCCACCAAGTTACCGCAGTGGGCACATAAACGTTCATTCGGCGGTCGACCGCTTCCGTAGTGCGCCCTGCACTCTGCGGTAGGCTGTAATAATTGCACGACTGCTTCTGCACGACCTGCGTAATTTGCCATCTTTACATATCTGCGTATTGTTTATTTTTTGTACATAGCAATGCCGTATTGAGCCGTACCTTGAACTTATGCTTATTCAGTTTCCCCGCAACCATTGTGGTATATTGGTAAGGTTAGCCTTGCCTTCAAACGTCACCCCCCCCCCCCTCCTCACATTAAAAGTCCCTGTTCTGCGCCCTCCTCTAGGCAGTTCTATCGACGTCCCCTCCGGACTCGCGCCTTAGCGCCAAGGGAAGCGTTGCAGTTTCTGCAATACTTATTTTTGGGGCTGGGCGGTCACGGATAATTGCAGCTGTCACAAGGTAAATGTGACGAGGCCAGGCAGCTCAAGAGGACAATGAGCACATTCCATGCGTTGGGTCCAAACATGTTTCTCGCGTCGCCTTTATTGTATGATTCGCTCTTGTCATATTGGCACGCTTTGAAGCAACCCCCCCCCCCCCAAACACGGGGTGCCAGAGAGCAGCAGCCGCAGGAGTGCGAAGTTAAAAAGGAGAGGGAACGAAAGGTCCGCTTAAAAAACACAATTAGGTGAAACCGGATCCCATTTATAAAGTAGATGACGTTTATGCGATAAGCTTTGCGAAAGTTGTGAGAGGCAATTGTAACCGGCGAAGCCTTTCAACCAGGAATGCTTGCATTCAAGGCTTGACACCGACGCACGGCGACACGTATTGGCACCGCCGCGATGTGCAGCGTAAATACTCTAAAATATCGCAAAGAAATCAATTAACGTCGTTAGCCTTCGATGGTGAAGCTGCATTGTACGAAACGTGAAGGCACGGTCATTTGTACCGTCTTCCCATCAGAGCAGACACGTGTTCGCAGTTGCGTTTCCATGTGTAGCGTTCGCAATCTCCGCGCAGAAATTATCACCCCCCCCCCCATTTAACACTTTTTAACAGGAAGTACTGCCTTCAGCGCGATGACTCTCGACAAGTCTTCAGCACGATAGTGGACATTCACGCCATTGTTAAGCTGCTTTCTATACAATGTTGGTTGCGGGTATAATTTTTTCAACGGCGATGGCATACCTGTTGTGTTGCGACTCGAGTCATAATGGAAACGCTGCTCAGAAATCGTACTCATGGCTGAATATTGAAGGCAATCGCCATGACACTACTAATTGTGAAAGCCAGGGTGGATTCACAACTTCTTAACGGCTTTTGGTAAAGGATAGTCTTAAAGATAGCAACATAAATGAGAGCGAGGTAAGAGCAGCATAGGTTTTTAGCTCCGAACAAGGAAAAACGATATAAGTAATATTTTGGTTAAATTCCAAAGGAACAGAAAAAATGGACGCGAATGAAAGAAAGCCTTATAAATTGCTCTCCAAAAATTACTCTCTCGAATATTTGATAGTAATTAATAGAGTACGGAATTGGAGTTAGGTGTTGCACGGTACCGAAGTACCGCAGTTGAAGACTTGAAATAAGGAGCCGCCACAGGTGGCGGTAAACTAAAACAATATATTAGGTGCCATGGAATAAAGTAATAGGCGCCTGTTTGACAAGAAATATGCTGGCTTATTGACATAATCGCTTTGAATATAAATACCTGGCTCCACCTTTTTTTCCGAATCAAAGGAATTGCACGTCGCTTTCAAGGTCAGTGACCTGAGCGCGTCGCCTTCGCCTCGACGGAGGCGAGGCAGAAAGGGGAGTGGAGAGGGAATGTTTGGAAGGGTAGCTCTCGCCTCTCTCAGGTGAGGCAGGCGGTCAGTTGGGTGCTGACGTCGCTGCCGATCAGACGCTGCCGAGTTCGTTGTCCGCGACCACACCGTCTAGGTACCACTGTAAGTTGAAGAATGAGTTTCGACAAATGCCTTAACGTCACTACTCTTCTCTCGCAGGCGACAGAGAAGATCCGGGAAATCGAAAATGGTGACAAGTCAGTAAGCCTGCACCGTCGCGTGTTGCTTGAGCAATTGCTCAACAAATGGGCCTGGCTAGATGACTCTGACAGCAGCAGCTCTAGCGACGACGAGGACAGCGATGGTGGTGACGGCGGGCCTCCTGTGCCCGTCGTCCTTGCCTGCGGCGGAAAGCGTGGCCGAGACGATTGCGACGGTCAGGACAAACAATCATCGAAGGTTAATTCTTGGGATGAAGAAGCTGTATTGCCCAATTTTGCAGACGGAGAGCCTGGACCCTGCAAGCGCCCGCGAGTCGACGAGGAAGAGTGCTGCGATTGCAGTCCAGGGCCTAGCGGTGACCGGGAAAATTACACCTCACCGCAGCTCGAAGAGGAGCATGACTCTTACCGAATGAAAGTTGCGCCGTTCCCAGACTGGCTGGACAGTGATGGCAGGGTGTTTGAGGAGCCGGTGCAGGAACCGGATCTGTCTTTTCTCGATATTTAGTGTCTCGTTTATGCATTTTCCCCCCTTCTCATGCTTTTAGTGTATCAATAAACAGCGCTGCGTTACACATTTACAACCGCAGCAGCAAATGTTTCGTGCATGTGTACAATACTGGGAGTGAATTGTCGGTAATATCGCAGGTGTCTTTTTTTGACAGTGAGAGCGCTTTTGGTTTATGTTGTTGTCTGTATAGATTTCTGTTTCTTCGTAATAAAATGTTGCATGAAAGTGCTAACAACTGCATGTATATCAATATCGAATCAGACGGATGGCGACACTCCACTAAACAAATCTTATTTTTCAACGCACAATTGCAACACAAACACGACATAACATTTAATAGTTAGCAAAAGTGCTCAGTCGGTTGGTTCGTCAGGCCCCAGGCTACTTTAAAGCGCCACAGCTCCTGCTCCGAGCCTCACACTTACGTGGAAAGAGACTCATGTTGTCCGCGATAGTCGGTTTTTGCTGATTCCGAGTAGTTGGAAGGCATATTTTCTAGGAAAAATGGCCGCTCGAGGAGAAGAGCGAACTCGAGCGGCTTTAGAGGCTAGGAAAACTGCCTTAAAATATTTAGACTTGAGGGAAAGCTTCGTTAACAAACTATAACACGGCAATCAGCACTCGAATACGACGAGAGAAATTACTGAGACGTGGAAAATTCCCTTGAAAAAAAAAAAAATCTGGTTTGCGAGACAATTGCTTGTATGTATTGAACCTCTTAAAAGATGAGGGGGGGGGACATATGCGCTCACCGAGAGGGCATCGTCAGCACGAGACATCCACAAGGCACCTTACAGAGATGTGGAGAGCTTCGCGGCCGGAACGAAGCCTCCCTTCTCCGCCGGCCAAGAGGGGGAAACGCGCTTTCCGATCGCTCAAGGTTGCGCGGACAAAGCATAACTCTAGCGTCTAGGAAAAGCTTAACCAGGTGCGATGGCGGCACGCATAGCGTGGGAAGCTAGCCGCCAGAATAACTATACCAAGGACTGCTGCTGATGAGGGCGAAATACCTTCGTGTAATTATAATAACCCTAATAGGACTACTTTCGAAAAAAAAAGAAGGAAACGGCCCAGAGGGCTATACTACGAGAGCTATGACTGATAGTTTTCTATATATATATATATATATATATTCATCTCATCTATGGGATCGCATGCGCACGCTGTTGCTTTGTCTCTGCGTGTAGTATAGTTAAGAGAGCCAGTTTAAGGGCGGAGAAGAAGAAAGAAAAGCAAAGCAAAAAGTGCAGCGCCGTGGTATTAAAGCGCACCCGTGGTAGAGAAACGGCATGCGATATAAGCGTGCGTAGCCATGATACGCACACGACAAACTGCCTTAAAATATTTAGACTTGAGGGAAAGCTTCGGTAACAAACGATAGCACAGAATCAGCACTCGAATATAATTATAACCCTAATACTAATTGTAAATATTCATCTCATCTATGTGATTTAATGCGCGCGCTGTTGCTTTGTTCTGTGTGTAGTCGTTAAGAGAGCCAGTTTAAGGGCGGAGAAGAAGGGAGGGAAGGAAAGTCTCTGAAGCAAATTTACAGCGCCGTGGTTTTAAAGCGCATCCCGTGGTAGAGAAATGGAAGGCGATATAAGCGTGCGTGGCCATGATACGCACACGACAAACTGCCTTAAAATATTTAGACTTGAGGGAAAGTTTCGTTAGCAAACGATAGCACGGCAATCAGCACTCGAATATAATTATAACCCTAATAATAATTGTAAATATTCATCTCATCTATGTGATCTAATGCGCGCGCTGTTGCTTTGTTCTGTGTGTAGTCGTTAAGAGAGCCAGTTTAAGGGCGGAGAAGAAGGGAGGGAAGGAAAGTCTCTGAAGCAAATTTACAGCGCCGTGGTTTTAAAGCGCATCCCGTGGTAGAGAAACGGAAGGCGATATAAGCGTGCGTGGCCATGATACGCACACGACAAACTGCCTTAAAATATTTAGACTTGAGGGAAAGTTTCGTTAGCAAACGATAGCACGGCAATCAGCACTCGAATATAATTATAACCCTAATAATAATTGTAAATATTCATCTCATCTATGGGATCTAATGCGCGCGCTGTTGCTTTGTCTCTGCGTGTAGTAGTTGAGAGAGCCAGTTTAAGGGCGGAGAAGTGGGAAGGAAAGGATAGTCTCTGAAGCAAACTTGCCGCGTCGTGGTTTTAAAGCGCAACCGTGGTAGAGAAACGGAAGGCGATATAAGCGTGCGTGGCCATGATATGCACACGACAAACTGCCTTAAAATATTTAGACTTGAGGGAAAGCTTCGTTAACAAACTATAACACGGCAATCAGCACTCGAATACGACGAGAGAAATTGCTGAGACGTGGAAAATTCCCTTGAAAAAAAAAAACGATATATATCTTCAAATATGTATGGCCTCACACTCACATGTGCAGGTCATAAATACCAGGTTCTGTAGCCGAGTGCCATCCATGCGGTATAACCGAGCTCAGATTACCTTGACTGACCAAATAGGGCACCACTGTAGGTTAAATGAGGCGTACAACTCCTGCGGGACCCGCCGTGGTTGCTCAGTGGTTATGGTGTTAGACTGCTGAGCACGAGGTCGCGGGATCGGACCCCGACCACGGCGGCCGCATTTCGATGGGGGCGAAATGCGAAAACGCCCGTGTACTTAGAATTAGGTGCACGTTAAAGAACCCCAGGTGGTCGAAATTTTCGGAGTCCTCCACTACGGCGTGCATAATCAGAAAGTGGTTTTGTCATGTACAACCCCATAAATTAAATTTTAATTTAACTCCTACGGGGACGGTAGAGTATCCGTCTCCAGTGCAAGAGGACCGTGATTCAAATCCCGGTGCCGCGCTATTCTCCACCGGAAAATACAAAAAAAAAACCGTGTGTTGAGAAAATTGCACAAACAGGCCTGGAGTGCGGCCTGATCCCGGTGACCAGAACCGGCAACGCACTCTCTCACCAGAGCAGGATTGGCCACCCTGGTGCAGTACTTGGCCACAACCTCCTATATGAATACAACAATCGAACCCCGGCCCTCAGTCCCCAGCAGCCGCGAAGCAACTGACCACGGCGGCGGTCAGATCTGTGACGCTGCAGAGGGTGCTAAGAATACCTGGCTCCGGACAGGCCGCCATTGGAATCTGAACCTGGCAACGTTTAACGTTAGAACGCTATCTAGTGAGGCGAGTCTAGCAGTGTTATTGGAGGAATTAGAGGGTAGTAAATGGTATATAATAGGGCTCAGTGAGGTTAGGAGGACAAAAGAAGCATATACAGTGCTAAAAAGCGGGCATGTACTGTGTTACCGGGGCTTAGCGGAGAGACGAGAACTAGGAGTCGGATTCCTGATTAATAAGGAAATAGCTGGTAACATACAGGAATTCTATAGCATTAACGAGAGGGAGGCATGTCTTGTTGTGAAACTTAATAAGAGGTACAAAATGAAGGTTGTACAGGTCTACGCTCCTACATCTAGTCATGATGACCAGGAAGTCGAAAGCTTTTATGAAGACGTAGAATCGGCGATGAGTAAAGTCAAAACAAAATACACTATACTGATGGGCGACTTCAATGCCAGGGTAGGCAAGAAGCAGGCTGGAGACAAGTCAGTGGGGGAATATGGCATAGGCTCTAGGAATAGCAGAGGAGAATTATTAGTAGAGTTTGCAGAACAGCATAATATGCGGATAATGAATACCTTTTTCCGCAAGCGGGTTAGCCGAAAGTGGACGTGGAGGAGCCCGAATGGTGAGACTAGAAATGAAATCGACTTCATACTCTGCGCGAACCCTGGCATCATTCAAGATGTAGACGTGCTCGGCAAGGTACGCTGCAGTGACCACAGGATGGTAAGAACTCGAATTAGCCTAGACTTGAGGAGGGAACGAAAGAAACTGGTACACAAGAAGCCAATCAATGAGTTAGCGGTAAGAGGGAAACTAGAGGAATTCCGGATCAAACTACAGAACAGGTATTCGGCTTTAACTCAGGAAGAGGACCTTAGTGTTGAAGCAATGAACGACAACCTCATGGGCATCATTAAGGAGTGCGCAATAGAAGTCGGTGGTAACGCCGTTAGACAGGAAACCAGTAAGCTATCGCAGGAGACGAAAGATCTGATCAAGAAACGCCAATGTATGAAAGCCTCTAATCCTACAGCTAGAATAGAACTGGCAGAACTTTCTAAGTTAATCAACAAGCGTAAGACAGCGGACATCAGGAACTATAATATGGATAGAATTGAACAGGCTCTCAGGAACGGAGGAAGCCTAAAAACAGTGAAGAAGAAACTAGGAATAGGCAAGAATCAGATGTGTGCGTTAAGAGACAAAGCCGGCAATATCGTTACTAATATGGATGAGATAGTTCAAGTGGCTGAGGAGTTCTATAGAGATTTATACAGTACTAGTGGCACCCACGACGATAGTGGAAGAGAGAATAGCCTAGAGGAATTTGAAATCTCACAGGTAACGCCAGAAGAAGTAAAGAAAGCCTTAGGAGCTATGCAAAGGGGGAAGGCAGCTGGGGAGGATCAGGTAACAGCAGATTTGTTGAAGGATGGTGGTCAGATTGTTCTAGAGAAACTGGCCACCCTGTATACGCAATGCCTCATAACCTCGAGCGTACCGGAATCTTGGAAGAACGCTAACATAATCCTAATCCATTAGAAAGGGGACGCCAAAGACTTGAAAAATTATAGACCGATCAGCTTACTGTCCGTTGCCTACAAAGTATTTACTAAGGTAATCGCAAATAGAATCAGGAACACCTTAGACTTCTGTCAACCAAAGGACCAGGCAGGATTCCGTAAAGGCTACTCAACAATAGACCATATTCACACTATCAATCAAGTGATAGAGAAATGTGCAGAATATAACCAACCCTTATATATAGCTTTCATTGATTACGAGAAAGCGTTTGATTCAGTCGAAACCTCAGCAGTCATGGAGGCATTACGGAATCAGGGTGTAGATGAGCCATATGTAAAAATACTGGAAGATATCTATAGCGGCTCCACAGCCACCGTAGTCCTCCACAAAGAAAGCAACAAAATCCCTATAAAGAAAGGCGTCAGACAGGGAGATACGATATCTCCAATGCTATTCACAGCATGTTTACAGGAGGTATTCAGAGGCCTGGAGTGGGAAGAATTGGGGATAAAAGTTGATGGAGAATACCTTAGCAACTTGCGATTCGCTGATGATATTGCCTTGCTTAGTAACTCAGGAGACCAATTGCAATGCATGCTCACTGACCTGGAGAGGCAAAGCAGAAGGGTGGGTCTGAAAATTAATCTGCAGAAAACTAAAGTACTGTTTAACAGTCTCGGAAGAGAACAGCAGTTTACGATAGGTAGCGAAACACTGGAAGTGGTAAGGGAATACATCTACTTAGGGCAGGTAGTGACCACGGATCCGGATCATGAGACTGAAATAACTAGAAGAATAAGAATGGGTTGGGGTGCGTTTGGCAGGCATTCTCAAATCATGAACAGTAGGTTGCCACTATCCCTCAAAAGGAAAGTGTACAACAGCTGTGTGTTACCAGTACTCACATATGTGGCAGAAACCTGGAGGCTTACGAAAAGGGTTCTGCTGAAATTGAGGACGACGCCACGAGCTATGGAAAGAAGAATGATGGGTGTAACGCTAAGGGATAAGAAAAGAGCAGATTGGGTGAGGCAACAAACGCGGGTAAACGACATCTTAGTTGAAATCAAGAAAAAGAAATGGGCATGGGCCGGACATGTAATGAGGAGGGAAGATAACCGATGGTCACTAAGAGCTACGGACTGGATTCCAAGGGAAGGGAAGCGTAGCAGGGGGCGGCAGAAAGTTAGGTGGGCAGATGACATTAAGACGTTTGCAGGGACAACATGGCCACAATTAGTACATGACCGGGGTAGTTGGAGAAGTATGGGAGAGGCCTTTGCCCTGCAGTGGGCGTAACTAGGCTGATGATGATGATGATGATGAAAAGTGGTAGACAAAGAACTACAAAGAAACTTTAAAAAAATATATTGGCGAAAGCTGAGGGCCTCCCTGGTTTAATCACCTGAATTAATCGGTTGATCAGACACACATACACACAA
This sequence comes from Dermacentor andersoni, assembly GCF_023375885.2. Taxonomy (NCBI): domain Eukaryota; kingdom Metazoa; phylum Arthropoda; class Arachnida; order Ixodida; family Ixodidae; genus Dermacentor; species Dermacentor andersoni. The sequence goes on from NC_092822.1 coordinate 81,228,561, forward strand.
AAAATCGAAAAAGAAACGAAAGATACGCTGCCATTAGGTGTATCTAATGTTTGTCTACTGTCACACATACAGCGGTCATTGAATACTTCTTAAAATATAAAGGCGTTGCTTTATATGCCGAAGAATTAGTACAGAAAATAAATAGATGCGCTCCATAATCTGCAAATAATGACAGGGAAACAAAAACATTTTGGAGATCCGCTGTAATGTGAGTATCTATGTTAAGTGAAGTTTCTGTCCTGGTTGCTTTCTTTGATGATAGTTATCGGAGGCCACACTTAGTACATGACCGGTGTTATTGGAGAAGTATGGGAGAGGCCTTTGCGCTGCAGTAGGCGTAACCAGGCTGATGATGATGATCGGTGGTGTTGACTCCGCATGTCTGCTTGCTTCAACGTTTAATGTAACACAAAAGTGGTGAGTTGTTAAACGTTACCTTGCGTGCACCACTGCTTAGTGTCTGCGTAGTGCAGAGAACACACTAGAAGATGTGTTCGTACGATGCATTTTGTTACGCCACACTTCATAACTTGAGAAGTTTCAGTATTGTCACGGCTCACATGGCACATAGTATCTTGACAGTAGTAATAAACGCAAATTTGATTACGTGGCTGTGCGTGCCAGAACCTCCGTCGGATTATAAAGCACGCTGTAGTAGTGGACACTATTATATTTGACCCCGCAGGGGCGTCTGCGTCAGCAGGCGTTTGGTGTGTTGCGACACCACGGACCCGAGCACACGAGGGTTGGACCCTCCCGCGTGTAGTCGTGCGCGGCTTAGCCGGGTCCGGGGAAAGGGCGATCCTGGAGGTTGAGCCGATGCTGGGTGTCTGGACCTTTAAGGCCCCCCGGCGGAGGCAACACACCTCTTTGGCCTCTGCTTCACGTAGACGGCACCTCCGGACAGACCCACCGGGGGAAATCGGTAGTCGCCTCTTCCTATCTCTCTCTCCTCAAATCTTCGTCTTTATCTCTCACTTTTTTACCTTTCCTGTCTTCTTCTCTCTTCCATTTACTTCCTTTCTCCACGGCGGCAAGGGTTAACCTTGTGTGGATATCCTACCTTGGGTACACCATATTTGGTTATAGTGACGGCGTACGGCTGGCGTCGTGCAGGCTTGGACACAAGCCCTGCCGCGTCCCCTCGTTGGGCTCCCGTGGTGGGCGGTCGGCGCTGTTGCCGAACACACACACCTTCCTATGGCAGTTCAAATCTCTGTTGTCCATGATCGGTGTCTCAAAAGATGCCGCACAGAAGTACCATTTCAATTCTCCTTTCGAAGCAACGCTCCATCTTTCCCCAAATACCATGTAGTCCACAGTGAAAGTAACACGCCTATTAGAAAGCTTTCTCCATTCCTGGTCGCGAAATGCCTGAAAGATAAAATCGGACAGACATACAAAGCCTCCAAAATGTCTAGCGGGGACCTCCTCTTAGAACTGAATAGTAAAGATCATGCAGATAAGCTGTCTGAACTTACGAGTATTGGCGAGGCGACAGTAACTGTTTCAGCCCACAGAACACTCGATACAAGCAGGGGAGTAATATCTGAAGAAGATTTTATTAGATTAAGCGACGAGGAACTGCTGGAAGGTTTCCAGGAACAAAATGTCACCAAAGTACAAAGAATAGTAATCCGCAGAAACGAACGAGAAATCCCCACCAAGCATGTTATACTCACCTTCGGAACAAGCGTAATGCCTACTTCACTCGATGCAGGGTATGTGACAGTCAATGTGAGACCATATATTCCAAATCGCAGACGATGTTTCAAGTGCCAGATTTGGACATGCTTCACATGCATGCCGAGGACAAACAATTTGTGCTAAAGGCAGCTCTAACGACCACCAATCAGAGAATTGCACCTCTTCGCCACATTGTGTTAACTGCAAGGGAGATCACCCAGCTTATTCGCGGTCCTGCCCTTGCTGGAAAAAAGAAAAAGAAGTCATTGCCCTAACTGTAAAAGAAAAAATTTCGTTCTTTGAAGCCCGAAAGCGGCTATCGTATCTTCCGCGAAGAAGTTATACCGATGTGGCGCAGGCGGGGGCAGCGCCACAGAGGCCTCCGGAGTCCTCCGAGCCCACGCGCATTGGTGCCGCAGTGACTCCTCCCGCCCCCGTGGTGGAAGCAGTCAGTACTGCTCCACCCTCTTCGACGGCCCTGCAGACACGAGTCCCGCAGGGCCCTAAGATCAAGCGAACCCCAAGGCCCGAGACACGTGTCTCGGCGCCTAACTCTCGATCCTCCAGCGCCTCAGAGAGAGCGATGGAGGTCGACGCAAAAACCCCGGTGTCATTGACACCGAAGGACAAGCGCTCCCTTGAGCGCGGTAAGAGGGACAAGATCCCAATAAAGACCCAAAATAAGAAGGCGATAACCTGAAGGTTATCGCTCCTTTGTATCACTCTTATTGAGATCTACGTCACCTAATATCTTTCCTATCTCCTATTCAACTGTTAAAGCCACTTTTTACCCTTCAATTCCATAATGGCTTTTATTATTCACTGGAATTGTAGAGGTCTTTTACATAACTTAGGTGACGTTAAAGACCTGTTATTTAACTTCTCTCCTGTAGCCTTATGCTTACAGGAAACAAACCTAGGCGAAAAACACAAACACATCTTAAAAGGCTTCACTGTTGTACGGCGCGACCGTACTCAGACGAACCGGCTTTCGGGTGGCGTAGCCATTGTTGTGCAGGGCGGTATTGCAGTTAGAGAAGTTCCGATTACCAGTCACATAGAAGCCGTTGCTATCACCGTTATAACTCACAAAACCATCAGCATTTGCTCGCTGTATATCCCACCCCACACCCATTTTACAACTAAACCCTTAGAAAATATAACAAGTCAATTACCGTAGCCATTTCTTTTAGTGGGGGATTTTAATGCACACGGTACTCTCTGGGGAAGTATCAAAACTGACCAAAGAGGGCAAATGGTTGAAGTTTTTATTCTGTCAAATGATATCTGCCTTTTAAATTCAGGTGCACCGACATACTTTTCACCGACTTCCTGCACTTTTAGTTCTTTAGATTTAGCTTTTTGCTCACCATCACTTTTTAATGATCTTAAATGGGAAACCGTCGACAAGTCTTATGGCAGTGATCACTTGACCGCAATCGTCAAATTTTTATCATCACCACCAACCATAGTCACTAGGCCACGCCAGTGGAAATTACAGCTCGCTGACTGGCCGATTTTTACGGAAAACGCGAAACTGGAAGTTGTCTTTTCCCAAGAACTAAGCATTGATGAACTTAACAAAAAGATCACTGAGGTGACAATCTCTGCAGCACAAAAGGCAATACCCCAGTCATCCGGTATTGTACACAAAAGGCTAAATCCCTGGTGGACGAATGAGTGTACCGAAGCCAAAAAGAAACAAAATAAGGCTTGGGGAATCCTACGGAGGTACCCCACGTATAACAATCTTCTAAATTTCAAAAAGGCCAAAGCCAAAGCACGATTTATTAGAAGGCAGGCAGAGAAATCGTCATGGCAAAAATATGTATCTTCCATTAATAATACGGTCACGTCAAAACGAATGTGGGACCAGGTAAGGAATTATAAAGGAGGGTACACGTCATACACAATACCACTACTGACATGTCCAGGCACACAAACAACACTACAGGACCAGGCCAACTCATTAGGTGAACACTTTTAGAACATCTCCAGCTCAGCACACTATTCAAGTTCATTCTTAAAATATAAAGAATCGGCAGAGAAACAGAGACTGCCCACCACTGGGGCTTCGAAGGAACCTTACAATACCGTCCTCACAATGCAAGAACTGAACAGGGTCCTCTCTGCCGGTAAAAAAACAGCAACAGGTCTTGACCGTGTCCACTACACAATGTTGGCACACCTCTCTCAAGCATCAGCAGAAACACTTCTTAAATTTTTCAACAAGATCTGGGAATCTGGAATAATGCCCACAGACTGGAAAAATGCAGTAATAGTGCCTTTTTTGAAATCAGGTAAACCCGCAACGTCCCCAAGCAGCTACAGGCCCATTACCTTAACAAGCTGTCTAGCCAAATCTTACCAAAGTATCATAAACATAAGGTTCACATTCATCCTTGAATCACGGAACCTGATAGACACGCACCAGTGCGGATACAGAAAGGGCTGCTCGACAACTGACACCTCGTACTAGAACATGAAATACGTAACGCGTTCGTACAAAAACAACACTGTCTCACAGTATTTTTCGATCTAGAGAAAGCGTATGATACCACGTGGCGGTATGGAATTTTAAGAGACCTGGCTGACTTGGGAGTACGTGGCAGAATGCTAAACTGTCTATCTGATTTTATGGCAAATAGGACATTTCAGGTGCGTCTCGGCACAATACTTTCACGCACATTTACACAGGAAAATGGCGTTCCACAGGGTTGTATTCTGAGCAAGACACTATTCATAATCAAAATGAACTCTGTTAATAAGATCATACCATCCTCTGTTATGCACTCAATATATGTCGACGATTTGCAAGTGGCTTGCCGCGCCTCAAATCTACCCACTTGCGAAAGACAACTACAAATAACCATAAATAACCTTGTGCAATGGGCTGAGAAAAATGGATTCCGTTTTTCAACAGAAAAAACCGTTACAGTTCTCTTCTCACAGAAACGAGGGTTACACGTCAATCCAGTTCTCACATTGCATGGTACAACCTTGCCGGTCAAAGAAGACTACAAATTTTTAGGCCTAACATTTGACACAAAGCTGAACTTCCTGGCCCACATTAACACAACCAAAATTAAAGCAAATAAAGCATTAAATATCCTCTAGAGGCTATCGCACAAGCCCTGGGGCTCTGACCGAACTTGTCTACTACGTATATACCGGTCCCTCGTACGTAGCATCCTCGACTACGGTAGTGTAGTTTATGGTGCAGCTAGGCAGTCATACATCAAGCGACTCGATCCAGTTCATAATCTCGGGCTACGACTGGGAAGCGGTGCCTACAGAATATCGCCTATCCAAAGTTTATATGTTGACTGCAATGAGCCGTCCTTACAGCAACGCAGGGCACTGCTTACACTTTCCTATGTACTACGAGTTCGATCATCACCACAACATATATGCTACAACATCGTTACACAGTGCAAATTAAGGATACACTACACAAGCAAACCGAACATGATTCGGCCACTAATCTTACGATACGAAGAATACTGTCAGGCTTATGATGTTCCTCACGAGGCCCTGCAGGTTGCTGAAAGGCCACCAAGATTGGCACCATGGTACAACTTTTCACAGCTATGTGACTGGACACTAACACATCTAAAGAAAAAGACATTCCACAAGAACACATAATACAAGAGTTTCGAGCTATACAAGAAAAATATAAACATTACACGGAATTTTACACCGACGGCTCCAAAACACAAGAACACGTAGGTGTCGGAATAATTACGAAAAATTGGCAAAATAGCATTCGGATAAATAATTTTTCTTCAGTGTTTACCGCCGAAGTTTTCGCAATATGGATGGCAGTAAAAAAAATTACCAGTGACAAGCAGACAAATACTATCATATATACCGATTCGTTAAGCGCACTCAGAGCTCTAAACCTCAACTCCGCGTCCGAACCCCTACTTGGTGACATACTAAACATGTTGGCTTATAACGAATATGGAAGAACCATACGATTCTGCTGGGTCCCAAGCCATGTCGGGATACCAGGGAATGAAGCAGCAGATAGATGCGCGTTCATGGCAGCACACAAAGGTATAACGCAATCAACACTTCCATACAAAGACAGTATCCGAGCTATTCATAAGGCCCTGACATTAAAGTGGCAACTAGAATTCGACTCATGCACAAACAACAAGTTACACACAAAAAACCCGTGCTTAGAGAATGGAAGTCGTGCTGTCACCAGCAACGCTTCTATGAGGTGATCCTACGTAGACTCCGAATCGGGCATACACACCTGACACACAATTTTCTACTTCAAAACGAAAACCAGCCAACTTGCGAGAAGTGCCATGAACCACTCACCGTAATGCACATTATTATGACATGTCCAAATATTGAAACACAGAGACAAAAGCTTTTACGGAATCTCTATAACTTACAGATACCTTTACACCCCGCCTCAATAATCGGAGATGAACCGCTAGTGCCTTTCGCCGACTTGTTCAGCTTTTTAGAAGAAACCGGTTTTTTACACAGACTCTAAAATAACGCAGCTTCCACTGCTTTAACATTTAAATTCTTAATATCTTGTTGCTGGCGCAGCATGGCCTTAGTTGCTTTTGCGCCATTAAACCCGAATTAACTAACTATTATGTTTGATACCATGACGTTTTCAAACGTGTCCCAAAACATAAGTGCACGTGCGTTTTCGTTTCCGTCCCGTCGAAATGGGGCTGCCACGGTGGCGAGGAAGTCCGCGACCTCTAACAAGGCGACAGCCACAAGCTACCACAGTGGGCACATAAACGTTCATTCGGCGGTCGACCGCTTCCGTAGTCTCCCCTGCACTCTGCGGTAGGCTGTAATAATTGCAGGAGTGCTTCTGCACGACCTGCGTAATTTGCCATCTTTACATATCTGCGTATTGTTTATTTTTTTGTAAATAGCAATGCCGTATTGAGCAGTAGCTTGAACTTATGCTTATTCAGTTTCCCCGCAGCCGTTGTGGTATATTAGTAAGGTTAGCCTTGCCTTCAAACGTCACCCCCTCCCCCTCCTCACATTAAATGTTCCTCTTCTGCGCCCTCCTCTAGGCAGTTATATCGACGTCCCCTCCTGACTCGCCCCTTAGCGCCAAGGGAAGCCTTGCAGTTTCTGCAATGCTTATTTTCTGGGCTGGGCGGTCACGGATAATTGCAGCTGTCACAAGGTAAATGTGACGAGGCCAGGCAGCTCAAGAGTACAATGAGCACATTCGATTCGTTGGGTCCAAACAAGTTTCTCGCGTCGCCTTTATTGTATGATTCGCTCTTGTCATATTGGCACGCTTTGAAGCACCCCCCCCCCCCCCCAACACAGGGTGCCAGAGAGCAGCAGCTGCAGGAGTGCGAAGTTAAAAAGAAGAGGGAAGGAAAGGTCCGCTTAAAAAAACACAATTAGGTGAAAACCGATCCCATTTAGAAAGTAGATGACGTTTATGCGATAAGCTTTGCGAAAGTTGTGAGAGGGAATTGTAGCCGGCGAAACCTTTCACCCAGGAACCCGTGCATTCAAGGCTTGACACCAGACGCACGGCGACACGTATTGGCACCGCCGCGATGTGCAGCGTAAATACTTTAAAATATCGCAAAAAATGAATTAACGTCGTTAGCCTTCGATGGTGAAGCTGCATTGTGCGGAACGTGAAGGCACGGTCATTTTTACCGTCTTCCCATCAGAGCAGGCACATGTTCGTGCTTGCGTTTCCATGTGAAGCGTTCGCAATCTCCGCGCACCAATTATCACCCCCCACCATTTTAACACTTTTTAACAGAAAGTACTGCCTTCAGCGCGATGCTTCTCGACAAGTCTTCAGCACGATAGTGGACATTCATGCCATTGTTAAGCTGCTTTCTATAAAATGTTGGCTGCGGGTATAATTTTTTCGACGGCGACGGCAAACCTGTTGTGTTGCGACTGGAGTCATAATGGAAACGCTGCATGAAATCGTACTCACGGCTGAATATTCAAGGCAATCGCCATGACACTACTAATTGTGAAATCCAGGGTGGATTCACAACTTTTTAACGGCTTTTGGTAAAGGATAGTCTTAAAGATAGCGACATAAATGAGAGCGAGCTAAGAGCAGCATAGGTTTTTAGCTCTGAACAAGGAAAAATGATTTAAGTAATATTTTGGTTAATTTCCCAAGCAACAGAAAAAATGAACGCGAATGAAAGAAAGCCTTATAAATTGCTCTCCAAAAATTACTCTCTCGAATATTTGATAGTAATTAATAGAGTACGGAATTGGAGTTAGGGTTGCACGGTACAGAATTACCGCAGTTGAAGACTTGAGATAAGGAGCCGCCACAGGTGGTGGTAAACTAAAGCAATATATTAGGTGCCATGGAATAAAAGTAACAGGCGCCTATTTGACAAGAAATATGCTGGCTTATTGACATAATCGCTTTGAATATACATATCTGGCTTCACCTTTTTTCCGAATCAAAGGAATTGCATGTCGCTTTCAAGGTCAGAGACCTGAGCGCATCGCCTTCGCCTCGACGGAGGCGAGGCAGAAAGGGGAGTGGAGAGGGAAAGTTCGGGAGGGTAGCTCTCGCCTCTCTCAGATGAGGCAGGCGGTCAGTTGGCTGCTGACGTCGCTGCCGATCGGACGCTGCCGAGCACGTTGTCCGCGACCACACCGTCTAGGTACCGCTGTAAGTTGCAGAATGAGTTTCGACAAATACCTTAACGTCACTGCTCTTCTCTCGCCGGCGACAGAGAAGATCCGGGAAAACGAAAATGGCGACAAGTCAGTAAGCCTGCACCGTCGCGTGTTGCTTGAGGAATTGCTCAACAAATGGGCCTGTCTAGATGACTCTGATAGCAGCAGCTCAAGCGACGACGAGGACAGCGATGGTGGTGACGGGGGGCCTCCTGTACCCGTCGTCCTTGCCAGCGGCGGAAAGCGTGGCCGAGACGATTGCGACGGTCAGGACAAACAATCATCGAAGGGTAATTCTAGGGATGAAGAAGCTGTATTGCCCAATTTAGCAGACGGAGAGCCTGGACCCTGCAAGCGCCCGAGAGTCGACGAGGAAGAGTGCTGCGATTGCAGTCCAGGGCCTAGCGGTGACCAGGAAAATTACACCTCACCGCAGCTCGAAGACGAGTATGACTCTTACCGAATGAAAGTTGCGCCATTCCCAGACTGGCTGGACAGCGATGGCAGGGTGTTTGAGGAGCCGCTGCTGGACCCCAGATGTCTCTTTTCTTGATATTTATTGTGTTGTTTATGCATTTTTCCTCTAGTCATGCTTTCCGTGTATGAATAAAGAGCGCTGCGTTACACATTTTACCGTCGCCAGCAACAAATGTTTCGGGTATGTGTACATTACTGTGAGTCAATTGTCGGTAATATCGTAGGTGTCTGTTCTTGATAGTGAGAGCGCTTTTGGTGCATTTTCTTGTCTGTATAGATTTCTCTTTCTTCGTATCAAATGTATGAAAGTGTTCATTACTGTATGTATATCAACATCGAATCATATGGATGGCGACACTCCACCAAACAAATCTTATATTTCAATGCACAACTGCAACAGAAACACGAAATAACATTTATTAGTTAGCAGACAAAGGACTACAATGAAACTCAAAATGTTTGGCGAAATTTAGGGTCTCTTTAGGGTTAATTACCTGACTTGATCGGTTGATCAGACACACATACAAACAAAAAAGCAAGAAAGAAACGAAAGATACACTGCCATTAGGTGTATCTAAGGTTTATCGGAGCCGCAACTAAATCACACATAAATCGGTCGTTGAGTACTTCTTGAAATCTGAAGGGGTTGCTTTATATGCCGAAGATTTAGTACAAAAAATAAATAGGTGCGCTCCATAATCTGCAAATGATAACAGGAAAACAAATATTTTTGGAGATCCGCTACAATGTGAGTATCTATATTACGTGAAGTTTCTGGGCTGGTTGCATTCCTTGATGATAGCTATCCTGGCAACAATTAGTACATGACCGGGGTAGTTGGAGAAGTATGGGAGAGGCCTTAGCCCTGCAGTGGGTGTAACCAAGCTGATGAAGATGATTGGTGGTGTTGACGCCGAAAGCCTACCTGCTTCAACGTTTAACGTAACCCAAAGTGGTGAGTTTTAAACGTTACCTTGCGTGCACCACTGCTTAGTGTCTGCGTAATACAGAGAACACACAAGGAGAGGTGTTTGCGGTATGCATTTTGTTGCGCCACACTTCATAACTTGAGAAGTTTGAGTATTGCCACTGCCTCACATGGCATATCGTATAGTGGCATTAGTATTAAACGCAAATTTGATTACGTGGCTGTGCGTGCCAAAACTTCCGTCGGATTACGAAGCACGCTGTAGTAGCGTACACTGTATTATGTTTGACACCATGACGTTCTGAAACGTGTCCCAAACCATAAGTGCACGTGCATTTTCGATTCCGCCCCGTCGAAATGCGGTTTCCGCGGTCGGGATGAAGTCGGCGGCCTCTAACAACGCGACAGCCACCAATCTGCCGCAGTTGGCACAGAAACGTTGATTTGGCGGTCGACCGCTTCCGTAGTGTCCCCTCTACCTGCGGTGTGCTTTAATTATTGCATAGCTCCTTCTGCACGACCTGCGTAATTTGCATTCTTTACATATCTATGTATTGCTTATTTTTAGTAAATTGTAAAAACCTGTGGTATATTAGTGAGGTTAGCCTTGCCTTCAAACGTCACCACCCCCCTCCTCACATTAAAAGTCCCTCTTCTGCGCCTTCCTCTAGGCAGTCATATCGACGTCCCCTCTGGACTCGCACCTTAGTGCCAAGGGAAGCGTTGCAGTTCCTGCAATGCTTAATTTTGGGGCTGGGGGGTCACGGATAATTACAGCTGTCACAAGGTTAATGTGACGAGGCCAGGGAGCTCCAGAGGACATTTAGCACATTCGATGTGTTGGGTCCAAACGAGTTTCTCGCGTCGCCTTTCATCTATGATTCGGTCTTGTCTATATGCACGCTTTGAACCACCCCCCAACACGGTTTGCCCAACAGTAGCAGCTGTAGGAGTGCGAAGTTAAAAAGAAGAGGGAAGGAAAGCTCCGCTAAAAAAAACTAATACGTGAAAACAGATCTCACGTAGAACGTTGATGACATTTATGCGATAAGCATTGCGAAAGTTGTGAGAGAGAATTGCAACCGACGAAGCCTTTCATCTGGGAATGCGTGAATTCAAGGCTCGACTCCTGACGCACTGCGACACGTATTGGCAGCGCCGTGAAGTGGAGGCATAAATACTTTAAAATATCGCAAAGAAATCAATTATCATTTTTTAGCGTTCCACGGTGAGGCCGTATTGTATGGAACATGAAGGCACGGTCAATTTTTACCGTCTTTTCTGCAGGGCAGACAGGTGTTCATACACTGTAAACAAAGAAACACCCAGATGTGCATTTTTTGCTTGTCCTCCAAGGCCTTCCCTTTTGTACATCTTTTTGCACCCATTGAAAGGGCGTACGATAAGAGCCCCATTGACATGGGCATTAATTGGGCACACAACGGGGGTATCGCAATATGGCCACTTCACCCCCATTTGACTGGGAGGTACAGTGGGAGTTTTGTGAAGGTATTAAAGGCATCTTAGTTTAAGCGCCGCAAGCACGTAGCGAAATGCTTGGTGGCGCGGGTCACACGCTTACGCAGCACCAGACGGAACACTGCAGGCCGAAATGTCGAACGCCGGCGATCAAGGCTCAAGGGAACTCGGCCGTCCGTGAGCTGCCACCCGAGCAGGCGTCGCACCTGCTCGGAGCAAACGCCGGCGTCCGACACTTTGGCCTGCGGTATTCCGTCCGTTGCTGCATAGGCGCGGCGTACCGCCACGAAGCATTTCGCCGCGGGCTCGCCACACGTGGTCCAATCGATGGCACAGGGCCACCGCTGAATCGACCAAGTCACGCGCACACGTGGTCCAATGGCGAATGAACCAGTCACCGCACGTCATTTTTTTTTCCTTTCGCTGATCACAGAGCCCATCTTTGCAAAGCTTTTATACAGTCGTCCTAGCTTATCGGCATTGCCTCCAAGGCCAGCAATCGCCTACGAGAGCTGATGCTACTTGCTGAAAGGAAAAATTCACGAGACATACACTGACAGTGAAGGAAATTTATTAGACACCAAATGTAAGAAGTATAATATATTCACTTCTGGGCCCAAAAGAAAGCACATTTCTGCCCCAGTAAAACAATTGTCAGGATTTTAAAAAAGAACACTGTACATCGTAAGCATGCCAGTTACTAGTATTCTACATGTCCTAACACAATGAGATTAGTAAATGAAAGAAATGCTAAGAAATCTTATCTCGTTTCATACTGAATTGTAACTACAGAGCCATGTGTTTGAACTGTTACTTGACTAAACCTAGTTGACTAGTTGCTTGACTAAGCCATTTCTAATTAACATTGGCTTGTATAATGAAGCCGATCAGTGGTATTTTGCATGGACTAGCACACAAATATGATAAATGTCAAAGTACTAAATGAAAAAATTGGGACTCATCACACAAACAAGCTACATAATTTAGTGTAGTTATTGGGCTGTATTTCTTAGCAAGGTATTAAAAATTATATTTTAACAACCAGAACCCACCTTCTGATTATGAGACATGCCGTAGCGAGTAACCCCAGATTAATTTGGACAACCTGGGGTTCTTTAACATGTCCCTAAGTCTAAGTAGGCGCGTGCTTTTGCATTTCGCTCCCACTGAAATGCGGTTTTGTTTACGACTAGATTTGCGAAAGTTCCAAACAGGATCCCCCCTATATTTTTACACTGGGTGCTCTTTAAATGGAGCCTCAAGGTGCCAGGGAAATAGGTTTCATTTACCAGGCATTCTATTTACGGAGAGACATTGCAGAGAGCCAACCAAACATCAGGATAGTGTCCTATTTCAGCGGCAGTTTCGCCTAAGCGATTTTCGTTTGTTGAGATTCCACTGTAGTCCATAATAGTGGATGAGTTCTGTTTTGCATGGACACTTTAGCATGGCTACCATGTTTAGCTAAATATTGTGCAAGCAGCAACATTTCACTGTACCCAGTGCAATATATAAAGCCAGCAATATAACATGTTGCAAATGGAGCCATGAACAAGTACCTTCCCTGATCATATCCAATAGCAGCATCTTTACACGAAATTGGTCATGCTTTCTCACGTTTAAGCGCCTTGTTTTCAGAAATCAAATCGTCCTTATCACATTGGCCTCCCATCGTATCGTCTCCTGAGCTGAGGTAATTTGAGATTGCATTTAATTGCCCTTCAAATAGCATATTGGTCTTACTTAAAAAGCACATGGCATCCCAGTCACCACCTAGATGTACCATTCCACAGAAGACCACAGAAGTACCATTCGACAAGAGCGCTGAAGGGACCCCGTGGCTCTCATGTAAAACAGTGTCGTTTTAGGATGAGGTGTGCTTCTCATTAGATTTTTTATTTTTTGCGCACAATTAAGGGCGCCTACACATTTGACATTTTGGAAAACGAAACATACTGAAAAGAGTCATGAACCAACGATGTCCTTGACGTTTCATGCAATGCCGCTTTATCCAACGCAGTTTCATCGAAGAGGTTTTGATGTGTTTATCAGAATGATGTTGCCACGGTAAGTTGATCTAACGTGCTTTAACGACACATAGTAGCCACGCTAAAATAGCATGTACAGTGTACAGTGCCTCAAAATGCAGTAATCACCAGTCGCTCCCAAGGGCTACCGGTTCACGAACAAAGCACGTGATGCCGTCACTTTCCTTGAGGTCGAGCACACGGGGATGCGCTCCTTTTTTTTTAACAGAACCAGAACCATAGTTCGCTTTCACCATGCTCCCAAGGTACGCTTTTTATATGCCCAACAAAAGGCAGCGCGCCGTAACCCCCATTAGACCCAAACAAAGTTTGACTGGAATGGATTATGTAACTGTGCAAACGACAACGGACGTAGAAGGAAAAACAAACAAGCGCGCAACAAATTCACTCCAAGAAAGCCACACATTTATACATGTATCGTAATCGCACTTCATTAGAATACATGATAATGATATTATTATATCATATATTATCATAATATTGTAATACATTATATTGTACTGTAATCCTGCGGCCGGGATCGAATCCCGGCCACGGCTGTCGCATTTAGATGGCTGTGAAATGCGAAAACACCCATGTACTTAGGTTTAGGTACAAGTTAAAATACCCCTGGTGGTAGAAATTTCGCACCTGAAACTACACGGGGGAGACAGCAATTAGGGGCACAAAGGAGAAATGCCCTCCTGGCCCCGCCCAATGTTTGAACATCTCGGCGATGAGATGGCTCTTGGAGGCACTCTAGGCCGGTCGCACTATCTACGTTACACTTTTACCCGCCGTGGTTGCTCAGTGGCTATGGTGTTGGGCTGCTGAGCACGAGGTCGCGGGATCGAATCCCGGCCACGGCTGCCGCATTTCGATGGGGGTGAAATGCGAAAACAGCCGTGTACTTAGGTTTGAGCACAAGTTAAAGAACCCCAGGTGGTCGAAATTTCGGGAGTCCTCCACTACGGCGTGCCTCATAATCAGAAAGTGCATTTGGGACGTTAAAACCCATAATTTATTTATTTCTATTGCGCGCGAGAGGGAAAAGCCGGCTTAATTACGCAAGAAAACGGTACTAATAGACACGGCGAAAGTTGTGGTCAAACTGAAAAAAAAAAATGAAATTGAAATCGCGGGTGGGTTTTCTGTATTTCTGAAGGACAAAGGCCGGGCAAATGTGGTAAGCTGGCAGCTGAGGCAGGCATGTACACGTAAAACCGAATTAAAGCACCGCATAATGGACACGACACCACGGAAATGGCCGCGCATCAAATTAAAGCTTTTGCCCACCTCGCCATAGCTGTGCGGCTCTGGTGTGCTCCAGGTTATGATACCAACCATGGAAGCCACATTTGAACGAATTTCGAATGCAAGGGCAAACTTGAGACTTGCAAGCACTTTACACATATCCCGTGTGTGAAATCTTTAACCGTAAATGTAATTTTCGTTTAATTTCATTGCGCACTTGAGTGCACAAAGGTATAGAGAGAGAAGGGAAGAAGGAAAGGCAGGGAGGTTAACCATACTGAGTCCAGGTTGCTACCCTACACGTGGGGAGGGGAATGGGTAGTGAAAGAGAGAGAGAGAGAACTTAGGCGTAGGATGTCTATAGTCGGGCACTCAAGTCTGTTGATTTCACTCCATAGAAAGAACGTAAAAAAATGAAAGTGAATAGAGGGCAATAGGTGTAGCTACACCTAATTAGCTGCGACACTGTAGGTCATCGCCATTATTCAGCGACACGGAAATCCCATTACAGACCACCATCGTTGCAATGCCAGTCACTGCATCAAATCTTAAAAGAATGCAGCTGCGCTTTTCGAAAGCATCCGCATTTTACGATAAATATAAATAAAATATATGATGCGCGTACTCACAATACCATGTTGCCTGTAACAACCTGGTTTAATGTGTACCATGCGCCATTCGAAAGTCACGTCGTGTACGAGTGCAAGCCGTCGTCGGCGACCAGCACATGCACGCAATCATGACTCAAGCAGAGTAAATGCACAAGAAAATGTTTCGTTTATTCACTGATTAGCTCAAGTACTTGGAGGACACCGTTACAGAGGCGTTGAGTGCCGTGAAAAACACATTTTTGCTGCAGTGACAACTGCTTTGCGTGTCACCTGTCGAATTACGCAGTTTGCCAACTGCACAGACCAGAGAATGTTGCTCCATCCTGCACGCCGGGATCTCGTGCATTCCGCATCGACGACAGGTCGTGGGGTTGAAGCGGCATTCCTCCAAGCAGTGCGACTCCAGATGTCTAAGTTGGACCTTGAACCGGCAGCCATACACTCCGTTCACGCAGTACACCAATTGGCCGTAGACGGCTTTCGGGCAGGACACAATCTTTCGGGCAGGACGGGACACCATCCTTGGGATACGCTCTACTGCGGAATTTAAGTAGGTCGCTGTTGTCCTGGTGTGGTTTGTCGGCGTTCCCGTAGGCGACCCACGGGCACACCAAGCATGCGGCCTGGCCACAGCGAAGCGGTATGATCTTAATGGGAAGCACGCCGAAAATGGCGCAGACGAGTGTTGTCGGCAAAGGCTCCACGAACGAAACGCGTCGATTGTTCAGGAAGGAGCACTCAAGGGCTCTGAGCACGTAAGTAATTGAGGAAGCGCTCTGCTTGCATACGTAGCGAAAATCAAAAGTCCCCAAAAGCTTGCCTCCGCGACGGGTGTCGGCGTTGCATGCTTGCAGAAGGGTTCTTTTCCGAGCAGCCTGGATAGGGGTTCACCGTTGACACTGGAATCTCCAATCCTGCAGTCATCTGAATGTCGCTGCCCTTGAGGATGACGCCGCGGTCAGTAGCCCGGTTGTGCTTCATGCGGGCGAATAAACGTTTCGCAAAATTTCGCTGGAACTTGCTTCCATGTCGACTGCCGCCGTCTTTGTGAGCCGTATTCTGCCCTGAGGAGAGCCCAGGGCGATTTGCCGAGGGGCCGCTGGCCGCGCAGTCAGATGTGGGATGCTTGCCTTGACTTACGAGGTCGACCTTGTCGTGGTTGCGCCTTGACTTTGATCTCTCCTTGTCTGTAGGGTTGTGCTTGAACGTAGATGTGGCTGCGACGGGATTCATATACGCTAGTCTCGGCCGGTCAGACGTTGTTGGGTGTCACGTTGATGGCTTAGTAGATGCGGTGGAAATCCAGGGGTATAGCGCAGAGTCTTGAGAGCAGCGAATACAGCTGACTTCGCTTGTAAACCTCTGAGTCGTGAAAGTACAGCTCGGGAAGATTGGAGTAGCTTTTATAGATTGCAAGGCTCTCGGCTGAGCACCTTGAAAACACAAATGAGATAGAGGGAAAAAGCATGATGAGGTTTCCAGATGTTGGCCGAATGGCTTAGAGAACGTGCGGTGCGTGGTTCACATTTGGTCACGTGGTTCAGTGTGTAAATGCGGTAGTAAGAAAAGTGAAAGTGAGTGGGGACAGGGTGAAGAGGAGCATGATGGCACGTCTTTATTGTTTGCACGAAAGGAAAGCATATGTGACACATCCTTTTCACTTATATTGATTTCTTCGTGTTCGCGCTGAAATCTTCTTGAAATATTAAAAAATAACAGTTTTTTTCATAGTTTCCAAAATTAATAGCTACCTAAATACGAATGCGATGTTTCCTCGTATTGATTAATGTATAGGTTATGGAATGATTCTGATCACCCACATGTCCATATAGTACAAGAATGTCTGGTGCATAAAAGACCGTCTTGGGTAGCTCTTATGAGCCCGGCTTTCCCCATTGTTAGGACGCTCGCAACAAAGGAAAGCAGACAAGCTTCCCGTAAACATTTTATAGAAAATTATATGGCTTACCGCGAGTGAGGAAATTAGTTGCGTCGTCCTGTGTCCATGTCCTTCGCAATCTTTGACCGTGTGTTTGGCATTAAATTCATTACTTTTCCACCGCTTTATCTTATTGGGAGACTTATTTTATAAGTGAAGGTACATGACAAAAAAAGAGAGAGAATGCTCACGTATTTGGAGTAACGGACAGAAGGTAAGTGTTTGACGGAAGCCGGGATGGATCATGGTGAAAAGGTAGACAAAAGCCCGGGGCACTACGGCGAGCGATATAAATTTAAAAGGAAAGAAGACGTTTCGGCTCCGATGGTGACTACGTGTATATTTGCGAAACTGGCGACTTTGAAAGGCGTATTACACAGCACAATTACGACGCGAGAAAAGAAAATGTGAAATCCAGTGTGTTGGCTGAGCATGCCGCTTCAAGCGTCCACGAAATCGACTTGGCAAAGACACGGGTCCGTGCCAGGAAAAAAGGGCTCTCTCGGCGCCTTTATGTTGAGTCGCTCATCATTTAGAATACGACACACACTCTGAACAGGAGCGATGGCAATCTGCCGTCAGTGTATGCGCGCTGCCTGTCTCACATGTACCACACTATTTAAACGAATTGCTCGGGCACATGTGTTCATTTTACCTGCGAACAAGGCTCCAGTGTGGGAGCCGAACCGCATACTTTTCTTTTAAGTTTTACTATGGTCGGCATAGTGCCCTGGGATTTTTGTCTACCTATTCACTAGAGTAACAAACGTGTAATGCCTTCGTTCTCTTTTAAACACATTTGTAGTGGTGCCTTGTCTGTCATTTCGTTATTTTGCGCTCATAAGTATATTTTCTCTGGCCTAAAAACGAGAATGACTTCGTCCAAACGTTTCATCATAGGGTCTGTGTTTTTATGGAGTTGTTCTTGCGCTCCATATTATTCCTACACTTGCTTTTTCGTTGATATACCACATGGGCATCCCAATCGATGTCATACATTTGGAATTTCAAACAATGTGATCACCGTTTAATGGTTGATCATCCGCGTCCTCACGGGTTCGTTATAAAGATAACAAGGTATCGATAATTGTGTGCTTCGCGATTTCAGCTGCAATCAAACACAATGTCAAATACCGATACAATGTATTTATCGTAATACAATTCGGGTATTTAAAGGTACTTACTAAGCTTACGTCATCATTGTTGAATTTTAACTACAGTTGATGTCTTCATTCATGGCAGGGGTGATGTGTTGCTTGAACACGTGGCTCCGAGCGGGGCAGCGGTGTTCGTTCAACCCCTATGAATTGTTCTTTACTAAGAAAAAAGATTTATCTACAATTTCAAATGTTGGTCTTTACGAAAAAAGTTCATATTAGAATTTAATGTTAATTTTTTTGGCAGGATGTAAGAAGAAATCGCTATTACATGGATTTTTATGAGATCATAGCCCACTATACAGCAAACCTGCTTCTTTGACCAGGTGCATCAAGCGTTCCAAATGAATGAAAATGAACAACGCCTTTGAATACGTTATAAAGGTATGCATCTTTTGATAACGCGACATGGCCGTTAAAAATTGATCTCAGTGGTTGTCATAAACTTCCATTTAATGCAGGAGAACTACACGGCCCTCGTAAACCTCCTTAATTAATCTCTGAAGCACTTTTATTAGGTAGGTATTGCAATGGCCATAGTTCTCCTAAGCTTGTTGAATCTTGTACAAGCATTATACGGAACATTTTTCTGCAACGATGCCTCGTTCAACTCACCAAATATATTTTCCGTGAATAGTATGAGCCTTAAAGCCGGGGTTGAATCCATCGTTCACGAACAAAGCATGTGGCGAGATCAACGTAAATGGCAATGGCCGCAGAGGGATTCCATTACTCAATGAGAGTGTCAACACCATAGTGACATTTGATTTTCTCCCTGCTCCCATGGGCTCTTTGTGTCTGACAAACAAAGGAGTACACACGACTATCACCCCTCAAAGGTGCCTAAACATTCTCTCGTGAGCGTACCCGGGCGACCAAAGCATCGAAACCCTCTCTGGGAAGACTGTGTCACTGTTGTGCCCATGAATAGAAATGACAAGCCGGGCGCTTTCTTTGATTCTTCTTTCGACTTTCCCACTCTACTGCTGTTGTTGCTGCTGCTGTCTGGCATACCGCGTCCGGGGTGGGGGATTCAGAGCGTGGGTATACACGTCAGAAGTGCGGCCGAGAATAAAGGCGACGCGAGAAATTTGTTTGGACCTTTGCACCGCGTCGAATGTTGACAATGCCCTCTGGAGCTTCTTGGGCGTTGCAGCATTACCCTCTTGACAGCTGTAATTATCCGTGACACCTGCAAAAGCATTCCAGAAATTGCAGCACCTACTTTTCTACGAACGTGCACGTCAAGCGGGCAATCTAGGCAAAATGGCATGGAGGAGCGGCAGAGGCGGCCCAGCATGGGTAGAACAGACGCAGTCGCGAAACGAGTAACAGGCTTGCCACTCTTAGCTTGCTGTTTCCATACAAAGGAAAGGTTGTGAGGGGGGCGGGGGCCAGGATAGGCGTTGGGAAAAGGTGACGTGAGAAGGCAAGGAAGTGCTATTACTAAAGACACGACCGTGGTTACAGGTAAACAATATCAATTTGTGTTCAATGTATGGTACAGTATGTTTCCCCTATATCTGAAAAATAAACACCATACAAATTTGTCAAGCGGACAACTGACGCAGGGTGTGCAGATGCATTAAACGCAGACAAGCACGAGGTCGCGGAAACGCGGCCCGCCGCCGCATTTTGAAGGGGGGAGGGAGCAGAATGCAAAATGGACCGTGTTACGTGCATTGTGTGCACGTTAAAGAATTCCAGGTGGTCGAAATTATTCCGAGTTCGCAACTACGACGTACTTCATAATCAAATCGTGGTTTGCGAAGGCAAAACTCTAGAATCAATTATAGATCAATCAGGTTACACTGCGAAAGCTGTCGCACGTAGGGTCAACATTTCTGTGACCGCTGCGATAGCTTGATGGCCATGGCATTGTTCGAGTTCGTGGGTTTAATCGGAATCGCAGCAGCCGCATTTCGGCGGGAGCGAAGTACGAGAACACTAGTGCACTTAGATTTAGGTGCACGGTAAAGAGCAGCCTGAAACGACAGAAAGCTGAGCTAGTTGGTAAGGATTCATTGTGCAAAAAAGACGTGAGGCGTTCAGACAGGACACAAGAGTAGAGAAGTGAACAGCACGAACGCCGACTGTCAGCTTAAGGGAGCACTGAGGCGAAAAAGGAAAGAAAACACAAATCTCATGTGCGCAAGCTCAGGAAAAGTATCACCACGTGTCAGTCGGGTACACGTGCCCGTCTACGTGAGAGATAACTGTTAAGGCACTTAATCTCTTCCTTGTGTAAACTAATCGAAGGCTGAGTCACGCACGCACTTCCACCATTATAGATATGCCATGTCTCATAGAGGCATGACATATCTATAATGGTGGAAGTGCGTGCGTGACTCAGCCTTCGATTACTATATGTCATGCCTCATATAGAGCCATGTCATATCTATAATGGTGGAAGTGCGTGCGTGAGTCAGCCTTCGGTTACTTTACACAAGGAAGAGATTAAGTGCCTTA
Source organism: Dermacentor andersoni (assembly GCF_023375885.2). Classification (NCBI taxonomy): domain Eukaryota; kingdom Metazoa; phylum Arthropoda; class Arachnida; order Ixodida; family Ixodidae; genus Dermacentor; species Dermacentor andersoni. The sequence continues at coordinate 81,249,266 of NC_092822.1, forward strand.
ACAGTTATCTCTCACGTAGGCCGGTATATGTGTACCAGACTGACACGTGGTGTTACCATTCCTGAGTTTGCGCAGATGAGTTTTGTGTCTTCTTTCTTTTCTCGCCTCAGTGCTTCCTTCAGTTGATAGACGGCGTTAGTGTGTTCCACTTCTCAACTATCTTGTGTCCTGTCTGCACACCTCACGTCTTGTTTGCATAAAGAACAGGATGGTGTCAGAATAATCCGGACTCCGCAACTATGACGCGCCTCATAAAAAGATCCTGTTTTTGGTACGCCAGTTTCAATTTAGTTGCGGTACAGTAAAAGTTCTACGTTATTGCAATTAAAGATTAACACTTCCGTCACGATGCGATATGCTATGTGAGGGTATGATAATTCCCAACCCTCAGAAATTATGAACGATGGCGCACAACAACGCCTCAAGCAAACGCATAGCCCTGTGTGTTCTGTGCACTACGCAGACAAATAGCAGTGGTGCGGCCAAGGCAACGTTTAAGATCAACTCTCGTATTGGAGTAAACGCTGAAGAAATTGCACACTTGCCATCAATACCACCGCTAATTATGGTCAATGGAAGCAAACAACATAGAAGGCTTCGCCCACAGCGATTCCCACATTGGATGGGATGCGCATATTTTTACCCTAACGCGTCCTCTAAAACGACCCAACTCCTTGCGCAGCCGTGTGTCTTCCAGATAATATAGGCTGTTCGAAAACCTGTTGGCAGTGTGAATTTCGCATTCACACACTCGTAATTTCCTTATAAGTAACGAACGAGAAAGGACATGGATGTTCAAAATATTGGCAAAGCTTTTTACTTTTTTACACGGCACCAGCTTACGGCTAAACAGCCGTAAGCTGGTGCGGTATTCTGATTCGTGGCGTTTTCGCATTTTAAAAGTGCAGCGTATATCACCGCGTTGTATTTCCAAGAATTTGTGACGGCGTTATCCCTTGAACCATAACTGCCTATCAGTTTCTTATGAAAAGTTGTCTGAACATTCTCGCAGCCTAACTGCGTAAAGCAGAGTTGTTTTGGTGAATAAGTCTTTCAGCAAGCCTTCTAATATTAGTCGCCCATAAAGAGTGGTGGCATTTCAGTAAATACAAAAGTGGAAGTACGTGCACGTTGCAAAATCAAAGAGACTACGAAGTGTAAAAAAAAAAATTATATCTATATTTCTGTAACTTGAACCGATGAAGGCTTAACCGAGAAAAGCGCTGGAGCAAGCTGTGTCTGGGGAGAGGGGAGATGGACGGTGGTGCTTCTCAGTATAACTTTTTTCTATTTATGCACTGAATGAAAGTGTCCATTGATACGCCCGTGTACTGTGCGATGTAAAGTGCGTGTTAAGGATCCCAAGGAGGCCGAAAATTATCCCCAGCCCTCATAGACAGAGTCGCTTTGGGACGTTAAACAGATGAATATTTACAATTATTATTAGGGTTATAATTATATTCGAGTGCTCATTGCCGTGCTATCGTTTGCTAACGAAGCTTTCCCTCAAGTCTAAATATTTTAAGGCAGTTTGTCGTGTGCGTATCATGGCCACGCACGCTTATATCACCTTCCGTTTCTCTACCACGGGTGCGCTTTAAAACCACGGCGCTGTAATTTTGCTTCAGAGACTTTCCTTTCCTTCCTTCTTCGTCGCCCTTAAACTGGCTCTCTTAACTACTACACACAGAACAAAGCAACAGTGCGCGCATTAGATCCCATAGATGAGATGAATATTTACAACTAGTATTAGGGTTATAATTATATTCGAGTGCTGATTGCTGTGCTATCGTTTGTTACCAAAGCTTTCCCTCAAGTCTAAATATTTTAAGGCAGTTTGTCGTTTGCGTATCATGGCTACGCACGCTTATATCGCATTACGTTTCTCTACCACGGGTGCGCTTTAAAACCACGGCGCTGCAGTTTTTGCTTTTCTTTCCTTTCTTCTTCTCCGCCCTTAAACTGGCTCTCTTAACTACTACACGCAGAGACAAAGCAACAGCGCGCGCATGCGACCCCATAGATGAGATGAATATATATATATATATATATATATATATATATATATATATATAGAAAAGTATCAGTCATAACTCTCGTAGTATAGCCCTCTGGGCCGTTTCCTTTTTTTTTTCTTTCGAAAGTAGTCCTAGTAGGGTTATTATACTTACACGAAGGTATTTCGCCCTCGTCAGCAGCAGGCCTTGGTATAGTTATTCTGGCGGCTAGCTTCCCACGCTATGCGTGCCGCCATCGGACCTGGTTAAGCTTCTCCTAGACGCTAGACTTATACTATGTCCGCGCAACCTTGAGCGATCAGAAAGCGCGTTTTCCCCTCTTGGCCGGCGGAGAAGGGAGGCTTTGTGTCCGGCCCACAGAGCTCACCCCATCTCAGTAAGGAGCCTGGTGGTGGTCCCGTGCAGACGATGACCTCTCGGTGAGCGCATATTTCCCCCTCATCTTTTAAGAGGTTCAATACTTACAAGCATTTGTCTCGCAAACCATATTTATTTCAAGGGAATTTTCCACGTCTCAATAATTTCTCTCGTCGTATTCGAGTGCTGATTGCTGTGTTATAGCTTGTACGCGAAGCTTTCCCTCAAATCTAAATATTTTAAGACAGTTTTCCTAGTCTCTAAAGCCGCTCGAGCTCGCTCTTTTCCTCGGGCGGCCATTTTTCAAAGAAAGTATGCCTTATATCGGACAACATCTTCTATCGGACAACCGACTATCGCGGACAACGTGAGTCTCTTTCCACGTAAGTGTGAGGCTCGGAGCAGGAGCTGTGGCGCTTGAAAGTAGCCTGGGGCCAGACGAACCAACCGACTGAGCTATCTTTCCGGGCAACATCGAAGGGTCACGAGTTCAAATCACGTGTTATGTTCCTTTTTTTTTCGCCCCTTTTTCTTTCTTTTTTTCTTTCTTGTAATGTCTTTTCCTTTATTTTATCACTGTACGGGAACTCTCCTAAAAAAAAGAAAAAAAAAGAAAGATATGTATCTTTAAATATGTATCGCCTCACATGTGCAGGTCATAAATACCAGGTTCTCTAGCCGAGTGCCATCCATGCGGTATAACCGAGCTCAGATTGGTCCACCTTGACTGATCAAATAGGGCACCACTGTAGGTTAAATGAGGCGTACAACCCCTTGCGGGACCCGCCGTGGTTGCTCAGTGGTTATGGTGTTAGACTTCTGAGCACGAGGTCGCGGGATCGGACCCCGACCACGGCGGCCGCATTTCGATGGGGGCGAAATGCGAAAACACCCGTGTACCTAGAATTAGGTGCACGTTAAAGAACCCCAGGTGGTCGAAATTTTCGGAGTCCTCCACTACGGCGTGCATAATCAGAAAGTGGTTTTGTCACGTAAAACCCCATAAATTAATTTTTAATTTAACTCCTACGTGGACGGTAGAGTATCCGTCTCCAGTGCAAGAGGACCGTGATTCAAATCCCGGTGCCGCGCAATTCTCCACCGGAAAATACAAAAAAAAACGTGTGTTGAGAAAATTGCACAAACAGGCCTGGAGTGCGGCCTGATCCCGGTGACCAGAACCGGTAACGCACTCTCTCACCAGAGCAGGATTGGCCACCCTGGTGCAGTACTTGGCCACAACCTCCTATATGAATACAAAAATCGAACCACGGCCCTCAGTCCCCAGCAGCCGCGAAGCAACTGACCACGGCGGCGGTCAGATCTGTGACGCTGCAGAGGGTGCTAAGAATACCTGGCTCCGAACAGGCCGCCATTGGAATCTGAACCTGGCAACGTTTAACGTTAGAACGCTATCTAGTGAGGCGAGTCTAGCAGTGTTATTGGAGGAATTAGAGGGTAGTAAATGGGATATAATAGGGCTCAGTGAGGTTAGGAGGACAAAAGAAGCATATACAGTGCTAAAAAGCGGGCATGTACTGTGTTACCGGGGCTTAGCGGAGAGACGAGAACTAGGAGTCGGATTCCTGATTAATAAGGAAATAGCTGGTAACATACAGGAATTCTATAGCATTAACGAGAGGGTGGCATGTCTTGTTGTGAAACTTATTAAGAGGTACAAAATGAAGGTTGTACAGGTCTACGCTCCTACATCTAGTCATGATGACCAGGAAGTCGAAAGCTTTTATGAAGACGTAGAATCGGCGATGGGTAAAGTCAAAACAAAATACACTATACTGATGGGCGACTTCAATGCCAGGGTAGGCAAGAAGCAGGCTGGAGTCAAGTCAGTGGGGGAATATGGCATAGGCTCTAGGAATAGCAGAGGAGAATTATTAGTAGAGTTTGCAGAACAGAATAATATGCGGATAATGAATACCTTTTTCCGCAAGCGGGTTAGTCGAAAGTGGACGTGGAGGAGCCCGAATGGTGAGACTAGAAATGAAATCGACTTCATACTCTGCGCGAACCCTGGCATCATTCAAGATGTAGACGTGCTCGGCAAGGTACGCTGCAGTGACCACAGGATGGTAAGAACTCGAATTAGCCTAGACTTGAGGAGGGAACGAAAGAAACTGGTACACAAGAAGCCAAACAATGAGTTAGCGGTAAGAGGGAAACTAGAGGAATTCCGGATCAAACTACAGAACAGGTATTCGGCTTTAACTCAGGAAGAGGACCTTAGTGTTGAAGCAATGAACGACAATCTCATGGGCATCATTAAGGAGTGCGCAATAGAAGTCGGTAGTAACGCCGCTAGACAGGAAACCAGTAAGCTATCGCAGGAGACGAAAGATCTGATCAAGAAACGCCAATGTATGAAAGCCTCTAATCCTACAGGTAGAATAGAACTGGCAGAACTTTCTAAGTTAATCAACAAGCGTAAGACAGCGGACATCAGGAACTATAATATGGATAGAATTGAACAGGCTCTCAGGAACGGAGGAAGCCTAAAAACAGTGAAGAAGAAACTAGGAATAGGCAAGAATCAGATGTGTGCGTTAAGAGACAAAGCCGGCAATATCGTTATTAATATGGATGAGATAGTTCAAGTGGCTGAGGAGTTCTATAGAGATTTATACAGTACCAGTGGCACCCACGACGATAGTGGAAGAGAGAATAGCCTAGAGGAATTCGAAATCCCACAGGTAACGCCAGAAGAAGTAAAGAAAGCCTTAGGAGCTATGCAAAGGGGGAAGGCAGCTGGGGAGGATCAGGTAACAGCAGATTTGTTGAAGGATGGTGGTAACACTGTCCTAGAAAGATTGGCCGCCCTATATACACAATGCCTCATGACCTCGAACGTACCAGAATCTTGGACGAACGCTAACATAATCCTAATCCATTAGAAAGGGGACGCCAAAGACTTGAAAAATTATAGACCGATCAGCTTACTGTCCGTTGCCTACAAAGTATTTACTAGGGTAATAACAAATAGAATCAGGAACACCTTAGACTTCTGTCAACCAAAGGACCAGGCAGGATTCCGTAAAGGCTATTCAACAATCGACCATATTCACACTATCAATCAAGTGATAGAGAAATGTGCAGAATATAACCAACCCTTATATATAGCTTTCATTGATTACGAGAAAGCGTTTGATTCAGTCGAAACCTCAGCAGTCATGGAGGCATTACGGAATCAGGGTGTAGATGAGCCATATGTAAAAATACTGGAAGATGTCTATAGCGGCTCCACAGCCACCGTAGTCCTCCACAAAGAAAGCAACAAAATCCCTATAAAGAAAGGCGTCAGAGAGGGAGATACGATATCTCCAATGCTATTCACAGCATGTGTACAGGAGGTATTCAGAGGCCTGGAGTGGGAAGAATTGGGGATAAAAGTTGATGGAGAATACCTTTGCAACTTGCGATTCGCTGATGATATTGCCTTGCTTAGTAACTCAGGAGACCAATTGCAATGCATGCTCACTGACCTGGAGAGGCAAAGCAGAAGGGTGGGTCTGAAAATTAATCTGCAGAAAACTAAAGTATTGTTTAACAGTCTCGGAAGAGAACAGCAGTTTACGATAGGTAGCGAAGCACTGGAAGTGGTAAGGGAATACATCTACTTAGGGCAGGTAGTGACCACGGATCCGGATCATGAGACTGAAATAACCAGAAGAATAAGAATGGGTTGGGGTGCGTTTGGCAGGCATTCTCAAATCATGAACAGCAGGTTGCCACTATCCCTCAAAAGGAAAGTGTACAACAGCTGTGTGTTACCAGTACTCACATATGGGGCAGAAACCTGGAGGCTTAGGAAAAGGGTTCTACTGAAATTGAGGACGACGCAACGAGCTATGGAAAGAAGAATGATGGGTGTAACGTTAAGGGATAAGAAAAGAGCAGATTGGGTGAGGCAACAAACGCGGGTAAACGACATCTTAGTTGAAATCAAGAAAAAGAAATGGGCATGGGCCGGACATGTAATGAGGAGGGAAGATAACCGATGGTCACTAAGAGTTACGGACTGGATTCCAAGGGAAGGGAAGCGTAGCAGGGGGCGGCAGAAAGTTAGGTGGGCGGATGACATTAAGACGTTTGCAGGGACAACATGGCCACAATTAGTACATGACCGGGGTAGTTGGAGAAGTATGGGAGAGGCCTTTGCCCTGCAGTGGGCGTAACTAGGCTGATGATGATGAATGGCAACGCTGATGCGGTATGCTCAAACAGAAAGCAAACACAGCTTTTCACTTTAATCTATGACGTCATGCTGCTTAACTCTAGTTTGTTAACACGAAACATGCGATACATGGTAATGTTTAATTACAATGAACTTAGATTTACCAACTGTTTTACCTCTTCCTCTTTTCTGTGTCCGCGGTTTTTAGGTACAGATACCTGAGCCCTTTTGCCGCCCGTTCGTCTCTTTTCATGCACCTCAGCCTTTCTTCCAAACCAGATTTCTCTGCGCTAAACTGATTTGAAGAAAGCCCAGTCACCTGCCACCACGCACTGCCTCATTTGTGGTTTTAGCGTGGGTTCCCAAGGCCAGCCGACCTATATATTATTTCTAATCCGGACAAGATATACGATTTTAAGCAGGTAGTGGCATTCGCGAACGATAGCGCTGGCAGCATTACTCCATTTCCGGTTCCGCCTCAGATTTATTGCGGCAACAAAGCGATTATTGCTGCATTCCGCTTCCTGTTTACTTTAATATCATCATGGTGGCGCATACTTGCCTATTTCTTTTCTTTGTTTATGTATTCAGCGGTGTACTTATGTCGCTTGACTATAACAGTAGGACTTGCTCTTTAACTGAGGCCAAGTAATTACTCGTCTCTTCAATAAAGATCCTAATACCAATTTCCCTAACCCAACGAAACATAGATTGATACCTGTCGCCGCATTACCCCGCGTATATTCGCATGCTCTTGCAAAATCCGCTAGTAGCACTATTTCGTCCGCATACATGATGCAAGGAGGATCAATGAAACCAAAATTCACTGTTTTTCACTTGTTTTGCTATGCCCTTAACATAAATCACGAACAACAATAAAGCCAGAGGGCATCCTTTGGGAATTTCCACTACATCATGACATTTTCGGGCCTTCCCAGAGAATTAGTACTAGGTTGTGTACTTCGATATACACGCCGTAGAATATTAGTTGCTTGACTGTAACGAGGAACAAAGCCGCAAATTTTTCGACCCATTTCACCATTATCTAGAAAGAGGCGATCTGACTTCGACTAGTAGCCGAAGAGTTCTTCCGTAAGAGCCTTTATTTGCATAAATTCTACATGCGTAATTTTCCTTTTTCCCTTGGAATACGCGTAACTAAGGCGGTTCAGACAGTAACATAACCACCATTTCCTCAAGAGGTTAGCTATTTTTCACTGCTTCAGAACTGAGGTACAGTTTCACAACCCCGGCGATCCGGGTAATTCTTAGGCCTTGTATATCAATGCTACAAAAGGGAAGGAAACGACAGAGTGGCAACGTTCATGCGGCGCCTGCTATACCGTTGTACATTGACACTGCTAAGCGCACCAGTCCTCTCTTCCCGCAAATTTCCTCAAAATCGTTGGTTCATGAAGTTGTGCTCTCCCGACACTGGTTAACTGAACACTTCGAGCCACATTATAGCATTCAACCAGAAACAAGCTACTTTACAATACTTCGACTTCTATGCTACAGCAAACTCACGTTACGCTCGTGTTCACGCCATGTCAGGCAGATCACAGCGCACGGGAAATCATGACTCAAAGGCTGCGTGAAATACAAGAACATTAATATTTATTCACGTACGGCGATACTACCACTACGATTGTTCAAGGAAGTGGCGTCTTTACATTTGTAGCTCGTGATGTTCATTCTTCGTTAGGAATCTGCGTTCGCCTCTGGAATGGCGAGCAGCGCCTCGAATGTGGCCGAACGTCACACGCTAGGATGTTGTCCTTTCCACAAAAGATGCACATGGTACGTGGAATGCAGCAGCTGCTGAAGCAGTGCTCTTTAATTTGTCCGAGCTTGGCTTCGAATGTACAGCCGAAGCGTCTGTTAACGTTGAAGGCTCGGTGACGTTGCAGCTTTTTCTGGCTGAAGATAACGGCCCTCAGCTCGCATGCGGAAAAGCACGTCTCGTCCACGGGGCACAGGCCTCTGCGGTGGCAGGCTAGGGCAGCGGTGTCTAGGTGCCGCCGCGCTCTCGAACGGACGAAGGCGTTGTGCCTGCACCTCTTGCACAGAATGTGGCCGCACGGAAGTTTCACGGCCAGTGCAGGAATCAGCGAGCAGCCGGCGCAAATGCGGACACTCGGTAGGGGTTCCACAAATGTAATGCGCCGCGAGTTCAAGAAGCGGCAGCAATACCCGCGGAGGACGTAGGTAGAGGTGCCGCGGTTCCCTTCGCCCAGGCGGCGCTGCTCCAAGGACCGCGGAGGCCCCTGTACTAGATGGTTCTCGCTGCTGCCAGTGGTGCCGCTGAGCTGTGATTCCGCCATGATGAATTCGGTTCACGAGCGGCGGTGTCCCTCTGCTGGACGTCGGCAAGAGCTTCGGTCAGGAAGTCGATGATTGTCACCGCGATCTGTTAAAGTAGGTGGGCTGAGGATGTCCGCGACGAGTTAAGGAGGACTGATCGTCACTGCGACTGGAGCAAGTCTGGCTTCGGAGAACATGGCGACGGTTTTTAAAGCCTGGCAGTGCTCTTTGCAAGCGGCGACCTGAGGAGGAAAATTGAGGCGGGTCCTCGACACATTGTACCTATTGGCTATATCGTCGTGGGGGAGGAGCTTCGAAATAATCACGTGGTCGGAGGGGCTGTGGTTAACTATGCGACCAGCGAACGTGGCGGCGTAGGATGAGAATACGGTGTGAAAAAGCGGAGAGTATTTGTAGAGGGCAAGTAAAAGAAAGCACTATCCTCTCCCTTACCATCTTCTTTTTCTACATCCAGATGTTCTTGTAACCCTCTTTCTACTTTAGGCAAACTAAAGGGCGCAAGAAAGCACGTGGTAATCTCCTTGTGCGGTTCTCTGTAGGTGTATGTGACAATCCTCTCAGTCGGCTTTGGCGCAGCGTTGGGGAAGCACTGCCAAAAGTTGGCTTAGAAATTTATATGGAAACTTTTTTACGGCTCATACTGTAGTTAACCAATTGCAGCCGGTGACTTTCAAGGCATGTCACCTTTGAGCGAATATTGAATTAGACACCAGTATAGCGACATGCACTCACAAGAAGGCGATGAAGCATGGTCGTTCCATTTTTACTTCTTTGAATGTGTACATCAAACGTAATTTTGTTATTAAAGTAAATAATACGTCACTGCATGGTGCATTGTTGCATTTAGCAAAAGAAAACACAAGGAGAGCGTAGTGGAATACAAACCACTTGTCTGGCTTCAAGGGTGTTATAACTTTTGATATCTATATCAGTCCTTTCTTCCTTTTCCGGTTTGTTTTATTGTACATCCAAGAAGCTCAAGTGAACACTGCTCACCGCAGTTAAATATTATATAGCCAAGTCAGACCTACACAAATTATCTAAAGAGTTGATTAAGGAAGTCTTGTTTATCAATTATGGTTGCTGAATTTTCGTGAAAGTATTCTTCACCTTTCTGAGTTATCGTGCCTAATGACGAGACTTCGGGAATATGTCTCAAGTTATATTTACCAACTGTGTGTACCAACACAAGGAAATTGTGCTGTAGGTAATGTTGGATTTTACGCGTTCCGTAAACGGGAAGCATATTCATAACCTAAGAAAATACGAAAACACTATGTATTCATAGAAAATGTATAGTAGAATGGCTGGCGTTCTCAGAGAACCATACATTTTATAATTGGAAGTTACCCCCATTCGCCGGCTCTGCAATCTGGCCACCAGTGTTGCCGAAGCAATTTAAGCCTCCCCATTTTTATTTGCCGCTCTCACACCTTCCAAACACGTCCAATATTTAGGAAACACTATTTTTTATTAGCGCTAATACGCAGATTTTATCAAGGGAAGTTCGTTCTCTCACAACACATTATATATATATATATATATATATATATATATATATATATATATATATATATATATATATATATATATATATATATATATATATATATTCTTAGTGCGAATATAAAGAAAACAATAGAGTCGATGCATTTTCGCGTCGACATGCCACACTGAGAAAAAGTAACTCTTGACAAAGAAGGGTCCAGAAGTAGGTGTGACCATTTAAAGGGACAGAGAACATGCAGGGAGGAACATGTACATAGCAAAGATTACTTGCTGTTAGAACACGCATGTTGTCAGCTTTCCATTTTCTGTGCATTCGCCCTCATGTTTCATATACACCAAATTTGGCATCGGCAATGAAGTAGTGTTGGAAGACAGCGTCGTCTCTGTGTCTTTGTGCTTAGCGCTGTGCGTCATTCTACTATCATATCGATTGGAATTAGCATGTAGAATATCTACGAAATAGCAAGCATATCAATAGTAGGGAGGTCGATAACAACTCCCTAAAAACGCACGCCCTACGATAACACATTAGCACACATTTTTTTGTGCTCTTTATGCCGCAGAAGCCATACTTTTGTTTATATGTTCTTTCATGTTTGTTTATCAGATCTTTATGTACACTATCAACTATTCGTGTTAACCTAGGAAAAAACGTTGATTTCAGAGTTTAATCATAATTCGTGCTTATCTCGTCTTTCAAAAAAGAGATTGGCATTGCGTGGGCTCGCCCAGAATCATCGGCTAATTTCCAGCGAACCTACTTATATATGACCAGGTTCGGCGAGAGTTGAAGTGTAAATAAACCACGCGTTTCAAAACGTTGTAAAGGTATATTTCTTTCGATAAAGGTAGATATAAATTTAATACATGACAGCGAATTGGACCTAAATGGTTGTTATAAACGTCTTCCAGTTCATGCCGGTGAATTATATGGCCCTCTTAAAGCTCCCCATCTACACTCTGGTGCGCTTGCATTAGTAAGTTATGGCAAAGGACATATTTCACGCAAACATACTGAGTTTTTTGTTCTTATGAGCATAATCAATAATGTTTTCTACCCGCCGTGGTTGGTTTCTGCCGATGGTGTTGGGCTGCTCAGCAAGATGTCCCGGGATCGAATCACGGTCACGGCGGCCGGATTTCGGTCGGAGCAAATTCCGAAAACACCCGTGTACTTAGGCTTATTTGCCTCATAGTCATATTGTTTTTTTTTGCGCTTAAAGACGCATAATTCAATTTTTAAACGATATTTTCCTGAAACATAAAGAAGATCTCGTGCAATTCTCCATATATATTATGTCTGCATAGTACAAAACTCAGGATAGTGTTCTGTGCTTGGTTCGGGAGCAAACCACGTGGCGATGATAACGACAGTATGGAACGGCTGCAGAAGGGCGCTATGAATCATCACAGGTGTTGAAACCACGGTCATGGTTCAATTTTCACCGTGCACTCAAGGAAGGGCCTTTTGTGTCTGAGGAACAAAGATTCACACACCACTACCAGTGCTCACAGGTGTGTAAACATTCTCGGAAAATAGAATGCACTTGGAGTTGAACCATGGATTTCTCTGACCCATTGTTGGTCTCCTGGATATCCAAACCATGTTTCCTTGAATGCGAGGACGCCTTGAGTGTTTCTGCTTATTCTAAGGATATGCTGCTTACACCTCCTTATCATAGCTGGGGACCACACCAAGCAAACTCTTCCTGGGATGACTGTGCCATTGTTGTGAATGGAAAGCTGGGCGCGCATTCAGTGAACTGGGACTTATTTTTGACCTAACCCATCCTGCACACTACTCAACTGCTAGAGCAGGGCAGAGTTCTCTGCCAGAGTATATACACTTATAGGAAAGCCGCAGCCCGGTCTACGTTTTACTGTCGCACACTGGTAATTTCCTTACAAGTAACGAGTAAGAAACGACTTGTTCTTGAAACCTTCCAGGGTATAGATAGGTATGCAAAATGCAATCAAACCTTTTTTTCTTTTTTTATGCGCAGCATGATTTGCTGCAAGCCGAGGCCATATTCTGAGTCGTTGCCTTTCCGTTGTTTTCAATGGCAGCGTATATCACCGCGTTGGATTTCCATGATTTCCTGCTGTCGTTAGTCCTTGAACCTTAATTGCCTACAGCCTCATTTGAAAAGTTATCTCAACTTTCTGGCAGCCGCACTGCGTAAGCTAGAGTAGTCTTGGTGAAGAATTAAGTCTTTCAACAAGTCTTCTTCCATTTGTTTACTCATAAAGCATGTCGGAATTTAAAAAAAGAATACATGATTAGAAGTATGTTCACGTGTGTATGATCAAGGACACTATGAAATGTTAAGAATGCCTGGTGAAATTGGGCTGCTTTTACATCTATCTTTCTGTGAAGTGAAGCAGAGAATGCCTATTCGATAGGAGCGCTGAGGTATGGTATGGTATGGTAAAACTTTAATGAAGTCCTGCAGGTCGTGAGTCTTCACGAAGCGGGCCGCTCCCACGTGGGAACCGGAAGGCCGAGCCTCTCGGCCGCATCGTGGGCCTGCTGGACAGCCCAGAGTTGGTCAGCCAGAAGAGGGCTGCGGAGAACCGCCTCCCATCTGGCCGAGCATTTAGCGCTGAGGTGACTATGTAAAACTCTAAGGTTTTGGGGTGGAGTGTGGTTCTGATTATAATTTCGTTCTTTTCCGCTGAAATAAGGTTACAAAGACATCTGATATTCAGGCAAATGATATATTGTTAAACGCCATTGACACCACTGGTTCATGACGCTTTTGAAGGAATGCCGTTTGATCGAATGCAGTGTCCTTGAAGAGGTCATGACAAGTTCATAAATATGGTGTAGCCACGCTAATTTCTTCGAGCGTGCCTTACCTACACATAATGCCCCGCTAAACTAGCTTCTAAAAACTGAACGCAGAGGCAGATTTCACTTTACACTATGGCGTCACGGTAATGCATTCTATTTTACAAATATGAAAAGTGCATCACACTCGGCGTTCATCTTGAGGAAGGACATGTGGCTTATTCAAAATCAAGGTGTGTGCTTCGGCTCATGTTTTGCCCCAGTCCTCAGTGATATGTTATTAGGTGGTTTTGACACGTGCCCGAGTGCTGACCTTGGCGAGACAAATACTGTTAAGCTATTCCGGTATGTTGAATGTTTTTATTCGTATTTTGTGCACAGCAGTGTGACGCCAGGGAAAACGTGGAAAATATTTTCAATATTTTTTCTTCTTGGATGAATAACCTGGAATTGATCACAAAACTTTCCTCTAATGACAAGCTGATGTTTTTAGATTTACAGCTCTTGTTCATGTTGAAATATGTTTCATGGAAATATATATATCTCGCTCTGGAAAAGTCCTGCTGTGTTTCAGTTTCGTACATTCAAATCTTGTTAAGCGGGGAATAGCAAAAGCATGCGTGAAGGCAACGCTTCCGAGGTGCTCCCAACGGCAGGTCAAAACAAGCTTTCATCGAGAAGTTGAAAGATTGAATTCTGCAGGTTTCTCTGACTACCTGCTCTCAGGCAAAGGGGAATCACTTGTTGGAGATGTTACGAAGAGAGAAAGATGTGCAAGACAAGCAACATTTTAGGATGAATGCAAGGCGGGGATTTCTGTTTACCTTGTGTTCCCTAGGCGTCGCATCGCCAAAAAAGAATGGGTAAGCCTGTATTTATAACACTTCCGATTACACTTCCGGGCTGCGCTGTGAGAAGAAACAATAAAAAAGGATGTAAAATGAACCATGGGAATTGTCCATCACAGTATTTTTTGCCGCGATCTAAGCTTCCACGAGCATAAATGGGATGCATTTGCAATCACCCAAGAGAGCCCGAGAATTCGATGCGCGCGTCTCTAGCTAGAAGCTTGGCAAGTCGCTGTCCGGTGAAAAATATTTTGGGAGTGGACTTCTATTACCAGACTAGATAAATAATAGCAGTTCCTCTTGAGATAATGCGTGTTCTTTCACTTTTGCTTACGAATTTATTTCAAACCCTGTCTTTTCTCCTCGGTTTTGCCTGTGTGGTTGACTCACGCACGCACTTCTATCATAATAGATATGCCATGCCTCATAGAAGCATGGCATATCTATAATGGTGGAAGTGCGTGTGTGAGTCAGCCTTCGATTACTTTACACAAGGATCAGATTAAGTGCCTTAACAGTTATCTCTCACGTAGACCGGCACGTGTACCCGACTGACACATGGTGATACCATTCCTGAGCTCGCGCAGATGAGTTTTGTGTCTTCTTTCTTTTTTCGCCTTAGTGCTCCCTTCAGTTGATAGTCGGCGTTCGTGTTGTCAACTTCTCTGGTCTTGTAACCCGTTTGCACGACTCGCGTCATTTTTGCATAAAGAACAGGAAGGTGTCATAATAATCCGGAGTCCACCACTATGACACGCCCCATAAAGAGATCGTGTTTTTGTACGCTAGTTTCAATTTAGTTGCAGTACAGTAAAAGTTAAACGTTACTGCAAATAAAGATTTACACTTCTGTCAGGATGCGATATGCTATGCGAGGGTATGATAATGCTCAACCCTCTCACAAATTATGAACGACGGCGCACAACAACGCCTCAAGCAAACGCATAGCCCTGTGTGCTCTGTGCACTACGCAGACAAATAGCAGTGGTGCGGCCAAGGCAACGTTTAACATCAACTCTTGTTTCGGAGTAAACGCTGAGGAAATTACACACTCGCCAACAATACCACTGCTAATTATGGTCAATCAAAGCAAACAGCATAGAAGGCTTCGCCCACAACGATTCCCACAGTGCATGGGATGCGCATAGTTTTACCCTAACGCGTCCTCTAAAACAACCCAAGTCCTTGCGCAGCAGTGTATTGTCTTCCAGATAATATAGGCTGTTTGAAAACCCATTGGCAGTCGGAATTTCGCTTTCACACACTCGTAATTTCCGGATAAGTAACGAATGAGAAAGGACATGGATGTGAAAAATATAGGAAAAGCTTGTTTACTTTTTCGCACGGCACGTTTTGCCGCAAGCTGGTGCCGTATTCTGATTCGTAGCGTTTTCACATTTTAAATGTGCAGCGTATATCACCGCATTGTATATCCAAGAATTTCTGACGGCGTTAGCCTTTGAATCATAAGTGCCTATCAGCCTTACATAAAAACATGTCTGAACATTATCGGTGCCTAACTGCGTAAAGCAGATTTGATGAATAAGCCTTTCAGCAAGCCTTCTTATTATTAGTCGCCCATAAAGAGTGACCGTATTTAAGAAAATACAAAAGTGGAAATCCATGCACGTTGTAAAATCAGAGGCTACGAAGTGTAAGAATGATTGGAAAGTGAAATGCAACAAATTTAATATCTATATTTCTGTAAAATAACTAATGAAGGCTTAATAGAGAAGTGCGCTGGAGAGAGCTGTGTTTGGGGAGTGAGGAGATGGACGGATGATGCTTCTCAGTATAACTTTTTTCTATTTCTGCACTGAATGAAAGTGTCCATTGATAGGCCCGTGTACTGTTCGATGTCAGGTGCATGTTAAAGATCCCAAGGTGGCCGAAAATTATCCGCAGCCCTCCACTACGGCGCCGCTCATAGCCTTGACATTAAACACCTAACACCTACAAGCCTAAGTCGATGCCGAATAAAGAGTGCAGTTATTTGTCAAGTTACTTCGCCCAGAACTCATTCTTGTGTTTATTTTTCACTTGGGGACTTTTTTTCTAGAGAGCGATTCCTGAGTCGATGTATATTCCTGGGACGTTCTTTCCTACACCCGGCTACATGGACATTTAATGTACTGGAAAACGAAACTTACTAAAAACTATTTTGATCCAGTGGTGTCCGTGACGTTTCATGGAATGCCGTTTTACTGAACGGTGGTTCAGTAAAACGGCCATGATGTGTACATGAAGATGCTGTGTCCGTCGAAATTTCATCAAACCTGGTTTAACTACAATTAATGGCAACGCTGATGCGGCATGTGCAAACAGAAGGCTGAGACAGCTATTCACTTTAGTCTATGACGTCATGCTATTGAACTCTAGTTTGCTAACATGAAACATGCATGCCGTTCGACGTTCGTCGTGACGAAGGGCAAATGGTTGATTCGAAAACGGGGTGTGTACATTGGGTCGTGTTTATCGCCACATAATGGATATGACTGAACAGTGTATCTTGAGTTGATGCGTGTTCTCGCGCGTGTGATTACCCAGATATTCAGGCTATTTGTCTTTCCAACTTCCTCCACTCTCCAACAGAAATTAAGTTGTCACCACCTGAACGACAAACCTAGTTGTAAGCTTATGCTCGGTCCTGTCGCCTTCTTGCTTCTTTCCTACAACATTTGTTATAAAACTGATTTTTCCTTGTTAGGAGACATCAAGCAACGTAAGCAGACACGCTTTCAATATGGCTTAGACGCTTCGCAGAAGTACCGCGTATACAGACTCACCCAATATTTAAAAGAAAGTATACTTCTTTGCATGAATGTGAAGAAAGGCCTCCCGTTGAGGCACTTGAACGTCGACATGTACTAGTGACGAGCAGCTGAGTAGATTTGTAGAATGACAAAGCGTGCACGAGGAAAAAGCATGTTTGGCGAGGGGCGACTTATTTCACGAGTTCCACAAAAAGTGGCTGTTGTTAAGAAGAGTGTAAATTAGGTGTGTACACTTCACGAGGTAGACTGCATTCCTGTGAATAGAGTCAGTTGCCTCTTGCAGTTATTTCCTGATCTCGTAGCTCCTCCACACCCAAAACGTACCCACCAAGATGAAATGTACTGTTGCCATTCAATAACCCTGGTGAGCGCGTACCTAAATAGTGGGGTGTGCAGAGTCCTGGGGTCGTAAGACAAAACCATCGCATGGGGACAATGCCTTCTTAACAACAACAACAACAAAAAAAAAAAAACTGCACGTAAAAGTGGTGCACGAGCAAGAAACGACAAACACGTCTCGTAAACGTGTTTCTCGCGCAGTTTTTCGTTGGGATGGAACCACAACGACTCGAACAGATCTCAGTTTTGATGAACAACCTTGTTCTGCTAGGCTGTGGTCTAAAGCATTATGGCTAGAAATCACCTTTTCTCCTCAACTGCCGGCAACATTTTGGCGAGATGTCTATCCCTAGCTTCTGCGAATTGTCTCTCCAATAAAATCCGACATTTAGGCCTCAGGAAATCGGTGTGTCTCCGTATTTTGTTCTCTCTCTAATTTTGTTCGTCTTCCCTGCAATATTTAGTACAGAAAAGATCAGCAATCTTTCTTTGTAACATGTCTGTTATAACATTTCACTTGTCTTTTTCGGCGCGATCACTTCCCTGCCTGCGTCTTCCGCTATTTCATGACCAGGGAGAATGCAATAAAGCCTATCAGCAAAGATCTAATAAGTCTCCAGAGTCGCTCTTTTCTTCTACGTTGACAAGTGGGGCCGAGCAATGTTTGAGTATGTTGCTTATACAGGAATGAAAACGCCACTACGTCCCATTCTTGGTCACGTCACACTCGTATTTCAGTGCAGGAAAAGATGGCGAATTTCACAACACTTGACCAACATTGAACAAAAATAAACGCGACGCTGTCGAATACAGTACAAGCAGTATTAGAATGAGGCGCGTCTCTATCGTCTACTGAATCTGTCGGCACAAGAAGTGTACCGTTTTTCTTCTTAGAATAGATAACCAAAAAGCAATGCAGACCGAACATTAAATAAAAAAACTATTGTTTAGTTGAACCATTGGGTATGTTTTCATCCCGTACGGTAACTCATCGCGATTTGCGATGCCTTGATAGAAATATCATGAAATAGAGCCTTGCAAGAGTGTTTTTCGATTGCGATCAAGAAAACCTTGTACCAGAGATTGCTATTATGGCCAGACAATATCCTGTACTCCGCAATTGCATAGGAAGTGGCTTTCCGCATTTTGACATTACAGACACGTTGCTTTAGGCGTATTTCGAAGTGACTCTTTTCAATGATGGATGCACAGTTGCAGGTTACGCCAGGTGTTCAGTACACATCGTTGGCAAACCCTTTAACATGTAATATTCTTAAAAAAAACCTCTTGGTCGGCGCCTATTATTTTTGGTTTACACACGCAAACACAAACACATAAGAGGAAAAGACCTAGCCGGAAAAAGCGTCCAGGAGTTGCTTTGTGACATGGAAGGAAGACGCGGTTAGGCACAATGTCGATAAGCCAGTGATTTCATTACACTCGGCTTGTTTATGATAATTGTATCAGGCAGCTCGGCAACATCGAGGTAATGGAAGCGCAAGGAGTCACTTGAGCGTTTACTAAAGGAATACCTTCATCGTCTACTTCATCGTCTTTTCAGGTATTGACTGCCGCAGGTTCAGTCGCAGAATGGTTGCGTCGGTGTTACGTATGTCACAAAATACGCAGTGCTAAATTGAGGTTTTACTATTTGAGGTTGACTTTCCCGCCACCTTTGAAAGTGGCTTTCGATTACAATATTTCGAAATAAGGTATGTCTACTACTCGAGGCAGCGAAAATTCCTTTCTAGAATAGTAGCTCTGCTTTGAAATTATGTAGAAAGCTTCTCTGTGCTGCTCGCCCACACTCGACACCTGGCCACGTAGATGCGATGTACAGGTGCCATTTAATAGATTTTGCCACTGGATAACACGAACGTTGCCGCTTGGCAGTAATCAAGACAGGCTTGGCATAAGTACACCTTAATAAATATTCATGTTATAAATGTATGAGTCTGCGTGTGGCCTTTCGATTCACAATAAAAAAATTTGACTTTACCATACCTCTAGCATATTTCTTTGCCTTCCTCAGAAGAAAAAAGAGAGAAAATATACTTCGGAGAATTGGCGCTAGTTCGTTACGACTTTGTAGCTTTTGCTTGCTTTTACCAGGAAGCAAAATTCGCTTGCTCCTAATTTATTTTTTCGCTTTAGTCACATTCGTTACCGCCTGCCTGCCTAAGTCTTCTCGCTATGCTTAAGAAAACAGCGCGCTGACGTTGGCTGGGAGTGACAGCCAACAGCTATATGCCGTCGCCTAGTCCCATTTCCATGGTCATTATGTCGGCCACTGCATGAAGTGCTTCCTTGCTTTCATTACGCATTAGTTTGACTTAAGCACTTTGACTTAAAACAAATGTCATGTTTCGTAAAATATCAGAAGGCTTTACTCTGTTGGAAATGCATCGATAGAGCCTAGTCGTCAGTCCCTCAACAGGCAGCAATCGCCAGTATTTCAGAGGGCTCGCTGGTTCACAAAGAATCCACCCGGCTACACCATCGCCTTTGGTGACGATCAAAGCAGGATGCGTTTTTTTTTCTGTTAACTTACCCACAACCCTGATGGCCATTTACACTATGTTTAAGGTGGTCTCCCTTTTTGCCATAAAAAGTGGCATACCCCGCCACCACCATTAGAGGCGCTAAATATTACGGGAAAATGAAAGGAACTTGCGCTGAGCTCACTAAAATATTTGCTGTCTTGTTGGTTTAGCCGATATGCATGCCAGGTTTTACGGAATGAGAGAACGCATAGGGCCTCTGGTACTTCCATATTCACACAAAATGCAGCTTCCCCTCCTGATAATTTCCGGGCGAGCAAAGCATGAAAACGCCTACCGGAATGACCCTGTCATGGTTGTTCCTTTGAACGAAAAGAGCAAGCCAGGCGCGCATTCAGTGCATCATAATTTATTGTTCATGCTAACGCGTATGGCACTCTGTCCAACAACTGTGTCCCAGTCATGACATAGCGTCATGAAACTATGGATTCTTCGCGAGCTCATTTTAATTTCGCCTTTCATTCCGCATCCTGAGAATTCCCTAAGGTAACAAGAAAAAAAAAAGATTCTTTTGAAACAGGTAATTATGAGGCAAATAAACACATATTTAACAAACTGACCACGTGGCTTGAAATCTTGTTTGCATAGCACTGTCATAAATTTTTCCCTAACCATTAACAAAATGTCTCATTTATTTCCCGAAATATACTTTAGGTGAGTTGTATAAGCGTGAGGGCGAATTTTCGGTGCATATGGTTCACGAGCAAACCACGTGGCGGCATCAACGTCAGTGGCAACGACCGCAGGGCCGTCCTTGTCTGAGCAACGAAGATGCACACATGATACGACCTGTCAGAAGAGTCTAAACATTCTCGGAAAATGGAGCGCACTTGGAGGTGAATGTAGCACTTTTTTGACCCTCTGTTTGTCTGCCTGATATTTGAGCCCGGTTTCCGGGAATGCGAGGAGGCCAGGAGTGGGGCTGCTCTCTTGTTCGCATGAATTACTGCACGCCCTTGTGCTCGTACGCGACTGACCAAACCGCGGACCCCTTCCTCAAATGACTGTGCCATTGCAGCAGAACTGATAGTTCAGCGAGTTGGTACGAATCCATAGAAAAATATTTTTGCGCGCGCAATTGACAAAGACACAGTGAAGGGGGACACACGAGCGCTTACTCACAACTATTTTATTTTCGGAAAGATACAGAACATATTTAAGCCATGTATCAGCGCTGAGTATGTGCAACGACAGTGGTCAGTAGAGCAGAAACAGATTAAAAACAGATTAAGAAAGTTCAACCAGTATTTAAAAAAGCGAATTCTTTTTCAGTGATTACAACCGATGGTTGGCTTATCCATCTTTCAGCGCACTTTTTGATATGATATGCTTCTGTGATTTCACGTGTTAGTTTATTTTTATCAGTGTTAAAAAATACCGGATCACAATGACATAGATTGCAGTGGTTCGACAAGTGCGAATGATTTTCTTCACCAAGAGAACGTTCATGTTCTTTTTGACGGGTGTTTATGCACCGACCGGTTTGTCCTATGTACATGTTGCCACAGGTCAATGGAAGCCGGTACACGACATCTATTCTGCATTTTGTGAATTTTTGATCATCTTTTAGACCGCAGCTGCATTTTTTTACTCTATTGTCTAATTTATTGAAAATAGCTTGGCACAGTTTGTGCACCTTGTTAGGAGCGCTGAAAACCAATTCAACGCCATACCGGCTGGCAACATTCTTTAGCCCATGGGAAAAATAATGTACGTAAGGTACAACTGCAAGGCGTTTTCTTTCGTGATAAGCCTGTTCCTTGAATCTGTGGGTTGTACACCCCTTACAGTTTTTATTACCTTTTCGGCCGCTCTGACTATAATGTGTTCCGGGAATCCCACCGAAGCTAGTCTTGTTACCTAATTAGCAAAGCTTTCTTTTAGTCGGTGTCAACAAGATTTTACTAACGCGGCCTGACGGCAAGACACCGCAATTCCGCTTTTTACAATCTCCGAATGTCCTGATTTGTACTGTAAAATGGGCTTTTTTGACCTAGGGCTGTACATCCAGCATGTGTGATCGGGTAGCAATCCGAAGGAAAGATCTAGAAACTGTAGTTCATTTTCTTTAGCAATATCATGGGTAAGCTTAAGGCCTAGGCCACATTCATGGAACACTTTCAGTACATTAACCACATTACAGCCATGTTCATTCCGATCAAAAATAACCAAAAGATCATGAACAAATCGGAAAATTTTTGCCAAGCTTCCTAAAGCACTGTGAATACTTTTGTCTACATGAGCTAGAAAATTGTCGCTTAGTATTTGCGCTAACTTGAAACCTATACATATACCAGATTTGTGCACATACATTGCTTCATTCCAACCGACAAACGTAGAACTAAGATAAAAGAATATGTGAAGAAGAAGACGCGCCTCGCGACACAGACACATCGCCAACGCGCGGCTCAGCTCCGCTCGCGCTGTTGATTACTGTCGCCTTTTTTTGGACAGTGCTTCGGGCTGTCTCGCCGTTCCCGGTCGCTGCGCTTTTGCCTTAGGAGCCGCCAATAAACCTCTTCTCAATTGGTGGAGGTGCTGGGACTCAAACCCCGTCGCTTGTAACCCTGGAGCTGCGATCAAGAACGCTATCGCCCGCCATGACCGACAGCTCATCCCAAACGGCGCCGACGCCACAGTCCGTCACTTGCACCGGCGTTGCACGACAACGCGACCCCAAGATCTTCAGCGGTGCAGACGACGAAGACGTAGAAGACTGGTTGGCGTCATATGAACGGGTGAGCGCGCACAACAAGTGCGATGATCCAGCGAAGTTAACCCACGTCATCTTTTATATGGCTGGTGTTGCCCAACTCTGGTTTCACAACCACGAAAGTGACTTACCCACATGGTCAATCTTCAAGACAACCTTTACAGAAGTATTCGGCCGACCCGCTGTTCGCAAACTGCGCGCTGAACAACGCTTGCGCGCCCGAGCACAGCAGACGGCAGAAACATTCACGAGCTACATTGAAGACGTCGTGGACCTGTGTAAACGAGTCAACGCGGCAATGCCCGAAGCTGAGCGAATTCACCATATACTGAAGGGCGTCGATGACGGCGCTTTCCAGATGCTTCTAGCCAGGAATCCGCGCACTGTGCCCGAAGTCGTCAGCCTATGCCAAAGTTATGATGAGTTACGGAAGCAACGCGCTTCGACTCGGCGTGCTCTGTGCAGCGACGACTTGGTGGCAAGCCTTGACAGCATGTACGACCCATGCTCATTACTTCAACGGGTCAAGGACTTCGTGCGTGAGGAAGTTGCCCGCCAACTTTCTTTAGTCCCCTTCACTCAGGAGCCCACCTCCCGTCTTCCAAACACGCTCCGCACTCTCATCTCCGAAGAGGTCGCTCAAGTTGTCCCTTCCGCACACCATCAGCCGCCTGCAGCCACGAATCTCAACTCTGCTCTGGCAGTGCTGCCTGTCGCGACTCCTCCCACCTATGCGCAGCCAGTCCTGCCTGTGGCTGCGCCTCTTACGTACGCGCAGGCAGTACGCAGGCCTCCGCCTGCGTCTTTCGCGACTCATTCCCAACCGGTGCCACCGGAAGCCCATGCTGCATCTTGGACCGCACCGAGAGCTAATCCTTGGAGGACGCCTGATAATCGTCCCATCTGCTATTCTTGCTGCACTCCTGGACACGTCGCCCGATATTGCCGACGTCGGCCTCAAGCGTTCGGCGACGCCTCTCGGCCCTTCCAGTACGGCAGTCAGCCCTTTCGCCAATACGCCACTCCTTCCCACCAACCGTATGCTCGTGCTGACCTTCCAGAATTTACTTCGCGTCGCTCGCCATCCCCTCGCCGACGCTCGCTCTCCCCAATGCGTCGGCGACCCGCACCACCTGACCAGGAAAACTGAACGTCGCAGTTCACGAGGCAAGAACTGCGCCCCATTCGAACTGTCTAAGTCCTCGCGCCTGTCCTGCTAACGTGGTCGAAATTAGTGTAGGTGTTCCTGCATTCGCTCTTGTGGATACCGGCGCAGCCGTTTCTGTGATAGCCGCCAAACTGTGCCGTTCGCTGCGCAAGGTGACCACGCCGCTTTCTGGACTGTCGCTTCGTACGGCAAGCGCTCAGCACGTCACTCCGCACGCAGCCTGTACTGTACGTGTGCTTATTCACGGCATTGTTTGCAGAGTCGAGTGCATTGTTCTTCCCACCTGCTCGCATGACGTCATCCTCGGATGGGACTTCTTATCCCGTCATAAAGCCGTGATCGACTGCGCACGCGCCGAAGTTGAATTTTCCCCTTGTGACGCACCCTTGCACGAAGATTGTGACCGCCCTTCTAAACTTACCGTGCGCGAGGACACAGATATTCCACCTTACTCCTTCGCTCTCGTACCCGTCTCTTGCGATGCCATCACTGATGCAACGGTCCTCTTCACACCTTCCGACGTCTTCATGAGCCGTAAATCTCTCCGACTACCCTTCGC
The DNA here is from genome assembly GCF_023375885.2 of Dermacentor andersoni. Taxonomy (NCBI): domain Eukaryota; kingdom Metazoa; phylum Arthropoda; class Arachnida; order Ixodida; family Ixodidae; genus Dermacentor; species Dermacentor andersoni. The sequence goes on from NC_092822.1 coordinate 81,273,417, forward strand.
AACACTTGACATGGCTGGCGGCTGTAGCAATATATACTTCTGCAATCCCCTCTGTGCGCCTATTACATTGCTCGTTGGTGAATGCCTTGGCATCGTGGAACTCCTCGACTCTTCGTCTTTGGTTGACGTCCCCGGAGACTCTTTTGATGTCGACTCCGGCCAGTCGTCTTCGATTTCCGCGCTTGAAGAGACGTCCAAGGATGCATTCTCGAGTGTCATCGCCGATACCCTCACACCTGCCGAACGCGCCGACCTTCTTGATCTCCTGCACCACTTTAGAAGTTCATTCGACGTTTCACAACCTCACTTGGGCCGCACGTCGGAAGTGCAGCACTACATTGACACCGGTTCACATCAGCCGTTACGTCAACGACCCTACCGCGTCTCGGCCGAAGAGCGTCGTGTCATTACCACCCAAGTCGAAAATATGCTGCGCCGTGACGTTATTCAACCTTCGCACAGTCCCTGGGCATCGCCTGTCGTTCTCGTTCGCAAGAAGGACGGGTCTATTCGCTTTTGCGTCGACTACCGTCGGCTAAATAAGGTAACGCGCAAAGACGTCTATCCTTTGCCGCGCATCGACGACGCCCTCAACAGTCTTCAGGGAGCAGAATTCTTCTCGTCCCTTGACTTGCGTTCGGGGTACTGGCAGGTACCGATGGCTGCAGCCGATCGCCAGAAAACCGCATTCATTACGCCTGACGGCTTATATGAATTTAACGTAATGCCGTTCGGGCTTTGTGACGCCCCTGCCACCTTTGAACGACTCATGGACAACACGCTGCGTGGCCTCAAGTGGTCCATATGTCTGTGTTACCTCGACGATGTCGTGGTTTTCTCGCCTGATTTTCCGACTCACCTGCTCCGCCTCAGACTTGTTTTGACCTGTCTAACGAACGCTGGCCTCCAACTCAACCTCAAGAAGTGCCGCTTCGCCGCGCGAGAGCTCACCATTTTAGGCCACGTTGTGTCCAAGCACGGCGTTCTACCCGATCCTGCAAAACTTCGAGCAGTCACTGAGTTTCCGAAGCCTCAGACCATCAATGAACTTCGGAGCTTTGTGGGCCTATGCTCATATTTCCGGCGCTTTGTTCGGAATTTCACATCGATCATGGCGCCATTGACTCAGCTTCTGCGCGGTGACACCACCCTCTCCTCCTGGTCCCCTGCATGTGACTCCGCCTTCGCTACGCTGCGTCGTCTTCTCACCTCCCCACCTATTCTTCGCCATTTCGATCCGTCGGCTGCAACTGAGGTACACACAGATGCCAGCGGGGTCGGTCTCGGCGCCGTCCTCGCCCAACGAAAGCCAGGCTACCCCGAATACGTAGTCGCCTATGCGAGTCGCACGCTGACGAAGCCTGAGGCCAATTACAGCGTGACCGAAAAAGAGTGCTTGGCCTTAGTATGGGCACTTGGCAAGTTCCGACCATACCTGTACGGGCGCCCATTCGACTTGGTCACAGATCACCACGCGCTTTGTTGGCTTGCCAACTTGAAAGATCTCACTGGCCGCCTAGCCCGTTGGGCATTACGCATCCAGGAGTACGATATTCGCGTCGTATACCGCAGTGGGTGAACACACTCCGACGCCGACGCCCTGTCCCGTTCACCTTTACCTCCAGACTGGGCCTGCGGAACAACTTCCGCACACTCCATCTCATCTCTCGACATGGACTCCTTTGCCACCGCACAACGTCGTGACCCGTGGATCGCTTCTCTTTTCGACTATCTTTCTGGATCATCGACCATCCCTGTATCCCGAACCCTCCGACGCCAAGCAGTTCATTTTGCCATTCGTGACCAGCTGCTCCACCGACGCAATTGCTCTCCTGAAGGCCGTCGGTGGCTTCTGGTGATTCCCCGCAGCTTAAGGTCACAAATATGTGCCGCTTTCCACAACGATCCACAGTGTGGCCACGTCGGTGTCTTCAAGACGTACGAACGACTTCGCCACCGCTACTACTGGCGCGGCATGTACAATTTTGTACAAAAGTTTGTGCGGTGCTGTCTTGACTGTCAACGCCGCAAATCGCCGCCTTTACGCCCGTCTGGTGCCTTGCAGCCGCTCCCGTGCCCTGCCACACCCTTCGATCGCGTCGGCATCGACCTATACGGCCCGCTTCCTATGACGCCAGACGGCAATCGGTGGATCGTAGTTGCTGTTGACCACTTGACACGCTACGCCGAAACTGCTGCTTTACCAAGTGCTACGGCACGGGATGTAGCCTTTTTCGTTCTACATCGCTTCGTGCTTCGACACGGCGCACCTCGAGAACTCCTCAGCGATCGAGGTCGCACCTTCCTCTCCGAAGTCGTCAAAAGTTTGCTCTCGGAATGCCGTATTATTCATCGGACAAGCACGGCATACCATCCCCAGACTAACGGACTCACAGAGCGATTTAACCGCACACTTGGTGACATGCTGTCGATGTACGTGGCATCTGATCATGGTAACTGGGACCGCATCCTTCCATTCATCACGTTCGCGTACAACACCGCGATCCAGGCCACTACGGGATTTTCACCTTTCTTCCTCCTGTATGGCCGCCAGCCTAATCATACCATCGACACGCTCCTTCCATACCGTTCTGACGCCTCCGAGTGTCTACCTGTGTCCGACGTCGCCCGACAGGCCGAAGAATGCCGCCAGCCAGCGCGCTCCTTTACGGCCGAGCAACAGCAGCGCCAGAAAGAAAACCGCACCGAAACGCTTCCGAACACCACCTACGCTCCAGGCGTTCTTGTGTGGTTGTCTGTGCCTTTCCAGACTCCGGGGCTTTCCTCGAAACTCGTCCCAAAATTCGAGGGGCCTTACCGAGTCTTGGAGCAAACATTTCCGGTGAATTTTCTAATTGAGCCACTGTCACCACCTGAAGACTTGCGCCGGCGTGGACGTGACATTGTCCACGTCTCGCGTCTCAAGCCCTACCACGACCCTCTGCCTCCTGATTCTTAAGGCGCCAGGATGGCTCTTTTTGTCCGGGGGGAGATTGTGAAGAAGAAGACGCGCCTCGCGGCACAGACACATCGCCAACGCGCGGCTCGGCTCCGCTCGCGCTGTTGATTACTGTCGCCTTTTTTTGGACAGTGCTTCGGGCTGTCTCGCCGTTCCCGGTCGCTGCGCTTTTGCCTTAGGAGCCGCCAATAAACCTCTTCTCAAATAGTATTCACATGAAGCTTTCCACGGGTGCTCTGCTGTCATTTCTAAATTTTACTTCATCATTATCGTCGCAAGTACACATTTTAACATTTTTTAACAGCTCTGTGTGGGGAATCGAGTAAAATAAATCTTGTAAGCCAACACTGAAGGCGCTGCATACCTTTGTTTTGGTTTGCCTCAAATATTGTACAACAGCCTCAGAATTACAGATTGCTAACGGATCTGGGATTCTTAACGAGGAAAGCTGCTTCTGGATAAACGATGCTACCCTCTGCTGCCAAGTGCTTCTTTCAGTAACAATGGCTCTGAACGGCTCTCTAGGTTTGTGCGTTTTACATGAGAAAAACACTTCAAGATGCAGGCCCTTTGCTTTGTTTGACTGAGGCACATAGGTTTTCTAAATTGAGGGAACGCAGTAATACAATAGCAAGCTGTTTTTGTTTGGCAGGCTTAACATCAATTCTCTTGAAATTTTTATCTATAGCTTCACAAGCTTTTTTACGAAGCATGCCATCAGGTAGGACAACAAAACATCCTTCTGTATCGGCAGTAGAATACTGGTTGAACCTTCTTAATCTGTTTTTAATCTGTTTCTGTTTCACTGACCACTCTTGTTGCACATGCTCAGCGCTGATAGCTGGGGTATATGTGCTCTGTATGTTTCCAAAAATAAAATAGTTGTGAGTAAGCGCTCGTGTGTCCCCCTTCACTGTGTCCTTGTCAATTACGCGCGCAAAAATATTTTACTATGAATACTGTGCCATTGTTATGCCAGTGAATGGAAATGGCAATTTGAGCATGAATTCGGTGGACTATAACTTATTTTTTTCCCGAACGCACTCTGCACACTACCCAACACCTAGCACAGCCGTGCAATGTCTTCCGTGATATAGACATTTCTCGGAAACCCGTTTGTAACCTGCCTTTCACTTTCGTACACTGGTAATTTCCTGAAAAATAATGAGAGAAACAGGAGACGTTCTTCAAACGTTTTAGGTAATAAATAGATATGCAAAATGGAGAAAACGATTTTTACTTTTTTTATACAGCATTATTTGCCATAGGGCGGTGCGAAATTCTAACACGTGGCGTTTTCGGTATTTTCAAGGGCAGCGCATCTCACTGCTTTGTATTTCCAAGAATTTCTGCTAGCGTTAGGCCTTGAACCTGACCTGCTTAACAGCCTCATATGAAAAGTTAGCTGAACTTCCACTCAGCATCACTGCGTAAAGCAAACTTGTTTTGATAAAGAAGTCTTTCGGCAAGCCATGTACGATTTATCTGCTCGGAAATAACGTCGGTAATTTCAAAGAACACATAAGTAGAAATATGCGCACGTGGTAAGATCAAAGAGGCTATGAAATGGTAAAAGTGTCAGGTGAAATACGATTCTTTATATCTATATATCTGTAAGTTGAACAGAGAAGGTCTAATCGACAAGATTGCTTGAGGGGCTTCATGATATCATATAAAATTATAGGGTTTTTAAATGACGGGCGCTTCTCATTACAATTTTTCCTTTTGCGCTGAATTATGCAGGTTCAATTAAACCACACCTAATGGCCACGAGAAAACTGCATGCGCGAACTGGTGATAAAGAAACAACTTCACATTAGAATATGATTTCATGATACTGAAACCTGATTGGGAAACATGAAACAGTACGTGACAGTCGACTTTCATCTTGAGAAATGACAAGTGGTTCATTCAGGCTGTGTGTATCGGGTGATGTTTGACCTCACTCCTCAATGAGATGTTATTATTTAGTCATGACAGGTGCCTGAAAGCTGACCTTGGTGAGAGAAGTACCATTAAGGTATTGCGGTGTGTTGAACGTTTTTTATTCATATTTCGGGCGGAGCAGTACGATGCCTCTTAATATGAAGCAAATATTTTTTTAACATTCATTCTTCTAGCATGGCTAACATGGAATTAACAACACACTTTCTCAAGAATAACAAGTTGAGGTCTTTAGCGTTAAAAATTTTGTTCATGCCGAAGCATGTTTGCTTGAAATATTTGTCTCTTTTTCGAAAAATCCTGCCCCCATTATGTTGCGCAATTTCGAAGCTTCTCACCACGTCAAAAGCAGTTTTCAATGCCAAGTGGAAAGACTAAATGCGGCAGGTTTTCCTGTCCAGCTGCTCTCGTGCATAGCGAAATCGCTCCCTGCAGATTTTAAGGAAAAAGAACAAAGTGCAAGACAAGCCACCTTTCAGTAATAAACCAAGGCGAATATTTTTGCTATACCTTAAGTTGTCTGGGTGTCGCATCGCCGAGTAATCATTGTTGAAGGAGGGGTGGTGAAGCTTGTATTTAGAGCCCGGAATAAGCTAGGATCTCTTTGTAGGCGCCAAAACTTGGATTGTACTTCCGGGCCGTGCCCGATAAAAACACTAAAAAATATATGTAAAATTCACCATGGGAATTCTCTATTACAATCGTTTAGCATGCTGCCGCAGTTACATCGGCCATACAGGATGATGTATCAACGACCACCTAAGAGAGAACGCAAATCTGTTGCACGGGTTTTTAGGCAGTGACCCGGCGTGTCAGTGTTCCAAGAGCAAAGCGAAATCAGCAAGAATATTTAGGACTGGGCCATTTAGTGACGACTATGCGAGTGAGTCAGGTGATTCATTTAAAGAAGATTGCACTATTACCTGGGACGCAGACAAGGCGGACTTCAGAGAAATTGTCAGGGGAGGAGTCGAAAATATACTCAGCAGGTGTGACTGATTATTAGAAGTGAAATGGGCATATTGCAAAAGTGCATTCGTAGCAAATTTTACTTTAGATTTATGTGGAGCCAATTTTCTGATGGCGAGAATAATTGCGATAAATTCTGCAAGAAATATTGGCGTATAATGAGCCAGACGGAGAGCAAACACCAATTAAGAAGATTTGAAAGGACGCCAACTCCGGCCTTTCCTAAATTTTGTGTTGCATCCGTAGAAGTAACCAAGTGGGAAAGAAATTGATTAAGTCAATCTTGAAGGAGACCTTCAAGTATGCGCGCTGATAAAAGTGCTGCGTGTAGTTAGCGTGCGCTCCATTCTGTTGCCGTCTTCCTTGCTAAAATTTTCGCACTATATTGAATTGTTCTTTGTCCAATCTATGCTCAACGAACGGGCCGAGGCAGCCTTTCTTTCAAAAGTTACGTAAAGGCTTCGACTTTCTCCTTGTTCTCGTTTTCCTCAAAGGGTTCACAGAAACACGTGGTTTACTTATACACAGATACATACTAGCATAGGCTATTGGTGATAAAAGAGGAATTATTCTTTGGATGAATATGAAGAAAAATAGGCTTTAGAAAAAATAAATAAATTATGGGGTTTAATGGGCCAAAACCACTTTCTGATTATGAGGCACGCCGTAGTGGAGGACTCCGGAAATTTCCACCACCTGGGGTTCTTTAACGTGCACCGAAATCCAAGTACATGGGTGTTTTTCGCATTTCGGCCCCATTTGAATGGGGCCGCCGCGGCCGGGATTCGATACCGCGACCTCGTGCTCAGCAGCCCAACACCATTACCACTGAGTAACCACGGCGGGTAAAAACAAGGTGTAGAGACACTTCCAAATCGACATGTAATAGTTTTAGCAGCAGACTAGATTTGTCCGATGGCCGAATCCGCACAAAAAAGCACTATTGTGATTAGGGCATAGTTATGTCACGGGTTCCACGAAAGTGTCTCTTGGTAAAGAAGGGCACACAATCATGTGTGTCCACATTAAAAGGCAGAGAACAATCATTCCGAAATTTCCTTTTCTAGTCCGGCTATAACGATAAGCTGCTCAGCAAGGTGGAATATACTCTTGCCAGTCAATTATATCTTTATCAGCGTGGACCAAAATTGAGAGGAGTGAAGCGTTTTGAGATGGTATAACGAAACCATTGAATCGGAACAATACCTTGTTCTACTAGGCTTTGGTATAATGTAATTATTGCAATGCATGTATTTATAATGTAATTAGCTTCTGTATTTTCATAAACATTGTTGCAAGATATCTATGCCGAGCTTCTGGGAATTGCCTTTCGAATAAACTGCACAACTTAAGCTTCACGAAATTCGTGTCCACGTATTTTTTCGTCCCTGACGAGTGGGTTGATTTTCCCTGCATTCTTCGTACAGAATAAATTAGCGATATTTCTTGGTAAAATGAATATCGGATTCAATATGGATGAAATCCTTCCGGCGATGGAATCTACAGGAATGATTTATCTCCACAATCGCTCTTTTCTTCTACGTTGACAAGTGGAGAACACCAATATTTGAATACTTTGTTTGCTTAAAGGGACTGGCAACCAATTTTCATGTTACTCATTTTTTAGCGCAATGAAGAGCTTACCGATCAGATTATTAATCATGAAGTTGTCATGCGAAAAACGCTGTGGAATATTTATTATTACCTATTATTGTATGATGCTGCGACTCAAGCTTTCTGCAATGTTAAATTTTTTTCTGCGATAAAACCTACCTGTTTTCGTGGTTTCCTGTCTAACTTCTTTGGCATTTAACATTCAAAACAAAACGAATCAGATCGAAAACGTAACAACGGCTTTACAGGTGATACGCAATTATGCGTGTAGGCGTCGGCAAGCGTGCGCTCAGGACTTCCGAAGCACATATTAAAGCGCAAGAGTCTAATAATATACCAATTGCAATTTTAGCAAAAACTGTGGAGTACCTAATAGCAGTCGACTTACGACAGCAATCTCATAGAGTACATCCGAGGTACCAAGATTTCACCGCCAGGCCTGTACACTTACTGGTTTTTGAGACTTCCTTCGCAATATAATATTACGATTCCTACTTAAATCGCGAAAGGGTGACGTAACATAGGGAATATCCTGGATTCTCTCACTATAAATCATGGTCATTTCAACTCCATCAACTTCTCACAACACATTCGGGTGAGTTCCCTTAAGCGAGGGAAAACTCCACTTCGTCCCATTCTGGTTCCCTTCACACTAGTATTTAGCTACTGGAAAACGTGACGACTTTGGCAACACTTGAACAACACTCACCAGAAATAAACTTTACACTGTCGAATACAGTGCAGGCCATTTCTGAGTAAAGCGCGTCTTGGTCGTTGTACTGGAGCTCTAAGGACAAGAACTGTATCATTTTTCATGCTGCAATAGTTAACTAGAAAGGAATACACATCGCACATAAATGAAAATGTTGCTGTTACTTGAATCACTGAGTACGTTTTTAACCCGTACTGTAGATTATTGCGATTTCCGTAGTCTTGATAGAAATTCCGTACCATACGGCCTTGCAATATTTTTTTTTGCGATAATGCAAGCCTTGTACCAGTGATTTATATGACGACCAGTGAAAAACATGTGCTCCGCAATTGCATTGGAAGTGGCTTTCTGCATTTTGACATTATACACACGTTACCTTAGGCGCATTTAGAAATGGCTGTTTTCAGTGATGCATAGACAGTCACAGGTTGTGCGCAGTGTTCTGTACACAGCGTTCGAAAACCAATTGAGATGTAATAGTCTTACAAACACCCTTGGTCACAGTCTATTCTTTGTTATTTAGTGTGTGTGTGTGTGTGTGTGTGTGTGTGATATTTTTTTATTTTTTTTTATTTGCAGACACAATCACATAGCAGAGGAAGAGAACTAGCTGGGAAAATTCTCCAGGGAGAGGGGCGGGGGGCTTGGTGACATTTGTGACATGGATGTAAGACGCACTAGACAAAATGCCGATAAACAATTGATTTCATTTACCTCGCCTTGTTTACAATAATCGTATCAGATAGCTCGGCAATATCAAGGTAATACAAGCCCTAGGAGTAATTTGAGGGGTTAGTATATAAACTATATTGCATATTCAAGGGTTTGTTTTGTTACCTAAGTTCATTCTTTTCTTCAGGTAATGAGTGCAGCAAGTTACGCCGCAACATTGTGGCGTCGATGTCGTGTATATAACAAAGTATGCCTTGTTCAATCAAGGTTGCCCGAAGATTAACGGTATCTCCGTTTTAGAAATATTTCCATTGCTGATACAATGCATCATGAAGCTGAATACGGCCGCAACATTCTTTCTGATTACAAGATGAAGATGATTTATTGACATCCCCTTTGAAATGGAGCAGTGCATGCTATTCATGCTTTTCATTCTAGTATTATGTGTGTACATGTCCTTAAATTTTTTAAAGCGAAGCTTTCTTCCTTGAACTTTCACAATGATGCTGCTGCTGTCTGGCACACCACATTACAGGAGCGAGGGAGAGAAGCAAGGCGACACGAGAAACTCGTTTCGACCTTACAACCACATCAAATGAGCAAATTAACCTCTAGAGTTCCCCAACCGTCGCCACATTAGCCTATTCACAGCTGTAATTATCCGTGACCCCTCACAAAAGCATTGCAGCATTTCAATGCAGAATAGGTAGAACCAGACTCCTTTGGTTGAACTGATGCAATACCGAAACGAATGAATAACAGCCTTGCGGCTCTTTGCTCGCAGCTCAAGCACAAGAGGGGGGGAGGGAGTTAGGAAGAAGGTCAGGTGAGAAGGCAAGAAAATGCTACTACTAAAAATATGACAGCGGTTGGGGGCAAAAATAATTTAAGTTCAAATCACGTTCGTGCTTTTTCTGAAAAATGAAGACCATGCCGGTTTGTCAAGCTTACAACTTACGCATTCTGCGCAGAAGCAGAGCCACATTAAAGAGTACAGTAAGGTCTAGGCGACACTACGGAAGCGCCCACACGTCAACTTTTTTTGCTCGACGCTGAAGCTCTGCGTTATGGCATCTCTCTGGGTCACGGGTTTGATAGCGACCGTGGCATCCACATAATATTTTCTATTTTTTCAAAACTTATCTAGCCCTCATTACTACCTATGTCTCGTCCATACTATTGTCCGCCAATACTCTGAAGGTCCTATATTGCGAATATTTGCTCCGGTATGCTTTTCTTCCTAGGCAAGCAACTCGAGTGCCAAATTTTACTGTTTACTTTAATATCATTTTGGTGGTGCATGCTTGCCTAAGTTTTTTCTTTGTTTATGTATTCACTGGTGTAATTATGTCGCTTGACTATAACAGTATGACTTGCTCTTTAATTGACACCAAGTAATTACTCGCCTCTTCAATAAAGATCCTAATACCAATTTCCCTAACCCAACTTAACCTAGATTGATACCTGTCGCCGCATTACCCCGAGTATATTCGCAAGCTCTTGCAAAATCCGCTAGTAGCACTATGTCGTCCGCATGCATTATGCAAGGAGGATGAATGATACCAAAATTCACTGTTTTTCCGTTGTTTTGCCATGCTCTTAACATAAATGACGAACAACAATAAAGCCAGAGGGCACCCTTTCTTCATTATTCTAAGAATTTCCACCACTTCATGACATTTTCGGGCCTTCCCAGAGAATTAGTACTAGGTTGTGTACTTCGATCTACACGTCGTAGAAGATAAGTTGCTTGACTGTAACGAGGAACACAGCCACCAATTTTCTCGACACATTTCACCATTATCTCGAAAGGGGTGATCTGGCCTCGACTCGTAACAAAAGAGTTCTTCAGTAAGAGCCTTTATTTCAACAAATTCTACATGCGTAATTTTTCCCTTGGAATTCACGTAACTGAGGCGGTTCACACAGTACCATAACCACTATTTCCTCAAGAGGTTAACTATTTTTCACTGTTTCAGACCCGCGGCACACTTTCACAACCCCGGTGAGCCGGGTAAATCTTAGGCCTTGTATATCAATGCTACAAAAGGGAAGGAAACGACACTGTGGCAACATTCATGCGGCGCCTGCTATACCCATGTACATTAATACTGCTAAGCGCACCAGTCCTCTCTTTCCGCGAATTTCCTCAACATCGTTGGTTCATTAAGTTGTGCTCTTCCGACAATGGGTAACTGAACACTTCGAGCCACATTAGCATTCAAACAGAAACAAGCTACTTTACAATACTTCGACTTCTATGCTACAGCAAACTCACGTCACGCTCTTGTTCACGCCATGTCAGCAGATCACAGCGCACGGGAAATCATGACTCAAAGGCTGCGTGAAATACAAGAACATTATTATTTATTCACGTATGGCGATACTACCACTACGAGTGTTCAAGGAAGTGGCGTCTTTACATTTGTAGCTCGTGATGTTCATTCTTCGTTAGGAATCTGCGTTCGCCTCTGAAATGGCGAGCAGCGCCTCGAATGTCGCCGAACGTCACACGCTAGGATGTTGTCCTTTCCACAAAATACGCACATGGTACGTGGAATGCAGCAGTTGCTGAAGCAGTGCTCTTCAATTTGTCCGAGCTTGGCTTCGAATGTACAGCCGAAGCGTCTGTTCACGCAGAAGGCGCGATGAAGTTGCAGCTTCTTCTGGCGGAAGATCACGGCCCTCAGCTCGGATGCGGCAAAGCACGTCTCGTCCACGGGGCACAGGCCTCTGCAGTGACAGGCTAGGGCACCGTCGTCTCGGTGCCGCCGCGCTCTCGAACGGACGAAGGCGCTGTGCTTGCACCTCTTGCACAGGATGTGGCCGCAGGGAAGTTTCACGGCCAGTGCAGGAATCACCGAGCAGCCGGCGCAAATGCGGACGCTCGGTAGGGGTTCGACAAACGTAATGCGCCGTGAGTTCAAGAAGCGGCAGCAATAGCCGCGGAGGATGTAGGTAGACGTGCCGCGGTTCCCGTCGCCCAGGCGGCGCTGCTCCGAGGACCGCGGAGGCGGTCCTTGGAGTAGATGGTTCTCGCTGCTGCCAGTGGTGCCGCTGTGCTGCGATTCCGCCATGATAAATTCGGTTCACGAGCGGCGGTGTCCCTCTGCTAGACGTCGGTAACAGCTTCGGTGAGGAAGTCGATGATTGTCACCGCGATCTGTTAAAGTAGGTGGGCTGAGGATGTCCGCGACGAGTTAAGGAGGGCTGATCGTCACTGCAACTGGAGCAGGTCTGGCTTCGGAGAACATGGCGACGGTTTTTAAAGCCTGGCAGGGCTCTTTGCAAGCGGCGACCTGAGGAGGAAAATTGAGGCGGGTCCTCGACACATTGTACCTATTGGCTATATCGTCGTGGGGGAGGAGCTTCGAAATAGTCACGTGGTCGGAGGGGCTGTGGCTAACTATGCGACCAGCGAAAGTGTCGGCGTAGGATGAGAATACGGTCTGAAAAAGCAGAGAGTATTACAAGAGGCCAAGTAAATGAAAGCACTATCCTCTCCCTTACCATCTTTGTTTTCTACATCTAGATATTCTTGTAACCCTTTTTCTATTTAGGCAAACTAAAGGGTGCAAAAAAGCACGTGGTAATCTCCTTGTGCGGTTCTCTGTAGGTGTATGTGACATTCCTCTCAGCCGGCTTTGGCACAGCCTTGGGGAAGCATTGCCGAAAGTTGGCGTTGAATTATATATGGAAACATTTTTACGGCTCATACTGTAGTTAACCAATAGCAGCCGGTGACTTTCAAGGCATGTCGCCTTTGAGCGAATATTGAGTTAGACAACAGCATAGCGACATGCACTCACAAGAAGGTGATGAAGCATGTTCGTTCCATTTTTACTTCTTTGAATGTGTACGTCAAACGTAATTTTGTTATTAAAGTAAATATTACGTCACTGCATGGTGCATGGTTGCATTTAGCAAAAGAAATCTCAAGTAGAGCGTAGTGGAATACAAAGCACTTGTCTGGTTTGAAGGGTGTTATAACTTTTGATATCTATATCAGTCCTTTCTTTCTCTTCCGCTTTGTTTTATTGTACATCCAAGAAGCTCAAGCGAACACTGCTCACCGCAGTTAAATGTTATATAGCCAAGTGAGACCTACCGAAATTATTTAAAGAGTTGATTAAGGAAGTCTTGTTTATCAATTCTGGTTGCTGAATTTTCGTGAAAGTATTCTTCACCTCTTTGAGTTATCGTGCCTAATGACGACACTTCGGGCATATGTCTCAAGTTATATTTACCAACTGTGTGTACCAACACAAGAAAATTGTGGTGTAGGTAATGTAGTATTTTGCGTGTTCCGTAAACGGGAAGCATATTCATAACCTAAGAAAATCCGAAAACACTATGTATTCATACAAAATGTATAGTAGAATGGCTGGCGTTATCAGAGAACCATACATTTTAGAATTGGAAGTTACCCCCATTCGCCTGCCTTTCAATCCGGCCACCAGTGTTGTCGAAGCAATTTAAGCCTCCCAATTTGTTTTGCCGCTCTCACTCCTTCCAAACACATTCAATATTTAAGAAACACTATTTGTTATTAGTGCTAATAAGCAGATTTTAACAAGTTATATATGTATATATATATGTATATATATTCTTAGTGCGAATATAAAGAAAACAATGGCGTCGAGGCATTTTCGCGTCGGCATGCTACACTGAGAAAAAGTAACTCCTGACAAAAAAGGGTCCAAATGTAGGTGTGACCATTTCAAGGGACAGAGAACATGCAGGGAGGAACATGCACATAGCAAAGCTTACTTGCTGTTAGAACACGCATGTTGTCCGCTTTCCATTTTCTGTGCATTCGCCCTCATGTTTCATGTACACCAGATTTGGCATCGGCAATGAAATAGTGTTGGAAGTCAGCGCAGTGCATGTCGTCTCTGTGTCTTTGTCCTTTGCGCTGTGCGTCATTCTACTATCATATCGATTGGAATTACCATGTAGCATATCTACGAAATAGCAAGCATAGCAATAGTAGGGAGGTCGATAACAACTCCCCAAAAACGCACGCCCTACGATAACACATGAGCACAAATTTGTTGTGCTTTTTATGCCGCAGAAGCCATACTTTTGTTTATCAGTACTTTCATGTTTGTTTATCAGGTCTTTATGTACACTATCAACAATTCGTCTTTACGAAGGAAAAAACGTTGATTTCAGTGTTTAATGATAATTCGTGTTTATCTCGTCTTTCAAAAAAGAGATCGATCGGTATTGTGTGGGCTCGCCCAGAATCATAGGCTAATTTCCAGCGAACCTACTTCTTATGACCAGGTTCGGCGAGAGTTGAAGTGTTAATAAACCACGCGATTCAAAACGTTGTAATGGTATATTTCTTTCCATAAAGCTAGAAATTAATTTAGTACATGACAGCGAATTGGACCTAAATGGTTGTTATAAACGTCTTCCAGTTCATGCCGGTGAATTATATGGCCCTCTTCAAGCTCCCCATCTACACTCTGGAGCGCTTGCATTAGTAAGTTATTGCGAAGGACATATTTCACGCAAACATACTGAGTTTTTCTTCTTATGAGCATAATCGATAATGTTTTGTACCCGCCGTGGTTGGGCTCTGCCGATGGTGTTGGGCTGCTCAGGAAGAGGTCCCGGGATCAAATCACGGTCACGGCGGCCGGATTTCGGTTGGGGCAAATTGCGAAAACACCTGTGTACTTAGGCTTATTTGCCTCATAGTCATATTGTTTTTTTTTTTCGCACCTGAAGACGCATAATTTAATTTTTAAACAATATTTTCCTGAAACATAAAGATCTCTCGTGCAATTCTCCATATATATTATGTCTGCATAGTACAAAATTCAGGGATTGTGTTCCGTGCTTGGTTCGGTAACAAACCACGTGGCGATGATAACGACAGTGGGAACCGCTGCAGAAGCGCGCTATGAATCATCACGCGTGTTAAAACCACGCTCACGGTTCAATTTTCACCGTGCACTCAAGGAAGGGCCTTTTGTGTCTGACGAACAAAGATTCACACACCACTACCAGCGCTCACAGGTGTGTAAACATTCTCAGAAAATAGAATGCACTTGGAGTTGAACTAGGGATTTCTTTGACCCATTGTTGGTCTCCTGGATATCCAAACCATGTTTCCTTGAATGCGAGGACGCCTTGAGTGTTTCTGCTTATTCTAAGGATATGCTGCTTACACCTCGTGATCATACCCGGGGGACCACACCAAGCAAACCCTTCCTGGGAGGACTGTGCCATTGTTGTGAATGGAAAGCTGGGCGCGCATTCAGTGAACTGGGGCTTATTTTTGTCCTAACTCATCCTGCACACTACTCAACTGCTAGAGCAGCTCACAGTTCTCTGCCAGAGTATACACTTCTAGGAAACCCGCAGCCCGGTCTACGTTTTACTGTCGCACACTGGCAATTTCCTCACAAGTAACGAGTAAGAAACGACTTGTTCTTGAAACCTTGCAGGGTATAGATAGGTATGCAAAATGAAGTCAAACCTTTTTTTCTTTTTTTATGCGCAGCATGATTGGCCGTAGGCCGAGGCCATATCCTGTGTCGTTGCCTTTCTGTTGTTTTCAATGGCAGTGTATATCGCCGCGTTGTATTTCCATGATTTCCTGAACCTTAATTTCCTAACAGCCTCATTTGAAAAGTTATCTCAACTTTCTGGCAGCCGCACTGCGTAAGGTAGAGTGGCCTTGATGAATAATTAAGTCTTTCAACAAGTCTTCTTCCATTTGTTTACTCATAAAGCATGTCGGAATTTTAAAAAAATACATGAATAGAAGTATGTTCACCTGTGTATGATCAAGGACACTATGAAATTTTAAGAATGCCTGGTGAAATTGAGCTGCTTTTATATCTATCTTTCTTTGAAGTGAAGCAGAGAACGCCTATTCGATAAGAGCGCTGAGGTGACTATGTAAAAGTCTTAAGGTTTTGGGATGGAGTGTGGTTCTGATTATAATTTCGTTCTTTTTTGCTGAAATAAGGTTACAAAGACATCTGATATTCAGGAAAATGGTATATTGTTAAATGTCACTGACACCACTGGTTCATGACGCTTTTGAAGGAATGCCGTTTGATCGAACGCAGTATCCTTGAAGAGGTCATGACAAGTTCATAAGTATGGTGTAGCCACAGTAATTTCTTCGAACGTGACTTACCTGCACATAATGCCCCGCTAAACTAGCTTCTAAAAACTGAACACAGAGGCAGATTTCACTTTAAACTACGGCGTCACAATAATGCATTCTATTTTACAAACATGAAAAGTGCATCACACTCGGCGTTCATCTTCAGGAAGGACATGTGGCTCATTCAAGATCAAGGTGTGTGCTTCGGCTCATGTTTTGCCCCAGTCCTCAGTGATATGTTATTAGCTGGTTATGACAGGTGCCCGAGTGCTGACATTGTGAGACAAATACTGTTAAGCTATTCCAGTATGTTGAATGTTTTTTATTCATATTTCGTGCACAGCAGTGTGACGCCAGGGAAAACGTGGAAAATATTTTCAACATTTTTTCTTCTTGGATGAATAACCTGGAATTGATCACAAAACTTTCCTCGAATGACAAGCTGATGTCCTTAGAATTACAGCTCTTGTTCATGCCGAAATATGTTTGATGGAAATATATATATCTCGCTCTGGAAAAGTCCTGCTTCGTGTCAGTTTCGTACATTGAAATCTTGTTAAGCGGGGAATAGCAAAAGCATGCGTGAAGGCAACGTTTCCGAGGTGCTCCCAACGGCAGGTCAAAACAAGCTTTCATCGAGAAGTTGAGAGATTAAACTCTGCAAGTTTCTCTGACTACCTGCTCTCAGGCAAAGCGAATCACTTGTTGGAGATGTTACGAAGAGAGAAAGATGTGCAAGACAAGCAACATTTTAGGATGAATGCAAGGCGGGGATTTCTGCTTTAGCTTGTGTTCCCTAGGCGTCGCATCGCTAAATAAGAATGGGTAAGGCTGTATTTAGAACACTTGAGATTACACTTCCAGGTTGCGCTGTGAGAAGAAACAATAAAAAAGGATGTAAAGTGCACCATGGGAATTGTCCATCACACTATTTTTTGCCGCGATCTAAGCTTTAACGAGCACAAATGGGATACATTTGCAATCATCCAAGAGAGCCCGAGAATTCGATGCGCGCGTCTCTAGCTAGAAGCCTGGCAAGTAGCTGTCCGGTGAAAAATATTTTGTGAGTGGACTTCTATTACCAGACTAGATAAATAATAGCAGTTCCTCTTGAGATAATGCGTGTTCTTTCACTTTTGCTTACAAATTTATTTGAAACCCTGTCTTTTTCTCCTCGGTTTTGCCTGTGTGGTTGACTCACGCACGCACTTCCATCATTATAGATATGCAATGCCTCTATGTGGCATGGCATATCTATAATGGTGGAAGTGCGTGTGTGAGTCAGCCTTCGATTACTTTACACAAGGAAGAGATCAAGTGCCTTAACAGTTATCTTTCACGAAGACCGGCACGTGTACCCGACTGACACGTGGTGATACGATTCCTAAGCTCGCGCAGATGAGTTTTGTGTCTTCTTTTTTTTTTTTGCCTCAGTGCTCCCTTCAGTTGATAGTCGGCGTTCGTGTTGTCCCCTTCTCTGCTCTTGTGTCCCGTTTGCACGCCTAACGTCTTTCTTGCATAAAGAACAGGAAGGTGTTAGAATAATCCCGAGTCCGCCAGTACGACGCGCCCCATAAAAAGATCGTGTTTTTGGTACGCGAGTTTCAATTTAGTTGCAGTACTGTAAAAGTTAAACATTACTGCAAATAAAGATTAACACTTCTGTCAGGATGCGATATGCTATGAGAGGGTATGATAATGCTCAACCCTTTCACAATTTATGAACAATGGCGCACCACAACGCCTCAAGCAAACGCATAGCCCTGTGTGGTCTGTGCACTACGGAGACAAACAGCAATGGTGCGTCCAAGGCAAGGCTTAACATAAACTCTCGTATTGGAGTAAACGCTGAAGAAATTACACACTCGCCAACAATACCACCGCTAATTATGGTCAATCAAAGCAAACAGCATAGAAGGCTTCGCCCACAACGATTCCCACAGTGTATGGGATGCGCATAGTTTTACCCTAACGCGTCCTCTAAGACGACCCAACTCCTTGCGCAGCCATGGATTGTCTTCCAGATAATATAGGCTGTTCAAAAACCCATTGGCAGTCGGAATTTCGCTTCCGCACACTCGTAATTTCCGGATAAGCAACGAATGAGAAAGGACATGGATGTGAAAAATATAGGAAAAGCTTTTTAACTTTTTTACACGGCACGTTTAGCCGTAAGCTGGTGCCGTATTCTGATTCGTAGCGTTTTCGCATTTTAAAAGGGCAGCGTATATCACCGCGTTGTATTCCCAAGAATTTCTGACGGCGTTAGCCCTTGAAGCATAAGAGCCTATCGGCCTTATATGAAAACATGTCTGAACAATATCGGTGCCTAACTGCGTAAAGGAGATTTGTTTTGGTGAATAAGTCTTTCAGCAAGCCTTCTTATTATTATTCGCACGTAAAGAGTGTCGGCATTTAAGAAAATACAAAGGTGGAAGTCCGTGCATGTTGTAAAATCAAAGAGACTACGAGATGTAAAAAAATTGGAAAGTGAAATGCGACAATTTTTATATCTATATTTCTGTAAATTAAACCAATGAAGGCTTAATCGAGAAGAGCGCCGGAGAGAGCTGTTTGGGGAGAGGGGAGACGGACGGGCGGTGCTTCTCAGTATAACTTTTTTCTATTTCTGCACTGAATGCAAGTGTCCATTTATAGTCCCGTGTACTGTGCGATGTCAGGTGCATGTTAAGGATCCCAAGGTGGCCGAAAATTATCCCCAGCACTCCACTACGGCGCCGCTCATAGCCTTGACATTAAACACCTACAACACGTACAAGCCTAAACCAATGCCGAATAAAGAGTGCAGTTATTTGTCAAGTTACTTCGCCCTGAACTCATTCTTGTGTTTATTTTTCACTTGGGGACTTTTCTTTCTAGAGAGCGCTTCCTGAGTCGATGTATATTCCTGGGACGTTCTTTCCTACACCCGGCTACATGGACATTTAATATCCTGGAAAACGAAACTTACTAAAAACCATTATGATCCAGTGGTGAGCGTGACGTTTCATGGAATGCCGTTTAACTGAACGCCGGTTCAAAGAGGCCATGCCATGTACATGAAAATGGTGTGTCCGCCGTAATTTCATCGAACGTGGTTTAACTACAATTAATGGCAACGCTGATGCGGCATGTGCAAACAGGAGGCTGAGACAGCTATTCGCTTTAGTCTATGACGTCATGCTACTGAACTCTAGTTTGCTAACACGAAAAAAGCATGCCGTTCGATGTTCGTCGTGACGAAGGGCAAATGGTTGATTCAAAATCGGGGTGTGTACATTGGGTCGTGTTTATCGCCACATAATGTATATGATTGAACAGTGTATCTCGAGTTGATGCGTGTTCTCGCGCGTGTGATTACCCAGATATTCAGGCTATTTGTCTTTCCAACTTCCTCCACTCTCCAACAGAAATCAAGTTCTCACCACCTGAGCGATAAACCTAGTTGTAAGCTTATGCTCGGTCCTGTCGTCTTCTTGCTTATTTCCTACAACATTTGTTATAAAAATGATTTTTCCTTGTTAGAAGACATCAAGGGACATAAGCAGACAGGCTTTCAATATAGCTTAGATGCTTCGCAGAAGTACCGCGTATACAGACACACGCAATATTAAAAAAAATTGAGTACTTCTTTGCATGAATATGAAGAAAGACCTCCCGTTGAGGCACTTGCACGTCGATATGTTCTAGTGACGAGCAGCTGAGTAGATTTGTAGAATGACTGAGCGTGCACGAGGAAAAAACATGTTTGGCAAGGGGCGAGTTATTTCACGAGTTCCAGAAAAAGTGGCTGTTGTTAAGAGGAGTGGAAATCAGGTGTGTACACTTCACGAGGTAGACAGCGTTCCTGTGAATAGAGCCAGTTGCCTCTTGCAGTTATTTCCTGATCTCGTAGCTGCTTCAGACCCAAAACGTACCCACCAAGAAGAAATGTACTCTTGCCATTGAATAACCCTTGTGAGCGCGTACCAAATTAGGGGGGTGTGCAGAGTCCTGGGGTCGTAAGACAAAACCATCGCATGGGGACAATGCCTTCTGAACAACAAAAAAAGAAAGGACTGCACGTAAAAGAGGTGCACAAGCAAGAAACGACAAACACGTCTCGTCCACGTCTTCCTCGCGCAGTTTTTCGTTGGGATGGAGCCACAACGACTCGTACAGATCTCAGTTTTGATGAACAATGTTGTTCTGCTAGGCTGTGGTCTAAAGCCTTATGGCTAGAAATCACCTTTTCTCCTCAACTGTCGGCAACATTTTGGCGAGATGTCTATCCCTAGCTTCTGTGAATTGCCTCTCCAATAAAATCCGACACTTAGGCGTCAGTAAATAGGTGTGTCTCCGTATTTTGTTCTCTTTCTCATTTTTCTTCTTCCCTACATTATTCAGTACAGAAAAGACCAACAATACTTCTTCGTAACATGTCTATTATAACATTTCACTTGTCTTTTTCGGCGCGATCACCTCTCTTTCAACGTCTTCCGGTGTTTCCGGACTAGGGAAAATGCAATAGATCATATCAGCAAAGATCTAATAAGTCTCCAGACTCGCTCTTTTCTTCTACGTTGACAAGTGGGGCAGAGTAATCTTTGAGTATGTTGCTTATACACGAATGAAAAGGCCACTACGTCCCATTCTTGGTCACGTCACACTCGTATTTCAGTGCAGGAAAAGATGGCGAATTTCACAACACTTGACCAACATTGAACAAAAATAAACGCGACGCTGTCGAATACAGTACAATAGTATTAGGATGAGGCGCGTCTCTGTCGCCTACTTAAGCTGTCGGCACAAAAACTGTAGCGTTTTTCTTCTTAGAAGAGATAACTATTGGTTAGTTGAACCATTGGGTATGTTTTCAACCCGTACGGTAAATCATCGCGATTTGGGATGCCTTGATAGAAATATAATGAAATTGAGCCTTGCAAGGGTTTTTCGTTTGCGATCAAGAAAACCTTGTACCAGAGATTGCTATTATGACCAGACAATATCCTGTGCTCCGCAATTGCATAGAAAGTGGCTTTTCGCATTTTGACATTACAGACACGTTGCTTTAGGCGTATTTCGAAGTGACTGTTTTCAATGATGGACGCACAGTCGCAGGTTACGCTGGGTCTTCAGTACACATCGTTGGCAAACCCTTTTACATGTAATATTCGTAAAAAAGCCTCTTGGTCGGCGCCTATTATCTTTGGTTTGCACACGCAAACACAAACACATAAGAGGAAAAGAGCTAGCTGGAAAAAGCGTCCAGGAGTTGCTTTGTGACATTTGTGACATGGACGGAAGAAGCAATCCTTTGGAAGGCATACAAAACAGCCCTTCATCTCCCAAGAAACACATCCAATGACAAGCTGATGCAACTGGGAATCAGCAACACGTTTGAAGAACTAAAAGAATGCCAGCTCAAGGCACAAGCGCGAAGGCTCAGTAACACAACAACAGGAAGGGCGCTCCTGACAAAGTTGGGTTGGGAAATAGAAAAACCGCAAAGTAGTAGGGCAATAATACCGGACCTGCTAAGGAAGAAACTACGTATACAACCTGACCCCCGCAATATGGACCCCAATCTCCATACCAGCAGGCGACAGGCTAGGGCAGAATTCTGCGAAAGAACGATGGGGCAGAGAGAACACATTCTACACAGATGCTTCCCTCTATCCAAAAGAACACAGGAAACACGCAGTAGCGGTAGTAGCTAATAATAAAAGCAAACTAATCACGAGTCTCACGGCAGCGGTATCAGACATAACCGAAGCAGAGGAAATAGCTGTTGCACTGGCAGCAGAGGAAGGATACAGGATAGGAAAATCCCTCAACATCCTAACAGACTCAGAAGAGGCGTGCCGAAACTATATCAGGGGTAGAATAAGCAGCACGGCACTCAAGATCCTTAGTAGAGCACCGCTCTATGAAGGACAACCTACACACAACATAATCTGGATACCAAGCCACGCAGGGATTCAGGGCAATGAAGGGGCGGACAGCTTAGCTCGAGGCTTCACCATCCGAGCGGGCACCTCAGTCCCCCCGGGAGAGCCTCAGATTACTTGCGGGGACAGTTATTCAGAGGTGCTAAACCTATATAGGGGGCGAAGATTCCAATACCCCCCACCACACAAAGTGTTGACGAAGGAGGAAGCCGCAGGATGGCGTAGACTGCAGACGGGTTCCTTTCCAAATCTTTACGTACTAAGCAGGATGTTCCCCACACAATATTGCGCTGTATGCCCGTGGTGCGGAGCAAGGCCAACACTATATCACATCACATGGGAATGCGAGAGAAACAAGACATTCCACAAACATACAACACCAAGTGCGGAGCAATGGGAGAGCCGGCTCACCAGCTGCGAGCTAGGGGTCCAAAGGGCCCTCATAGCACACGCAAGCGAGGTGGCCCGACTCAGTGGTGCCCTGGACTAGGGGCCCGCCCAAGGCTGAAGAGGACCCAAAGTTTTCAAGAATGAAGACTTCGTCCTCAACTCGCTAATATCTTAAAGAACCAATAAAGCTTTCCATTTCATTCCATTCCATGGACGGAAGACGCGGTTATGCACAACGTAGATGAGCCAGTGATTTCATTACACTCGGCTTGTTTATGATAATTGTATCAGGCAGCTCGGCAACATCGAGGTAATGCAAGGGCAAGGAGTCATTTGAGCGTTTACAAAAGAAATACCTTGTATATTTAAGCGCTTGTTTTGTTACATAAGTTCATCGTCTTCTTCAGGTAATGACTGCCACAAGTTCAGTCGCAGAATGGTTGCGTCGGCGTTACGTATGTCACAAAATAAGCAGTGCTAAATTTAGGTTTTACTATTTGAGGTTGACTTTCCCGCCCTCTTTGAAAGTGGCCTTCGAGTAAGATATTTCCAAATAAGGTATGTCTACTACTCGAGGCAGCGAAAATTCCTTTCTAGAATAGTAGCTCTGCTTTGAAATTATTTAAAAAGCCTCTCTTTGCTGTTCGCCCACACTCGTTGCCTAGCCACGTAGATGGAATGTACGGTGTCATTTAATAGACTTTATCACTGCATAACTCTGTTGAACGTGGCCGCTTGGCAGTAATCAACACAAGCTTGGCATAAGTACACCTTAATAAATATTCATGCTATAAATAGCATGAATAGCATTATAGCATAAGGAGTGACAGCCAACAGCTATATGCCGTCGCCTTGTCCCATTTCCATGGTTACTATGTCGGCCACTGCATGACGTGCTTCCCTGCTTTCACTACGCATTATTTTTTTGTGTTTTGCGTGACTACTTTGACTTAAAACAAATGTCATGTTTCGTGAAATATCTCAAGGCTTTACTCTGTTGGAAATGCATCGATAGAGCCTAGTCGTCAGTCCCTCAACAGGCAGCAATCGCCAGTATTTCAGAGGGTTCGCTGGTTCACAAAGAAGCCACCCGGCGAAACCATCGCCTTTGGTGACGACCAAAGCAGGATGCGTTCTTTTTTTTCGTTAACTTGCCCACAACTCTGATGGCCATTAACACTATGTTTAAAGTGATCTCCCTTTCTGCCATAAAAAGTGGCATACTCCGCCACCACCAATAGAGGCGCTAAATATAACGGGAAAATGAAAGGAACTTGCGCGGAGCTCATGAAATTTATTTGCTGTCTTGTTGTTTTAGCCGATATGCATGCCAAGTTTTACGGAATGAGAGAACGCATAGGGCCTCTGCTACTTCCACATTCACACAAAATGCAGCTCACCCCTCCTGATAAATTCCGGGCGAGCAAAGCATGAAAACGCCTACCGGAATGACCATGTCATGGTTGTTCCTGTGACCGAAAAGAGCATGCCAGGGGCGCATTCAGTGCATCATAATTTATTGTTCATGCTAACGCGTATGGCACGCTGTCCAAGAACTGTGTCCCAGTCATGATATAACGTCTTGAAACTATGGATTCTTCGAGAGCTCATTTTAATTCCGCCTTTCATTCCGCATCCTGAGAATTACCTAAAGTAACAACAAAAAAAAATGATTATTTTGAAACAGGTAATTAATAGGCAAATAAACACATATTTAACAAACTGACCACGTGGCTTGAAATTTTGTTTGCATAGCACCGTCACAAATTTTCCCCTAACCATTAACAATATGTCTCGTTTAATTCCCGAAATATACTTTAGGTGAATTGTATAAGCCTGAGGGCCGGTGTTCGGTGCATATGGTTCACGAGCAAACCACGTGGCGGTATCAACGTCAGTGGCAATGACCGCAGGGCCGTGCTTGTCTGAGCAACGATGATGCACACATGATACGACCTCTCAAAAGAGTAAACATTCTCGGAAAATGGAGCGCACTTGGAGGGGAATGTAGCACTTTTTTGACCCATTGTTTGTCTGCCTGATATTTGAGCCCGGTTTCCGGGAATGCGAGAAGACCAGGAGTGGGGCTGCTTTCTTGTTCGCATGAATTACTGCACGCCCTTGTGCTCGTACGCGACTGACCAAACCGCGGACCCCTTCCTCAAATGACTGTGCCATTGCAGCAGAACTGATAGTTGGGCGAGTTGGTACGAATTCATAGTAAAATATTTTTGCGCTCACAATTGACAAAGACACAGTGAAAGGGGAGACACGAGCGCTTACTCAGAACTATTTTATTTTTGGAAAGATACAGAACATATATGCCCCAGCTATCAACGCTGAGCATGTGCAACAACAGTGGTCAGTAGAACAGAAACAGATTAAGAAGGTTCAACCAGTATTTAAAAAAGCGAATTCATTTTCAGTGATTACAACCGATGGTTGGCTTACGCATCTTTCAGCGCACATTTTGATATGATATGCTTCTGTGATTTCACGTGTCAGATTATTTTTACCAGTGTTAAAAAATACCGGTATCACAATGACATAGATTGCAGTGGTTCGACAAATGCGAATGATTTTCTTTACCAAGTGAACGTTCATGCTCTTTTTGACGGGTGTTTATGCCCCGACCGGTTTGTCCTATGTACATGTTGCCACAGGTCAATGGAAGCCGGTACACGACACCTATTCTGCATTTTGTGAATTTTTGATCGTCTTTTAGACCGCAGCTGCATTTTTTTAATCTACTGTCTAATTTATTCAAAATAGCTTGGCCCAGTTTTTGCACCATGTTAGGAGCGCTGAAAACCACTTCAACGCCATACCGGCTGGCAACATTCTTTAGCCCATGTGAAAAATAATGTACGTAAGGGACAACGGCAAGGCGTTTTTGTTCGTGCTAAGCCTATTCCTTAAATCTGTGGGTTGTACACCTTTTACTATTATTATTACCTTTTCGGCCGCTCTGACTATAATGTGTTCCGGGAATCCCACCGAAGCTAGTCTTGTTACCTGATTAGCAAAGCTTTCTTTTTGTCAGTGGCAACAACATTTTACTAACGCGGCCCGAAGGCAAGACACCGCAATTCCGCTTTTTACAATCTTCGAATGTCCTGATTTATACTGTAATATGGGCTTTTTTGATCTAGGGCTGTACATCCAGCATGTGTGAACAGTTAAGCTGTGAATTTATTAAAATGCCTAAATATTTGTATTTTAGACTTCCGAGATAGTAGTGCCGTAAGCAGAGCAACTAAAGTGGATAGAACGTTTCTTTCTTGTCATGCGCGAAAGCACAGTCTTATCAGAATTGAAGACCATTTCTGAGCTGTCACACCAGGCCACAATATCGCGGAAAGCATCATTCAGTAATATTTGGTCAGCCACAGAATTATTGGGGTGTACAGCATGGAGTCATCGGCAAATAAACGAATTTTATGATTTCTATCAATGGAACACACAATGTCGTTTATATAAATCAAAAATAAAGGTGGACCTAGTACACTTCCTTGGGGCATGCCAGATGTCACGGGAAGTAACGTGGAAGAGATGCCGCCAATCCAGTTTACTAAGGACAAGGGCACGCCTATTAAATTCAGTTGTTCACGGAGTTTATTATGGGGAACTTTATCAAACGCTTTGCTGAAGTCTAAAAAAATTATGTCCAGTTGTCCAGATTTATCTAATACGGAACTAAAGTTATGGATAGCAGTAACCAACTGCGTGACAGTTGAAAACCTTTCCTGAAGCCATGTTGAAATGGAGGCAAGCATATTTTAGAGTTTAATATTTCAAGTATGTGGTTAGCGATAATGTGTTCGATTAGTTTGCAGCAGGTACTCGTCAAAGAAACCGGACGGTAATTGCTTAAACACGCGCGGTCCCCTTATTTATGCACAGGCACAACTCTGCCTGTTAGCCAGTAGGGGGGCAATGAGAAAGGCGATAAGGATAAAAAAATTGTTATGAAATGAGTTAATGATTCAGCATAACGGCGTAAGAAGGCGTTTGGTATGTCATCTGGACCATGCGAACTTTTGGTATCTAACCGGAGTAGGGATTCAACAACGCCTTCGTAGGATACAGTGATTGATTCTTCAGGTGGAAGGTCAAACACATGTTCATTGGCACTTTATTCAGAAAATACAGAATAAAAGTAGGCATTGAAATGCGTAGCAATTGATTGAGGACACGTAATCACGTGTAGTATTCTTGTAGTAATCTTTCCGTGCTTTTTTATGTCAGCACCCAACTTGTTTCTTAATTCTTTTATATTCCTTAAGTATGACTGGGTGTTTTAATCGGATAAATTTATCAAAAAGCTTGTCACGTGCTAGAATTCGTTTATACAACTCCCTTGTTACCCATGGCTTTCGATACTTTTTCTAGTTTTTTTTACTAACAATGGAAATGCACTATTATATTTGCTTTTTACTCACTCAAGGAAGATATTGTACGCTATACTAGGATTTTTTTCATTGTAAACATCGCTCCATTCAATGCTTTCTATCATAGCTCTAAACGTAGCCAGATTATCTTGATTGAAGCTTCGTTATACGATTTGTTGAGCTGGCAGTTTTTTTTCGTTTCCATATTCACCGGGGAAAAAAACAGAAAGCAGGTCGCTTAAATGAAACGTGAGAACACCAGATAGAACACTAGACAACTCATGGTTTGTGACACACAAATCTGTTTATGTGTCGCTCTCTAAGGTTATTCTGGTTGGTGACTGGGTAACATTGGTGTAGTGAAATGCATCAATGGCTTCTTAAAAAAAAAAAAAAAAAAACGTCGTGGGGAGCTGTTGGTCAACATACCAATATTGAAATCTCCCACTATAACAACTGGCATATTTAGGATACATGCATATTCAAGCACATCACGTACAAACTGAAAAAATACGGCAATTTCACTAGATGGGGGTCGATAAATACAGGCAGCCAGGGTTCCACAACATTTCACAGCAATCGGTTCGTAGTGCGTACGAACAAAAGAAAAGTCTGAAAAAAATTCACACTGAAGGTTTTCCTTAATGGACAATGCTACGCCACCGCCTCTACGGTTTTCTCTGCACACCCCTTCAAATTTGTACCCAGGGAAGGATACAATATCACTTCCACTGCTGAACCATCTTTCTGTCTATGCAAGTATATCAAATCTATGATTTACGCAACCCAAGGCCGTCTGCATTTCCAAGTGCTTATTTTTCAGGCTTCTAGTATTCACGTGAAAAACTGACATCCTGTCATTTTCATGAGAAAGCGAACTGCGCACAGCAGAAATAAAGGATAAAACATCGTAGTAAAAGGGCCTAGTTTGTGATGCCATGAAATATCCTGCTAAAGCAGTCTGCTCCAAACTGTACTTTTCCTTTAGCTCCAAAACACCAAAAGCCACTTTAATGACAGCACTAGGCTTCATGCGTAATCATGCAATAATTGTATGCCATTCTTTGTAGCCCTGTAATTACTTGGGTGTAAACATGAGAACCGCTAGCTCCGACGCTGTATTGGAGCTGATGCATCGAAATAAAGTCCACGCAGTAGTTTGGGGCTGCGGTATGTGTACTAACGTGCGGCCCCTTTTAAATACACAAACACATGTTTGGCACTGCACACTTATTTGAACATGCCGATATTCTCAGACACTGGCATATTTTTATTCGTCTTCAAGGCCAAGAGCACGGCTTAGAAGCCTAAGTTTTTCTGACTGTTGTTGCGCTTTCTCTTGCCTGTTCCTGTGCTGCTCGTCTTTTTCTTGAATTTTCTCATTTCATCGAAGAAAACCATCTCCAGCATTCTGGAACCTGAGGGCTTAGGCTTTTTGCGCATATATTCTTTGTCAATGCTTGGCTGGTCGATGCTGGGCTGTATGATGCTTGGCTGGCCGACGCCTGGCTCGCTGGCCTCTTGACAGTAACAACCCCAGAGCTGTCCCTCAGCTCTTCGGGCTCGAGGCTGTCGTCTAGCCAGCGTATTCTGGCTACTTCATCTTCAAAAGGCACTTCACACGGGGAATTCCCGGATTTGTTATTGCGTGCTGTAGCGCTTCTTTTTCTGCTCACCGGTTTTTGGAATTCCGAGTGCCTCTGTAACATTGGCTGCAATTCGGCTGAACATTAGCTTATTATTTTTGAATTTTTTCAATGGTCCAATCTCAGCAAAGTACTGCTCATAATAATCAAACAGCAGCTTTGCTTCCCTGTCTGTCCATTCACAGCCTGTACCTGCAACTAAAAAGTGCATGAGGTAGTTGTATAAGTGTTACAGCTGCATTAGGCAGTTGTATTTTCGTGTTTGATTTGTGTAGTGCTCGTGTTTGCAGCGATATTTTGAAGCTTATTTTATGATTTCTCCATCCTGTATCGGCCTTTGTGTTAACAGCATCAATAAATAAATAAATAATATGTCATCACAAATGGTCTCACTGCGTTGCTCCTTTTTTCGGCTCTGTTGCGGCACTGTTGATGGAAAAACCAAATACAACATTATTCATTGCGCTGGATTCATAAAGGTGGCATATATGAAGCGACATAACCATTTAGAAGTTGTGCTCTGTGAAATGTTGCAGTACATTGAACCACTACGTGCATTTCATGCAACTACGTAAAGAATTAATTAAGCCATGTCAGACTTCCTAACACAGCTTAACAAAACAATAACTCAATGTTTGCAGCGCCACCTCATCTCAACACGAAATTTCGAATAGCTTAATATAAACATGCACGGTGCCGCCCAAGTTCCATAATTGCTCGACACATGGTGCCCATTCTTGATAACATTCCACAGGCTTAGCATGATGCAACATTCCTGATCAGGTGGCTGTTAATCAAAATTACAGTATGGTCCTTCTGGCCTGAAATGGATGGACAGTGACGCTTCAGGAAAAGCAATTTGTAGATTTCTGTGGCCCTGAGACTTATTCGAAAATTGGATGCACTTACCGTCCTGACCTACATAACAGCACCACTCCATTCGGCAGCAGAATATGCACTCACACTGATACCTCTGCGAAACTTTCGTGGGAGACAAATTCTCAGGCACGTGACACTGCTTCATTGCTTCTTCGCGACATATAAAGCTAGACAACTACTTCTGCACCACGACGGACACACAGCAAACTGCACTATACCATGACGGAGCAATGCGTTTGAGTGAAACGAACGCATCAGCAGTAAAGCAACCCCGCAATTTAATTATAGCGTCAACAGACAATTGCTCCACACAACACATGCGTTGCATTGAACTTACAGCACAGTGTTCAAGTTGCGAAGGCACCTACCATGTTTGTCCGCATCCTGTGTGCTCACCACGGAAATCAAAAGCCGCTGCACGCTTGGCGAGATATCCATTCCGCACTTAACAAAACAACAACAGCTGGTGAACGGCGCTGAAGAGACAAGTGGCCGGTGCGGCGGTGCTGGGAGCAAACAGCGGAAGGAAATGACAGCACGCAAGTTATCCTGGGTAACTCGGTGATAGAAGTTCCGTTTCCGCAATGCTCCGGCGGCGCAGGTTTTGTTCCACTTGCGGATTTGGAGGCGTTGCTCTACGTCAGAGTTGAGTGCTCGCTCGCGGAGTCCGTCGGCTGCTCCTATTCCGCCATTGGAATTCAACATTAAATTGCTCTGACAACACTAATGGCCGGATTGCAGGACCGGCGTATGAGGGTCACTTCCAATTGTATAAGGCACGGTTCTCGGAAAAGGAGAACTATTTTACTATACATTTTCTATGAATACATAGCGCGTTGGTATTTTATTAGCTTCTGAATATGCTTCCCGTTTAAGGAACACGTAAAATACAAAATGACCTACACCCCAATTTTCTTGTTTCAGTCCAGAGACTAGTTAAAAATCACCTGGTACATATGCCCAAAGTCTCGTCTTTAGGCACAATAACCCAGATACGTGAAAAAAACTTTCATGAAAATTTTGCAACCGGAATTGAAAACAAGACTTTCTTAATCATCTCTTTATATAGTTAGGGTAGGGTAGTCTTGGTAATATAATATTTCACTGCGGTGGGAGCAGTGTTCGCCTGAGCTCCTTAGGTGTACAGTAAAACAAACGGGAAGAGGAAGAAAACACTGATATATATATATCAAAAGATATACCAACGCACTTACCAGACACGTGGTTTGTGATAAACTACGCTCTCTCTGTGTTTTCTTTTGTTAAAGAAACCATACTCCATGAAGTGATGTATTATTTACTTTAAAAACAAAATTACTTTTAATATACACATTGAAAAGAGTAAAAATTAAACGACCACGCTTTGTCGTCTTGTCAGTGCATGTCGCCAAATTGCTGTCTACCTCAGTATTTACTCCAAGGTGACATGCCTTGAAAGTGACCGGCTGCTATTGGTTAACTACAGTATCTACCGTAAAAAAATTTCCATATATGTTTATAAGACAACTTCTGGCAACATTTAACCAATGCTGTTCTATGCCCAGGTGAGAGGAATGTCACATACAACTACGGAGAACCGCACAAGATTACCATGTGCTTTTTTGCACCTTTGAGTTTGGCTAAAGTACAGAGAGGGTTACAAGAACTTCTAGATGCACGAAATGAAAGAGGGGAAGGGGAGCACAGCGCTTTCCTTAACTTGCCCTCTAGGAAAACTCTCCGCTTTTTCGCATACTGCCACAGCTGCACTCTGTCATATGTGTTGCAATAATGAAGGAGTGCTTGTGCTCCAGCACTCCAATGTCACTAACAGTGATCACCTACACAGATAAGTAGATGGTCATGATTCAGGTAGCAAATAGCTAAGAGAAAAAATTACTCACTTTGAGAGCTTCAATTCTGCAATAACTTGAGAGAGATGGTCCCATTGCAGGCAGCAGACCTCTGCTCAGGAACTTGCATTTCAGTAAAAGAAAAGGATTAATTAGTAATGATAAGTTACCTTGTTCATGCTGAGTATCAATACAATCTGACTTTCATGCATATCCACTCTCCGCTTTAGTAATACAACTGAATTATTCGTAAAATAGAGTCTATGATGGTACCATTCACTTCCCTTGTATGTTCAAATTTTTTCGCACTGATACACCGTTTACTGCTTGCTTACTGACACGAATGCCTTGGCTGCCCAGACATCATTCGAAGCAATACGTCTTGCTGCGCCGCAAGAAGTTGCACCAAGGAAACACAGCAGCGCAGCCAGAGCGAAGAACTTTTTTTTTGGTCGCTACAGTTAAAACCTGCACTCAAGCAAGAAAGTAACGATCACACGTAGTGAGCCGCTGCTGTTGCCTCGAATGTTTATTTCCGTATTCTAACAGAAGTTCTTGCATCGGATGCAGTATGCTCTCAAGCCAATACAAGCGTCAATACAAGTGCGCAACTGAACGCAGTTTTATGCTACGCTTTTAACGCGAGTGAGCAAGAGGTTAGAAGTTCCACTCGGAAACTGCGATCGAGCCGATCGCGCTACCACTGGAATTGATCTGAAAAGATAGGGTGATCCTTCTCCCCATTAATGCGTCATTTTTCTCTCGGACGTTGCGTAGTGGTCTTTTGAAACAATATTTCTGTTCACGACACCGGCTTACCACACATCATTTTAACACCTGTGTTATGCAAACCAAATAAGATTAAAATGGGCTTACCCCATGAGCAAGTTACGAGCGCGCGTAGACTGTTGAACACCCGTTGAGAGCAAGCGGGCTATCGCGTGTCCAAGTGAATGCGCGCACCCAAACACAGGACAACGTCTTTGATGCCGCAGCGTGGAGAGTTTTGTACACGAAGTGAAAGACATTCAGCGCAAATATCCCCGTGCGATGACGGCAAATGACGAGCGCACAAGCGTGCACCTCTCAGCGACAAATTTGGAACTTTGCCAATTCGAACGTGCCGAGACCCAAGCAGCGCAATCATCCATCGCATATGTTCTTCGCTACCGATGCGTCAGTATCTCTTCCTTGGGGTCTTGCTCCACTCTTGAGTACAAATCAAGAGATATTGACTGCAAATTAACAATTCTTACAACACGACACAATATATGCCGGCTGACTGCACATGCGCAGCATTGTCTACCGCTCCTAACGGAAGCGTAAAGCCCCTAAGGGACTTTACGGAAGCGCAGCGCGCGCTGCCCCCTGGTGCCGCACTCTGTTAGTGCAGAGAACAGAAGAGAATCGGTTTCGCGTTCGCATTTGTGCTCTAGTTACTGTAACAGCAAAATACGCTTTCTCTCCCCCGAGTTAGTGCGTTTTATACAAAGAGAGAGAAAATGCAAGAAGCAGAAAGGCAGGGAGGTCACACAAACCGTTCACTACTGGGGATAGCAAGCCCCTGTGCTGCAATGAAGTGCAAAGCAGTGCACTGCGATGCGTCAATGAGCTCTAGTATAGTGTTAATTTGGGCTGGTCGGTGCATGTAATGAACGGGTATATAATGAGTTGTATCATAACATTTACCCATGGATAAAGCACATGGAACTAATGGTGTTGCATTTTGGGTGAAAAAGAAATAAAGCTTGACTCGTTACATCTCGGCACTGGGCGTTTTTTCTTTACGTAAATTTTTTTTCTTCTTTTTGGCAGTACACACAGTACTAGCACGGTACTAGGTACTTCATCTTCAGTCACCTTCCGGTATTTTGCACACATGTCGGTGGATGTTCGCGTTTTTTATTCTGCCGTACAAGGACGAGCGTGCTTACCGGTGTTCTTTCAGAATGAAGCGCCAAATATTTGCGATTACCTCTTACCGCAAGAATAACCACAAGAACACGAAAGATTATACGTAATCTAATTGTCTCAATGAATGGGCAGTTATTGACAGAGACGAGATATTTTGGAAATATTATGGAAATGAGGTTAACGAACGACATTGCAGTTCAGCAAAGCCCTTTCTCACTTGGGATAATTGTTTCCTGCATTTGAAAATTTCATCCGACCGTTGTACTTGGATATATGGGCCGCCAATTTCTTTCAACACCATTTGTTGCTAAATATAAACGCAGTTACAGTCAATATACTACTGCCTGCGTTTCGGTACTGATTTATAGTGCGCACAATTTTTGCGTAGAGCACCGATGTTATTCCCAGTGCACCAGCACCAGAGTGCCGCAAGTTTCTTGTACAAATGCACTTATGCCCCCTCCTCTTCGTTTACTTAAGCATATAGGCTGTATTGTCAACTACAAAGTGCCTAACTTAAGAACATTGTAAAAACACGCCTATATTTGCGCAAATCATCAGCGTTACAACGCCCGTATGCGCGGCAAACTGTCACCGGAATAGAGGATTCGTACATGTATTTATTTACATGTTCTGTTATTGCAGCTTTTGGTAGAAGGCTAGGTCTCACATTTTGTACGTATCTTCATGATGCGTACAGCTTGCGTGCTCAAGTAAATATTGTCAGCTGAAACTTTTGAGTACGAGCGCTCATTCAAACAGCTTAAATTTTCTCCCAATAATACGGATGTTCGCATTACAAAAATATGGAATTCTACCTGTTTCGTGCGAAACAGTGTATAGGCGCTGTATGATTACAGTGAAATATCCGTAAAGCTTAAAACGGAGAGCACTTTCCGTATATTAACGGGCGCTCTTGCCGCATTTTTGAAATATGACACACTTTCCGTATATTTACCTGCAATTCTCTTAATAATGACGGAAATCCTCCGTATAATAACGACAATTTTTTACAGTGTGTTTCTTAATGGCTTTTGGTAAAGGATAGTCTTAAAGATAGCAACATAAATGAGAGCGAGGTAAGAGCAGCATAGGTTTTTAGCTCTGAACAAGGAGGAGGAGGAGGAATAAACTTTATTTGTGCACAGCAGATTTGAGACCTAGGCCTCTACCTAAATGACGGCCTCGAGCCCTTGGGCCCTGGCGGCATCTTCGGCCTGCTGGATTGCCTTGAGTTGGTCTTCCGGTGCACAGCTGAGCAACGCGGTCTCCCACTGCTCTCTGGTCTTAATTATTTTATTCTGTATGGGTGTACGAGGACAAGCCCAAACAATATGTTGTAGGTCCGCCCTTTCTTCACAGAATCTACATCTATCCGTGTAAAGGTCCGGGTAGTAGCGGTGGTAGGCCACCGGGTTCGGATATGTATCTGTTTGTAAGAGGCGCCATGCCGTCGCTTGCCGTCTATTTAACGAGGAGTGTGCCGGGGGGAAATGGGCCCTTCCCAATTTATAGTGTTTGGTGATCTCGTTAAAGCTGGTCATCCGGTCTCTCTCCGTTCCCAGTATTTGTTGCGTGTCGCCTGCTCGGCCTGTCAGTTCTCGAGCCAGGTTGTGCGCTATTTCGTTCCCGGGAAGGGAGGAGTGTGCGGGTGCCCAAATAATGTGGATGTCGCGATCTTCACGAAAGTTGTTTAAAATTCTCAGTGCTTCCGGTGAGATTCTTCCCTTTGCATAGTTCTTGACGGCTGTCTTGCAGTCGCTTACTACGATGTTAGCTTCCGTGGAGGCTATTGCCAGTGCTAAGGCAGCTTCCTCCGCCACCTCTGCCTTCCATGTTTTTACCGTCCCACTAACTCTGCAGTCACCCTCTAGACACGTAGCAACTATGGACATACTATGTCCATTTGCGTACTCCGCCGCGTCCACATAGACCACGTCCCTGGCACTACGGAATCTTTTGTGGAGAGCTCTCGCGCGTACGTTTCTTCGATCTTGGTGAAACTCCGGGTGCATGTTTCTGGGGAGTGGGGGTATTGATAGATGTTCCCTTATTTTTCTTGGGATGTCTCTCCGCACTCCGTGCTGTGCTTCGTAGGTTATTCCGATGTCATCTAAGATGTGTCTCCCCGTCAAACTCTGTGTAAGCCTTTCATACTGCGCTACTCTCTGGGCCTCAATAAGTTCGTCTAATGTGTTGTGCACGCCGAGCGCCAAGAATTTCTCGTTTGACGTTTTTGCCGGAAGTCCCAAGGCTTGCTTATACGCCCTTCTAATAATGCAGTCTATATTGGTTTTCTCCACAGCGTAGAGCTTGAGGTAAGGAACCACATATACAATGCGACTGATTACGAATGTTTCTATTAATCGGATGAGATTGTCCTCTTTCATGCCATAGTGCCTGTTGGATATCCGCTTTATTAGTCTGATTGTTTGTTGAACACTATTGTCAAGTAGTCTAATGGTTTCTCCGTTATGGCCGTTTTCGGATATGCGGAGTCCCAGTATTCTCAGGCTCTCCACTATCGGTATCGTGGTGCCTTCTACTGTGACCACAATGCCCGGCCTTTCCCTAATGCTTTTTCGACCCCGGCATGTTGGCCTATAGAGCAGAAGTTCTGATTTTTGTGAGGAGCATCTCACTCCCTTGTCTTTGATGTAGTCTTCCACCGTGTTTACTGCTGTTTGAAGGATCTCTTCCACATGCCCATCGCTTCCACCCGCCACCCAAAGGGTGATGTCGTCCGCGTAGAGGCTGTGTCCGAGTCCTTCTATCTTGTCAAGTCTCGCAGGAAGACCGATCATTGCCACGTTGAATAGAAAGGGAGATAGGTCTGAACCCTGCGGGGTACCCCTATTACCTAGCTTGAGCGCGTCCGATTTGGATTCTCCAATTGAAATCTTTGCGGTACGATCTGTCAAGAAGTCTTTGATGTACGCGTATGTTTTACGTCCTACATCCAGCTTTTGGAGATTTTGTAGTATGGCCTTGTGCGTGACGGTGTCCAAGGCCTTAGTTAGATCAAGACCTAGTATTGCCTTAGTGTCTAGACTTTTCTCACCCGCATCTATGATCTGATGTTTTAGTTTGAGCATAACATCCTGCGTCGATAACTTTGGTCGAAATCCAACCATGGTATGTGGGTAAAGTCCTCCATCATCCATGTATCTCGTGAGACGTGTGAGAACCACATGTTCCATGAGTTTACCGACGCAGGATGTCAGTGATATGGGCCTTAAGTTCGTCAGTTGTGGTTTATTTACAGGCTTTGGTATAAAAATGATTTGGGCTGATTTCCATTGACTTGGAATGCTGCCTTGCTCCCAGCAGTTATTCATGTAGTCCGTGAGAGCTCGGATGGATACATCGTCGAGGTTCCTGAGTGTTTTGTTGCTTATCCCATCAGGTCCTGGTGCAGATTTCGAGTTGAGCCTGGTGAGTTCATATCTGACTTCTGCCTCCGTAATAGGGGTATCAAGATCAGGATTCTCGTTACCTAGGTAATCCGAAAGTAGTTCTCTCTCCGCATCTCCAATGTACATCTTTTGGAGCTCTCGAAAGAGCTCTTCTTCTGTACCGTTGTAGCTGTGTATAACCTTCTGTAGATTGTGTCTTTGTATGGTTTTTGTACTTCCGGGGTCCAAGAGACATGGAGAATGTTCCAGGTCTTCGACATTCCTATCTGCCTTTCCATCAAGTCGCACGTGGCTTCCCACTTCTGTTGGGTTAACCTATTTGCATATATCTCGATTTCCTTGTTTAATTCCACAATTCTCTTCCTTAATTTCCGATTATGTTTTTGCTTCTTCCATCTTTTCAGCATGCTACCTTTCGCTTCCCACATGTGCAATAATCTGCTATCCATCTCCTCAATACCTGCCTCCTCTGGAACAGTTTTGGTAGCTCGTTTAATGTTTTCTTGCAGTTTCTCTGCCCATTTCTCAATGTCCGTTATAGTGTTTTCCGCATCATCTTGTCGGATTTTGCGGAAAGAGTCCCATTCTACTAGCTTGACTTCTCTCCCCCTCTTTTTCCTTGGGCCTGCTTGTACCGTTGTGACGACGATGTAGTGGTCACTACCTAAGCTTTCCTGCATGTTTGTCCATTGAGAAACTGCTAGATTCTTCGTAAATGTTAGATCTGGTGTCGTGTCGTTGGTTACGCTGTTTCCTATTCTGGTTGGTGCCTGAGGGTCAGTTATGAGCGTTAGTCCTTCGTGCTGAGCGTCTGCCCATAGGCTTCGGCCCTTAATGTTCTCTATCCTGTATCCCCAAGCCGCGTGTGGGGCGTTAAAATCGCCGACCACGACTAGTGCCTGCTTCTGCGCTACGCTCAAGACTTTGCGGAAGAGTGGGCCGAATTTGGGCTTGTGCCGGGGTGGACTATATATGTTCAGAATAAATAGACTTCCCTCTTCTTTACGGGAGGGGATTATTTCAATCAGGACGTGGTCTATGCCGCGCACACCGGTATCGTGCTCGACAGCCGAGAGGTTTCTGTGTATCAGCGTCGTGACGGTTGCCTTCTCGCCGGAAGCACTGTACGATTTATACCCCGATAATTTTGCGATCCCCCCGGTTTCCTGCAGGGCAATGGCATCTGGCGCCTCCTTACTTGTTACGAACTGCGGCAGGTTTCCTCGCTTGCGACGATACCCGCGGCAGTTCCATTGCCAAATCGCGTATTGGTTACGCGGCGCCATGTTGATTTATCTGTTCTTCCCCGGTGGCCTTGCTATTTTCTACCGCATTCGGCCTGCTATACGGTTTGCTTTTAACCGGTCCTGCGCCTGCCGGCCTAATATCCTTTGGTGTGCTTTCTAGTGCCGCTACTCTATTATCTAATCCATCGAATCGTTGTTCAATCTCTACATACATGTTTGTGATTTGTTGCTGTAACCCATCGAACATTCCTTTAAACGTTCCCATAACCTCGCTGATTGCAAATACACTCTTTTCTTCAGCGGTTTCTTGCGCCCTCCTTTTGTGTGGTGGTGCTTCTCCGTTCGCTTGCGTAGGAACGGGCGTTGGAGCCCGACTACGCGTCGACGTCGTACTGGCGGAGGGTGCGTTGACATTCTTTTGTTGCTGAAGCTTCGCGTTTTCTGCCCTAAGCTGCTTGATCTCATCTTTAAGCGTTGCATTCTCTCGGGTAATCTGTTCTAACATGTTTCTAATCTGTGTCATTTCCTGTTCTAGGGCGGACACTTTAACTTTAGGTGATTGAGTAGCAGTGCCGGAGACCGCGCTTGCCCAGCTCACCTGTGCTTTGCTCCCGTCTCGCCCTCGATTAGTTCTCGAACCGGACCTCGACCTTGATCTCGTCCACGATCTGGTCCTGGACCTGGACCTGGAGCGTTCGCGACCGGCTTCCCCTGGCAGTCTCGGGAAGGAACCAGAGCGGTGTCTTCCATAGTTTTTCCTGCTTGTTTCTTCTCTGTCGGTTGAGGGCTGCTTGCTCGCTACAGTCTTATGATTATTGTTGTTGCTCCCTCTGGTTTCTTTGTAGTTGTGGTAGGAGTACTCTTCCTCTTCGGCCTCTTCTTCTTCCCTCCTCCGTCGCTCCCAGCGGCGTCTCCTGACCAGGTACGGTATCTTGTATCTTGCTTGGCACTTCTTGTCTCCCGTGAGGTGGTCTTTGCCGCACAGTTGGCACTCCGCGTCGCAGTTGTGATCCTGCTGAGGATTCTTGCACCCACACCCCCGGCAAATCTTGTCTTCAGGGTTGGGGCACACGTCAGCCCTGTGCCCTGTTCTTCCGCATCCATAGCATATGTCGATGTGTTTTTTATACAAGGAGCATTGGATAAGCATCGCTCCATACCTCACATATCTGGGGACGTGAAAACCTTCAAATAAAATGATCACGTTGTCTGTGTTACCCATTCTCTTGGCGTGCAAGACTCCAGGATTGCGTGGCGTGACCAGACTGGTCACTATGTCCTCCGGACTCTCCTCCTGGGATATTCCTCTGATGAGACCCTTGGATGTATTATCAGGAGCTGCTCTGTAAGCACTTGCTTCAAATTCTTGTTCTCCAAGGCGTAGCTTATTGATAGCCCCATATTTCCTGGCCCGCTCCTCGGAACGTGTGCTGAGCACCACTATATTTTGTTTGCTGTTTATGCATATGCTGTCTTCCTCCGCTGTCTCTCGGCCGACCCCGGCAGCGTTGCGCAGACAGTAGTAAATGCGATCCAGCTTGTAGTCTGATACCTTAAGTCCGCCACGTGGACGCACGATAACCCTGTATTCTTGTTTTGGCAGGTTAGGCAGCCTACTTGCTTTGATGATTTGTCGCACCTTGCGTTCGTTCTTCCATTTGTTTCTTTCTTTTGATTCCCCGACGAAGGTTCTTCCTTGCTGCTCGTGTCCCGCCAATCCTGCCCCACCGCTGCATCGCTTCTTTGTGCCTCTTCTAACTTCGCACCAACCTGATTCTTTTCCGTACTCCGCCGGTTGCATTTCTTCGCCTTCCACGCTCACGACTTCCATAATGGAGCAGGGCCTGGGTATCTCCGTCGGTAGGCCGAGCTCTCTCAGCCACCGCTGCGGCGGAGCCGTTCGAGGTGTCGAGGCGTTCTAGTTAGGTGTAGATCTCCCGCCACGTGTAGCGAGAGGAAGGAACAATTGACGGCCGAAAAACGGGCCCACCTGGTAGAGAATGGTGTCCTTGGGCTCCTTGGCACCTGTTCTTGTGAAGATCAATGGATTTCTCCACAAAATGCGATTTTCCGCCGAGAATCATAAGAAAATGCGGAGCTGACGCGATGTGCATCCGCACTCCACGGCTTCTTCTTCTTCCCCTGAACAAGGAAAAACGATTTAAGTAATATTTTTCCTGAACAAGGAAAAACGATTTAAGTAATATTTTGGTTAAATTCTCAAGGAACAGAAAAAAATGGACGCGAATGAAATAAAGCCTTATAAATTGCTCTCCAGAAATTACTTTTCTCGAATATAATATTTGATAGTAATTAAGAGTACGGAATTGGAGTTAGGGTTGCAGGATACAGAAGTACTGCAGTTGAAGACTTGAGATAAGGAGCCGCCACAGGTGGCGGTAAATTAAAACAATATATTAGGTGCCATCAAATAAAAGAAATAGGCGCCTATTTGACAAGAAATATGCTGGCTCATTGACATAATCGCTTTGAATATAAATATCTGGCTCCACCTTTCTTTCCGAGTCAAAGGAATTGCATGTCGCTTTCAAGGTCAGTGACCTGAGCGCGTCGCCTTCTCCTCGACGGAGGCGAGGCAGAAAGGGGAGTGGAGAGGGAAAGTTTGGAAGGGTAGCCCGCGCCTCTCTCAGGTGAGGCAGGCGGTCAGTTGGCTGGTGACGTCGCTACCGATCGGACGCTGCCGAGCACGTTGTCCGCGACCACACCGTCTAGGTACCGCTGTAAGTTGCAGAATGAGTTTCGACAAATGCCTTAACGTCACTGCTCTTCTCTCGCAGGCGACGGAGAAGATCCGGGAAATCGAAAATGGTGACAAGTCAGTAAGCCTGCACCGTCGCGTGTTGCTTGAGCAATTGCTCAACAAATGGGCCTGGCTAGACGACTCTGACAACAGCAGCTCTAGCGACGACGAGGACAGCGATGGTGGTGACGGCGGGCCTCCTGTACCCGTCGTCCTTGCCTGCGGCGGAAAGCGTGGCCGAGACGATTGCGAAGGTCAGGACAAGCATTCATCGAAGGATAATTCTATGGATGAAGAAGGTGTATTGCCCAATTTTGCAGACGGAGAGCCTGGACCCTGCAAGCGCCCGAGAATCGACGAGGAAGAGTGCTGCGATTGCCGTCCAGGGCCTAGCGGTGACCAGGAAAATTACACCTCACCGCAGCTCGAAGAGGAGCATGACTCTTACCGAATGAAAGTTGCGCCGTTCCCTGACTGGCTGGACAGTGATGGCAGGGTGTTTGAGGAGCCGGTGCAGGACCCGGATCTGTCTTTTCTCGATATTTAGTGTCTTGTTTATGAATTTTCCCCCCTACTCATGCTTTTAGTGTATCAATAAACAGCGCTGCGTTACACATTTACCATCGCAGCAGCAAATGTTTCGTGTATGTGTACAATACTGTGAGTGAATTGTCGGTAATATCGTAGGTGTATTTTCTTTTGATAGTGAGAGCGCTTTTGGTTGATGTTGTTGTCTGTATAGATTTCTGTTTCTTCGTAATAAAATGTTGCATGAAAGTGTTAACTGCATGTATATCAATATCGAATCAGACGGATGGCGACACTCCACTAAACAAATCTAATTTTTCAACGCTCAATTGCAACAAAAACACGACATAACATTTAATAGTTAGCAAAAGTGCTAGACAAAGAACTACAAAGAAACTTTAAAAAAATATCTTGGCGAAAGTTGAGTGCCTCCCTGGTTTAATCACCTGACTTAATCGGTTGATCAGACACACATACACACAAAAAATCAAAAAAGAAACGAAAGATACGCTGCCATTAGGTGTATGTAATGTTTGTCGGAGGCACAACTACAACTGTCACACATGAAGCGGTGATTGAATATTTCTTAAAATATGAAGGCGTTGCTTTATATGCCGAAGAATTAGTACAGAAAATAAATACATGCGCTCCATAAACTGCAAATGATGACAGGAAAACAAAAACATTTTGGAGATCCGCTGTAATGTGAGTATCTATGTTAAGTATCCTCACATTAAACGTCCCTCTTCTCCGCCCTCCTCTAGGCAGTTCTATCGACGTCCCCTCTGGACTCGCACCTTAGCGCCAAGGGAAGCATTGCAGTTTCTGCAATGCTTATTTTTGGGGCTGGGCGGTCACGGATAATTGAAGCTGTCACAAGGTAAATGTGACGAGGCCAGGCAGCTCAAGAGGACAATGAGCACATTCGATGCGTAGGGTCCAAACGAGTTTCTCGCGTCGCCTTTATTGTATGATTCGCTCTTGTCATATTATCACGCTTTGAAGCACCCCCCCCACCCCACCCTACACGGGGTGCCAGAGAGCAGCAGCCGTAGGAGTGCGAAGTTAAAAAGAAGAGGGACGGAAAGTTCCGCTTAAAAAAACACAATTAAGTGAAAACCGATTCCACATAGAATTTTGATGACGTTGATGCGATAAGCTTTGCGAAAGTTGTGAGAGGGAATTGCAACCGACGAAGCCTTTCACCTAGGAATGCGTGCATTCAAGGCTTGGCACCAGACGCACGGCGACACGTACTGGCACCGCCGCGATGTGCAGGCGTAAATACTTTAAAATATCGCAAAGAAATCAATTAACGTCGTTAGCCTTCGATAATGAGGCTGCATTGTACGGAACGTGAAGGCACGGTCATTTTTACCGTCTTCCCATCAGAGCAGACACGTGTTCGTACTTGCGTTTCCATGCGTAGTGTTCGTAATCTCCGCGCAGCAATTGTCCACCCCCCCCCCCCCCTACATTTTAACCCTTTTGAACAGAAAGTACTGCCTTCATCGCGGTGCTTCTCGACAAGTCTTCAGCACGATAGTGGACATTCATGGCATTGTTAAGCTGCTTTCTATAAAATGTTGGCTGCGGTTATAATCTTTTCAAAGCGACGGCAAATCTGTTGTGTTGTGACTCGAGTCATAATGAAAACGCTACGCAGAAATCGCACTCATGGTTGAATATTCAAGGCAATCGCCATGAGACTACTAAATATTAAGGGCACGATGGATTCAATACTTTTAAACGGTTTTGGTAAATGAGAGTGTTAACGATAGCAACATAAATGAGAGCGAGGTAAGAGGAGCATTGCTTTTTAGCTCTGAAGGAAGAAATTTAAAATATTATTTTGATTAAATTCCCAAGGAACAAAAGAAAATAGAAGCGAAGAAGAGAAAGCCTAATATATCGCTCGCTAAAAATAAATTTTCTCCCCTATAAAATTTGATAGAACTTTACAGAGTACGGAATGGGGATAGGGTTGCACGGTTACAGAAGTAGCCCGGCTGAAGACTTGAGGTAAGGAACCACCACAGGTGACGGTAAAGTAATACAATGTATTAGGTGCCGCCGAATGAAAGTAATGAACGCCTATTTGACAAAAATATGCTGGCTCATTGATATATTCACTTTGGATATAAATATCTGGCTCAGTCTTTTTTCTGAATCAATGGAATGGGAAGCCGGTTTCAAGGTCAGTGACCTGAGCGCGTAGCCCTCGGCTCGACGGAGGGGAGGCATAAAGGGAAGTGGAGAGGGTATGTTTGGAAGGGTAGCGCTCGCCTCTCTCAGATAAGGCAGGCAGTCAGTTGGCCGCTGACGTCGCTGCCAATCAGACGCTGCCGAGCACGTTGCCCGCGACGACACCGAATTGGTAACGCTGTAAGTTGCAGTATGAGTTTCGACAGATGCCTTAACATCGCTGCTCTTCTCTCGCAGGCGACGGAGAAGATCCGGGAAATCGAGAATGGCGAGAAGTCGGTAAGCCTGCACCGTCGCGTGTTGCTGGAGCAATTGCTGAACAAATGGGCCTGGCTTTATGACTCTGACAGCAGCAGCTCTAGCGACGACGAAGACAGCGATGATGACGACGGCGGGCCTCCTGTACCGGTCGTTCCTGCCTCAGGCGTGAAGCGTGGCCCAGATGATTGCGACGGTGAGGGCAAAGATTCATCGAAGCAGAATTGTGGGGATCAAGAAGGTGTCTTGCCTAATTTTGATGACGGAGAACCTGGACCCTCTAAGCGCCGGAGAGTGGACGAGGAAGAGTGTTGGGATCGCCGTCCAGTCCCTAGCGGTAACAAGGAGAATTACAAAACCGCGCAGATCGAAGACGAGTATGGCGATTACCCGTTGAAAGTTGCGCCATTCCCAGACTGGCTGGACAGTGATGGCAGGGTGTGTGAGGAGCCGGTGCAGGAGCCGGATCTGTCGTTCCTTGATATTTAGTGTGTTTTTATGCATTTCTTCCTCTTGTCATGCTTTTAGTGTATCAATAAACAAAGCTGCGCCACACATTTTACCGTTGCCATCAACAAATATTTCTTGTATGTGTAAATACGGTGAGTGAATTGTCGGTGATACCGTAGATGTCTTTTTGATAGTGAGAGCGCTTTTGGTGTATGTTGTTGTCTGTATAGATTTCTCTTTCTCCGTAATAAAATTTTGCATGAAAGTGTTAACAACTGCATGTATATCAATATCGAATCAGACGGATGGCGACACTCCACTAAACAAATCTTATTTTTCAGTGCACAATTGCAACACAAACACGACATAACATTTAACAGTTAGCAAAAGTGCTAGAGAAAGAACTACAAAGAAACTAAAAAGAATACCGTGGCGAAAGTTGAGGGCCTCCCTGGTTTAATCACCTGAATTAACCGGTTGATCAGACACACAAAACATCAAAAAAGAAACGAAAGATACGCTGCCATTAGGTGTATCTAATGTTTGTCGGAGGCACAACTACTACTGTCATACATAAAGCGGTCATTGAATACTTCTTAAAATATGAAGGCGTTGCTTTATATGCCGAAGAATTAGCACAGAAAATAAATAGATGCGCTCCATAATCTGCAAATGATGACAGGGAAACAAAAGATTTTGGAGATACGCTGCAATGTGAGTATCTATGTTAAGTGAAGTTTCTGTCCTGGTTGCTTTCCTTGATGATAGTTATCGGAGGCCACAATAAGTACATGACCGGGGTTATTGGAGAAGTATGGGAGAGGCCTTTGCCCTGCAGTGTGCGTAACCAGGCTGATGATGATGATTGGTTGTGTTGACTCCGCAAGTCTGGTTGCTTCAACATTTAATGTAACACAAAAGTGGTGAGTTGTTAAACGTTACCTTGCGTGTACCACTGCTTAGTGTCTGCGTAGTACAGAGAGCACACAAGGAGATCTGTTTGTACGATGCATTTTGTTGCGCCACACTTCATA
Source organism: Dermacentor andersoni (assembly GCF_023375885.2). Classification (NCBI taxonomy): domain Eukaryota; kingdom Metazoa; phylum Arthropoda; class Arachnida; order Ixodida; family Ixodidae; genus Dermacentor; species Dermacentor andersoni. The sequence goes on from NC_092822.1 coordinate 81,318,300, forward strand.
ACTTGAGAAGTTTCAGTATTGTCAGGGCCTCACATTACACATAGTATCGTGACAGTAGTAATGACCGCAAATTTGATTACGTGGCTGTGCGTGCCAGAACCTCCGTCGGATTCTGAAGCACGCTGTAGTAGCGGACACTGTATTATGTTTGACACCATGACGTTCTCAAACGTGTCCCAAATCATAAGTGCACGTGCGTTTTCGAATCCGTCCAGTCGAAATGGGGCTGCCACGGTGGCGAGGAAGTTCGCGACCTCTAACAAGGCGACAGCCACGAAGCTACCGCAGTGGGCACATAAACGTTCATTCGGCGGTCGACCGCTTCCGTCGTGTCCCCTGCACTCTGCGGTAGGCTGTTATAATTGCAGGACTGCTTCTGCGCGACCTGCGTAATTTGCCATCTTTACATATCTGCGTATTGTTTATTTTTTGCAAATAGCAATGCCGTATTGAGCCGTACCTTGAATTTATGCTTATTCAGTTTCCCCGCAACCGCTGTGGTATATTAGTAAGGTTAGCCTTGCCTTCAAACGTCACCCCCCCCCCCCCTCCTCCTCACATTAAACGTCCCTCTTCTGCGCCCTCCTCTAGGCAGTTCTATCGACGTCCCCTCTGGACTCGCACCTTAGCGTCAAGGGAAGCGTTGCAGTTTCTGCAATGCTTATTTTTGGGGCAGGGCGGTCACGGATAAATGAAGCTTTCACAAGGTAAATGTGACGAGGCCAGGCAGCTCAAGAGGACAATGAGCACATTCGATGCGTTGGGTCCAAACGAGTTTCTCGCATCGCCTTTATTGTATGATTCGCGCTTGTCATATTGGCACGCTTTGAAGCAACCCCCCCCCCCCCCCAACACAGGGTGCCAGAGAGCTGCAGCCGTAGGAGTGCGAAGTTAAAAAGAAGAGGGAAGGAAAGTTCCGCTTAAAAAAGCACAATTAGGTGAAAACCGATCCCATTTAGAAAGTAGATGACGTTTATGCGACAAGCTTTGCGAAAGTTGTGAGAAGGAATTGTAACCGGCGAAGCCTTTCACCCAGGAATGCGTGCATTCAAGGCTTGACACGAGACGCACGGCGACACGTATTGGCAGCGCCGCGATGTGCAGCGTAAATACTTTAAAATACCGCAAAGTAATCAATTAACGTCGTTAGCCTTCGATGGTGAAGCTGCATTGTGCGGAACGTGAAGGCACGGTCATTTTTACCGTCTTCCCATCAGAGCAGACACGTGTTCGTACTTGTGTTTCCATGTGTAGTGTTCGCCATCTCCGCGCAGCAATTATCACCCCCCCCCCCCCATTTTAACACTTTTTAACAGAAACTACTGCCTTCAGCGCGATGCTTCTCGACAAGTCTTCAGCACGATAGTGGAAATTCACACCATTGTTAGGCTGCTTTCTATAAAATGTTGGCTGCGGGTATAATCTTTTCGACGGCGACGGCAAACCTGTGGTGTTGCGACTCGAGTCATAATGGAAACGCTCCTCAGAAATCATACTCAAGGCTGAATATTGCTACGGAACAGCTGCCACAGTGTGGCTGTACTGAGGAGGACGAAGACGACGTGTGTGCCGGTTTGATATTGCGTCGCCATTTTGGCCTTCGTGAGCTTACCTGTAAACAAATTGTAAATAGTATTCGGCTTCACGTAACGTCAATTTGGTGGAGGTGGACGTTCCCCGTACCCGTCATGGAGCTTCGCAGCGGTCGCAACGGCGACAATGCCACTTCGGCTCCTGCTGGCGGCACTTCATCTGCGCAAGCGTCTCCGCCTGCAGCCCCGACCTACGTCGCCGTTGCCCCGCCTCGGGATCCTGGTGTTTTCAACGGAGTCGGCAGTCCTGATGTTGCCGACTGGCTCCGCTTATACGAACGTGTCAGCACCAGTCACAGGTGGGATCCGACTGTTATGCTTGCCAACGGACTTTTCTACCTCGACGGAGCTCCATTGGCGTGGTTCCAGACTCACGAAGAGGAGATCTCGAGCTGGGATGTCTTCAAAGACAAGCTACGCGACCTTTTTGGCAATCCGTTTGGTCGACAAGTCAACGCCAAGAAAGCCCTTGCCACCCGTGTGCAGACGTCGACCGAGTCCTACGTGTCGTACATTCTCGACGTGTTGGCCCTTTGTGCCAAGGCTGACCCAAACATGACCGAGGAGGATAAGGTTAATCACGTCCTCAAAGGCATTGCTGACGACGTCTTCAATTTACTGGTGTTTACGAACGTCACCAGCATCGATACCATCCTCAAGGAGTGCCGCTGTCTCGAGCATGCTAAAAGCCGCCGGGTATCCTAGCACATCACGCGACTTCCCAACACAGCTGCTACGTCATCCTGTGACGACCTCTTCCACCAGCCGTCGCGATGTGACAACTTGACCCGTATCATTCGTCGTGAGGTCGAAGCGGCACAACCGGCGGCCCCTTCATTCCCATTACCTGATCATTCTTTGGTGACAATCTCCTTGATCCAGGCCGTCGTCCGTCAAGAGTTATCCAACGTCGGCGTGCAATCCATTCTTCCCGTACGCTCGGAACCTTTGTCTCCACGCACGTCCCCACCGCGCTCGTCTTACTCCTCTTATGCACAGCGCAACCCCTCGGAATGGCGAACCATGGACGACAAGCCGATTTGTTTTAACTGCCGACGCATTGGACATGTCGCTCGCCACTGCCGCAGCCGCTTGACTTCTCCGACGCGCTATTATCCTGATTACCCCCCTCGCCCCTATACCGCATTCTTTTCCTTCGCCCCTTCTATGCCCGCTCCATCATCTGACCCTGCGACACCTTTGCCACGACCCCGCTACTCCCGCTCGCCTTCTCCCTCCCGCCGCCAATCTCGCTCGCCCCCGTCACGCCGTGCTCCTTCTCCGACCTACTCACCGCACCCCCGACCGGAAAACTAGACAGTGCAGCTTCTGGAGGTGAAGCTGCATTGACGACATTGGCACAAAATCCTCGCTGCACCTTACCCACGCACAAGACTCTTTGGACGTTCTCGTCGACAATGTTCCTGGATGCGCGTTGATTGACACCGGGGCGCATGTGTCCATTATGAGTGCTGCTCTTCGCCGTTGGCTCAAGAAAGTTCTGACGCCTGCCCCGAACCGAGTTGTACAAGTCGCCGACGGAGGGACTGTCGCTATTGTTGGCATGTGTTCTGCCCGACTCACCATTGCTGAGAGACACACCGTCGTTCTCTTCACCGTCATCGAGCATTGCCCTCACGAACTCATTCTCGGTCTGGATTTTCTTGCCCATCATTCTGCCCTCATTGACTGTTCCGCCGGCTCACTTCGCCTTGACTTGCCTCTCCTTGCCGACCCTGTGGACCCGCCTCCAAGCCATCTGAGCTGCATAGATTTTATTCGCCTACCACCTCACTCTGTGACCCACGTCGACCTGTTGTCCTCTCCAGCTGTACATGACGGCAATTACTTGGCCGCACCAATTCCGGCCGTTATGCTTACACATGGTGTTACCGTGCCGCACACTGTGCTGAAAATTACTGGCAACCGCACCTGCCTTCCACTTGTCAGTTTCGCGCTAACCGCGCAAGTTCTGCCTCAGGGGATCTCCTTGGCTATAATTCGCGCTTTGCAGGATGATGAGGTCGAGCCATTCACAGTGGAAGATCGTTACAGCTCAGCCCATACCGTGACGTCATCGCACGGTACTGATGTCGACATTAAGATGGTCTCCTCTGACCTTACACCTGCTCAAGCTGAAGCTCTTTGCCGCGTTCTTGAAGGCTATCGCGACATTTTTGACTTTGACAGCAGACCCTTAGGTCAAACGTCCGTCGTTACCCATCGCATAAATACTGGCGATGCGAACCCTATTCACCGACGTCCATACCGTGTTTCTTCGTCAGAACGAGCTGTTATCCAACAGGAAGTCACAAAGATGCTTGCAAAGGACCTTATCGAGCCTTCCTGTAGTCCCTGGGCATCTCCCGTCGTACTCGTCAAAAAGAAGGATGGAACGTGGCGCTTTCGTGCAGATTATCGCCACCTGAACAAAATCACAAAAAAGGACGTGTACCCTTTGCCACGTATTGATGACGCTCTCGACTGCCTGTACGTTGCCACCTATTTTTCTTCTATCGACTTGCGGTCCGGCTACTGGCAGATATCCGTCGATGACATGGACCGAGAGAAGACTGCATTTGTTACCCCTGACGGCCTTTATCAGTTCAAGGTGATGTCTTTCGGTCTCTGTAACGCGCCCGCCACCTTCGAACGAATGATGGACTCTTTGCTTCAGGGGTTCAAGTGGTCCACCTGTTTGTGCTATCTGGACGACGTTATAGTTTATTTGCCCACATTCGACACGCATCTAGACCGTCTTTCAGCGATTCTTGACGTGTTCCGCCGAGCCGGCCTCCAGTTGAACTCGTCAAAATGTCATTTCGCTCGCCGCCAAATCGCCGTCCTTGGACACCTTGTAGACGCCAGAGGCGTGCGACCGATCCGGACAAAATTCGCGCCGTTACGAATTTTCCTGTTCCGAAGTCTACCAAGGACGTTCGTAGTTTCGTAGGGCTGTGCTCTTATTTCCGACGCTTTGTGAAGGATTTTGCGACCATCGCACGTCCGCTTACCGACCTCTTGAAGAAAGACGCCCCTTTTTCTTGGGGTCCTGACCATGCCTCTTCTTTCTCGCAGCTGACTACTCTCCTTACCGCGCCTCCAATTTTGGCCCACATTGACCCGTCTGCCTCAACGGAAGTTCGAACTGATGCCAGTGGTCACGGCATAGGAGCAGTGTTAGCACAACGCCAGCGTGGACATGATCGCGTTATAGCCTACGCCAGCAGACTTCTATCCCCCGCCGAGCGCAATTATTCAATCACAGAGCGCGAGTGCCTCGCTCTTGTGTGGGCTGTTGCGAAATTTCGTCCATACTTGTACGGACGCCCGTTCTGTGTCATCACTGATCACTACGCTCTCTGCTGGCTATCCTCGCTCAAGGACCCCACGGGAAGACTCGCTCGCTGGGCGTTACGCCTGCAAGAACATACCTTCTCCGTGGTATATAAGACTGGACGCTTGCACCAGGATGCCGATTGTTTGTCCCGCTACCCCGTCGACAAACGGGCTGATGCGGACGCCATCGCTTGCGTTTTCTCTGTGTCCCAGTTGCTTCAAATCGGCAACGAGCAACGGCGCGATCCGCCATTACGCGCCCTCATCGACCGTCTGGAGTCAACTCCTGGCGACGCCTCTCTCCGGATGTTTCTCCTTAAGGAGGGGACATTATACCGCCGTAATCTCGATCCACACGGCCTTGACCTTCTGCTCGTCATTCCATCGCACCTGCGTTCTACTGTCCTACAGCAACATCACGATGCTCCCTTAACTAGACACTTGGGCGTCTCACGCACATACGACCGTGTACGCCGTCGATTCTTTTGGCCGGGTCTCGCCCGCTCCGTGCGGCGCTACGTTGCCGCTTGTGAGCCCTGTCAGCGCCGGAAGAAGCCCTCCACACCTCCAACTGGATATCTCCAGCCGATCGACATCCCACCGGAACCCTTTTTCCATGTTGGTCTAGACCTGCTTGGACCGTTTCCCCTCTCGGGCTCCGGAAATAAATGGGTCGCCGTCGCTACCGATTATGCTACGCGGTACGCAATCACCAGAGCCCCCCCGACAAGTTGCGCTACTGACGTTGCTGACTTTCTGCTCTGTGATATCATTTTAGTGCACGGTGCTCCGCGCCAATTACTCACTGACCGTGGCCGCAGCTTTCTGTCGGCAGTCGTCGAGGACATACTCCGCTCCTGCTCGACAAAGCACAAGTTCAGCACGTCCTACCACCCCCAGACCAACGGCCTCACGGAGCGCCTCAATCGAACCATCACCGACATGCTTTCCAAGTACGTTGCGGCCGACCACCACGACTGGGATCTTCACTTACCATATGTGACGTTCGCGTATAATTCATCGCGTCACGACACCGCCGGTTATTCACCGTTCTATCTCCTATATGGCCGAGAACCCGTGTTGCCCTTCGACACTTTGCTGCCCTCGGCCACACGTTCCGCCACTGAATACGCCCGCGACGCGATCGCACACGCCGACCACGCGCGCCAGCTCGCCCGCACCCGTCTCGAGGCCTCACAGGAGCATCAGAGATGCCTCTATGATTGCCACCATCGTGACGTGCACTTTTCTCCGGGTTCTCTGATGCTTCTCGGGTCATCCGTTCGCCGTGTGGGCCTTTTCGAAAAGCTGCTGTCGCGCTACACAGGCCCTTACCGTGTGGTACGCCAAGTGACCGATGTCACGTATGAAATCATCCCCGCCGATCTCTCAACGCCATCATCAGCTGCAAGTGACATCGTTCACGTGGCAAGACTAAAACCCTACCACACACCTTTCACCGCGGATGCTTAGATTAAGCACCGGGACGGTGCTTCTACAGCCGGGGGTGATGCTACGGAACAGCCGCCACAGTGTGGCTGCACTGAGGAGGACGAAGACGACGGGTGTGCCGGTTTGATATAGCGTCGCCATTTTGGCCTCCGTGAGCTTACCTGTAAATAAATTGTAAATAGTATTCGGCTTCAGCTTCACGTAACAATATTCAAGGCAATCGCCATGACACTACTAATTGTGAAAGCCAGGGTGGATTCACAACTTTTTAACGGCTTTTGGTAAAGGATAGTCTTAAAGATAGCAATATAAATGAGAGCGAGGTAAGAGCAGCATAGGTTTTTAGCTCTGAACAAGGAAAAACGATTTAAGTAATATTTTGGTTAAATTTTTGGTTAAAAATGGACGCGAATGAAAGAAAGCCTTACAAATTGTTCTCCAAAAATTACTTTTCTCGAATATAATATTTGATAGTAATTAAGAGTACGGAACTGGAGTTAGGGTTGCACGGTACAGAAGTACCGCAGTTGAAGACTTGATATAAGGTGCCGCCACAGGTGGCGGTAAACTAAAGCCATATATTAGGTGCCATGGATTAAAAGTAATAGGCGCCTATTTGACAAGAAATATGCTGGCTTATTGACATAATCGCTTGCGATATAAATATCTGCCTTCACCTTTTTTTTAGAATCAAGGAATTGCCTGTCGCTGTCAAGGTCAGTGACCTGAGCGCGTCGCCTTCGCCTCGACGGAGGTGAGGCAGAAAGGGGAGTGGAGAGGGAAAGTTTGGAAGGGTAGCTCTCGCCTCAGATGAGGCAGGCGGTCAGTTGGCTACTGACGTCGCTGCCGATCGGACGCTGCCGAGCACGTTGTCTACGACCACACCGTCTAGGTACCCCCGTAAGTTGCAGAATGAGTTTCGACAAATGCCTTAACGTCACTACTCTTCTCTCGCAGGCGACAGAGAAGATCCGGGAAATAGAAAACGGTGACAAGTCAGTAAGCCTGCACCGTTTCGTGTTGCTTGAGCAATTGCTGAACAAATGGGCCTGGCTAGATGACTCTGACAGCAGCAGCTCTAGCGACGACGAGGACAGCGACGGTGGTGACGGCGGGCCTCCTGTACCCGTCGTCATTGCCTGCGGCGGAAAGCGTGGCCGAGACGATTACGACGGTCAGGACAAACATCCATCGAAGGATAATTCTAGGGATGAAGAAGCTGTATTGCCCAATTTTGCAGACGGAGAGCCTGGACCTTGCAAGCGCCCGAGAGTCGACGAGGAAGAGAGCTGCGATTGCAGTCCAGGGCCTAGCGGTGACCAGGAAAATTAACACCTCACCGCAGCTCGAAGAGGAGCATGACTCTTACCGAATGAAAGTTGCACCGTTCCCAGACTGGCTGGACAGTGATGGCAGGGTGTTTGAGGAGCCGGTGCAGGACCCGGATCTGTCTTTTCTCGATATTTAGTGTCTTGTTTATGCATTTCCCCCCCTTCTCATGCTTTTAGTGTATCAATAAACAGCGCCGCGTTACACATTTACCATCGCAGCAGCAAATGTTTCGTGTATGTGTACAATGCTGGGAGTGAATTGTCGGTAATATCGTAGGTGTCTTTTTTTGATAGTGAGAGCGCTTTTGGATTGTGTTGTGTGTATAGATTTCTGTTTCTTCGTAATAAAATGTTGCATGAAAGTGTTAACAACTGCATGTATATCAATATCGAATCAGACGGATGGCGACACTCCACTAAACAAATCCTATTTTTCAACGCACAATTGCAACACAAACACGACATAACATTTAACAGTTAGCAAAAGTGCTAGAGAAAGAACTACAAAGAAACTTAAAAAGAATATCATGGCGAAAGTTGAGGGCCTCCCTGGTTTAATCACCTGACTTAACCGGTTGATCAGAGACACATACACACAAAAAATCAAAAAAGAAACGAAAGATACGCTGCCATTAGGTGTATCTAATGTTTGTCGGAGGCACAACTACTACTGTCACACATAAAGCGGTCATTGAATATTTCTTAAAATATGATGGCGTTGCTTTATATGCCGAAGAATTAGTACAGAAAATAAATAGATGCGCTCCATAAACTGCAAATGATGACAGGGAAACAAAAACATTTTGGAGATCCGCTGTAATGTGAGTATCTATGTTAAGTGAAGTTTCTGTCCTGGTTGCTTCTTTCCTTGATGATAGTTATCGGAGGCCACAATTAGTACATGACCGGGGTTGTTGGAGAAGTATGGGAGAGGCCTTTGCCCTGCAGTGGGCGTAACCAGGCTGATGATGATGATCGGTGGTGTTGACTCTGCAAGTCTGCTTGCTTCAACGTTTAATGTAACACAAAATTGGTGAGTTGTTAAACGTTACCTTGCGTGCACCACTGCTTAGTGTCTGCGTAGTACAGAGAACACACAAGGAGATGTGTTTGTACGATGCATTTTGTTGCGCCACACTTCACAGCTTGAGAAGTTTCATTATTGTCACGGCTCACATAGCACATAGTATCGTGACAGTAGTAATAAACGCAAATTTGATTATGTGGTTGTGCGTGCCAGAACCTCCGTCGGATTATGAAGCACGCTGTAGTAGTGGACACTATTATGTTTGATACCATGACGTTCTCAAACATGTCCCAAAACATGAGTGCACGTGCGTTTTCGATTCCGTCCCGTCGAAATGGGGCTACCACGGTGGCGAGGAAGTCCGCGACCTCTAACAAGGCGACAGCCACCAAGCTACCACAGTGGGCACATAAACGTTCATTCGGCGTTCGACCGCTTCCGTCGTGTCACCTGCACTCTGCGGTAGGCTGTGATAATTGCAGGACTGCTCCTGCACGACCTGCGTAATTTGCCATCTTTACATGCCTGCATATTGTTTATTTTTTGCAAATAGCAATGCCGTATTGAGCCGTACCTTGAACTTATGCTTATTCAGTTTCCCCGCAACCGTTGTGGTATATTAGTAAGGTTAACCTTGCCTTCAAACGTCACCCCCCCCCCCCCCCCTTCGTCGCATTAAAAGTCCCTCTTCTGCGCCCTCCTCTAGGCAGTTCTATCGACGTCCCCTCTGGACTCGCACCTTAGCGTCAAGAGAAGCGTTGCAGTTTCTGCAATGCTTATTTTTGGGGCTGGGCGGTCACGGATAATTGAAGCTTTCACAAGGTAAATGTGACGAGGCCAGGCAGCTCAAGAGGACAATGAGCACATTCGATGCGTTGGGTCCAAACGAGTTTCTCGAATCGCCTTTATTGTATGATTCGCTCTTGTCATATTGGCACGCTTTGAACCATCTCCCCCAACAGCGGGTGCCAGAGAGCAGCAGCCGCAGGATTGCGAAGTTAAAAAGAAGATGGAAGGAAAGCTCTGCTTAAAAAACAATTAAGTGAAAACCGATCCCATGTAGAATGTTGATGACGTTGATGCGATAAGCTTTGCGAAAGTTGTGAGAGGGTATTGCAACCGACGAAGCCTTTCACCTAGGAATGCATGCATTCAAGGCTTGACACCAGACGCACGGTGACGTGTATTGGCTTCGTCGCGATGTGCAGGCGTAAATACTTTAAAATATCGCAAAGAAATCAATTAACGTCGTTAGCATTCGATGGTGAGGCTGCATTGTACGGAACGTGCAGGCACGGTCGATTTTTACCGTCTTTCCATCAGGGCTGACACGTATTCGTACTTGGGTTTCCATGTAGAGCGTGCGCCATATGCGCGCAGCAATTATCACCCCCCATTTTAACACTTTTGAAAAGAATGTACTGCCTTCAGCGCGGTGCTTCTCGACAAGTCTTCAGCACGATAGTGGACATTCATGCCATTGTTAAGTTGCTTTCTATAAAATGTTCGCTGCGGGTATAATCTTTTCGACGGCGACGGCAAACCTGTTGTGTTGCGACTCGAGTCATAATGATTGTAAAGATCGTTCACCATTTCCGCACAGTAATTATCACCCGAGATTTTAACGCTTATCAACAGAAAGTACTGTCTTCTGCGCGATGCTACTCGACAAGTGTTGAGCACGATAGTGGATATTCATGTCATTGTTCACCTTTCTATAAAATATTGGCATGGGTAAAAACTTCTTGACGGCGATCGCAAACATCTTGTGTTGCGACTCGAGTCATAATAGAAACGCTGCTCAGAAATCGTACTCACGCTTGAATATTCAAGGCAATGGCCATGACACTACTAATTGTGATAGCCAGGGTGGATTCACAACTTTTTAACGGCTTTTGGTAAAGGATAGTCTTAAAGATAGCAACATAAATGAGAGCGAGGTTAGAGCAGCATAGGTTTTTAGCTCTGAAGAAGGAAAACATTTAAAATAATATCTTTGTTAAGTTCCCGAGGAACAAAAAAAAATAGACGCGAATGAAAGAAAGCCTAATATATTGCTCGCCAAAAATGAAATTTTCCCCTATAAAATTTTTAGAACTTTACAGAGCACGGAATCGGGGATAGTGTTGCACGGTTACAGAAGTACCACGGTTGAAGACTTGAGATAAGGAACCAACAAAGGTTGCGGTAAGCTAATACAATGTATTAGGCGCCGTAGAATTAAAGTAATGAACGCCTATTTGACAAAAAAATATGCTGGCTCATTGATATAATCACTTTGACTATAAATATCTCGCTCCGTCTTTTTTCCGAATAAATGGAATGGCAAGTCAGTTGCAAGGTCAGTGACCTGAGCGCGTCGCCCTCGCCTCGACGGAGGGGAGGCGTAAAGGGGATGTGGAGAGGGAATGTTTGTAAGGGTAGCGCTCGCCTCTCTCTGATAAGGCAGTCAGTTGGCCGCTGACTTCGCTGCCGATCGGACGCTGCCGAGCACGTTGCCCGCGACGACACCGTATTGGTAACGCTGTAAGTTGCAGTGTGAGTTTCGACAGATGCCCTAACATCGCTGCTCTTCTCTCGCAGGCCACGGAGAAGATTCGGGAAATCGAGAATGGTGAGAAGTCAGTAAGCCTGCACCGTCGCGTGTTGCTGGAGCAATTGCTGAACAAATGGGCATGGCTTGACGAATCTGACAGCAGCACCTCTAGCGACGACGAAGACAGCGATGATGGCGACGGCGGACCTCCTGCACCGGTCGTCCCTGCCTCAGGCGTGAAGCGTGGGCGAGATGATTGCGACGGGGAGGACAAAGATTCATCGAAGCAGAATTCTGGGGATCCAGAAGGTGTCTTGCCTAATTTTGAAGACGGAGAACCTGGACCCTCCAAGCGCCGGAGAGTGGACGAGGAAGAGTGTTGGGATTGTCGTCCAGTCCCTAGCGGTAACAAGGAGAATTACAAAACCGCGCAGATCGAAGACGAGTATGGCGATTACCCTTTGAAACTTGCGCCATTCCCAGACTGGCTGGACAGTGATGGCAGGGTGTGTGACGAGCCGGTGCAGGACCCGGATCTGTCTTTCCTTGATATTTAGTGTGTTTTTATGCATTTCTTCCTCTTGTCATGCTTTTAGTGTATCAGTAAACAAAGCTGCGCCACACATTTTGCCGTTGCCATCAACAAATATTTCTTGTATGTGTAAATACGGTGAGTGAATTGTCGGTAATACCGTAGATGTCTTTTCTTAATAGTGATATTGCTTTTGGTGTATGTTGTTGTCTGTATAGATCGCTCTTTCTTCGTTTCAAATGCTGCATGATATTGTTCCTTACTATATGTTTAGAAATACGAAAATCGGATGGTGACCCTCCACTAAACAAATATTATGTTTCAACACATAATTGCAACAAAAATACGAGAAAGCTTATTTATTGGTTAACATCAGTGCTAGACGAAGAAACTCAAACAAAAAATTATGCGAAAATTGAGGGCCTCCTTACGGTTACTCACCTGACCTATTTGGTTGATAATACACGCACACACAAAAAAAAAAAATGAAAAGAGAAACGAAAGATACGCAGCTAACGTCTGTCGCCTCCACAACTACTAATATCACATGTAACGCTGTCACTGAATACTTCTTTACATCTGAAGGCATTGCTTTACATGCCGAAGACTTAGTACAAGAAATTTGTAGATGCGCTCCATAATCTGCAAATAATTACCGGGAAAGAAAATAAATTATAGAGGTCCCCTGAAGTGTGAAAATCAATGTAAGTGAAGATGCGGTGCTGCTTGCTTTCCTTGATGATAGTTATCGGTGGCGTTGATGCCGAAAGGCTACTTGGTTCAACGTTTTATGCAACACAAAAGTGGTGAGTTGAGGTTAAACGTCACCTTGCGTGCACCATGGCTTTGAGACTGCGTATAACACAGAACACACAAGGAGAGGTGTTTGATGCATTGTGCTGCACCACACTTCATAACCTCTGAGAAGGTTCAGTAATGTCTCTGCCTCACATGGCACATCGTATCGTGGCAGAAGTATTAAACGTCAATTTGATTATGTGGCTGTGCGTGCCAAAACCTCCATCGGATTGCAAAGCGCGCCATAGTGGCAGACAATTAATTTTGACACCATGATGTTCTGAAACGTGTCCCAAAGCATAAGTGCACCAGCGTTTTCTATTTTGCCCAGTCGAAATGCTGTTGCCGCGTTCGCGATGACGTCCGTGACCTCTAACAAGGCCACAGCCGCCAAGCTATCGCAGTGGGAAGAGAAACGTTCATTTGGCGATTGACCGCTTCCGTAGTGTCACCTGTACTCTGCGGTAAAAGACGGGGAATGCGGGAGAAGGTAATTCAAGACGATGAGCAAAACCTGAACAAGGTGAAGGCAGGAGCCAACGTTTCGACAAGTGGACTTGTCTTCTTCAAGGCGACATATGCTTTTCTCGCCACAGTATATATATAGGTGGTGTTCTTCTAAAGGGGAGAGGGTGTGAGGCGGGAGGACGCGGAAACAAAAGAAAATGTGCTAGCGTGTCGAATTGAGAGTAAAGAAACGCTGTGTACAAGGTCAAAGCCAGGGCCCCCCCACTTCTGTCTGTCAACACACGCGCGTTAGCTGGCGTGTCAAGGGAGTCTGACACGCCGGCTGAAAAAAAAAAGAAAAAGGAAAGGTAAGGGGAGAAAAAAACAAGGGGCGGGGGGATACGCCAGGAAATCAAACTAAGTGTTGTTTGGTATAGCTTGAAGTTTAGCATAGCGAATAGATTCTAAAGCTCCTTTTGAAACGTGTATGCCTATTAGTTGCAATGTCTTGTACTTATGGATAAGGTATGATTCTCTGTATTTTCTTTCTCGTTCAAAACGGAAATTTGACTGTAAGATGTAGAGTTTACGTTCATCAATGTTATGACCTGGTTGGTTGAAATGCTCGGCGACGGCTTTGGGAAGCTTTTTAGCTGTCTCCGCGCGATGTCCGTTTAATCTGACGTTTATTTTTTGTCCAGTTTCACCGATATATAGTTTCTTACATAAGGAACATTCAAGCATATAAATCACATCCGAACTTGTGGAAGTGAAGCTAGATTTGACTCCATGTGTACAACTATTTGCGGTGCTTTTAATTTTAATGTCACTTTGAAGGTGCCTGCAGGCTTTGCACCTAGGGCGACAACATGCTTTTATTACGGGGGAATGCTGCTGGCTGACTTTTGCGTGCACTAACATGTCTTTAATGTTCTTGTTTCGGCGATAGGTAACCCTGGGTACACCCGGGAACGCTTTTCGCAGACGCTCGTTGCTTGATAATATTGGGTGGTATTTTCTTAGGATGTTGTTTATGTTTTGGAGTGCATTAGAATATATCGTTATAAAGGCCGGCGGTCTGTCAGATTCTAATGTGGGCTTTCTCTTCGCCAATTCCGACTGTCTCTCCAATCTTGACGCGGCATCATAAGCTCTATCGAGAAAAACTTGTGGATAGTTCCTTTCTGCTAGCGTTGATTTAAGGTCATTTAGGTGGTGGATATAATCGTGGTCTTCGCTGCAGATTCTTCTTATACGTTTCGATTGTCCGACAAAACTTCCTTGCCTGCAATGTCGCGGGTGATGACTGTTGTAGTCTAAATGTTGCTGGCTATCTGTAGGCTTCCAGTAAAGTGTCGTTCTCAGTTTTCCGTTTTCTATGTAAACCGTCGCGCCCAGGAAGTTGATCTGACTAGGAGAGTGGTGATCATTAAATTTAACACTCGGGTGAAAGCGATTGAAATGGCTAATTAAGTCGGTTAAGGCGCTTGTGCCGTGTTCCCATATTATAAATATGTCGTCATGGTAACGAAGATAGGTGTGGGGTTTTAAAGGGTAGGATTTCAGCAGGTCTGCTTCAAGCTGTCCCATGAACATGTTCGCATACGGGGGAGCGAATGGTGTGCCCATGCTATAACGAAAATTTGCAGGTAGTGTATAGAATCGAATTCGAAATAGTTGAGCGTGAGAATTAACCTAAGAAGCGATAAGTAAACTTCAGGAGCGTGCGCTTGGGGATTGATTGCGAGGGATCTAGAAACGGCTTCAATTCCTTCACTCATGGGAACGTTGGTGTAAAGGGCAGAAACATCCAAAGTGACTAGAATAACGCGGTCGGAAAGGATTTCGTTGGCGTTGATGCCGTCGATATTTAGAAGGAAGTGCGGCGTGTCTTGAACGAAAGATGGGAGGGTGGTGGGTATGTTTGACATGTGGTGATTTAAGAATTTAGATAGTGACTCAGTAGGTGTGTTATTAGACACAATAGGCCGACCTTAGATTTCTGCTGTAAATATTAGACCGCAATTTACGTATTTTAGGAAGAAGATAAAAGCGGCCTGCTGTATTGTTCTTGGGCATCATCAAGCGATATCCTGATTGCGTGCCGGAGCTCCGCTATTGTGCTTAACACAATATTGCTGTAGTCTGAAGTTGTGTTTGAGTCAAGTTTTCTGTAATTGGTGTGGTTGCTCAGTTGTTTAGACGCGTCATTCTTGTACTTTTTATAGGCCAGATTACAACACTGCCGCCCTTGTCTAATGGTTTTATAACAATATCATTCCTTTTCATACTGCAACTTACAGCGTTACCAATACGGTGTCGTCGCGGGCAACGTGCTCGGCAGCGTCCGATCGGCAGCGAAGTCAGCGGCCAACTGACTGCCTTGTCAGAGAGAGGCGAGTGCTACCCTTCCAGTTTACCCTCTCCACTTCCCCTTTACGTCTCCCCTCCGTCGAGGCGAGGGCGACGCGCTCAGGTCACTGACCTTCAAACCGGCTTCCCATTCCATTGATTCAGAAAAAAGACGGAGCCAGATATTTATATTCAAAGTGAATATATCAATGAGCCAGCATATTTTTGTCAAATAGGCGTTCAATACTTTCATTCGACGGCGCCTAATACATCGCATTACTTTAACGCCACCTGTGGTGGTTCCTTATCTCAAGTTTTCAACCGGGGTACTTCTGTAACCATGAACCCTATCCCCATTCCGTACTCTGTAAAGCTCTATCAAATTTTATAGGGGAGAAAATTTATTTTTAGCGAGCAATTTATTAGGCTTTCTTTCATTCGCTTCTATTTTCTTTTGTTCCTTGGGAATTTAATCAAAATAATATGTTAAATTTTTTCCTTCTTCAAAGCTAAAAAGCAATGCTCCTCTTACATCGCTCTCATTTATGTTCCTGTATTTAACACTCTCATTTAAAAGTATTGCCATTTCAAAGTATTGAATCCATCGTCTCCTTCATATTTAGTAGTGTCATGGCGATTGCATTGAATATTCAACCATGAGTGCGATTTCTGCTTAGCGTTTTCATTATGACTCGAGTCGCAACACATAACGTATTAGCGATCGCCGTCGCTAAGTATATACCAGAAGCCAATATTTTATAGAAAGCAGGTGAACAATGACGTGAACGTCCACTACCGTGCTCAAGACTTGTCGAGTAGCATCGCGCAGAAGACAGTGCTTTCTGTCGATAAGTGTTAAAATCGGGGGTGATAATTACTGTGCGGAGATGGCGAACGATCTTCATGGAATTCCGAGTACGAACACGTGTTTGCCATGCAGGAAGACGGAAAAAATTTACCGTGCCTTCGCTTTCCGCACAATGCAGCGTCACCATTAAACGCTAACGACGGTAATTGATTTGTGTGGATGATTTAAAAATATTTACGCGTGCATTTCGTGGCGGCGCCAATAGGTGTCACAGTGCATCGAGAGCGAAGCCCGAGTGCACGAATTCTGAGATGACAGGCTTCGCCGGTCGCAAGGCCCAGTCTCACAACTTTCGCAAAGCCTATCGCATAAACGTCAACGTTCTAGTTGAGATAGATTTTCTCTTATTTTTTCTAAAGCGGACCTTTCCTTGCCTCTTCCTTTGAACTTCACACTGCGGCGGCTGCTGTTGTCTGGCACACCGTGCCGGGTGGTGGTTCAAAGCGTGCATATATCACAAGAGGGAGTCATATTGAAAGGCGACGCGAGAAACTCGTTTGGACCCATTGAGCCCCCATCCCCAAAAATAAGCATTACTAAAACTGGAGCTCTTCTCTTGGTGCTAAGGTGCAAGTCTAGTGGGCACGTCGATAGATCTGCACAGAGGAGGGCGGAGAAGAGGCACTTTTCATAGAATAAGGGGGGGGGGGATGACATTTCAAGGCAAGGATAACCTTACTACTATACCACAGCGGTGGCCGTCAAACTGAATAAGCTTAAGTTCAAGGTACGGCTGAATACGTTATTGCTATCTCCAAAAAATAAACACTACGCAGATATGTAAAGAAGGCAAATTTCACAAGTCATGCAAAGCAGACCTGCATTATTTAAAGTACACCGCAGAGGCAGAGTACAGATGAGCAAAACGTGAACAAGGCAGGCACCTTCAAAGTGACATTAAAATTAAAAGCACTGCAAATAGTTATACACATGAAGTCAAATCTAGCTTCACTTGCACAAGTTCGGATGTGATTTATATGCTTCAATGTTCCTTCTGTAAGAAACAATATATCGGTGAAACAGGAAAATCAATGAACGTCAGATTTAACGGACATCGCGCGGACACAGCTAAAAAGCTTCCCAAAGCCGTCGCCGAGCATTTCAACCAACCAGGTCATAACTTTGATGAACTTAAACTCCACATCTTACAGTCAAATTTCCGTTCTGAACGAGAAAGAAAATACAGAGAATCATACCTTATCCATAAGTACAAGACATTGCAACCAATAGGCATAAACGTTTTAAAGGGAGCTTTAGAATCTATTCGCTATGCTAAACTTCAAGCGATAGCCAACAGCACTTAGTTTCATTTCTTCGCGTATCCCCCCCCCCCTTTTTGTTTCTCCCCTTTCCTTTCCTTTTTTTTTGTCAGCCGGCGTGTCAGACGCGCTTGACACGCCAACTAACGCGCGTGTGTTGACAGACCGAAGTGGGGGGGGGGGGGGGAGGGCTGGCTTTGACTAAGTACACAGCGGTTCTTTACTCTCAATTCGACACGCTAACACATTTTCCCTCGTTTCCGCGTCCCCCCGCCACACACCCTCTCCCCTTTAGAAGAACCCCACCTATATATATATACTGTGGCGAGGAAAGCATATGTCGCCTTGAAGAAGACAAGTCACATTGTTCACGTTTTGCTCACTGTACTCTGCCGTGTACTTTAAATAATGCAGGTCTGCTTTGCATGACTTGCGAAATTTGCCCTCTTTACATATCTGCGTAGTGTTTATTTTTTGGAAATAGCAATAACGTATTCAGCCGTACATTGAACCTAAAGGGACCTTGAAACGATTTTGACGATTTTCTACAAACGTACTGAGTCGTTAGAGTAGGTCCTTCTGATCATTAATTGACACATCTAAGTGCCCCACGTAAAGGGTGTAATTTATCATAAGGTTTTAAAAATGCATATCGCTGCCGATCGCAGCGCACTGCTCGGCGGAATTTTAAGCCGCCCTTACCCATATGACCGAAATCACCCATACGACGTCATTGGGGTGAGCTATCCGATTTGCTGACCAGGGCGCGTGATCGATAATTTTTCCAACTTTATGGTAAACAAATGATCTTCGTAATAGTTGGAATGTTAGTTAATTTGTTTTTATGAAAAGAAAGTAACATAAAGTGAATGCACAAGAACAATATTTCAGTACACTTAAGCACTTCCGGCACACAGCAAGTGGTGTCTGCTTGTGTTACAACGTACTCCATTTCGACGAGAGCTCCGCGGTCAGAGTCGGTCTTTGTCTTTTCGCGAGCACTGTGATTTGACTTTGTGTCCTTGTTGACTGCAAATGTAGCGACTGGCAATATGTCAAGCTGCGACATCGTGTCCCTCTGCAAGGCAGCGTACGAGCGAACTGGCTGCTGCGTATCGGACTGCCGCTATCCGATCGGCGCAAGGATTTGCGCGTTTGTGGTCGTCACTTTGCACCGGAAGATTACTAACGCAATAGCGTTTCGCGAGTCCGGTATAGGGCAAACGCAAGCGCAAGGGGACAGAGTCTGGCCGCTTGACTGTGCCGTAACGGGATGAGCCATGAGATAAGGGCAAATGTGAATGGTCTGCACGGTGCAGCCACCTGGTGGCACAGAGCTCAACCATACACAGTAGCCGCAACGAAATGTTTTTTTCTTTGCTGCTGGTGTGTATTTTTCGCAGGAGTGTAATCATCAACACGTTGTTCTTTATAAATGTTTAAAATGTTTTACACTTGGTTAGAGCAATATTAGAGCTTTGTTTGGCTGGTTAAGCGCCGCGCCAACAAGTGTATGGACCATGCAGACCGATCAGGCCGCTCACGTACGTCTACGCTAAAGTTCCTTCATCAGCTTGAGTTTATGTCTCCAGTCATTTGCCGAAATGACCACCTTGCCTGTGGTTACCGGAATACAAGACACGTTCGGCGCTACGACAGAATGCTCGAAACGCACGCTGCTTCGATAACTCTCGCTTGGGGTCGACGGCCAAGCGGCTAGCGGCGAGGTCTCGCGCGGGCGGGGGCGAGCTCCAAAACAACCGGAAGTGGACGATGTGACGTCGCATCATGACGCAAGCCAGTGAAGGCGGAGCTTAGCACCGCTTGCTCGGCGAACGAGTTGAGGAGGAAAAGCATGGCTAGGGAGGAGGGTAACTTCTAATCGCTTGTAGCTCCATTAATACGTAACGCTTCACTTAAATTGTGGTGCGAATGTTCTACTTAAGCTGTACCCTACGGGTCTACAAAATTTGTCGGAACCGTTTCAGGGGCCCTTTAAGCTTTTTCAGTTTGACCGCCACCGCTGTGGTATAGTACTAAAGTTATCCTTGCCTTCAAACGTCATCACCTCCTTATTGTATGAAAAGTGCCTCTTCTCCGCCCTCCTCTGCGCACGTCAATCGACGTGACATCTGGACTCGCACCTTAGCACCAAGAGAAGGGCTGCAATTTTTGGAATGCTTACTTTTGTAGCTGGGGCGTCGCGGATAATTACAGCAGTCAGAAGGTCAATGTGACGACGCCAGGGAGCTCCAGAGGACATTGAGCACATTCGACGCGATGGGTCCAAACGAGTTTCTCTCGTCGCCTTTCATTATGACTCCCTCTTGTGATATATGGACGCTTTGAAACACTACCCGGGACGGTGTGCCAAACAACAGTAGCCGCCGCATTGTGAAGTTCAAAGCAAGAGACAAGGAAACCTGCACTTTAAAAAAAATCAGAGAAATTTGATCTCACCCAGAACGTTGATGACGCTTATGCGATACGCTTTGCGAAAGTTGTGAGGCTTAGCATTGTGACTGGCGAAGCCTGTCATATCGGAATGCGTGCATTCGGGCTTTCCTCACGAAGCACTGTGACACCTATTGGCGCCGCAACGAAATGCAGGCGTAAATATGTTTAAATCATCCAAAGAATTCAATTACAGTCGTTAGCGTTTAATGGTGAGGCTGCATTGTACGGAAAGCGAAGGCACGCTCAATTTTTTCCGTCTTCCTGCATGGCAAACACGTGTTCGTACTTGGATTTCCATGAAGATCGTTCACCATCTCCGCACAGTAATTATCACCCGCAATTTTAACGCTTATCAACAGAAAGTACTGTCTTCTGCGCGATGCTAGTCGACATGTGTTGAGCACGATAGTGGACATTCACGTCATTGTTCGCCGTTCTATAAAATATTGGCTGAGGGTAAAAACTTCTTGACGGCGATCGCAAATATCTTGTGTTGCGACTCGAGTCATAATAGAAAGGCCACGCAGAAATCGCACTCACGTTTGAATATTCAAGGCAATCTCCATGACAGTACTAAATATGAAGGGCACGATGGATTCAATACTTTTAAACGGCTTTTGGTGAATGAGAGTGTCAAAGATAGCAACATAAATTAGAGCGAGGGAAGAGGAGAATACGTTTTTAGCTCTGAAGAAGGAAAAATGATTTAAGTAATATTTTGGGTAAATTCCCAAGAAACAGAAAAATGAACGCGAATGAAAGAAAGCCTGATATATTGCTCGCCAAAAATAAATTTTCTCCCCTATAAAATTTGATAGAATTTTACAGAGTACGCAATGGGAATAGGGTTACACGGTTACAGAAGTACCCCGGTTGAAGACTTGAGACAAGGAACCACCACAGGTGGCGGTAAAGTAATACAATGTATTAGGAGCCGTCGAATGAAAGTAATAAAAGCCTATTTGACAAAAAATATGCTGGCTCATTGATATAATCATTTTGAATATACATATCTGGCTCCGTCTTTTTTCTGAATCAATGGAATGGGAATTCGGTTTGAAGGTCAGTGACCTGAGCGCGTCGCCCTCGCCTCGACGGAGGGGTAGCATAAAGGGAAGTGGAGAGGGAATGTTTGGAAGGGTAGCGCTCGCCTTCTCTCTGATTAGGCAGTCAGTTGGCCGCTGACTTCGCTGCCGATCGGACGCTGCCGAGCACGTTGCCCGCGACGACAGCGTATTGGTAACGCTGTAAGTTGCAGTATGAGTTTCGACAAATGTCTTAACATCGCTGCTCTTCTCTCGCAGGCCACGGAGAAGATCCGAGAAATCGAGAATGGCGAGAAGTCGGTAAGCCTGCACCATCGCGTGTTGCTGGAGCAATTGCTGAACAGATGGGCCTGGCTTGATGACTCTGACAGCAGCAGCTCTAGCGACGACGAAGACAGCGATGGTGGCGACGGCGGGCCTCCTGTACCGGTCGTTCCTGCCTCAGACGTGAAGCGTGGGCGAGAGGATTGCGACGGTGAGGACAAAGATTCATCGAAGCAGAATTCTGGGGATCCAGAAGGTGTCTTGCCTAATTTTGATGACGGAGAACCAGGACCCTCCAAGCGCCGGAGAGTGGACGAGGAAGAGTGTTGGGATTGCCGTCCAGTCCCTAACGGTAACAAGGAGAATTACCAAACCGCGCAGATCGAAGACGAGTAATGCGATTACCCTTTGAAAGTTGCGCCATTCCCAGACTGGCTGGACAGTGATGGCAAGGTGTGTGAGGAGCCGGTGCAGGACCGGGGTCTGTCTTTTCTTGATATTTAGTGTGTTGTTTATGCCTTTTCCCCCCTTGTCATGCTTTTAGTGTATCAATAAACAGCGCTCAGTTACACCTTTTACCGTCGCCATCAACAAATATTTCACGTATGTGTAAATGCGGTCAGTGAATTCTCGGTAATAACGTAGATGTCTTTTGTTGATAATGATATTGCTTTTGGTGTATGTGATTGTCTGTGTAGATTCCTCTTTCTTCGTTTGAAATGCTGCATGAAAATGTTCATTACTCTATGCATAGGAATAGGAAAATCGAATAAAATGGATGGCGACACTCCACTAAAGAAATCTCAAATTTCAACGCCTAATTTGAACAAAAACACGAGAACACATATTTATTGGTTAACATAAGTACTAGACAAACAACGACAAAGAAACTTAAAATATTTAAGCGGAAATAGAGGGCCCCCTTTGGGGTAATGACCTGACCTATTGGGTTGATCAGACACGCACACAAAAAATGAAAAAAAAAAAGAAACGAAAGATACGCAGCCATTAGGTGTATCTAACGTCTGTCGCTGCCACAACTACTAATATCACATGTAACGCTGTCATTGAATAATTCTTAACATATGAAGGCGTAGATTTATACGCCGATTTAGTAAAAAAAATAGACGCGCTCCATAATCTGCAATTAATTATAGGGAAAGAAAAAAATTAGAGATCGCCTGAAATGTGAGAATCAATGTAAGTGAAGATGCGCTGCTGCTTGCTTTTCTTGATGATAATTATCTATGGTGTTGATGCCAAAAGCCTACTTGGTTCAACATTTATAGTAACGCAAGAGTGGTGAGTTGAGGTTAAACGTTATTTTGCGTGCGCCACGGCTGTGAGTCTGCATGTTACACGGAACACATAAGGAGAGGTGTTTCATGCGTTGCGTTGCACCACACTTCATAACCTCTGAGAAGGTTCAGTAATGTTACTGCCGCAGATGGCACATCGTATCCTGGCAGAAGTATTACACGTCAATTTTATTATGTGTCTGTGTGTGCCAAAACCTCTATCGGATTACAAAGTGCGCCATAGTGGCAGACACTATTAATTTTGACACCATGATGCGCTGAAACGTGTCCCAAAGCATAAATGCCCGTGTTTTCTATTTTGCCCAGTCGATATGCTGCTGCCGCGTTCGCGATGACGTCCGTGACCTCTAACGAGGCCACAGCCGCCAAGCTACCGCAGTGGGAACCTAAACGTTCATTTGGCGATTGACCGCTTCCGTAGTGTCACCTGTACTCTGCGGTGTACTTTAAATATTGCAGGTCTGCTTTGCATGACTTGCGAAATTTGCCTTCCTTACATATCTGCGTAGTGTTTATTTTTTGGAGATAGCAATAACGTATTCAGCCGTACCTTGAACTTATGCTTATTCAGCTTGACCGCCACCGCTGTGGTATAGTAGTAAGGTTATACTTGCCTTGAAACGTCATCCCCCCCCCGCCCCTTATTCTATGAAAAGTGCCTCTTCTCCGCCCTCCTTTGTGCAGGATCTATCGACGTGCCCTCTAGACTTGCACCTTAGCACCAAGAGAAGGGCTGCACTTTTTGTAATGCTTATTTTCGGGGCTGGGGGCTCAATGAGTCCAAACGAGTTTCTCGCGTCGCCTTTCAATATGACTCCCTCTTGTGATATATGCACGCTTTGAACCCCACCCGGCACGGTGTGCCAGACAACATTAGCCGCCGCCGCGGTGTGAAGTTCAAAGGAAGAGGCAAGGAAAGGTCCGCTTTAAAAAAATTCAGAGGAAATCGATCTCAACTGGAACGTTGACGTTTATGCGATAGGATTTGCGACAGTTGTGAGACTGGGCATTGCGACCGGCGAAGCCTGTCATCTCGGAAAGCGTGCATTCGGGCTTCCGTCTCGAAGCACTGTGGCACCTATTGACGCCGCCACGAAATGCAGGCGTAAATATTTTTAAATCATCCACACAAATCAATTACCGTCGTAAGCATTTAATGGTGCGGCTGCATTGTACAAAAAGCGAAGGCACGGTCAATTTTTTCAGTCTTCCTGCATGGCAAACACGTGTTCGTAGTTGGATTTCCATGAAGATCGTTCACCATCTCCGCACAGTAATTATCACCCCCGATTTTACCACTTATGAACAGAAAGTACTGTCTTATGCGCGATGCTACTCGACAAGTCTTGAGCCCGGTAGTGGACATTCACGTAATTGTTCAGCTGCTTTCTATAAAATATTGGCTTCTGGTATATACTTCGCGACGGCGATCGCAAATACGTTATGTGTTGCGACACGAGTCATAATGAAAACGCTACGCAGAAATCGCACTCATGGTTGAATATTCAAGGCAATCGCCATGCCACTACTAAATATTAAGGGCACGATGGATTCAATACTTTTAAACGGCCTTTGGTAAATGAGAGTGTTAAAGATAGCAACATAAATGAGAGCGAGGTAAGAGGAGCATTGCTTTTTAGCTCTGAAGGAAGAAATTTAAAATATTATTTTGATTAAATTCCCAAGGAACAAAAGAAAATAGAAGCGAATGAGAGAAAGCCTAATATATTGCTCGCTAACAATAAATTTTCTCCCCTTTAAAATTTGATAGAACTTTACAGAGTACGGAATGGGGATAGGGTTCACGGTTACAGAAGTACCCCGGTTGAAGACTTGAGATACGGAACCACCACAGGTGGCGGTAAAGTAATACAATGTATTAGGTGCCGTCGAATGAAAGTAATGAACGCCTATTTGACAAAATATGCTGGCTCATTGATATATTCACTTTCAATATAAATATCTGGCTCCGTCTTTTTTCTGAATCAATGGAATGGGAAGCCGGTTTGAAGGTCAGTGACCTGAGCGCGTCGCTCTCGCCTCGACGGAGGGGAGGCGTAAAGGGGAAGTGGAGAGGGAATGTTTGGAAGGGTAGCGCTCGCCTTCTCTCTGATTAGGCAGTCAGTTGGCCGCTGACTTCGCTGCCGATCGGACGCTGCCGAGCACGTTGCCCGCGACGACACCGTATTGGTAACGCAGTAAGTTGCAGTATGAGTTTCGACAAATGTCTTAACATCGCTGCTCTTCTCTCGCAGGCCACGGAGAGGATTCGGGAAATCGAGAATGGTGAGAAGACAGTAAGCCTGCACCGTCGCGTGTTGCTGGAGCAATTGCTGAACAAATGGGCATGGCTCGACGAATCTGACAGCAGCAGCTCTAGCGACGACGAAGACAGCGATGATGGCGACGGCGGGCCTCCTGTACCGGTCGTCCCTGCCTCAGGCGTTAAGCGTGGGCGAGATGATTGCGACGGTGAGGACAAAGATTCATCGAAGCAGAATTCTGGGGATCAAGAATGTGTCTTGCCTAATTTTGAAAACGGAGAACCTGGACCCTCCAAGCGCCGGAGAGTGGACGAGGAAGAGTGTTGGGATTGCCGTCCAGTCCCCACCGGTAACAAGGAGAATTACAAAACCGTGCAGACCGAAGACGAGTATGGCGATTACCCATTGAAAGTTGCGCCATTCCCAGACTGGCTGGACAGTGATGGCAGGGTGTGTGAGGAGCCGGTGCAGGACCCGGATCTTTCTTTCCTTGATATTTAGGGTGTTGTTTATGCATTTTTTCTTCTTGCCATGCTTTTACTGTATCAATAAACAAAGCTGCGTCACACATTTCAGCGTCGCCATCAACAAATATTTCTTGTATGTGTAAATACGGTGAGTGAATTGTCGGTAATACCGTAGATGTCTTTTTTTTGATAGTGAGAGCGCTTTTGGTGTATGTTGTTGTCTATATAGATTTCTCTTTCTTCGTAATAAAATTTTGCATGGAAGTGTTAACAACTGCATGTATATCAATATCGAATCAGACGGATGGCGACAGTCTACTAAACAAATCTTATTTTTCAACGCACAATTGCAACAAAAACATGAAGTAACTTTTAATAGTTAGCAAAAGTGCTAGACAAAGAACTACAAAGAAACTTAAAATACCTTGGCGAAAGTTGAGGGCCTCCCAGGTTTAATCACCTGACTGAATCGGTTGATCACACACATGCACACAAAAAATAAAAAAAAGAAATGAAAGATACGCTGCCATTAGGTGTATCTAATGTTTGTCGGAGGCACAACTACTAGTGTCACACATAAAGCGGTCATTGAATACTTCTTAAAATATGAAGGCGTTGCTTTATATGCCGAAGAATTAGCACAGAAAATAAATAGATGCGCTCCATAATCTGCAAATGATGACAGGGAAACAAGATTTTGGAGATCCGCTGCAATGTGAGTATCTATGTTAAGTGAAATTTCTGTCCTGGTTGCTTTCCTTGATGATAGTTATTGGAGGTCACAATAAGTACCTGACCGGGGTTATTGGAGAAGTATGGGAGAGGCGTTTGTCCTGCAGTGTGCGTAACCAGGCTGATGATGATGATCGGTGGTGTTGACTCCGCAAGTCTGCTTGCTTCAACATTTAATGTAACACAAAAGTGGTGAGTTGTTAAACGTTACCTTGCGTGTACCACTGCTTAGTGTCTGCGTAGTACAGAGAGCACACAAGGAGATGTGTTTGTACAATGAATTTTGTTGCGCCACACTTCATAACTTGAGAAGTTTCAGTATTGTCAGGGCCTCACATGGCACATAGTATCGTGACAATAGTAATAAACGCAAATTTGATTACGTGGCTGTGCGTGCCAGAACCTCCGTCGGATTCTGAAGCACGCTGTAGTAGCGGACACTGTATTATGTTTGACACCGTGACGTTCTCAAACGTGTCCCAAAACATAAGTGCACGTGCGTTTTCGATTCCGTCCAGTCGAAATGGGGCTACCACGGTGGCGAGGAAGTCCGCGACCTCTAACAAGGCGACAGCCACCAAGCTACCGCAGTGGGCACATAAACGTTCATTCGGCGGTCGACCGCTTCCGTCGTTCCCCTGCACTCTGCGGTAGGCTGTAATAATTGCAGGACTGCTTCTGCACGACCTGCGTAATTTGCCATCTTTACATATCTGCGTATTGTTTATTTTTTGCAAATAGCAATGCCGTATTGAGCCGTACCTTGAACTTATGCTTATTGAGTTTCCCCGCAACCGTTGTGGTATATTAGTAAGGTTAGCCTTTCCTTCAAACGTCACCCCCCCCCCCCCCCTCCTCACATTAAATGTCCCTCTTCTGCGCCCTCCTCTAGGCAGTTCTATAGACGTCCCCTCTGGACTCGCACCTTAGCGTCAAGGGAAGCGTTGCAGTTTCTGCAATGCTTATTTTTGGGGCTGGGTGGTCACGGATAATTCAAGCTTTCACAAGGTAAATGTGACGAGGCCAGGCAGCTCAAGAGGACAATGAGCACATTCGATGCGTTGGGTCCAAACGAGTTTCTCACGTCGTCTTTATTGTATGATTCGCTCTTGTCATATTGGGACGCTTTGAACCACCTCCCCCAAAAGGGGGTGCCAGAGAGCAGCAGCCGCAGGATTGCGAAGTTAAAAAGAAGAGGGAAGGAAAGGTCCGCTTAAAAAAACACAATTAGGTGAAAACCGATCCCATTTAGAAAGTAGATGACGTTTATGCGATAAGCTTTGCGAAAGTTGTGAGAGGGAATTGTAACCCGCGAAGCCTTTCACCCAGGAATGCGTGCATTCAAGGCTTGACACTAGACGCACGGCGACATATTGGCACTGCCGCGATGTGCAGCGTAAATACTTTAAAATATCGCAAACAAATCAATTAACGTCGTTAGCTTTCGATGGTGAAGCTGCATTGTGCGGAACGTGAAGGCACGGTCATTTTTACTGTCTTCCCATCAGAGAAGACACGTGTTCGTACTTGCGTTTCCATGTGTAGTGTTCGCAATCTCGGCGCAGCAATTACCCCCCCCCCCATTTCAACACTTTTTAACAGAAAGTACTGCCTTCAGCGCGATGCTTCTCGACAAGTCTTCAGCACGACAGTGGACATTCCCGCCATTGTTAAGCTGCTTTCTATAAAATTATGGCTGCGGGTATAATCTTTTCGACGGCGACGGCAAACCTGTTGTGTTGCGACTCGAGTCATAATGGAAACGCTGCTCAGAAATCGTACTCACGGCTGAATATTCAAAGCAATCGCCATGACACTACTAATTGTGAAAGCCAGGGTGGATTCACAACTTTTTAACGGCTTTTGGTAAAGGATAGCCTTAAAGATAGCAACATTAATGAGAGCGAGATATGAGCAGCATATTGTTTTTAGCTCTGAACGAGGAAAAACGATTTAAGTAATATTTTGGTTAAATTCCCAAGGAACAGAAAAAATGGACGCGAATTAAAGAAAGCCCTATAAATTGCTCTCCAAAAATTACTTTTCTCGAATATAGTATTTGATAGTAATTAAGAGAGTACGGAACTGGAGTTAGGGTTGCACGGTACAGAAGTACCGCAGTTGAAGACTTGAGATAAGGAGCCGCCACAGGTGGCGCTAAACTAAAGCCATATATTAGGTGCCATGGAATAAAAGTAATAGGCGCCTATTTGACAAGAAATATGCTGGCATATTGACATAATCGCTTTCAATATAAATATTTGGCTCCAACTTTTTTTTCGAATCAAAAGAATTGCATGTCGCTTTCAAGGTCAGTGACCTGAGCCCGTCGCCTTCGCCTCGACGGAGGCGAGGCAGAATGGGGAGTGGAGAGGGAAAGTTTGGAAGGGTAGCTCTCGCCTCTCTCAGATGAGGCAGGCGGTCAGTTGGCTGCTGACGTCGCTGCCGATCGGACGCTGCCGAGCACGTTGTCCGCGACCACACCGTCTAGGTACCGCTGTAAGTTGCAGAATGAGTTTCGACAAATGCCTTAACGTCACTACTCTTCTCTCGCAGGCGACAGAGAAGATCCGGGAAATCGAAAATGGTGACAAGTCAGTAAGCCTGCACCGTCGCGTGTTGCTTGAGCAATTGCTGAACAAATGGGCCTGGCTAGGTGACTCTGACAGCAGCAGCTCTAGCGACGACGAGGACAGCGACGGTGGTGACGGCGGGCCTCCTGTACCCGTCGTCATTGCCTGCGGCGGAAAGCGTGGCCGAGACGATTACGACGGTCAGGACAAACATCCATCGAAAGATAATTCTAGGAATGAAGAAGCTGTATTGCCCAATTTTGCAGACGGAGAGCCTGGACCTTGCAAGCGCCCGAGAGTCGACGAGGAAGAGAGCTGCGATTGCAGTCCAGGGCCTAGCGGTGACCAGGAAAATTACACCTCACCGCGGCTCGAAGAGGAGCATGACTCTTACCGAATGAAAGTTGCACCGTTCCCAGACTGGCTGGACAGTGATGGCAGGGTGTTTGAGGAGCCGGTGCAGGACCCGGATCTGTCTTTTCTCGATATTTAGTGTCTTGTTTATGCATTTTCCCCCCTTCTCATGCTTTTAGTGTATCAATAAACAGCGCCGCGTTACACATTTACCATCGCAGCAGCAAATGTTTCGTGTATGTGTACAATGCTGGGAGTGAATTGTCGGTAATATCGTAGGTGTCTTTTTTTGATAGTGAGAGCGCTTTTGGATTGTGTTGTGTGTATAGATTTCTGTTTCTTCGTAATAAAATGTTGCATGAAAGTGTTAACAACTGCATGTATATCAATATCGAATCAGACGGATGGCGACACTCCACTAAACAAATCTTATTTTTCAACGCACAATTGCAACACAAACACGACATAACATTTAACAGTTAGCAAAAGTGCTAGAGAAAGAACTACAAAGAAACTTAAAAAGAATATCATGGCGAAAGTTGAGGGCCTCCCTGGTTTAATCACCTGACTTAACCGGTTGATCAGAGACACATACACACAAAAAATCAAAAAAGAAACGAAAGATACGCTGCCATTAGGTGTATCTAATGTTTGTCGGAGGCACAACTACTACTGTCACACATAAAGCGGTCATTGAATACTTCTTAAAATATGATGGCATTGCTTTATATGCCGAAGAATTAGTACAGAAAATAAATAGATGCGGTCCATAAACTGCAAATGATGACAGGGAAACAAAAACATTTTGGAGATTTGCTGTAATGTGAGTATCTATGTTAAGTGAAGTTTCTGTCCTGGTTGCTTCTTTCCTTGATGATAGTTATCGGAGGCCACAATTAGTACATGACCGGGGTTGTTGGAGAAGTATGGGAGAGGCATTTGCCCTGCAGTGGGCGTAACCAGGCTGATGATGATGATCGGTGGTGTTGACTCTGCAAGTCTGCTTGCTTCAACGTTTAATGTAACACAAAATTGGTGAGTTGTTAAACGTTACCTTGCGTGCACCACTGCTTAGTAAAAAATCGCACTCATGGTTGAATATTCAAGGCAATCGCCATGACACTATTAAATATGAAGGGCACGATGGATTCAATAATTTTAAACGGCTTTCGGTAAATGAGAGCGTTAAAGACAGCAACATAAATGAGAGCGAAGTAAGAGGAGCATAGGCTTTTAGCTCTGAAGAAGGAAAACTTTTAGAATAATATCTCAAATAAATTCCCAAAGAAAAAAAAATAGAAGCGAATGAAAGAAAGCCTAATATATTGCTCGCCAAAAATGAAATTTCCCCCTATAAAATTTGATAGAACTTTACAGAGTACGCAATCGGGGATAGTGTTGCACGGTTACAGAAGTACCATGGTTGAAGACTTGAGATAAGGAACCACCAAAGGTTGCGATAAACTAATACAATGTATTAGGCGCCGTGGAATTAAAGTAATGAACGTCTATTTGACAAAAAAATATGCTGGCTCATTGATATAATCACTTTGACTATAAATATTTCGCTCCGTCTTTTTTCCGAATAAATGGAATGACAAGTCAGTTTGAAGGTCAGTGACCTGAGCGCGTCACCCTCGCCTCGACGGAGGGGAGGCATAAAGGGAAGTGGAGAGGGAATGTTTGGAAGGGTAGCGTCCGCTTTCTCTCTGATTAGGCAGTCAGTTGGCCGCTGACTTCGCTGCCGATCGGACGCTGCCGAGCACGTTGCCCGCGACGACACCGTATTGGTAACGCTGTAAGTTGCAGTATGAGTTTCGACAGATGCCTTAACATCGCTTCTCTTCTCTCGCAGGCGACGGAGAAGATCCGGGAAATCGAGAATGGCGAGAAGTCGGTAAGCCTGCACCGTCGCGTGTTGCTGGAGCAATTGCTGAACAAATGGGCCTGGCTTGATGACTCTGACAGCAGCAGCTCTAGCGACGACCAAGACAGCGATGATGGCGACGGCGGGCCTCCTGTACCGATCGTCCCTGCCTCAGGCGTGAAGCGTGGGCGAGATGATTGCGACGGGGAGGACAAAGATTCATCGAAGCAGAATTCTGGGGATCCCGAAGGTGTCTTGCCTAATTTTGATGACGGAGAACCAGGACCCTCCAAGCGCCGCAGAGTGGACGAGGAAGAGTGTTGGGATTGCCGTCCAGTCCCTAGCGGTAACAAGGAGAATTACGAAACCGCGCAGATCGAAGACGAGTTTGGCGATTACCCTTTGAAAGTTGCGCCATTCCCAGACTGGCTGGACAGTGATGGCAGGGTGTGTGAGGAGCCGGTGCAGGACCCGGATCTGTCTTTCCTTGATATTTAGTGTGTTTTTTATGCATTTCTTCATCTTGTCATGCTTTTAGTGTATCAATAAACAAAGCTGCGCCACACATTTTACAGTTGCCATCAACAAATATTTCTTGTATGTGTAAATATGGTGAGTGAATTGTCGGTGATACTGTAGATGTCATTTTGATAGTGAGAGCGCTTTTGGTGTATGTAGTTGTCTGTATAGATTTCTCTTTCTTCGTAATAAAATTTTGCATGAAAGTGTTAACAACTGCATGTATATCAATATCGAATCAGACGGATGGCGACACTCCACTAAACAAATCTTATTTTTCAACGCACAATTGCAACACAAACACGACATAACATTTAACAGTTAGCAAAAGTGCTAGAGAAAGAACTACAAAGAAACTTAAAAAGAATATCGTGGCGAAAGTTGAGGGCCTCCCTGGTTTAATCACCTGACTTAACCGGTTGATCAGACGCACATACACACAAAAAATCAAAAAAGAAACGAAAGATACGCTGCCATTAGGTGTATCTAATGTTTGTCGGAGGCACAACTACTACTGTCACACATAAAGCGGTCATTGAATACTTCTTAAAATATGAAGGCGTTGCTTTATATGCCGAAAAATTAGCGCAGAAAATAAATAGATGCGCCCCATAATCTGCAAATGATGACAGGGAAACAAAAGATTTTGGAGATCCGCTGCAATGTGAGTATCTATGTTAAGTGAAGTTTCTGTCCTGGTTGCTTTCCTTGATGATAGTTATCGGAGGCCACAATAAGTACATGACCGGGGTTATTGGAGAAGTATGGGAGAGGCCTTTGCCCTGCAGTGTGCGTAACCAGGCTGATGATGATCGGTGGTGTTGACTCCGCAAGTCTGCTTGCTTCAACATTTAATGTAACACAAAAGTGGTGAGTTGTTAAACGTTACCTTGCGTGTACCACTGCTTAGTGTCTGCGTAGTACAGACAGCACACAAGGAGATCTGTTTGTACGATGCATTTTGTTGCGCCACACTTCATAACTTGAGAAGTTTCAGTATTGTCAGGGCCTCACATGGCACATAGTATCGTGACAGTAGTAATGAACGCAAATTTGATTACGTGGCTGTGCGTGCCAGAACCTCCGTCGGATCCTGAAGCACGCTGTAGTAGCGGACACTATTATGTTTGATACCGTGACGTTCTCAAACGTGTCCCAAATCATATGTGCACGTGCGTTTTTGATTCCGTCCAGTCGAAATGGGGCTGCCACGGTGGCGAGGAAGTTCGCGACCTCTAACAAGGCGACAGCCACCAAGCTACCGCAGTGGGCACATAAACGTTCATTCGGCGGTCGACCGCTTCCGTCGTGTCCCCTGCACTCTGCGGTAGGCTGTTATAATTGCAGGAGTGCTTCTGCGCGACCTGCGTAATTTGTCATCTTTACATATCTGCGTATTGTTTATTTTTTGCAAATAGCAATGCCGTATTGAGCCGTACCTTGAATTTATGCTTATTCAGTTTCCCCGCAACCGCTGTGGTATATTAGTAAGGTTAGCCTTGCCTTCAAACGTCACCCCCCCCCTCCTCACATTAAATGTCCCTCTTCTGCACCCTCCTCTAGGCAGTTCTATCGACGTCCCCTCTGGACTGGCACCTTAGCGTCAAGGGAAGCGTTGCAGTTTCTGCAATGCTTAGTTTTGGGGCTGGGCGGTCAGGGATAATTGATGCTTTCACAAGGTAAATGTGACGAGGCCAGGCAGCTCAAGAGGACAATGAGCACATTCGATGCGTTGGGTCCAAACGAGTTTCTCGCATCGCCTTTATTGTATGATTCGCTCTTGTCATGTTGGCACGCTTTGAACCACCTCCCCCAACAGGGGGTGCCAGAGAGCAGCAGCCGAAGGATTGTGAAGTTAAAAAGAAGAGGGAAGGAAAGGTCCGCTTAAAAAAACACAATTAGGTGAAAACCGATCCCATTTAGAAAGTAGATGACGTTTATGCGATAAGCTTTGCGAAAGTTGTGAGAGGGAATTGTAAGCGGCGAAGCCTTTCACCCAGGAATGCGTGCATTCAAGGCTTGACACCAGACGCACGGCGACACATATTGGCACCGCCGCGATGTTCAGCGTAAATACTTTAAAATATCGCAAAGAAATCAATTAACGTCGTTAGCCTTCGATGGTGAAGCTGCATTGTGCGGAACGTGAAGGCACGGTCATTTTTACCGTCTTCCCATCAGAGCAGACGCGTGTTCGTACTTGCGTTTCCATGTGTAGTGTTCGCAATCTCCGCGCAGCAATTATCACCCCCCCCCCCCCTACATTTTAACACTTGTGAACAGAAAGTACTGCCTTCATCGCGGTGCTTCTCGACAAGTCTTCAGCACGATAGCGCACATTCATGGCATTGTTAAGCTGCTTTCTATAAAATGTTGGCTGCGGTTATAATCTTTTCAAAGCGACGGCAAATTTGTTGTGTTGTGACTCGAGTCATAATGGAAACGCTACGCAGAAATCGCACTCATGGTTGAATACTCAAGGCAATCGCCATGACAGTATTAAATATGAAGGGCACGATGGATTCAATAATTTTAAACGGCTTTCGGTAAATGAGAGCGTTAAAGACAGCAACATAAATGAGAGCGAAGTAAGAGGAGCATAGGCTTTTAGCTCTGAAGGAAAACTTTTAGAATAATATCTTAAATAAATTCCCAAAGAAAAAAAATTGACGCGAATGAAAGCAAGCCTAATATATTGCTCGCCAAAAATGAAATTTCCCCCTATAAAATTTGATAGCACTTTACAGAGTACGGAATCGGGGATAGTGTTGCACGGTTACAGAAGTACCACGGTTGAAGACTTGAGATAAGGAACCACCAAAGGTTGCGATAAACTAATACAATGTATTAGGCGCCGCGGAATTAAAGTAATGAACGTCTATTTGACAAAGAAGTATGCTGGCTCATTGATATAATCACTTTGACTATAAATATTTCGCTCCGTCTTTTTTCCGAATAAATGGAATGACATTTCAGTTTGAAGGTCAGTGACCTGAGCGCGTCACCCTCGCCTCGACGGAGGGGAGGCATAAAGGGAAGTGGAGAGGGGATGTTTGGAAGGGTAGCGCTCGCCTTCTCTCTGATTAGGCAGTCAGTTGGCCGCTGACTTCGCTGCCGATCGCTGCCGATCACGACGAAGACAGTGATGATGGCGACAGCGGGCCTCCTGTACCGGTTGTCCCTGCCTCAGGCGTGAAGCGTGGGCGAGATGATTGCGATGGTGAGGACAAAGATTCATCGAAGCAGAATTCTGGGGATCAAGAAGGTGTCTTGCCTAATTTTGAAGACGGAGAACCTGGACCCTCCAAGCGCCGGAGAGTGGACGAGGAAGAGTGTTGGGATTGCCGTCCAGTCCCCAGCGGTAACATGGAGAATGACAAATCCGCGCAGACCGAAGACGAGTATGGCGATTACCCATTGAAAGTTGCGCCATTCCCAGACTGGCTGGACAGTGATGGCAGGGTGTGTGAGGAGCCGGTGCAGGACCCGGATCTGTCTTTCCTTGATATTTAGTGTGTTCTTTATGCATTTTTTCCTCTTGTCATGCTTTTAGTGTATCAATAAACAAAGCTGCATCCCACATTTTACCATCGCCATCAACAAGTATTTCATGTGTGCGTAAATACGGTGAGTGAATTGTCGGTAATACCATCGATGTCTTTTCTTGATACTGATATTGCTATTGGTGTATGTTGTTGTCTGCATAGATTCCTCTTTCCTCGTTTCAAATACTACATGAAAGTGTTCATTATTTTATGTATAGGAATAGGAAAATCGAATAAAAAGGAATGGCGACACTCCAATAAAGAAATCTTATATTTCGACGCATAATTGCAACAAAAACACGAGAAAACATTTATTGGTTAACGTAAGTGCTAGGCAAAGAACGACAATGAAACTTCAACAGAATATTTAGGCGAAAACTGAGGGCCTCATTAAGGTTAATCACCTGACCATTGGGTTGATCAGACACGCACAAAAAAAAAAAAATGAAAAAAGAAACAAAGATACGCTGCCATTAGGTGTATCTAATCTGTGTCGATGCCACAACTACTAATATCACATGTAACGCTGTCATTGAATACTTCTTAACATACGAAGACGTAGCTTTATATGCCGATTTAGAAAAAAAATAGACGTGCTACATAATCTGCAAATAATTACAGGGAAAGAAAAAAATTATAAAGATCCCCTGAAATGTAAGAATCAATGTAAGTGAAGATGCGGTTCTGCTTGCTTTCCTTGATGACAATTATCGGTGGTATTGATGCCGAAAGCCTACTTGGCTCAACGTTTAATGCAACCAAGAGTGGTGAGTTGAGGTTAAACGTTACCTTGCCTGCACCTTAGCTGTGAGTCTGCGTGTTACACAGAACACACAAGGAAAGGTGTTTCATGCGTTGTGTTGCACCACACTTCATAACCTCTGAGAAGGTTCAGTAATGTTACTGCCGCAGATGGCACATCGTATCCTGGCAGATGTATTAAACGTCGATTTCGTTATGTGGCTGTGCGTGCCAAAACTTCTATCGGATTACAAAGCGCGCCATAGTGGCAGACACTATTAATTTTGACACCATGATATTCTGAAACGTCCCAAAGCATAAGTGCCCGTGCGTTTTCTATTTTACCCAGTCGATATGCTGCTGCCGCGTTCGCGATGACGTCCGTGACCTCTAACGAGGCCACAGCCGCCAAGCTACCGCAGTGGGAACATAAACGTTCATTTGGCGATTGACCACTTCCGTAGTGTCACCTGTACTCTTAAATGCGAAGGTTGTGGGTTCGGTTCCTACCTGCAGCAAGTTGTATATTCATCCACTTTAATTTCCATTAATTTATCGTTTTTTCATTCCATTAAGCACAAGTAATTTCCCCTATGTTGTCCTTGGTGTAGGTGTTTGTTGGCTTCTAATGATATGACTTCTCGTTAATTACATAACGAGGGTCCCGAATCCGGCAACATTGTTGCCTTCAGATAGCGTATGTGGGTTTATTGACTAGTTCCCTTCACCCAAAAAGATCACGTTCTCGTTACGCCTGCGGCAACAAGGACGTTCCACGTCCGCCAGCAAGGTCTGAGTGGTGGCGCTGGCTAACACTCCCAGGGTTCTACTAGTACACATATATACTCCAGAAAGTGGATGGGGAAACAGCGCCGCGGTAGCTCAATTGGTAGAGCATCGCACGCGAAATGCGAAGGTTGTGGGTTCGGTTCCCACCTGCGGCAAGTTGTTTTATTGCGAAGCAATAGTAATTTAGGTCGCACTTCAGCCCGTTCCGTGGCGAGGCGGTGGTAGGCACCATTGACCTTTAGCGTGACCTTGCTGCGTGACGTCACACCACGTGACCTAGAGTGACGTCACACCAGCTGTGTAAAAACATGGCCCCATCTCACGCCGTCGCGAGGTGAGGCGGTAGCCACCAACGGCGGCCTAACTCCCGCTCCTCTCACCAGCGGCGCGGCGCCCGAGTCATCCTCGCGTGTCGCGACATCAGCAGCGGCCTCCTCGCAGCCGCCGATGTTCGGCGGGTGTCGAGCATCGAGAACGTCGTCATGCGCTACTTGGACCTCTCGTCCTTCAGCTCGATACGGGCGTTCGCCAACGGCGTGCTCAAGTCCGACATGCACCTGGACGTGCTGGTGCTTAGATGATTCACTGTAAGCCGTAACACTAGCATAACCCAAGACTACCACCAGCCATACTACCAGCTGATCCGAGAATAACACATTATTGCTTCGCAATCACCAGGCTTAACCAAGCTAAGCCACGGCCGTTTTTTTCATCCACTTTAATTTCCATTAATTTATTTTTTCTTCATTCCATTAAGCATAAGTAATTTCCCCTATGTTGTCCTTGGTGTCAGTGTGTTGGCTTCTCATGACTGTACGCTGCGGTGTGCGTTAAATAATGCCGGTCTGCTATGCATGACTTGCGAAATTTGCCCTCTTTACATACCTGCGTACTGCTTATTTTTTGGAAATCGCAATAACGTATTCAGCCGTACCTTGAACTTAACCTTATTCAGTTTGACCGCCACCGCTGTGGTATAGTAGTAAGGTTATCCTTGCCTTGAAACGTCATCGCCCCCCCCCCCCCCCTTATTCTATGGAAAGTGTCTCTTCTCCGCCTTCCTCTGTGCAGGGCTATCGATGTGCCCTCTAGACTTGTACCTTAGCAACAAGAGAAGGGCTGCAGTTGTTGTAATGCTTATTTTTGGGGCTGGGGGCTCGATGGGTCCAAACCAGTTTCTCGCGTCGCCTTTCAATATGGCTCCCTCTTGTGATATATGCACGCTTTGAACCACTACCCGGCATGGTGTGCCAAACAGCAGCCACCGTGGCGCGAAGTTCAAAGGAAGGGGCAAGGAAAGCTCCGCTTTAAAAAAAATTTAGAGAATATCGATCTCAACTAGAACGTTGACGTTCATGCGATAGGCTTTGCGAAAATTGTGAGACTGGGCATTGCGGCCGGCGAAGCCTGTCATCTCTGAATGCGTGCATTCGGGCTTCTCTCTCGAAGCGCTGTGACACCTATCGGCGCCGCCACGAAATACAGGCGTAAATATTTTTAAATCATCCACACAAATCCATTACCGTCGTTAGCGTTTAATGGTGAGGCTGCATTGTACGGAAAGCGAAGCCACGGTCAATTTTTTACGTCTTCCTGCGTGGCAAACACGTGTTCGTACTTGGATTTCCATCAAGATCGTTCACCATCTCCGCACAGTAATTATCACCCCCGATTTTAACACTTATCAACAGGAAGTACTGTCTTCTGCGCGATGCTACTCGACAAGTCTTGAGCACGATAGTGGACATTCACGTCATTGTTCACCTTTCTATAAAATATTGGCTGCGGGTATAGACTTTGCGACGGCGATCGCAAGTATGTTATGTGTTGCGACTCGAGTCATAATGAAAACGCTACGCAGAAATCGCACTCATGGTTGAATATTCAAGGCAATCGCCATGAGACTACTAGATATGAAGGGCACGATGGATTCAATACTTTTAAACGGCAATACTTTTAAGTGAGAGTGTTAAAGATAGCAACATGAATGAGAGCGAGTTAAAAGGAGCATAGCTGTTTAGCTCTGAAGAAGGAAAAAATTTAAAATATTATTTTGATTAAATTCCCATGGAACAGAAGAAAATGGAAGCGAATGAACGAAAGCCTAATATATTGCTCGCGAAAAATAAATTTTCTCCCCTATAAAATTTGATAGAACTTTACAGAGTACGGAATGGGGATAGGGTTGCACGGTTACAGAAGTACCCCGGTTGAGGACTTGAGATAAGGAACCACCACAGGTGGCGGTAAAGTAATAGAATGTAGTAGGCGCCGTCGAATGAAAGTAATGAACGCCTTTTTGACAAAAATATGCTGGCTGATTGATATATTCACTTTGAGTATAAATATCTGACTCCGTCTTTTTTCCGAATAAATGGAATGGCAAGTCAGTTTCAAGGTCAGTGCCCTGAGCGCGTCCCCCTCACCTCGACGGAGGGGAGGCGTAAAAGGGAAGTGGAGAGGGTATGTGTGGAAGGGTAGCGCTCGCCTCCTTCCGATAAGGCAAGCAGTCAGTTGGCCGCTGACTTCGCTGCCGATCGGACGCTGCCGAGCACGTTGCCCGCGACGACACCGTATTTGTAACGGAGTAAGTTGCAGTATGAGTTTCGACAAGTGCCTTAACATCGCTGCTCTTCTCTCGCAGGGGACGGAGAAGATCCGGGAAATCGAGAATGGCGAGAAGTCGGTAAGCCTGCACCGTCGCGTGTTGCTGGAGCAATTGCTTAACAAATGGGCCTGGCTTGATGACTCTGAGAGCAGCAGTTCTAGCGACGACGAAGACAGCGATGATGGCGACGGCGGGCCTCCTGTACCGGTCGCTCCTGCCTCAGGCGTGAAGCGTGGGCGAGATGATTGCGACGGTGAGGACAAAGATTCATCGAAGCAGAATTCTAGGGATCAAGAAGGTGTGTTGCCTAATTTTGATGACGGAGAACCTGGACCCTCCAAGCGCCGGAGAGTGGACGAGGAAGAATGTTGGGATTGCCGTCCAGTCCCTAGCGGTAACAAGGAGAATTACAAAACCGCGCAGATCGAAGACGAGTATGGCGATTACCCTTTGAAAGTTGCGCCATTCCCAGACTGGCTGGACAGTGATGGCAGGGTGTGTGAGGAGGCGGTGCAGGACCCGGATCTGTCTTTTCTTGATATTTAGTGTGTTGTTTATGCATTTTCCCCCTCTGTCATGCTTTTAGTGTATCAATAAACAAAGCTGCGTCACACATTTTACCATCGCCATCAACAAATATTTTATGTATGTGCAAATAGGGTGAGTGAATTGTCGGTAACACCGTAGATGTCTTTTCTTGATACTGATATTGCTATTGGTGTATGTTGTTGTCTGCATAGATTCCTCATTGCTCGTCTCAAATGTTGCATGAAAGTTTTCATTATTCTATGTATAGGAACAGGAAAATCGAATAAAAAGGGATGGCGACACTCCACTAAAGAAATCTTATATTTCAACGCATAATTGAAACAAAAACACGAGAACACATAGTTATTGGTTAACAGTTCTGGTGATGAAGGAGGTGTCTTGCCCAGGTCTGCAGATGGAGAGACTGGACCGGCCAAGGACACGAGAGTGGAGGAATGATGTAATGAGAGTCCGTGCTGTGGTAACCGTGCACGTGCGAGCGGTCTTCAGGCCAGTCACAGCTCAGCGGAGCTCGATGGCCAGTGTGACCCATATTATGTTAAAGTGAAGACTGGCTGAGCCGGTACGGCACGGTTTGTGATAAACCGATGCAAGATCCTGATCCGTCTTTTCTTTACATTTAGTGATTTTTGTTTATATCTTTGTCTAGTTTCTAGACTTCAGCCTTCTAATAAACTGCGCTTCGTTACAAATTTTATTGTTAGCAGAAGCAAATGCATGACTGTGTGCAATATTTAATGAATTGTGTGTTTTGGTGCATGTCTTTTTTGATATTGATTGCGTTTGTGTTAGGTATTGTCTGCATTCCTAAATGTGTTTCCTAATCAGCCGCGTCTCATCAAAAATTATTTTTGAAGGTGTTTTACGTTGCATGAATGTGTCCATTACTCTTTGTAAACGAAAATAAAGAAATAAAAATGATCGGGTAACGACACCCAACGAAAAGAAAGCTTATGTTTCATTATAGTTGCATCAGAAATTAAAAAGAAGATCTATTGCACTATTCCTTCTCATTACTCAATAAGAATAAGCTTGTCGCACTGGTATTTCTTGACCTAAGAAAGACATTCGACAGCGTCGACCAATAAATCCTGATAATGAACTATATTTCTATCGTTCTCGTGGACAACCTTCCGAGTTGCACGGAAGTTTAGAAAACCGTAGTCATGTAATTGTAACGAATAATTCTAAATCCTCCCCCGGCGGGTTAGTTCAGGTGTTGCTCAAGTATCAGTCCTAGGACTTTTTTTCCTTATACTATAATGGCTGGCGCAATCTGCTAAGCTTTGCTCAAATACTGTTGTTTGCCGATAATACGTAGTAACATGAGATGATATACAAGACGTTCAAAGGAAAACTAATGCCGAATGAATGAATGTGTGGCTTTTATTGCCGCAAGGGCCACGTATGCCCAAAGTGCGCCATGTCAGTGTTACTGATTTCACAGTGGAGTGATGAATTCTATGAAGTTAATGTGACGTGGCTGTAAAGGGGCCTAAAATACTCGTGTGAAGTGCGTAAAATCTACGTGTGATATGATTATGGCGATGACTAATGACGTGCCTTAAGGTACATTACGAAAATAATATGATATACAAAACATGTCATTATCAAACATT
Organism: Dermacentor andersoni; assembly: GCF_023375885.2. NCBI lineage: Eukaryota > Metazoa > Arthropoda > Arachnida > Ixodida > Ixodidae > Dermacentor > Dermacentor andersoni. Next base: position 81,359,546 of record NC_092822.1, read on the forward strand.
CGCCTCATCAGAGCTCTTGAGACACAAGGGCCAGGAGGCATGTTCTATACTGTACTGGTATCGCAGTGGCATCCTCTGAGGAGTGGGAGCGCTACGAATGTGGGACTAACAACATGTAGGACAACATCATTCAAGAAAACGAGGATGGCTTTGGCGTTAAAAAGCGGTTATTTGACAATGAACATAGGCGCGTGAAGTGGGATACAATAGCGGCATGCCAGAGGAAAACGTTTCCTTCAGCTCTTCGGCTTGCCGACACTCCATTAGGACGTGGAGGACGGTCAGCCTCTCCCCGCATCTACCACAGGTTGGATGTTCATTTCCAGAAAGTATAAAATTAGGGGCCCAAATTTGTGTCCTAATCTGAGACGATTGAATAGGACCTCTGTTCGCCCTGATTTTGTTGTTCAGGGCGAAGAAATTAATTGTGGCTTTATCACTTGCAGTTTATTACTTGTTTCTGCATCCTACATGCTTTGCCAGTTGTTTCGCAGTTTCTTTCATAAGAAAGGCTTTAGATCTGTGACAGGGACATCAGTGGTAGGATCAACAACATGTGAGTCAATAGATATGGCTATCTGGTCCACCAGAACGTTACTCTCGATTACCCTATGGCCAAGTACTAAGCATATAATGATATGAAGGTCAGCTACATAAGTTTTACACAGCTCGGAATAGAGCTGAATAAGTACGGGGTTTTTATGCTTACAGACTGACATCAAGGCTCTCACGACACTTAGGCAGTCTCTATATATAACTCCTTTTTGGGGTTTTGATTTCCTTATTTGCGTCACAGCCGACAATAGTGCGTAGGCGTCGGCCGTAAACATGCTTGTTTCCGGATGTACTACATCGGGCTCGAAGATGTACGGAACAACGGCTGCATAGGACACCCCGGCATGTGACTTGGTATAGTCTGAAGAACTCTGTGCGCGAGTGCTTTATTGAAGTTCTAGGAAATGCATTCAGATTTCGACCTCTAGAGCGTGCTCTGTAACTTTTAGAAAGGGTATGTCACCATTCCACCACCTGCCACTCCTAAGGAGGTAATAGCTTGGTTGGATGCATTAAGCGATGCTCGAGAAATGGACATGCATTTCATTACTAAGCTCCCTCACACGCAGCGAGAAAGGCTGTCTTACAGAGGGACGATTACGGGAAAGTGTAGCACAAGTCATATCGTTAACGGTGTTAAAATACGGATGTTGATAATTGGACTATTTTCGGGAAATATGTGAGGCTGATGTAAGTTCTCTGCAGATCTAGTGAATATTCATCTAATTTCGCGTTTAAGCTTTCAACAGAGCTTGTCCTTAAAGCGCCAGCGGCTACGCGGATACCTTAATGGTACATAGGATCTAGCATCTTTGGTGCGCTCGGAGCGGCAGAGTTATATATAATGCTACCATAGCGCAATCATAATCGAATTAGGCTCTTATAAAGATTCATTAAACATTTCCTGTCGCTGCTTCATGTTGTCTGGGATAGAACTTTCAATTGGTTTATTGTTTTTAGGCTTCTTTCTCTAAGGTATTTAATCTGTGGAACTAAAGTAAGCCTTGAATCAAGTATACCTATAAGTTCATGTTCTTTTTCACAGGTATTTGTTGTCCCCACAGTTCCACACAAGGATCTGGAACCAGGCCTCTCTTTCTTGTAAAAAGAACACAGGGATGTTTGTGAGGATTGATTTTAAATCCATTTTTGTCTACCCACTTCGACACGTTGTTCAAGCCCTGCTGTACCTGTCTCTCGCATACTGTGAGGTTACAGGATTTGAAGCCTATGTGAATGTTGTCTACATAGACGGAATAAAAATGGCTGGTGGTAAGGAAGATCAAAGCGTGTTCATCTTCGCGACGAAGAGCTTGCAAGCTAAACACGCCCCCTGAGGTACAACTGTTTCTTGTGTGAGACGTCGCGACAATATGTTGCCGACTATCACGCGGAAGATATGGTTCGGCAAATAGCTTTCTATTATGCTTAGCATACTTCCACGAATGCCCATTCCCGACAAGTCTCGCAAGATCTGGTAACGCCGCGTTGGTTCATGCGCCTTTTCCAGGTCGAGGACTATCGCTAAAAAAACTGCTTATGTGCAGATGCATCACGAATGCATCCTTCAATGTGCACAAGATGATCAGTCGTGGACCGCGCTTCTCTGAAGCAACACTGATCAGGATCACGTATATTGTTGAGTTCAAGGAAAGGTTAAGTGTACGATTAATCATTTTTTTTTTCAAAAAGCTAAGACAGGCAAGTTGTAAGAGCTACCGGGCGATAACTTGCCACAAAGGAAGGTTCTTTACCCTGCTTCAATACAGGGACCACAATCGCTTCTTTCCATGCGGATGGTCGGTGTCCAGCAGCCCAAATAGTGTTGAAAATCGCGAGTAGTATAAATTACGATTCAGTGTGCAAGTTGTTGATGATGTCATACATGAATATGTCAGGTCCCGGTGCAGAGCTCTTGCATGCAATCAAGGCAGCTCTAAACTCAGCAATACTGAAAGGCCGGTTGTACGGTTCGTTCTGACTGCATTTACGTAAGACTGGCTTAAGGTCTTTTATTTCTTTGCATTTAGGAAAAGGTTCAGAATAATGGATTAAGCTCGACACACGCTCAAAGTGCTCCCCAAGAGAGTCTGCCTGGTCTTGCAGGGTATTTCCTTGGTCGTCCACCACAGGCAACGGATTGATCTGTTGGCCTTTTAGCTTTCTTAAGGCATTCCACACTTTCGCCTTCTGCGTGTATGAATTAATACACGAGAGGAGCCTGACTCAGCTTTCTCTTTGCCTGATGTCATGTCCGCCTTCCCTGTGATTTAATTTGTTTAAATTGAAATAGATTTTCGGCATTTGGCGATCTGCGCAATAAGCCCCATGCCTTGTTCTGCCTCTTTGGCGCCTTTCTGTAGTCACCAGGGAACACGTCTTGTAAGTGAACGAATTTTCATTGGTGGGATAAGCTTTTAGGCGGCGTCAATAATAAAAGCTGCAAAATATGCATCATCGTCTATAATAAAACCATTTATAAAATATCGAGGTAGATAAAATGATTCATGAAAATGCTCCCAGTCCACCGATGTTAAGTTGCAAATAGGGACACGGGAAGGCTTGTCGCATTGGGTTAATAAATATAAAGTTACAGGGAAGTGGTCAATTCTAAAAAGATTATGGATGACATTCCATTCCAGATGAGGCAAAACAGAAGCTGAGCCTATTGCTAGATCTATCGATGAATACGAGTTGTGTTGTATGCTATAATAGCTCGGCTCCTGCTTATTATACAGGCAGGCACAAGAGGTCAGAAGAAAATTTTCAATCAATCGTCCTTTCGCGTCGCATCGCGAATCTCCCCACATCGTGTTGTGGGCACTAAAATGACCCACGAGTATGTAGAGGTCAGAAAGGTGATTATTTAGGTTATAGAAACCAGTTTTTCTCTGATGATAGGAGGTATGTATATAGGACACACAGTCACCTGTTCGGTAAAAAGTATTAGCCGAATTGACACTGTTTCAAGGCGTGGATGAAGGGTGATCTGTTCACAACGTGTAGACTTGTCCGCAACTATTTCAACACCGCCGGCAGCATTAGCCTCGTTGCGGTCCTTATACGATAGATTGTGTAGCGACGAAGAAAGTTTGTGTGTGTGGGTTTCGGATGTGTTTATTGAACACACAGCAACTTTGGATGACGCTTGTGTAGAAGTTATGTAATGTCGACTAGGCTGTGAATGAGTCCTCTAACATTCCATTGTAGTATTCGTGTCTCAATTATGGTAAATGTGTGATGTGTTGTCTGTTTAGGAGACCAGGATTAGCTCACGGGCCCTTTCCAGGCGCCGTGACGCTAGTTTTGTCTTTTCGGAGCGATCGAGAGACGCTCGCCACTCCTTAGGTGCTGGTGGCGCCGTCTGGCTGGTTGCTGTGTCCATCGCCTCTTGCGAGGCTCTAGAGCAGCGCTCTTCCGAGCGCTGTGCTTGACTTGAAGGCCTCGGCACGTTGGACGAGACCTTTGAGACCACCTGGTCGGAGGTCGACAGTCCTTTCTTCTGGGGCGGCGGAGCAGCACAAGCTGTAGCCGCCGGGGGGCCTTATGGCGTCACGGCCGGCTCACTGCATGTGGGCCGCACAGCCACCGGAAGCCGTTGTGTCGCCGCCCCTTGACGCGTAACATCGGCAAATGTGTTCTTGTACAGGCAGGATACCCGCCTGCGTGCCTCTTTGAAACATGTTTTCCTTTACTTTAATTGTTACAATTTCCTTTTCTTTTTCCAGGATGGGCCTGACCGCGAATATGCGATGTGCTCCCTTTCACAATTTACACGATGGAGAGATTTGTCGCAAGCTTCAAAGGTGTTCGCGCATGTATGGCGGCCTCGGCAGCTCTGTGAACTGTGACAGAAACGCTGGTATTTGAAACATCGGAGGGGATTTGGCACGTATGGCCTAGCACGGAAGTTTATGTACCCGGTCTCGATTGACTCGAGCAGGACACTTGAACCAAAGGTGATTATTAGGTGCTTGGTTCGGATTTCTTTGCCATCCCGCCTCATCTTAATTCTTTTGACATTGATAACATTCTGTTCACTGAAGCCCTCCAAGAGTTCAGCCTCAGGAAGCTCCAGCAAGTCATCATCCGAGACAACGCCGCGGGTTGTGTTCATCGTACGGTGGGGGGTTACAATTACTTGGGTGTCCCAAAATGACACTAGTTTTGGCAATTTCTCATACTGCTTCTGATCGAGTAGCTCCAGGAGTTCATCACTGTTTGCCATCCTCGACGCCTTATAACCCAGACCAAACACTCCAGTCAATGACTTGGAAACAAGGAAGGGTGAAATTGTTCGAACTGGTTTATCTGGTTTTTCAGAATAAATGACATGGAAAGGGGGAAGGATTCTTTTTGCCAACCGAAAAACTGGAATACTTCATCAGTGCACCCTCGTTTCTGAGGACGATCAGTCAATGGGAGGAAAGTACTATTCATAGAAAAACGTGTAGTTGTCGGCAATAACGCCAGCCACCCATCCTGGAGCCCTACGAGGGGACGCTACAGGAACTCTGGAAACAGGTTCTGCAAACGCCAGCTGTACGTCATCACCATAACTAAATATGAAATAACCTAGGTTGGCTATGCACCCAATGCCAACCCTTGCTGCATGGAAAAATTAGAAGGGAAGCCAGAAGACAGGAAAGGTAAAAAGTGAGAGAAAGACGAAGGTTAGAAGGCGAGAGAGAGACAGGAAAAGCAACTACCGATTGCCCCAGGGTGGGTCAGACCGGGGATGCCGTCAATGTGAAGCAGAGGCCAAAGAGGTTTGTTGCCTCCGCCTGAGGGCCTTAAAGGTCCGAACACCCGGCATCGGCTAAACTCTCAGGATCCCCCTTTTTCGGGACATGGCTAAGCCGCGCACGGCTACACGCGGGAGCTTCCAATCCTCTTGTGCTCGGGTACGTGGTGTCGCAAGACACCAAACGCCTGCTGACGCAGACGCCCGTGCGGGGAAACTATTGCCGAGCTGACTAACATTTCAAAATGCTTTGCCGAAAGTAAACGAACACTTACCGTGGAAAAACAAAATACATGTTCCTTTACTTGTGAAAGAAGCCGGTACATGTATCTTCAGTCCCGATAATACCTAACGAGAACCCTTTGGAGCGCACTTCGTTCAAATACCTTGGCGTAGTAACAGACAGACACCTACACTGGAAAATACACATTGATGCGCTGTGTAACACGTTTCGACGGTGATGTTATCGCTCATTAAATGACCGAAATTACTTTCAAAGTAAAGGTTTCCGTACCCTATATTTCGCCTTTATACATAGAGCAAAACGTAAACAAGGTGAATGCAGGAGCCAACGTTTTGACAAGTGGACTTGACTTCTTCAAGGCGACTTACGGTTTCCTCGCCACAGTATATATAGGTGGGGTTCTTCTAAAGGGGAGAAGGTGTGAGGCGGGAGGGTGCGGAAGCGAGGGAGGGTGTGTTAGCGTGTCGAATTGAGAGTAAAGGAACACTGTGCACAAGGTCAAAGCCACGCTCCCAAGCGCACGCTCCTGAAGTTTACTTATCGCTTCTTAGGTTAGTTCTCAGGCTAAACTACTTCGAATTCGATTCTATACACTACCTGCAAATTTTCGGCACTAGCATGGGTACGCCATTCGCTCCCCCGTATGCGAACATTTTCATGGGACAGCTTGAAGAAGACATGCTGAAATTCTACCCTTTAAAACCCCACACCTATCTTCGTTACATTCACGAAATATTTATAATATGGCAACACGGCACAAGCGCCTTAACCGACTTAATTAGCCATTTCAATCGCTTTCACCCGAGTATTAAATTTAATGATCACCACTCTCCTAGTCTGATCAACTTCCTGGACACGACGGTCTACATAGAAAACGGAAAACTGATAACGACACTTTACCGGAAGCCTACAGATAGCCGGCAACATTTAGACTACAACTGTCATCACCCGCGACATTGCAAACAAGGAATTTTTGTCGGACAAGACAAATGTATAAGAAGAATCTGCAGCGAAGACCACGATTATATCCACCAGCTAAATGACCGTAAATCAACGCTAGGAGAAAGGAACTATACCAAAGTTGCTCTCGATAGAGCTTATGATGCCGCGCCAAGGTTGGAGAGACAGTCGGAATTGGCGAAGAGACAGCCCACATTAGAATCTGACAGACCGCCGGCCTTTATAACAAGATATTCTAATGCACTCCCAAGCATAAACATGCTAAGAAAATACCACCCAATATTATCAAGTAACGAGCGTCTGCGAAAAGCGTTCCCCGATGTACCCAAGGTTACCTATCGCCGAAACAAGAATTTTAAGACATCTTAGTGCACGTAAAAGTAAGCCAGCAGCATTTCCTCGTAATAAAATCATGTTGTCGCCATGGGTGCAAAACCTGCAGGCTCCTTCAAAGTGACATTAAAATTAAAAGCACCGCAAATAGTTATACACATGAAGTCAAATCTAGCTTCACTTGCACAAGTTCGGATGTAATTTATATGCTTCAATGTTCCTTCTGTAAGAAACAATATATCGGTGAAACAGGAAAATCAATGAACGTCAGATTAAACGGACATCGCCCGGACACAGCTAAAAAGCTTCCCAAAGCCGTCGCCGAGCATTTAAACCAACCAGGTCATAACTTTGAAGAACTTAAACTCTACATCTTAGAGTAAAATTTCCGTTCTGAACGAGAAAGAAAATACAGCTATATATATATATACCTATATACCCCACCTATATACCTATATACCTATATATATATACCCCACCTATATATACCCCACTTATATATATATATACTGTGGCGTGGAAAGCATATGTCGCCTTGAAGAAGACAAGTCCAACTGTGGAAACGTTGGCTCCTGCATTCACATTGTTTACGTTTTGCTCATTGTACTCTGCGGTGTACTTTAAAAATTCCAGGTCTGCTTTGCATGACTTGCGAAATTTGCCCTCTTTACATATCTGCGCAGTGTTTATTTTTTGGAAATAGCAATAACGTATTCAGCTGTACATTGAACTTAAGCTTTTTCAGTTTGACCGGCACCGCTGGGGTATAGTACTAAGGTTATCCTTGCCTTCAAACGTCATCACCTCCTTGTTGTATGAAAAGTGCCTCTTCTCCGCCCTCCTCTGTGCTGGTCAATCGACGTGACCTCTGGACTCGCACGTTAGCACCAAGAGAAGGGCTGCAATTTTTGGAATGCTTACTTTTGTAGCTGGGGCATCGCGGATAATTACAGCAGTCAGAAGGTCAATGTGACGACGCCAGGGAGCTCCAGAGGACATTGAGCACATTCGACGCGATGGGTTCAAACGAGTTTCTCTCGTCGCCTTTCATTATGACTCCCTCTTGTGATACAAGCACGCTTTGTACCACCACACGGCACGGTGTGCCAGACAACAGTAGCCGCCGCAATGTGAAGTTCAAAGCAAGAGACAAGGAAAGCTGCGCTTTAAAAAAACTCTGAGAAAATCGATCTCACTCAGAACGTTGATGACGTTTATGCGATACGCTTTGCGAAAGTTGTGAGACTTGGCATTGTGACTGGCGAAGCCTGTCATATCGGAATGCGTGCATTCGGGCTTTCCTCTCGAAGCACTGTGACACCTATTGGCGCCGCAACGAAATGCAGGCGTAAATATGTTTAAATCATCCAAAGAATTTAATTACCGTCGTTAGCGTTTAATGGTGAGGCTGCATTGTACGGAAAGCGAAGGCACGCTCAATTTTTTCCGTCTTCCTGCATAACAAACACGTGTTCGTACTTGGATTTCCATGAAGATCGTTCACCATCTCCTCACAGTAATTATCACCCGCGATTTTAACGCTTATCAACAGAAAGTACTGTCTTCTGCGCGATGCTACTCGACAAGTGTTGAGCACGATAGTGGACATTCACGTCATTGTTCACCTTTCTATAAAATATTGGCTGAGGGTAAAAACTTCTTGACGGCAATCGCAAATATATTGTGTTGTGACACGAGTCATAATAGAAAGGCTACGCAGAAATCGCACTCACGTTTGAACATTCAAAGCAATCGCCATGACAGTACTAAATATGAAGGGCACGATGGATTCAATACTTTTAAACGGCTTTTGGTAAATGAGAGTGTCAAAGATAGCAACATAAATTAGAGCGAGGTAAGAGGAGAATAGGTTTTTAGCTCTGAACAAGGAAAAACGATTTAAGCAATATTTTGGTTAAATTCCCTAGGAACAGAAAAATGAATTTGAACAGAAAAATGAACAGAAATAAATTTTCTCCCCTATAAAATTTGATAGAATTTTGCAGAGTACGGAATGGGAATAGGGTTGCACGGTTACAGAAGTACAACGGTTGAAGTCTTGAGACAAGGAACCACCACAGGTGGCGGTAAAGTAATACAATGTATTAGGAGCCGTCGAATGAAAGTAATAAAAGCCTATGTGACAAAAAATATGCTGGCTCACTGATGGAATGGAATGACAAGTTAGTTTGAAGGTCAGTGATCTGAGCGCGTCACCCTCGCCTCGACGGAGGGGAGGCATAAAGGGAAGTGGAGAGGGAATGTTTGGAAGGGTAGCGCTCGCCTTCTTTCTGATAAGGCAGTCAGTTGGCCGCTGACTTCGCGGCCGATCGGACGCTGCCGAGCACGTTGCCCGCGACGACACCGTATTGGTAACGCTGTAAGTTGCAGTATGAGTTTCGACAGATGCCTTAACATCGCTGCTCTTCTCCCGCAGGCGACGGAGAAGATCCGGGAAATCGAGAATGGCGAGAAGTCGGTAAGCCTGCACCGCCGCGTGTTGCTGGAGCAATTGCTGAACAAATGGGCATGGCTTGATGACTCTGACAGCAGCAGCTCTAGCGACGACCAAGACAGCGATGATGGCGACGGCGGGCCTCCTGTACCGGTCGTTCCTGCCTCAGGCGTGAAGCGTGGCCGAGATGATTGCGACGGTGAGGACAAAGATTCATCGAAGCAGAATTCTGGGGATCCCGAAGGTGTCTTGCCTAATTTTGATGACGGAGAACTAGGACCCTCCAAGCGCCGCAGAGTGGACGAGGAAGAGTGTTGGGATTGCCGTCCAGTCCCTAGCGGTAACAAGGAGAATTACAAAACCGCGCAGATCGAAGACGAGTTTGGCGATTACCCTTTGAAAGTTGCGCCATTCCCAGACTGGCTGGACAGTGATGGCAGGGTGTGTGAGGAGCCGGTGCAGGACCCGGATCTGTCTTTCCTTGATATTTAGTGTGTTTTTTATGCATTTCTTCATCTTGTCATGCTTTTAGTGTATCAATCAACAAAGCTGCGCCACACATTTTACAGTTGCCATCAACAAATATTTCTTGTATGTGTAAATACGGTGAGTGAATTGTCGGTTATACCGTAGATGTCTTTTTGATAGTGAGAGCGCTTTTGGTGTATGTAGTTGTCTGTTGATTTCTCTTTCTTCGTAATAAAATTTTGCATGAAAGTGTTAACAACTGCATGTATATCAATATCGAAACAGACGGATGGCGACACTCCACTAAACAAATCTTATTTTTCAACGCACAATTGCAACACAAACACGACATAACATTTAACAGTTAGCAAAAGTGCTAGAGAAAGAACTACAAAGAAACTTAAAAAGAATATCGTGGCAAAAGTTGAGGGCCTCCCTGGTTTATTCACCTGACTTAACCGGTTGATCAGACACACATGCACACAAAAAATCAAGAAAGAAACGAAAGATACGCTGCCATTAGGTGTATCTAATGTTTGTCGGAGGCACAACTACTACTGTCACAGATAAAGCGGTCATTGAATACTTCTTAAAATATGAAGGCGTTGCTTTATATGCCGAAGAATTAGCGCAGAAAATAAATGGATGCGCTCCATAATCCGCAAATGATGACAGGGAAACAAAAGATTTTGGAGATCCGCTGCAATGTGAGTATCTATGTCAAGTGAAGTTTCTGTCCTGGTTGCTTTCCTTGATGATAGTTATCGGAGGCCACAATAAGTACATGACCGGGGTTATTGGAGAAGTATGGAAGAGGCCTTTGCCCTGCAGTGTGCGTAACCAGGCTGATGATGATGATCGGTGGTGTTGACCCCGCAACTCTGCTTGCTTCAACATTTAATGCAACACAAAAGTGGTGAGTTGTTAAACGTTACCTTGCGTGTACCACTGCTTAGTGTCTGCGTAGTACAGAGAGCACACAAGGAGATCTGTTTGTACGATGCATTTTGTTGCGCCACACTTCATAACTTGAGAAGTTTCAGTATTGTCAGGGCCTCACATGGCACATAGTATCGTTACATTAGTAATGAACGCAAATTTGATTACGTGGCTGTGCGTGCCAGAACCTTCGTCGGATTCTGAAGCACGCTGTAGTAGCGGACACTGTATTATGTTTGATACCGTGACGTTCTCAAACGTGTCCCAAATCATAACTGCACGTGCGTTTTCCATTCCGTCCAGTCGAAATGGGGCTGCCACGGTGGCGAGGAAGTTCGCGACCTCTAAGAAGGCGACAGCCACCAAGCTACCGCAGTGGGCACATAAACGTTCATTCGGCGGTCGACCGCTTCCGTCGTGTCCCCTGCACTCTGCGGTAGGCTGTTATAATTGCAGGACTGCTTCTGAGCGACCTGCGTAATTTGCCATCTTTACATATCTGCGTATTGTTTATTTGTTGCAAATAGCAATGCCGTATTGAGCCGTACCTTGAATTTATGCTTATTCAGTTTCCCGCAACCGTTGTGGTATATTAGTAAGGTTAGCCTTGCCTTCAAACGTCACCCCCCCCCCCTCATCACAATAAATGTCCTTCTTCTGCGCCCTCCTCTAGGCAGTTCTATCGACGTCCCCTCTGGACTGGCACCTTAGCGTCAAGGGAAGCGTTGCAGTTTCTGCAATGCTTTTTTTTTGGGCTGGGCGGTCACGGATAATTGAAGCTATCACAAGGTAAATGTGACGAGGCCAGGCAGCTCAAGAGGACAATGAGCACATTCGATGCGTTGGGTCCAAACGAGTTTCTCGCATCGCCTTTATTGTATGATTCGTTCTTGTCATGTTGGCACGCTTTGAACCACCTCCCCCAACAGCGGGTGCCAGAGAGCAGCAGCCGAAGGATTGTGAAGTGAAAAAGAAGAGGGAAGGAAAGGTCCGCTTAAAAAAACACAATTAGGTGAAAACCGATCCCATTTAGAAAGTAGATGACGTTTATGCGATAAGCTTTGCGAAAGTTGTGAGAGGGAATTGTAACCGGCGAAGCCGTTCACCCAGGAATGCGTGCATTCAAGGCTTGACACGAGATGCACGGCGACACATATTGGCACCGCCGCGATGTTCAGCGTAAATACTTTAAAATATCGCAAAGAAATCAATTAACGTCGTTAGCCTTCGATGGTGAAGCTGCATTGTGCGGAACGTGAAGCCACGGTCATTTTTACCGTCTTCCCATCAGAGCAGACGCGTGTTCGTACTTGCGTTTCCATGTGTAGTGTTCGCAATCTCCGCGCAGCAATTATCACCCCCCCCCCCCCTACATTTTAAAACTTTTGAACAGAAAGTACTGCCTTCATCGCGGGTCTTCTCGACAAGTCTTCAGCGCGATAGTGGACATCCATGGCATTGTTAAGCTGCTTTCTATAAAATGTTGGCTGCGGTTATAATCTTTTCAAAGCGACGGCAAATCTGTTGTGTTGTGACTCGAGTCATAATGAAAACGCTACGCAGAAATCGCACTCATGGTTGAATATTCAAGGCAATCGCCATGACACTATTAAATATGAAGGGCACGATGGATTCAATAATTTTAAACGGCTTTTGGTAAATGAGAGCGTTAAAGACAGCAACATAAATGAGAGCGAAGTAGGAGGAGCATAGGCATTTAGCTCTGAAGAAGGAAAACTTTTAGAACAATATCTTAAATAAATTCCCAAAGAAAAAAAAATTGACGGGAATGAAAGAAAGCCTAATATATTGCTCGCCAAAATTAAATTTCCCCCTATAAAATTTGATAGAACTTTACAGAGTACGCAATCGGGGATAGTGTTGCACGGTTACAGAAGTACCACGGTTGAAGACTTGAGATAAGGAACCACCAAAGGTTGCGATAAACGAATACAATGTGTTAGGTGCCGTAGAAATAAAGTAATGAACGTCTATTTGACAAAAAAATATGCTGGCTCATTGATATAATCACTTTGACTATAAATATTTCGCTCCGTCTTTTTTCCGAATAAATGGAATGGCAAGTCAGTTTGAAGGTCAGTGACCTGAGCGCGTCGCCCTCGCCTCGACGGAGGGGAGGCATAAAGGGAAGTGGAGAGGGAATGTTTGGAAGGGTAGCGGACGCCTTCTCTCTGATTAGGCAGTCAGTTGGCCGCTGACTTCGCTGCCGATCGGACGTTGCCGAGCACGTTGCCCGCGACGACACCGTATTGGTAACGCTGTAAGTTGCAGTATGAGTTTGGACAGATGCCTTAACATCGCTTCTCTTCTCTCGCAGGCGACGGAGAAGATCCGGGAAATCGAGAATGGCGAGAAGTCGGTAAGCCTGCACCGTCGCGTGTTGCTGGAGCAATTGCTGAACAAATGGGCCTGGCTTGATAACTCTGACAGCAGCAGCTCTAGCGACGACCAAGACAGCGATGATGGCGACGGCGGGCCTCCTGTACCGGTCGTTCCTGCCTCAGGCGTGAAGCGTGGCCGAGATGATTGCGACGGTGAGGACAAAGATTCATCGAAGCAGAATTCTGGGGATCCCGAAGGTGTCTTGCCTAATTTTGATGACGGAGAACTAGGACCCTCCAAGCGCCGCAGAGTGGACGAGGAAGAGTGTTGGGATTGCCGTCCAGTCCCTAGCGGTAACAAGGAGAATTACAAAACCGCGCAGATCGAAGACGAGTTTGGCGATTACCCTTTGAAAGTTGCGCCATTCCCAGACTGGCTGGACAGTGATGGCAGGGTGTGTGAGGAGCCGGTGCAGGACCCGGATCTGTCTTTCCTTGATATTTAGTGTGTTTTTTATGCATTTCTTCATCTTGTCATGCTTTTAGTGTATCAATCAACAAAGCTGCGCCACACATTTTACAGTTGCCATCAACAAATATTTCTTGTATGTGTAAATACGGTGAGTGAATTGTCGGTTATACCGTAGATGTCTTTTTGATAGTGAGAGCGCTTTTTGTGTATGTAGTTGTCTGTATAGTTTTCTCTTTCTTCGTAATAAAATTTTGCATGAAAGTGTTAACAACTGCATGTATATCAATATCGAATCAGACGGATGGCGACACTCCACTAAACAAATCTTATTTTTCAACGCACAATTGCAACACAAACACGACATAACATTTAACAGTTAGCAAAAGTGCTAGAGAAAGAACTACAAAGAAACTTAAAAAGAATATCGTGGCAAAAGTTGAGGGCCTCCCTGGTTTAATCACCTGACTTAACCGGTTGATCAGACACACATACACACAAAAAATCAAAAAAGAAACGAAAGATACGCTGCCATTAGGTGTATCTAATGTTTGTCGGAGGCACAACTACTACTGTCACACATAAAGCGGTCATTGAATACTTCTTAAAATATGAAGGCGTTGCTTTATATGCCGAAGAATTAGCGCAGAAAATAAATTGATGCGCTCCATAATTTGCAAATGATGAGAGGGAAACAAAAGATTTTGGAGATCCGCTGCAATGTGAGTATCTATGTTAAGTGAAGTTTCTGTCCTGGTTGCTTTCCTTGATGATAGTTATCGGAGGCCACAATAAGTACATGACCGGGGTTATTGGAGAAGTATGGGAGAGGCCTTCGCCCTGCAGTGTGCGTAACGAGGCTGATGATGATGATCGGTGGTGTTGACTCCGCAAGTCTGCTTGTTTCAACATTTAATGTAACACAAAAGTGGTGAGTTGTTAAACGTTACCTTGCGTGTACCACTGCTTAGTGTCTGCGTAGTACAGAGAGCAAACAAGGAGATGTGTTTGTACGATGCATTTTGTTGCGCCACACTTCATAACTTGAGAAGTTTCAGTATTGTCAGGGCCTCACATGGCACATAGTATCGTGACAGTAGTAATGAACGCAAATTTGATTACGTGGCTGTGCGTGCCAGAACCTCCGTCGGATTCTGAAGCACGCTGCAGTAGCGGACACTGTATTATGTTTGATACCGTGACGTTCTCAAACGTGTCCCAAATCATATGTGCACGTGCGTTTTCCATTCCGTCCAGTCGAAATGGGGCTGCCACGGTGGCGAGGAAGTTCGCGACCTCTAACAAGGCGACAGCCACCAAGCTACCGCAGTGGGCACAGCAAGGTTCATTTGCCGGTCGACCGCTTTCGTAGTGTCCCCTGCACCCTGCGGTATGCTTTAATAATATCGGGACTGCTTCTGCACGAGCTGCGTAATTTGCCATCTTTACATATCTGCGTATTGTTTATTTTTTTTTAAATAGCTATGCCGTATTGAGCCGTACCTTGAACTTATACTTATTAAGCTTTCCCGCAGCCGCTGTGGTATATTAGTAAGGTTAGCCTTGGCTTCAAACGTCACCCCCCCCCCCCCCGCTTCTCACATGAAAATCCGTCTTCCGCGCCCTCCTCTAGGCAGTTCTATCGACGTCCCCTCTCGACTCGCCCCTTAGCGCCAAGGGAAGCGGTGCAGTTCCGCAATGCTTATTTTGGTGGCTGGGGGGTCACGGATAATTACAGCTGTCACAAGGTAAATCTGACGACGCCAGGGAGCTAAGAGGACAATGAGCACATTCGATGCGTTGGGTCCAAACGAGTTTCTCGCGTCGCCTTTATGGTATGATTCGCTCTTGTCATATTGGCACGCTTTGAACCACCTGCCCCAACAGGGGGTGCCAGCGAGCAGCAGCCTCAGGATTGCGAAGTTAAAAAGAAGAGAGAAGGAAAGTTCCGCTTAAAAAACAATTAAGTGAAAACCGATCCCATGTAGAATGTTGATGACGTTGATGCGATAAGCTTTGCGAAAGTTGTGCGAGGGAATTGCAACCGACGAAGCCTGTCACCTAGGAATGCATGCATTCAAGGCTTGACACCAGACGCACGTTGACGCGTATTGGCACCGCCGCGATGTGCAGGCGTAAATACTTTAAAATATCGCAAAGAAATCAATTAACGTCGTTAGCCTTCGATGGTGAGGCTGCTTTGTACGGAACGCGAAGGCACGGTCAATTTTTACCGTCTTCCCATCAGGGCTGACACGTGTTCGTACTTGGGTTTCCATGTAGAGCCTTCGCCATAATCGCGCAGCAATTATCACCCCCCCCCCCCCTACATTTTAACACTATTGAACAGAAAGTACTGCCTTCATCGCGGTGCTTCTCGACAAGTCTTGAGCACGATAGTGGACATCCATGGCATTGTTAAGCTGCTTTCTATAAAATGTTGGCTGCGGTTATAATCTTTTCAAAGCGACGGCAAATCTGTTGTGTTGTGACTCGAGTCATAATGAAAACGCTACGCAGAAATCGCACTCATGGTTGAATATTCAAGGCAATCGCCATGACACTATTAAATATGAAGGGCACGATGGATTCAATAATTTTAAACGGCTTTTGGTAAATGAGAGCGTTAAAGACAGCAACATAAATGAGAGCGAAGTAGGAGGAGCATAGGCATTTAGCTCTGAAGAAGGAAAACTTTTAGAACAATATCTTAAATAAATTCCCAAAGAAAAAAAAATTGACGGGAATGAAAGAAAGCCTAATATATTGCTCGCCAAAATTAAATTTCCCCCTATAAAATTTGATAGAACTTTACAGAGTACGCAATCGGGGATAGTGTTGCACGGTTACAGAAGTACCACGGTTGAAGACTTGAGATAAGGAACCACCAAACGTTGCGATAAACTAATACAATGTATTAGGCGCCGTAGAATTAAAGTAATGAACGTCTATTTGACAAAAAAATATGCTGGCTCATTGATATAATCACTTTGACTATAAATATTTCGCTCCGTATTTTTTCCGAATAAATGGAATGGCAAGTCAGTATGAAGGTCAGTGACCTGAGCGCGTCGCCCTCGGCTCGACGGAGGGGAGGCATAAAGGGAAGTGGAGAGGGAATGTTTGGAAGGGTAGCGCTCGCCTTCTCTCTGATTAGGCAGTCAGTTGGCCGCTGACTTCGCTGCCGATCGGACGCTGCCGAGCACGTTGCCCGCGACGACACCGTATTGGTAACGCTGTAAGTTGCAGTATGAGTTTCGAGAGGTGCCTTAACATCGCTTCTCTTCTCTCGCAGGTGACGGAGAAGATCCGGGAAATCGAGAATGGCGAGAAGTCTGTAAGCCTGCACCGTCGCGTGTTGCTGGAGCAATTGCTGAACAAATGGGCCTGGCTTGATGACTCTGACAGCAGCAGCTCTATCGACGACCAAGACAGCGATGATGGCGACGGCGGGCCTCCTGTACCGGTCGTTCCTGCCTCAGGCGTGAAGCGTGGCCGAAATGATTGCGACGGTGAGGACAAAGATTCATCGAAGCAGAATTCTGGGGATCCCGAAGGTGTCTTGCCTAATTTTGATGACGGAGAACCAGGACCCTCCAAGCGCCGCAGAGTGGACGACGAAGAGTGTTGGGATTGCCGTCCAGTCCCTAGCGGTAACAAGGAGAATTACAAAACCGCGCAGATCGAAGACGAGTATGGCGATTACCCTTTGAAAGTTGCGCCATTCCCAGACTGGCTGGACAGTGATGGCAGGGTGTGTGAGGAGCCGGTGCAGGACCCGGATCTGTCTTTCCTTGATATTTAGTGTTTTTTATGCATTTCTTCCTCTTGTCATGCTTTTAGTGTATCAATAAACAAAGCTGCGCCACACATTTTACAGTTGCCATCAACAAATATTTTATGTATGTGTAAATAGGGTGAGTGAATTGTCGGTAATACCGTAGATGTCTTTTCTTGATAGTGATATTGCTTTTCGTGTATGTGATTGTCTGTGTAGATTCCTTTTTCTTCGTTTCAAATGCTGCATGAAAGTGTTCGTAACTCCGTGCAAAGGAATTGGAAAATCGAATAACATGGATGGCGACACTCCACTAAAGAAATCATATTTCAACGCATAAGTTCAACAAGAACACGAGAACACATATTATTTGGTTAACATAAGTGCTAGCAAAGAACGACAAACATAAAATATTTCGGCGAAAATTGAGGGCCTCCTTTGGGGTAATCACCTGACCTATTGGGTTGATCAGACACGCACACAAAAAAAATGAAAAAAGAAACGAAAGATACGCAGCAATTAGGTGTATCTAACGTCTGTCGCTGCCACAACTACTAATATCACATGTAACGCTGTCACTGAATACTTCTTTACATCTGAAGGCATTGCTTTACATGCCGAAGATGTAGTACAAGAAATTTATGGATGCGCTCCATAATCTGCACATAATTACCGGGAAAGAAAATAAACTATAGAGGTCCCCTGAAGTGTGAAAATCAATGTAAGTGAAGATGCGGTGCTGCTTGCTTTCCTTGATGATAATTATCGGTGGTGCTGATGCCGAAAGCCTACTTGGTTCAACGTTTAATGCAACACAAGAGTGGTGAGTTGAGGTTAAACGTCACCTTGCGTGCACCATGGCTTTGAGACTGCTTATTACACAGAACACACAAGGAGAGGTGTTTGATGCGTTGTGCTGCACCTCACTTCATAACATCTGAGAAGATCCAGTAATGTTACTACCGCAGATGGCACATCGTATCCTGGCAGAAGTATTAAACGTCAATTTGATTATGTGGCTGTGCGTGCCAAAACCTCTATCGGATTACAAAGCGCGCCATAGTGGCAGACACTATTAATTTTGACACCATGATGTTCGGAAACATGTCCCGAAGCATAAGTGCCCGTGCGTTTTCTATTCTGCCCAGTCGATATGCTGCTGCCGCGTTCGCGATGACGTCCGTGACCTCTAACAAGGCCACAGCCGCCAAGCTACCGCAGTGGGAACATAAACGTTCATTTGGCGATTGACCGCTTCCGTAGGGTCACCTGTACTGTGCGGTAGGCTGTTATAATTGCAGGACTGCTTCTGTGCGACCTGGAGATGGAAATTCAAGACGATGAGCAAAACGTGAACAAGGTGAAGGCAGGAGCCATCGTTTCGACAAGTGGACTTGTCTTCTTCAAGGCGAGATATGCTTTTCTCGCCACAGTATATATACAGGTGGTGTTCTTCTAAAAAGAAGAGGGTGTGAGGCGGGAGGACGCGGAAACAAGAGAAAATGTGCTAGCGTGTCGAACTGAGAGTAAAGATACGCTGTGTACAAGGTCAAAGCCATGCCCCCCCCCACTTCGATCTGTCAACACACGCGTGTTAGCTGGCGTGTCAAGGGAGTCTGACACGCAGGCGGACAAAAAGAAAGAAAGGGAAAGGAAAGGGGAGAAAAAAAAGGGGGGGATACGCCAAGAAATCAAACTAAGAGTTGTTGCCTATAGCTTGAAGTTTAGCATAGCGAATAGATTCTAAAGCTCCCTTTGGAACGTTTATGCCTATTCGTTGCAACGTCTTCTACTTATGGATAAGGTATGATTCTCTGCATTTTCTTTCTCGCTCAGAACTGAAATTTGACTAAGATGTAGAGCTTAAGTTCATTAAAGTTATGACCTTGTTGGTTGAAATGCTCGGCGACGGCTTTGGGAAGCTTTTTAGCTGTGTCCGCGCGATGTCCGTTTAGTCTGAGGTTCATTGATTGTCTTGTTTCACCGGTATATTGTTTCTTAGAGAAGGAACATTCAAGCATATAAATCACATCCGAACTTGTGCAAGTGAAGCTAGATTTGACTTCATGTGTATAACTATTTGCGGTGCTTTTAATTTTATAGTCACTTTGAAGGTGCCTGCAGGCTTTGCATCTAGGGCGGCAAGATGCTTTTATTACGGGGGAATGCTGCTGGCTGACTTGCGTGCACTAAGATGTCTTTAATGTTCTTGTTTCGGCGATAGGTAACCCTGGGTACGCCCGGGAACGCTTTTCGCAGACGCTCGTTGCTTGATAATATTGGGTGGTATTTTCTTAGGATGTTGTTTATGTTTTGGAGTGCATTAGAATATTTTGTTATAAAAGCCGGCGGTCTGTCAGATTCTAATGTGGGCTGTCTCTTCGCCAATTCCGACTGTTCCTCCAATTTGACGCGGCATCATAAGCTCTATCGAAAAAAACTTGGGGATAGTTCCTTTCTGGTAGCGTTTATTTAAGGTCATTTAGGTATTGGATATAATCGTGGTCGTCGCTGCAGATTCTTCTTATACGTTTCGATTGTCCGACAAAACTTCCTTGCTTGCAATGTCGCGGGTGATGACTGTTGTAGTCTAAATGTTGCTGGCTATCTGTAGGCTTCCGGTAAAGTGTCGTTCTCAGTTTTCCGTTTTCTGTGTAGACCGTCGTGTCCAGGAAGTTGATCTGACTAGGAGAGTGGTGATCATTAAATTTAATACTCGGGTGAAAGCGATTGAAATGGCTAATTAAGTCGGTTAAGGTGCTTGTGCCGTGTTCCCATATTATATATATGTCGTCAATGTAACGAAGATATAGGTGCGGGGTTTTAAAGGGTAGGATTTCAGCAGGTCTGCTTCAAGCTGTCCCATGAAAATGTTCGCATACGCGGGAGCGAATGGCGTGCCCATGCTAGTAACGAAAATTTGCAGGTAGTGTATAGAATCAAATTCGAAATAGTTGAGCGTGAGAATTAACCTAAGAAGCGATAAGTAAACTTCAGGAGCGTGCGCTTGGGGACTGATTGCGAGGGATCTAGAAACGGCTTCAATTCCTTCAGTCATGGGAACGTTGGCGTAAAGGGCAGAAACATCCAAAGTGACTAGAATAACGCGGTCGGAAAGTATTTCGTTGGCGTTGATGCCGTCGATAATTAGAAGGAAGTGCGGCGTGTCTCGAACATAAGATGGGAGGGTGGTGGGTATGTTTCACAGGTGGCGATTTAAGAATTCAGATAGTGACTCAGTAGGTGTGTTGTTATTAGACACAATAGGCCGACCTAGGATTTCTGCTGTAAATATTTCTTAGACCGGAATTTATGGATTTTAGGAAGAAGATAAAAGCGGCCTGCTGTATTGTTCTTGGGCATCATGAAGCGATATTCTGATTGCGTGATTAGTTCCCTGGACCGGAGCTCCGCTATTATGCTTAACACAATATTGCTGTAGTCTGAAGTTGGGTTTGAGTCAAGTTTTCCGTAATTGGTGTGGTTGCTCAGTTGTTTAGAGGCCTCACTCTAGTACTTTTCTATAGGCCAGATTACAACACTGCCGCCTTTGTCTACTGGTTTTATTACAATATCATTCCTTTTCATACTGCAACTTACAGCGTTATTAATACGGTGTCTCGCAGACAACGTGCTCGGCAGCGTCCGATCGGCAGCGAAGACAGCGGCCAACTGACTGCCTTGTCAGAGAGAGGCGAGTGCTACCCTTCCAAACATACCCTCTCCACTTCCCCTTTACGCCTCCCCTCCGTCGAGGCGAGGGCGACGCGCTCAGGTTACTGACCTTGAAACCGGCTTCCCATTCCATTGATTCAGAAAAAAGACGGAGCCAGATATTTGTATTCAAAGTGAATATATCAATGAGCCAGCATATTTTTGTCAAATAGGCGTTCATTACTTTCATTCGACGGCGCCTAATACACCGTATTACTTTACCGCCACCTATGGTGGTTCCTTATCTCAAGCCCTCAACCGGGCCACTTTTGTAACCGTGAACCCTATCCCCATTCCGTACTCTGTAAAGTTCTATCAAATTTTATAGGGGAGAAAATTTATTTTTGGCGAGCAATATATTAGGCTTTATTTCATTCGCTCCTATTTTCTTTTGTTCCTTGGGAATTTAATCAAAATAATATGTTAAATTTTTTCCTTCTTCAGAGCTAAAAAGCAATGCTCCTCTTACATCGCTCTCATTTATGTTGCTATCTTTAACACTCTCATTTAAAAGTATTACCGTTTAAAAGTATTGAATCCATCGTGTCCTTCATATTTAGTAGTGTCATGGCGATTGCCTTGAATATTCAACCATGAGTGCGATTTCTGCGTAGCGTTTTCATTATGACTCGAGTCGCACCACATAACGTATTAGCGATCGCCGTCGCGAAGTTCGCAAGTTTGGCGGCGAAGTTCGGCGGCGATCGCCGTCGCGATCGCCGCCGCCGCAGCCAATACTTTATAGAAAGCAGGTGAACAATGAAGTGAATGTCCACTATCGTGCTCAATACTTGTCGAGTAGCATCGCACAGAAGACAGTGCTTTCTGTCGATAAGTGTTAAAATCGGGGGTGATAATTACTGTGCGGAGATGGCGAACGATCTTCATGGAGTTCTGAGTATGAACACTTGTTTCCCATGCAGGAAGACGGAAAAAATTGACCGTGGCTTCGCTTTCCGCACAATGCAGCCTCACCATTAAACGCTAACGACGGTAATTAATTTGTGTGGGTGATTTAAAAATATTTACACATGCATTTCTTGGCGGCGCCAATAGGTGTCACAGTGCTTCGAGAGCGAAGCCCGAGTGCACAAATTCTGAGAAGACAGGCTTCGCCGGTCGGAATGCCCAGTCTTACAACTTTCGCAAAGCCTATCGCATAAACGTCAACGTTCTAGTTGAGATCGATTTTCTCTGAATTTTTTTAAAGCGGACCTTTCCTTGCCTCTTCCTTTGAACTTCACACTGCGGCGGCTGCTGTTGTCTGGCACACCGTGCCGGGTGGTGGTTCAAAGCGTGCATATATCTCAAGAGGGAGTCATATTGAAAGGCGACACGAGAAACTCGTTTGGACCCATTGAGCCCCCAGCCCCAAAAATAAGCATTACAAGAACTGCAGCTCTTCTCTTGGTGCTAAGGTGCAAGTCTAGAGGGCACGTCGATAGATCTCCACAGAAGAGGGCGGAGAAGAGGCACTTTTCATAGAATAAGGGGGGGGGGGATGACGTTTCAAGGCAAGGATAACCTTACTACTATACCACAGCGGTGGCGGTCAAACTGAATAAGCTTAAGTTCAAGGTACGGCTGAACACGTTATTGCTATCTCCAAAAAATAAACACTACGCAGATATGTAAAGAGGGCAAATTTCACAAGTCATGGAAAGCAGACCTGCATTATTTAAAGTACACCGCAGAGGCAGAGTACAGATGAGCAAAACGTGAACAAGGCAGGCACCTTCAAAGTGACATTAAAATTAAAAGCACTGCAAATAGTTATACACATGAAGTCAAATCTAGCTTCACTTGCACAAGTTCGGATGTGATTTATATGCTTCAATGTTCCTTCTGTAAGAAACAATATATCGGTGAAACAGGACAATCAATGAACGTCAGATTAAACGGACATCGCGCGGACACAGCTAAAAAGCTTCCCAAAGCCGTCGCCGAGCATTTTAACCAACCAGGTCATACCTTTGATGAACTTAAACTCTACATCTTACAGTCTAATTTCCGTTCTCAACGAGAAAGAAAATACAGAGAATCATACCTTATCCATAAGTAAAAGACATTGCAACCAATAGGCATAAACGTTTTAAAGGAGCTTTAGAATCTATTCCCTGTGCTAAACTTCAAGCTATAATCAACAACACTTAGTTTCATTTGTTCGCGTGTCCCCCCCCCCCCCCTTTTTTTTTGTTTCTCCCCTTTCCTTTCCTTTTTTTTTTGGTCAGAGAGGAATACCGTACATACAAGGCGCACAAGACTGCACCGACTCAACCCGTCACTTCAACTCAGACCTCCAGCCGGTGTGCACCGGTGTGAAGCGTCTATTCTGTGTCGGTTATGGCTTGGAGTGGCCTTCACAAACGCCTACTCAGCACTAATTGGAATGGCTGATAGTCCTGCATGTGATGTTTGCGCATGCGAGGAGAACATTGACCACATATTGTGCCATTGTCCTCAATTTCAAGCACAAAGACAGTATTTGTCCGACACATTGAGGAAACTAGACGATCGTCCTCTGAGTGAACAGACAATATTAGAGCACCGTCCCGACCGATCATCGGCTCAGAAGGCAGTGAAGGCACTTTTGTGTTTTCTCAGAACTTCTGGTTTGCTCGAGCGACTTTAACTGAAGTGCTATCCGTACATGTACCTACACCTTCTCTCTCCCTTCTTTCTCGTCCCCTTCTCCCTTCCCCCAGTGTAGGGTAGCCAACCAGACTATTGACTGGTTAACATCCCTGCCTTCCTGTATTCTTATCTCTCTCTCTCTTGGTCAGCCGGCGTGTCAGACGCGCTTGACACGCCAACTAACGCGCGTGTTGACAGACCGAAGTGTGGGGGGGGGGGGGGGGGGGGGGGGAGGGCTGGCTTTGACTATGTAAACAGCGGTTCTTTACTCTCAATTCGACACGCTAACACATTTTCCCTCGTTTCCGCGTTCCCCTGCCACACACCCTCTCCCCTTTAGAAGAACCCCACCTATATATATATACACTGTGGCGAGGAAAGCATATGTCGCCTTGAAGGAGACAAGTCCAACTGTCGAAACGTTGGCTGCTGCATTCACATTGTTCACGTTTTGCTCATTGTACTCTGCGGTGTACCTTAAAAATTGCAGGTCTGCTTTGCATGACTTGCGAAATTTGCCCTCTTTACATATCTGCGCAGTGTTTATTTTTTGGAAATAGCAATAACGTATTCAGCCGTACATTGAACTTAAGCTTATTCAGTTTGACCGCCACCGCTGTGGTATAGTAGTAAGGTTATCCTCGGCTTCAAACGTCACCACCTCCTTATTGTATGAAAAGTGCCTCTTCTCCGCCCTCCTCTGTGCAGGTCAATCGACGTGCCCTCTGGACTCGCACCTTAGCACCAAGAGAAGGGCTGCAATTTTTGGAATGCTTACTTTTGTAGCTGGGGCGTCGCGGATAATTACAGCAGTCAGAAGGTCAATGTGACGACGCCAGGGAGCTCCAGAGGACATTGAGCACAGTCGACGCGATGGGTCCAAACGAGTTTCTCTCGTCACCTTTGATTATGACTCCCTCTTTTGATATATGCACGCTTTGAACCACCACACGGCACGGTGTGCCAGACAACAGCAGCCGCCGCATTGTGAAGTTCAAAGGAAGAGGTAAGGAAAGCTACGTTTTAAAAAAATTCAGAGAAAATCGATCTCACCCAGAACGTTGATGACGTTTATGCGATAGGCTTTGCGAAAGTTGTGAGACTTAGCATTGTGACTGGCGAAGCCTGTCATATCGGAATGCGTGCATTCGCGCTTTCCTTTCGAAGCACTGTGACACCTATTGGCGCCGCAACTAAATGCAGGCGTAAATATGTTTAAATCATCCAAAGAATTTATTTACCATCGTTAGCGTTTAATGGTGAGGCTGTATTGTACGGAAATAGAAGGCACGGTCAATTTTTTCCGTCTTCCTGCATGGCAAACACGTGTTCGTACTTGGATTTCCATGAAGATCGTTCACTATCTCCGCACAGTAATTATCACCCGCGATTTTAACGCTTATCAACAGAAAGTACTGTCTTCTGCGCGATGCTACTCGACAAGTGTTGAGCACGATAGTGGACATTCACGTCGTTGTTCACCTTTCTATAATATATTGGATGAGGGTAAAAACTTCTTGACGGCGATCGCAAATATATTGTGTTGCGACTCGAGTCATAATAGAAAGGCTACGCAGAAATCGCCCTCACATTTGAATATTCAAGGCAATCGCCATGACACTACTAAATATGAAGGGCAGGTTGGATTCAATATTTTTAAACGGCTTTTGGTAAAAGAGAATGTTAAAGATAGCAACATAAATGAGCGAGGTAATAGGAGCATAGGGTTTTAGCTCTGAAGGAAAAATATTTAAAACAATATTTTGATTTAATTCCCAAGGA
Organism: Dermacentor andersoni; assembly: GCF_023375885.2. Taxonomy (NCBI): domain Eukaryota; kingdom Metazoa; phylum Arthropoda; class Arachnida; order Ixodida; family Ixodidae; genus Dermacentor; species Dermacentor andersoni. The sequence continues at coordinate 81,384,963 of NC_092822.1, forward strand.
ACAAAAGAATAGACGCGAATGAAAGAAAGCCTTATATATTGCTCGCCAAAAATAAATTTTTTCCCCGATAAGATTTGATAGAAGTTTACAGAGTACGGTACTGGGGACAGGTTTGAACGGCTACAGAAGTACCACGGTTGAAGACTTGAGATAAGAAACCACCACAGGTGGCGGTAAAGTAATACGATGTATAGGCGCCGTCGAATGAAAGTAATGAACGCCTATTTGACAAAAATATGCTGGCTCATTGATATATTCACTTTGAATATAAATATCTGGCCTCGTCTTTTTTCCGAACAAATGGAATGGCAAGTCAGTTTCAAGGTCAGTGACCTGAGCCGCCGCCCTCGCCTCGACGGAGGGGAGGCGTAAAAGGGAAGTGGAGAGGGAATGTTTGTAAGGGTAGCGCTCGCCTCCTTGCGATGAGGCAGGCAGTCAGTTGGCCGCTGACTTCGCTGCCGATCGGACGCTGCCGAGCAGGTTGCCCGCGACGACACCGTATTGGTAACGCTGTAAGTTGCAGTATGAGTTTCGACAAATGCCTTAACATCGCTGCTCTTCTCTCGCAGGCCACGGAAAAGATACGGGAAATCGAGAATGGCGAGAAGTCGGTGAGCCTGCACCGTCGCGTGTTGCTGGAGCAATTGCGGAACAAATGGGCATGGCTTGACGAATCTGACAGCAGCTCCTCTAGCGACGACGAAGACAGCGATGATGGCGACGGCGGGCCTCCTGTACCGGTCGTCCCGGCCTCAGGCGTGAAGCGTGGCCGAGATGATTGCGACGGTGAGAACAAAGATTCATCGAAGCAGAATTCTGGGGATCGAGAAGGTGTCTTGCCTAATTTTGATGACGGAGAACCTGGACCCTCCAAGCGCCGGAGAGTGGACGAGGAAGAGTGTTGGGATTGCCGTCCAGTCCCCAGCGGTAACAAGGAGAATTACAAATCCGCGCAGACCGAAGACGAGTATGGCGATTACCCATTGAAAGTGGCGCCATTCCCAGACTGGCTGGACAGTGATGGCAGGGTGTGTGAGGAGCCGGTGCAGGACCCGGATCTGTCTTTTCTTGATATTTAGTTTGTTGTTTATGCATTTTCCCCCCTTCTCATGCTTTTAGTGTATCAATAAACAGCGCTCAGTTACACATTTTACCGTCGCCATCAACAAATATTTCATGTATGTGTAAATGCGGTGAGTGAATTCTCGGTAATAACATAGATGTCTTTTGTTGATAATGATATTGCTTTTGGTGTATGTGATTGTCTGTGTAGATTCCTCTTTCTTCGTTTGAAATGCTGCATGAAAATGTTCATTACTCTTTGCATAGGAATAGGAAAATCTAATAAAATGGATGGCGACACTCCACCAAACAAATCTCATATTTCAACGCGTAATTGGAACAAACACACGAGAACACATATTTATTGGTTAACATAAGTGCTAGACAAACAACGACAAAGAAACTTAAAATATTTAAGCGGAAATTGAGGGCCCCCTTTGGGGTAATCACCTGACCTATTGGGTTGATCAGACACGCACACAAAAAATGAAAAAGAAAGGAAACATACGCAGCCATTAGGTGTATCTAACGTCTGTCGCTGCCACAACTACTAATATCACATGTAACGCTGTCATTGAATAATTCTTAACATATGAAGGCGTAGATTTATACGCCGATTTAGTAAAAAAAGTAGATGCACTCCATAATCTGCAGATAATTATGGGGAAAGAAAAAATTTAGAAATCCCCTGAAATGTGAGAATCCATGTAAGTGAAGATGCGGTGCTGCTTGCTTTCCTTGATGATAATTATCGGTGGTGTTGATGCCGAAAGCCTACTTGGTTCAACGTTTAATGCAACGCAAGAGTGGTGAGATGAGGTTAAACGTTACCTTGCGTGCACCACGGCTGTGAGTCTGCGTATTACACAGAACACACAAGGAGAGGTGTTTCGTGCGTTGTGTTGCACCACACTCCATAACCTCTGACAAGGTTGATTAATGTCTCTGCCTCACATGTCACATCGTATCGTGGCAGAAGTATTACACGTCAATTTGATTATGTGGCTGGGCGTGCCAAAACCCCAATCGGATTACAAAGGGCGCCGTAGTGGCAGACACTATTAATTTTGACACCATGATGTTTTGAAACGTGTCCCAAAGCATAAGTGCAAGTGCGTTTTCGATTCCGCCCAGAGGTTTTCGATTCCGCCCAGAGAATTCTAGAGGAAAATGAAATTATTTTGGTTAAATTCAGAAAGGACAAAAAAACGCCACGCGGCGTTTTTGTGCCATTCATAAGTTCAAGACATTGCAACCAATAGGCATAAACGTTTCAAAGGGAGCTTTAGAATCTATTCGCTACGCTAAACTTCAAGCTATAGGCAACAAGACAGTTTGATGTCTTGGCGTATCCTCCCTCCTTTTCTTTCCCTTTCCATTCCTCCCTCTTTCTTTTTTTTTCCAGCCGGCGTGTCAGACCCCCTTGACACGCCAGCTAACGCGCGTGCGTTGACAGACCAGGGTGGCCCTGGCTTTGACCTTGTGCACAGTGTTCCTTTACTCTCAATTCGACACGCTAACACACCTTCCCTCGTTTCCGCACCCTCCCGCCTCTCACCCACTTCCCTTTAGAAGAACCCCACCTATATATACTGTGGCGAGGAAAGCGTAAGTCGCTTTGAAGAAGCCAACTCCACTTGTCGAAACGTTGGCTCCTGCATTCACCTTGTTTTGTTCATCGTCTTGAATTTCCATCTCCCGCATTCCCCTTGTTTTCCCTGCCTATATACATAGTCAATTAACATTATGTGCTTAATCATGGGCGTGGTCCTACAGCACATACTTTGAGCAGGTATGTAAAATTTAGAAAAGGCCTGTAAGAATATTTATTCACTCTGACATATTCTATAATAGAAAACGGCCGTTCAAAAATATCCTAATACTGCCATTTGATGTATTACGTCAACTGAAAACTTTTCTAGCAACTAACAGCATTGTGAAACATGAACATCCTCTCCCCGCGTTCTTGCTCCAGACGGCATCGCGCATAGCTATAAATGCCGCCTCATAGAACTATAGCTCACCTCCAATTCACAGCATACATGAATATCGACAAATGCAAGTTACTGGAGCTAGATTATACGTGGTATAAAGGGTGTAAACGAGAATAAAGTGCCTCAGAAATGAAAGTCTTTGTCACTACAATTAAGGAATGGCCATAACTTCAATGTCCAAGAGAAAAAATATTCCTTATAAATAATTTTGTTCTCATGACATGGGCCTCACGTCTTCTTCCCCGAAATTAACTCGATGTATGCATGATTTTTTTTTTTTCATTTTCACTGAGTGGGGACCTGTATTGTCGGTATGAGCCAACCAGAATTTCAAACAACCCTCTTCGTCCACCTTTTGTGTATTATATATTATTGTTCAACGTATTGCAGAGGAGTGTTTTTTATGTCTTCGTTGTATTTGTCCTTGACCTTTTTCTTTATACAAGCAGAAACTCGGGAGCTCTGTCTATTGTTATCATGCTTTAAAAGCGAGTATGGAACCTATACCTGCGCACCTTATTGAACTTCAAAATTGGACCCCTTGCTAGCCTTTGGCTACGTGTCCAAATAGCTGATGAAAATTCATTAAACGCGTGTTTTCAAATATAGTTGAATTGAATAGAATTGATCACGCGCTTGGAAATTGAGATTCTCAAAGTGACGTGATTATTCATTTACTTTCTGTAATTAGCTAAAATAATATATAAAGCGCAGACATCGGAGCGACATATCTGCTCTTCATTTCGCTGTATTTCTAATAAGAGTACTGATGTCGAGAGAGAAGTCGGATTTCTAAATTGCTAAGCCTTCTTTCATTGATAACACCTGATACAATCAACCATTTCCATCTCTTGTGCCGCCGCTTCTCCTTTCGCAAAATGTTCGTCGAATATCTAAGACGGAACCTTTGCTCAATTTTGTCAACCTGAAATTTTGTCATTTGGTGCATGTCGATTGGAATTCAGTTACCGGTCCGACGCAGCACATCTCCGTAACTTCCATAATGTATCCGGAACGTTGCGCTTCTAGGGATGCTGAGTGTGGTGATATTTTTGTTTGCGAAGTATACCCGATCAAGGGAGAGATATGTAGAGGGGAATGAGTTTCCGGTTTGCTACCAAGCAGTGCGGTGGCGGGTCGGTAGTGAGGGCGAGAGAAATCAGAAAAAAAATAAGTAATCTGAAGTGCGTTCACGTTACAAACGTTGACATAGGCTGGCTTACCGCAAAAAAAAGCACTGTAACGCTTGCACGGTCTTCTGCTCTGAAGATACATCCTGTCGATACTGTACAGTTATCTTTTTTCCACAGAGTCCTGTCACTCAACAGGGTTGAGCGCTGCGGAAAGCGAATGTCTCTGCTCGCACCTCACATACCCACATTTAAGCAGACTACACGCAATCCACCGTACACTATATTCATACAAATGTCCCCTTTGTAATGATTACGCCTCCCGATATCACGCCACATGGGCGTGCCCCAACGTGAAGGCGGCCCCGCAAGTACCCAACCCCACACCCGAGCAGCGGGAGGCCGTGCTGACTAGTTCGGACCCTCGTAACCAGCAGCAACTGGTGCGGCGGGCCAGGGATCAAGAGCCGCAGGAGCCCTGAACTAAGGGCGCCTCCCGCACAAGCAGAAAGACACCTGCTTGTCCTTTCTTTTCTTTTTTTAAATAAATGTTTCTCCTCCTCCTCCTCCTCACTGCGGACGCTGACGCAGAATATGACGTAACAGTTTCTTCGTCACCGCTCTGGTCACAGGCTGCAGCGTCGCTGATCTGCTTCCGGGACGCGGAAGTTTTTGGTAAACGCTCTTCCCAACCATAGCCTACACAAAAGAAATCGCAGTTTCGCCAGAAAAGCGAGGCATCGATTGAGATAGCAAATCAGCGGACAACTACACGAAGCAAGGACAGTAGTTTTATCGAGGCCATATACTTGTAGACATAGGGACACTAACTAAATTACCAAGCATGGTTTCACGCGTGCAGAAACAAACATGAAAACATCTCAGTCGGTGACCGCGGAAACTCTCTGTCAAAACGCTGGAGTGAGGAAGCGCGGCTGCAGCAGCGAGCGAATCGACCTTCGCGCTGCCTGTCCCATATTAAAACACAGCCGCGGCGAAAACAGAGTGCACGACGGACTCTGTGTTCGTCTCGGATGGCTTTCAAGATACAGTGGCCTGGGCGGGCGGGTTCACAGACTAGAACGCCCCTCCCCCATACCCTCTCCCCGTATCCTTGCTCGCAACGGAAGACGGCGCGCTTCCTCCACGCCTTCCTCCCTTTCAAGCGCAATATTGAGCCGCGATCGACAGCTCATCGTCGCACGCTTTCACCCGCCTATAGAGCGTGCATTGACGATTATATCGCCCTTGGACTTAATGCAGAACCTTACGACAACGGCGTCGCCGACGGCATAAATGCACTTAGTGTCAGTATAGTTGCTATTGGAAAAGGCCGCTTGTCTTCGGATTGCACTTCATGAAAATTGAATCGCAATAAAGATATTGCTCTCATTGTGTTACATTTCATTTCATTTCAAAATGAAATGAAATGAAATGACCCTTCACGGGGGCCCAGTGGCTAAGACGCTGCGCTTCTGAGCTCCAGGTCCCCAGTTCAATCCCGGCCACGGAAGCCGCATTTTGGTGGGAATGAAACTCTACGGTGCTCGTTTACTTTAATTGCACCTTAAAGAACTTCTGCCGCTCCAAATCCATCCACTACGGCGAGCCTCATAATCAGGTCATAATTTTGGCACCTAAATGACCAGAGTTCATTAGGTAATAATTGTGTCACATCACCTGCACATTTATTCTTTGGTCGTTTATCCTTTCATTCGTCCTTAGTGTGTCGTTTTTTTTTTCTGTTTTTTCGTCTGAACAGTCTCCCTCGCGGGTATGGGCCATTGTTTTGAAAGCACTGCGAAAGCAAGTCCCACCGCCATCGCGTACTGTAGAATCGCGACGGGCTTCTCCAGCGAGCGCCTTCAGCGCGGAGATCTTTTGCCTTCCGGTAGCCTCTGTCCAACGCACGAGATGGTCTTTGTTGGTAAGAGGCGCACTTTTTGAACACCAGGGGAAGCTTTAGCTCGAGCCCAACGGCAATAGTTCGGCTGTTCACGTGTGTATTGTTGGTATGCCTAATAAACAGGGCGTGAACTGTATTAGACCGTCCCACTTTATGTTAATCACTATGTGCAGTTTTGCAGAACGGTCATAAACATGCTTCAGTTCTGATATGTTTCCCGATATATAGCAGCATTTATTTTAAAAAGAAGGAAAAGAACGAAACTGTTCGTTTATATAGGAAGTGCAGGCCCAACAATCGGTATATATTAATGATCTGTTTTAAATACAACACAGCTGAATAAATTCGGTGAGGTGGGTGAGCTATTGCGAAACTCCCTTCGTATCTCTTTGCGTAAGCGTCCTGCCAAGATAAAGCTCCCTCTTAAGTACGAAAGGGGAGCTAACTGGTCGCGATTGTTGTGATGCTATACTAGAACGAGTTGTATGCAGTGAGATAAAGAGGGTGACTAACGCCGAACGTCAGTATATAAGATAGTTTGACCTGGTACAGTCGGCCACAAAGGTTTACGCACCACGGAACGTCAGAAAACTATCAATTTCTGAGCAGCCTGCAAGAGTAGTCAGTAAAAGCGAGCGTCAGAATGGTGGTCACATATACTGGTAGAGGAAGGCGCATAATAGGCTTCGTTGTGAGGCTGCACGGATATTCAGCCTTTTCTTTCTCAGATGTCGTGTTCCGCAAAATTTTGTGCTTGACTTTACATATGCGCTTTCGAGTTGCCGTTTTAGAGAAGTATCGCATTTTTATGGAGACGACATGCGAAAACACCCGTGTACTTAGATATAGGTGCTTGTTAAAGAACCCCAGGTCGGCGAAATTTTTGGAGTCTTCCACTACGGTGTGCCTAATAATTAGAAAGTGGTTTTGGTAAGTAAAACCCCATAATTTAATTTTTGATTTAGAGCAGTATAAGTAGACGAAAAAGCGGCGAGCAGCTTGGTGGCGACGTTTGGTGTCCCTGTGTTGATGTGATAGTGTCCTGCAATGTTCCTCAATTCTGCGAAATGTAGGGAATAAATGTCGTTCTAGTGTTTAGGAAGAACTCGGGGAAATGCGGCCGAGCACAAGTAATTTCCCCTATGTTGTCCTTGGTGTCAGTGTTTGTTGGCTTCTTATGATATGACTAATAAAAATCATGCACTTCGGTTAACTCCCTTTCTTCTTGTTTAAAATGCGGCCGAGCACAAGTAATTTCCCCTATGTTGTCCTTGGTGTCAGTGTTTGTTGGCTTCTTATGATATGACTAATAAAAATCATGCACTTCGGTTAACCCCCTTTCTTCTTGTTTATCCATCTATATATGTTCTATATGACCGTTTTCCCCCTAACTTGGTCACTGGGTAGTCAGTGGTGAAAAATAGGTAGCGCATCTGGCTGCCGTGCTGAGGTAACAGGGCTGGTTCGAAATCAACCGTCGGACCAACTCGGGTCATCGAATATATGCAAATGTTTGCATACGTGCAACTCTAAAACAAACCTCTTTCACGCCTGCATGGGTCCCTGTAGACGCTGTATTGGCTAGGTACCGCTGTTTGTGGAAAATCTTGGTGCTGAATTGGAACACTCGGCATGCGCAGTAGGTGTGTGCCGCTTTTCAATGAACATCGTCGACGTCAACTAGGGCAACTAGGTCTACAATGACGAAAAAAGATCCCTAAATTTCTTCAGTGCTGATCGTAATCGAATTCGCGTAACAGGAGTTCCTTAAGGAAAGCAACCGGGCGAATTTGCAGGCTGTGCCACAAACGCACTGGGCAGGCGTTGCTTTTCAATGAACGCCTTCGACGTCAGCGCTTTATCGAGCTGCAGCCAAGGATGTAATGGGTATGTGTCGCTCTTCAACGAACGTCTCGCGGACTTGCGGCACTGAGAGTTAGTCACTGAGTGTGCGGCAAGCGAAGGAACAATTCATAGCGCTAGCGGGAACCGGCGCACCACACGTATCGCCTCGGAGGTAACGAGCGGACGTAACGGCGTACCACTAGATGACACAGCGTGTCCTAACAAGAAGCGCAACAACGGAGCCTGGATGCCGCATGTCGGGTATCTCGGCGTTCGCACGCACCGGCCCGCCATGGATTTCGGAGGCCTCGCGCAGCTTCGCGGCAGTGGTGCTAGATGGCGTCCAATGTTCTTAGGGATGCACTAAAGAGGAGCCCCGCTGCAGTACACGCCTCACACATCGTTTCGTCGGTGGCAAAACGTTGTGCCGCCATACTGACTCAATGATAATGCATTACCGTCAACAGCTATAGTGAGATGGGTTGTGACGCAATTTCTTTAGCCTCTAAATTCTGCAACTGAATCGCTTTGAAGGCATAAAAACAATGAATCTTCAGAATGTATAAGAATGCCACTAGCAAGTTTAGTTTGACCTAATACCGATTTAACGATGTACACTTATTTATTTATTTATTTATTTATATACAGATACTGCGACCTTTTTCATCTTAGCCGGGTGGGAACATAGGAGTACAAACACTCACATTCATACAAACAAACATTACAAGCTATCTTGCCGACGCTTGAATTTAGCATGACAAATAGGCCAGAATGCAAGAAAAAAAGGAGCAAATGAATTATGTACGATAGAGTCAAGAATGCACGTTCGCGTGAAAGAGGGATAAAGAATTTAGTGTAATGACTCCACCAGGAAGTTTATTCCAATCAACTATTGTTCTTGTAAAATAAGAGTGTTTGAAGGAGTTATGGGGTGTTTAGCTGGGTTACTGCTATGGAGTGCTTGTGACGAGTAACATAACCTGCTAAAGTTGTTAAGATGTGCGAGGCATCAATATAGTAGTGCCCATTCACTAGCTGAAAAAAAGAATTTTAGTCCGGAAACGCGATTTTGTTCTTCAATCGAAGAGAAGCGACCACGTTTAAGGAGCTCTCTTATAGAAGTTCGACCGTAAGATTGAAACGTCACAAATCATAGGCGATTCCATCTGTAGCCATAGTTGCCAATTTGGCACTGTAGTGTAAGATTGCCGCGCTATATTTGCCTCCGGTATAGTGAGTCTGTAAAACGTTGACGTAGGTTGGTTGGAATGTAGTATTGAGTTGCTTGGGAATCACTGCGAAGGTGCTGACGTCATCGCATGAGGGTTAACATAAAATATTTGCGATCATAGGTCCAGGCATTTCGGCCGAGTACGCTATTGCAACACGCCGACATCCGCGCTGCTATTCGCGTCTTCGCCCGTTTGTTAAAACGTACACGCGCCTGCTCAGGTTTTCTCATACCTAAGAAAATTACCATTGAGATCCCTGAAATAATACACATGCAGAAGCCATGCCTTCAGCTCCAATGTTATTCTTTCATCTATAGGCTTCGATAGGTTCTGAGCACCACACCACAGGAAAGCGCGAGTCCCCGACGTCATTTATAACGGATTCCTCTGTTCAAGCGCTGTAGCTTTTTTTTCTATTTTTAGTGCGTCGGTCACCTCTTTCGTCGCACATGTTTATGCTCCTAGGCATTGCTGCATATATTCTTGGACACCGAAATTCCAGCTTGAATATTATGTCAAGGCTACTTTTTCAAAGAAACGGCTGTAGACTAGTAAGAATTTCGCTTCGCCTAATAAAGCAAGGCTGCCACCCTAAAAATAAAAATCAGGGTCGGTGCTCACGAAAAAGTTACGTCACGTACGTGGCGTCCGCGAATGGGCATTGCTGTGGTTACTGTGTATCGCTATCACTTTCATTGTGTATCACTATCACTTTGATCGCAATCACGAGTGGCCGGAATCCGAAGAGAACCAATCATTGGCCCGTAGGCACAAGTCTTTCGATAGTAACCGGCGTGAGGACGAGACACGAGATCACAGCGGTGATAGCCACTCGCGCACGGCACTAAGATAAGTGCTGTGAACAGGAGCAGCGATTTACGCATGCGTTTCCCGATGCGCTTCCAGCGTGTACAACGCACGGATGGAACTAAATTTTTCGACGCCGGCTTGGTTTCCTCCGACGAAAAACGTTAATTCATCTGTCTTGTACTGCAAATGGTTTGTGCGATGTGCACGCGGGAACGCGTATTTTACGAAAATTGCGTCGGCTTCGCGAGTTCAGTCGCTCATATATCTCGGCGTCCGCTTTGTAATGGGAGATCGCCGTTTACCCCGTGGCTTAGGTATTAAAATAACCGCTTTTTGTCATTGGCATTTCTGTCATTCCCAGACCACAGTTACGATGATCCCCAGCGGTACTTCGCTGCCTACACAGCAACTGACGGTGAGTGGCCGTTTGAAGGGAGAGCCCAACCACAATATTCATTAAAAGGTTTTATTGTTAGCGGAGATGAAGCAAGAACAAATGTCGCAAGTCGATGCTGCGAGGAGGCAATTCACCCTTCCCTGAGCGTAGGCTCTCTCTGCCGTTGTCTAAGACTGCGTCAACACCACTTATGCGCTATACTCGTACGTATAGGAGGTGTTGCAATCGTCTATATAGACGTGTTAATACACATGATAGGGCGAACTGCTTGTTTAGTCATCGTAAGACTGCAATAACCTCAAATCGCACGTAAGGGCCCCGCAGACGTGTCGTTAGCGGCGCCATTCGTAGATAAGTTGGTAGCTGCACAAGTCGTTTGCTGCGCAATCATCGATAATGCGCCGTCGCGAGAGCACAACTTAAGCGACATTCCTCAAATGCGTCCTCACATATCGAATACCACTGACGTGTCGGCGACAGTTGCCACGTCGTCTTTGCCGACAAGCTGACCGGTTTATGCTCAGAATAAGTGCGCTAAGGCGTTCGTTTAGGCCTTCGGCTAGCTGTTTCCACAGCGCACGTCGCTGCATTAGTTCGCAGACCCGGCGTATAGCCTGTGATCTACGCGTCGCGCATTTTTTTTCTTGCTGTTACCCAACCATTATTAGGCGTTATTTAAAGAGACCTCTGAACCACTCTGAGCTCAAAGGCGAGTGAGCGACTTCACTCTTGCCTTCGCCACTCCCCTAACGGGCGCTATCTTCTTCACGCCTCGTATAAATCTCAGAAGGTTCTTGGAAGCTACGCCAGTGCCGAACATCGCGTTCGATCTCTGCCCTCATTTGAAATCGCAATCAACGTCCGATTAGCAGGAGTTTGCTTGCTTCGATTTAACGCTGCTGCCATCGCCCGTGCAGTCCGAAATGCGTTATACGAGGTTATATCAGTTGATCGCTCATTGCAGGCAAGTGAGACGACGACAAAGCGCGGGCGTGAGTCTGCGTGGCAAAGGCGTATGCCATCAGGCGGATCGGGATTGACGCCTGACATATATCGATCAACCGGCGGCTTTCGCAGTTGTGAGGCCATGTGCATGATTCTGTTGTCATTGCGATGCGTGAAGAAGGGGCCAGAAAAGCCTGGAGCAGAGCACGTGATTGTTATCTTTTTTTTTTTTTTTTGTGGCGTTCCCGTAACACATATATCCGCCATGGTCACAATAGATAATCGTAGGGGAAAGCTTTACACGATATGCTTTTTTATTCTAAATGCTGCAAAAATAATAGCGGCGGTTCAGGCTCCCGTAAGAGTTAAGGAATCAGCGCTAAAACAATAGGATCGTTGCCACCGCCATGTGTGTCTACTCTCGTAAACCTACTCTGTTTAGCGCTCTTTCCTTCGCGAATAAACCTATTCGAAGTTCAGAGAAGTGAGGGCACGTCTGCTGCAAGGCACGTGTAAGTGACGTCAAGATACGCTTGCGGACCTTTTTGAAGGTGACCGCGTGATCTTCGATGTCGACAAGTTCACTCACAAGTCTGCTATTTGTCATTTGGCGATTCCCGATTTCATAATTGTGTAATTCACTAAATAAAAAAATGAAAAGAGAATAATTTAGAATTCATGAATTGTGGTCCAAAATATGTACCATTCAGAGTTCCGCATATTGTGTAAACAATGTAACAAAGAAAACTTTACTGGTATCCTGGATCTACTCGCACTGTAAGCGTGCTTCAACTAAAGGCGTTTACCCCGATTACTTCCTGGATTTCTGTTCTCTATATTCTCAATATAATGCTAAGGTTGATATAATCAGCCTTAATATCTTGTAAGGTCAAATAATTTTTCATATTATGACAGTTACTCCGCACGACAACTACGCCTTCGAAGAAGGTAAGTACACTATTTTAGATTGCGTAAGTTTTGTGCAACTTATTAGAGAATGTAATGTTTATTTACTATGCACATTTTACGCGCTTCGAAGCAATGACTAAAAAATTTCACTGCTGAGAATTCGAAAGTGGTGCAAAATGAGTGCCAGGTGACGACAAGCGTGATGCTTGCAGAAAACGGCTGGGAAATACTATTTAACGATGCTTATCATACTAGCATACCAATGACCTTCGCTTTCTCGCAGCAGTCAGCTGCGAGGAAGGTACTTATTAGCTGCCTAACATTTGGAAGGCAACTTTCTCGAAACATTCAAATGTCTATTACGACACTTCGAAGTTAACACAATAGAAAAGAAGAACAGTGGAACAGTGAGCGAGTTGGTTCGGCGATAACTTTTGCAAGAAGAAATTGTGAAAATGGTCCTCAAAAGAGATAAAAGGGTACGTGGGCAAATACCAGTACGAATCCGAAGCTGTAGCTTAAAAATAAATCCTGCCTTCCAAAACAAAAAGCGAACAATACGGGCAGCCCCCATGCACAACGCCAACATTAAGTATGCAGAAAAAAAAAATACATAATGCATATCCTATTAGCTCGATTTGCTTTTACGCATCTTCTATGCAGTGTGCAACGCTAAAGTGCAGCTGAGCCTTTTGCAACAGTCAGCTTAAAAACTATCTGTCGCTTCATTTTATGGTTGACTTTTTTACAGGGTTAGCTTATTTAGCGAAGGAACCTCATGTACAGGAGAAAAATTCTGCCACAAGCATTTCGCTCAGCGATCTGAACCTACAAAATAAGTACATAACGTAAACGCTATGTTTAAACAAAGTGCCTTGAATTGCATTTTTGCAAACTTGAAAGTCCGCCACCATGGCCAGTAAAGGTCGCAGAACGCGCTCGTAGGGGAAGTGTGTTTTGTGCGATGCGAGGAAAGACCGTGTTTCGTATGGCCTATAGAATACTCTGAACACATCGTGCTTCTCAATGCCACGAATAACGGTGTCCTATGCTCGCAGAAATGGTAATACAGTCGCGCGGTGCGTCCTCAATGCAAAGACATAGCTGGAATTGAAAACTATACCTCTGTTAACTTAAACGCGTGCGTTTTCATTTGACGGGAAATTTTGTGCTGGCGAGGTGGTGTATAACTGACGCCGACTTTCAGACGCACCGTGTTCTTGAATGTAGAGCCTGTCGTACTAGCTTTCACCGCACTTCACCGTTTTAGAATTAGCGCACTTTACACGAACTGATGCGTCAAGCTGTCTACAGGAGTTGATAATTCAATGACCTTCCATGCTTCATATCAGGACAGCTTCTTGGCCATGACTCTCATACCGGTAAGACAATATATTTTTTTTAACTTAGAGCACATCACATTGCTCCCGAAGGAGCATTTAGTGGTCGAGCTTCAAACCAAAAAAAAAAAAAGGGAAATGTGCAAGCACACAACACAATGCAGCAGAATGGCATGATTATATGAAACAATATTATGCAGTGTACAATACAATGCTAAAGAAATCGATCGTCACGCAAAACTATAATGCTTGCTTGAGTGTTCACGGAAATAGCGACAGTGGGTGATGGAAACGAAGCCATCAAGAAATTATCCCAAAGCGCAAAGGCATGCCGTAGTGCGGATGAGCTATGATTTAAGAAACTTGTTTTTTTTAATACGTTTGATGCTCAAGTAAGTATGTAAATGTTAAGAGGCGGTTGCCGCAGCACGCATAGGTAACAAATGCGCCCGAAGATTGTGGATGTATTTATACAGTAGGCACAACAGTACCGCGGGTGTGCAACAGCTGGAGCTCAAGCTCTTAACATTAGTAGCTCTGTTTTGTTCTTGCTTAGTTCTTGTTTATTATTTTGTTCTTTTTTTAATGTTACTGATTAGTACTAGTCGACTCGCCATTCCAGAGCTGTAGCTCTGGAATGGCGATAATCGTTACGTCACATAAAACGTACGGCTTAGTTGAAATCAATTTCAAGGTGCAAACGAGCTACTTTTGGTGAGGGTACCAGACATGTGAAGCGAATTCGAGCTATGGTCTTCCAGTGGTTCGCCAAGACTAATTTACCTCCATATTAGAGAGCTAAGAGTTTTACCGCAAATAGTCAAGAGTTTTGGATGCTTTAGCCCAAACGGCTGTTACGTGCTGTTCATAGGAGGGGGTGGCGATTAGACAGAAACCAGAGTCGGTGCACGATGATGCTCGAGGTAATACTGCATTACTTAGAATCATGGCGAAGTTTTGTGATGTCTGTCCCTGACTGGACGAAACTATCTTTCCTTCAGTCGGCTGAGACGTGCTGTGTATTGAAGATCCACTGATTTGGCGAAATTAGTGAGCAAAGGAAGCTTGAGTCTGTATGTGGCGTCTTGACGAGAGGGCTCGGCTGCCCAAGGAAAAAGAGAGACTAATTCTCTTTTCGAAACGTTTTCTAGTTTGAAGCCTCACAAAGAGCAAACCGCCAGCTCCTTGATGAGGCTTCCCTTGCTTGCAGCAATTCGTCGCAACCTTAGTGTGACACATTTGTCTTCTACAGGTGCAGTGAATGATGTGCGGCCTCCTAGATCATTAAAAAGGTCCAGCGAGCGTCAACCGCACGGCATGTCAGCGCCTTATAATGGCGATAAGCGGAGAAGTCGGCGACCGTGTGCGCAAGCGGACAAACAGCTTCCCAGTGCGAGCGCCGTCTGCTACGCTGTTCCATTCAGGCGGGCGCACACCCTGTCAGGGTTATCGTCGCGCTACTGTTATCGGAAAATCGGTCCAAGGACACGAGTACAACGAAGTTGCATTACCTGTGTTCAGTCTCCAATTTTCTACCGCATTACTGGAACCTACCCATGCTCTTAAAAATGTGATTACGAGGAAAATTTTTCAGCAGCTATGCGGTATTGTCAGAAAGACAGCTTAAACGATGATTGCACATGCCACTAGCTGCGTGGCCTGGGCACGAACCTTTTAATTTCGCAAAGAGTGTGACGTCACGGGCCATGCGCAAAGCAAACAGCCTGGGCAAAACATTTGCCTCGCGCCATGGATACGGTAGTATCTGCCGCTGTGGATTCGTCCCAGTAAATGAGTTCGCTGCCATTAGGTGACCGTCAGCGGCTCGCCGCGAAAGTGCAGCATTCTAACACGCGACATGTCCCCAATAAAACAGCGCGACCACCCATCAAATGGAACTGTGATGCGCCTAAGCTGCGTACTTGAGCAATGTTGCTGTGTCCAACTGCGATTGGGACGGTCGCATTTCTTCGTGTCGGCGTAGATACGTTCAATGAAGGCTACTAGGGAACCGCACTTACCAGCGATGAAGTCGACTACGCAGGTTCTGTCGGCCTCGGACGGCTGCCATTTGTCGCGGCACATTGCCAGCACCGACGTCTGTCCTCACTTTTCGTCTATTGGGAAACTGAAAAAGTATAAGCTCTTTTCGTGCAATTCACGTATCCAACCGAGCAACAGGTCACCGCCATCACGTGCCAGCGCAACGGGCATGCGTAACACACACAGAAAAAAAAAAAAAACGACACGCGCGATACACGAAACTGTCAGCCTGAGCCATTGGACATGCTGCGAGCGTCTTGCTCACCAATCACGCTCGCGTCCACCCGAAGGTCACGTGGCCGGCTGGTGGTGACGTAGTGCAGGAGAGGTTTATTTGGGCAGCGCGTCAAGGGGTGTGTTCCAATACTGGCCAGCGTCGGAGACTGTCTACGTTGACAGCTAAGGGGACAACCGAGACAACTTTGAGGCCGTGTAATGGAACGCGTTCCGCACTGTCTGGAGCACGTATGGAAGACACTTCTGCGACGTTACGCCACCTCGCGGTGACAAAAAAAAAGTTAAGAAAAGCACGCATTATTTCTGTCTTTTATGTCCTTGTGCCTGCGAACCTATGAAAAACACGGTGTGAGTTACATTGAGTGCGCAGTAAAGCGTCTCTATGTTTCCTTGCGTGCAGACAACCTTCCTGCCGATTTTCCAAGCCTCCTGCTCAGTCGCCATCTTGTTTGGGCAAGAAAGTAGTCTGCATCGTTCTTGACTTTGATGCTGTCTTCGCGAAGCTGTCTTCGCGAAGCTGTCTATTTTGACGTCTTCGAGAAAATTGGAACGAGACTTAATATGGCTGCTGTCCGCCTATAGCGGTCTACTTTGCCGTCTACGGCGAGTATTGGAGCACAGCCAAAGCTTCACTGATAACAAAGGCAGTGCGTGCGTACTGCTAAAGGGAACAACAAAGCGGATGGCCCTCACATTAGAGAGCGCTTTGTACGTTTGCGCGTGCCATAGGCTTTCCTACAAAAATAGCCAAGGGGATAGATAGATAGATAGATAGATAGATAGATAGATAGATAGATAGATAGATAGATAGATAGATAGATAGATAGATAGATAGATAGATAGATAGATAGATAGATAGATAGATAGATAATCTACGAGAGATGCAAGTGTGGCGATTCAGTCAGCGTGGTTACATGGTTAGTACATCAATTTGGATGAACTTTGTTCGCCTGGCTTCGAACAGGTTTGCGAATGTTCGAATTGATTTTTTTGAACAAATTCCTCATTACGAGTGCAAACAGTAGCAGTGATTATTTGTGCTTGTGATGCCTTACTGCATCCATCATTTACGAATGTCAGATTTAAATAATTTTATTTTTATTTATTTCTCTCAAGGCCAAGAAATTACACAGGGGAGTTGGTAAAACATTAAAAAGCGTAGAACAGGCTGCTACACTTATACAATGATTCCCGTGATGGCAGTTTTGAAGGCATTTGTACCTGTCACTGAAGCAATCGTGGCGGGAATGTGGTTGCAGCACAATGCTTTGGCAGGCTGGTTGGTGCGCAACCGTAATTACTTTGTTTAAGCAAAACAACAGACACAAGAAAGACGACACGACAAGGCAACAGGGCAAGGCGGACAAGGCAAGGTCGATTGAAATAGGTCGCGAAGCTTCGGGCGAAAAGCGGTTCAGTACAGATTGTCACCGACATCAGCATGGGGGGTTATGGGAACCCCGATTGAAGCGCGACTATGTTTGGAGGGAACAAAAATTGGGAAAGAAAAACGCGTTTTTTAATTCAAGCGAGACACAGATAGATTGATTCAATGAAAATAAAATTCCTACTCAATTTTATATATTCGTGAAGAGTGAAGAATATACAAGTTTATTTAATTTTATTATTATTAATAAATGCATTTATTTTCAGCGCCCATCGCTACAGGGGGCGTTGACGCCACTATCACTCGCAATGCAATGCACGTCTTGAAATGGGCAGAATGGCGCACTCGTAAAGTTCACCTGTTGAAATACGCCCCCCTCACAGTTTGTGCTTTCTTGCTTGTCGAAGTTTGTCTGAATTTGGTGACGCGGATAGCTTCATCGCTTCTTGATCTGTTCAGTCAAAAGTAGTGAGTTACGACCGCCAGATAATTGTGTAGTTGTTTTCGCGCGACTGCGCTGGCCGACGGGCTGGGCATCCTACAATAGGATAAGCACTCTACACCTAAAGCTTTCGTCGGCTTCCACAGAAAGTATGTTCTGGGCAGGGATGCGATTTCGACAACCGTACGGTTGGCCTTTTCCTGCATCGCTTTCCACGCTGAAAGCTCGAAACGCCCATCGAGTCGAATGGCGGGACATTTGAATATATAGCTGCAAAGGCAGGACAACAAAACAAATTTCGCGCCTTCGAAAACAACATGACGTCACTTCTGCTTTTAACGGATATGGCGTCACATTATTTTTTCTTCCGCCGGAAGTGTTCCCACCACATACAGATGGCGCTAAGCCCCATGAACCTCCGATGGACCGCCATGTTTTGAACGTATGGGCTCCTATGGAAGCTTCGCTACCAGGTGTATTTACCTTGGACAAGGCGCCTTGTCCTGTCGTCTTTCTTGTGTCCGTTGTTTTGCGCTAAACAAAGTAAAAATTTGGTTCCAGTCGGAGCTTGTGGGTACAAATGAATTAAAGTAAAAATTGTTGTGGTAATGAGGCGCACCAGCTTTGTGATGGTTACCCATGCGGTGGGAAATATGTACGGGCTGTAAAAGAGTGAGTCACGTAGGACAGGGTTAAATTTATATATTTTATGAAGAAGACACAAGTACTGTTTCGTCCAATATCTCAACCTGTGAACCCGTTGATGCACCCCTCGGACAAGCTTTGGTAAATTATTTCGTTTCTGCAAGCAGCCACAGTGTACCTGCGAAGAAAGTTGTATTGAGCCACGATGTCTCCATAGCAGGACGCCACAGAATTTGCATAATAGTTGCCCTGGAGAGGTAAATTTCTTCTTAAAAAGATTAAATTATGGGGTTTTACGTGCCAAAACCACTTTCTGATTATGAGGCATGCCGTAGTGGAGGACTCCGGAAATTTCGACCACCTGGGGTATTTAACGTGCACCTAAATCTAAGTACACGGGTGTATTCGCATTTCGCCCCCATTGAACTGTGGCCGCCGTGACCGGGATTCAATCGCGCGACCTCGTGCTCAGCAGCCCAACACCATAGCCACTGAGCAACCACGGCGGGTGAATTGCTTTTTCACACTCTATACACCTAGAGACCTAAAGCATCAATGCGTGGAAGTTTTAAACTTTTCCCTGCAGAATATCATAATTCGATCGCGAGTGAAGAAGGGTGACTTACTTTCGATGAGCGAAGTCACACTTGCGGTTCTGGTTACCGGCGCGTGCAGTTTCTACTTGCGTATCTGGGCTTCAGTTTTGGTATTTTGTTTAATTCTACAATATTGCTGCTCCTGTCTTAGTTCTATGAAGACATGGTGCATCTTTTTTCTACCAAGTTTAATTTTCCCGCATTTCATCTTGTCCTACTTGCCGTAGAAAGCCTTTGTCTGAGTGGACAGAAGTCACCAGATAATCATTTTTCACGAACCAAAAATTGCCCTGAAGTCTCCAAAGGAAACCTTGTCTTCAAAACTCCATTAGTAACGTCTCAATGACCTCCCAGCCTGGATGCTAAGACAAGATGCCGCTTTTTTAAAGATAATCCGGAGACTGTGTAGCACTGACACATATCCTTTGAACTAATGTTCCCTTGAAAGTTCTATGCTCCCTAACCTCACAGGACCTTTGATATGCCCGGGTGACTGGGGTATTAGTCTATTCGTTTTGCCCTTTAGTCGTTCACTCTTCTTTCTCTTTTGTGACCGCACTCCTCAACGCTGATAGCATCTCCCTCACAGCTCTTCAATTTTTTTGGTTTGTGATGCTCTCTCAACACAGCTGCGTGCTTATTGGACGCCAATTTCACAGGGCGGCATGTAAACGCTGCGTTTGCTCTTGGCTAACAGAACCCAAAAAAGAGACGGACAAGACAGAGAGACCACTCACTAACGATGGATGTACTTCAGGAAAAGGGTAAAAGAGACAGCATAGTATGTGCATGCGCGAAAGCAACCGTCAGCAGGAGTGCTCGAAAGAAAAAGCGGGAAAAAGGAAAAAAAAATACCTGAGGGCCTTTTATTGTAGCTAAGGCCCTTCCCATTTTAGTCTTTCCAGCTACCTATTTTAACCTTTTCTCAAGTTAAGAGCGACGAAACCACGAGTATTCTGCTTGATCAAAAATGCCTCCAAGAGCTCAAGTGTCCCCTGCTTCGACCTCATATTAAGCATGAAATGCTTTCAGCCCTTGCTGTCGGAGACCTTCAAGTGACCCTGAGCCAAAAGCCAGAGCCGTTATCCGGGCAGGTAGGGACAACACAAGATCACCCGGGAAACCAATCAAAGCTTACAAAAATGAGCTGTCTGGCCCGGAACCCTTTGTACAGGACCACACTACATACGTTAGTTACTGCCCAAAAGAAGTTACAAGAATATTGCTTCCGAGTTCTTCCTTAAGTTTGTTCAAAATATCTTTCAATCTGCAACTTCTATGATGTTGAGGTTTTCTTTGTCATTTTCAATAGCGACGTCCAAAAGCAGACACAGGGCACCATACACTTCATTGACATCTTTTGGCGCTGCCACATGGTTGCCTGTGTTCTTTTAAACGCCAGTGGTCCGTGAGTTCCACAGCGCGGGTTTTTCGTCGTCTCGAGAGATGGCGCCACGCTGCGTGGCGCCTCCAGGCGCTTTTCTTGTTCTAGTTAGGCAGTGCGCTCTGTATGCCTGACGTCTCTCGCTACCTGCCGTGCCGCCTTCAGCCGTGTATCTTTTTTCTAGCTGGGCAGCATCCATGTGGACCAGTGCACATTATGGCCTAGTGCGGTGTGGTGGGGTGTGCCGTAGCGAACATTCACTACACCCATTGTAAGATTGTGGCTAGTATCATCTCTAACCAATCTGCTTTGGCGGTTGCCACTTCATGCTGACATCTATACTCTCAGTTCCGGGATAGCCAGCATTTCTTTTATTTCACCGAACAACTCTGCTCAACGCGCACGCGGCACATTCTCAGGCCTGATAGTTCCCTCGCCTACCGGTCTGCCCCAGGCGACATATTCTACAAGACAGTGGAATCTCGTGAGCCACCCCGCTACGCCCTCCGCAAACCAGGTAAACCGATGTATGTGTATATTTCTTAGTGCAAATAAAGACAAGTTGGAAGTCAACGCTCCTTCGCTCTCGTGCCTGTCCTTTCACCCTTTCCCGAAGTTTGTGTTCTGTGTGTATGCTATAGGAATTAATATTGCCCACAGTTAAGCTTGAGCTCGTATTTCTGAGAATAAAATTAGCCTGTTTATACAGTATATTGCTGCAGTGAGTTTCTGGAAATCTTGCACAGACGCTGACTCACGGGTTCTTCTAGCGTTAAGCCACAGTGTATTTTTTCTTTAAGCTTACTCGCAAGGCCCCCTGGACGCACAAGCTGACAGTAAAGGTAACGCTCTTTGGAGATTGTCTAGCTGCGAACACGGTGACTCGTAGGTGCTTCTAACGCTAAGCCATATTTTCTTTGTTTTTAAGCTTACCCGCAGGTGTCCCCGAACACACAAACACAAGGTAAGGCCCCTTGGAAATTACCTGAGCGCAACATCATCCCGGGCCTCAATGTCAGCTTAATCTTGTGCAGTGATCTGTATTCTGATTTATCAACTTCGAAACGTATCGTGTTCATACTCTCGCGTTCAAACTTGAGCTGCTTTGCAGCAGCTCATGTCCTGTCATGAAGTTTTTATAACAATAATTATATCGTTTTAAAGGTTACCAAACATACTAATTTCTTTTTCATAGAAGCTCAATAATATGCATTCCTTGTCGACAACCAATGTTAACACCCGCTGAAATGATCTCTAATACGCCCATCGTTAAAGGTGCGAGTGAAAAAGGTGAGTGAAAGACGTGAGTAAAAGACCACGCGTGACTGAAAAAGGCTAAATATCTTCAATGAAATAGCATTGGATGTGGTTGCAACTAAGAAAGAGCTGCACGTAATAGTCCTTGGATATCCGCGGAATATCAAAGGTACAAAGTATACGGTGAATAAATGGTTATTCGTGCCCAAGGGCGATCTTTATCGACGTCATTTTGCCTTCGCAAGTGTCAGCCATATTAAGGTCTCGTGGCGTGATACGCTTTTCTCACTACAGTAATGTGCTTGGTGGATACGCTGAGGATTTATTCACATTAGCACTCTGAAAGAACAAAATATGTAAGTAGTGGATTGCTATTTGAGCAACCCACTGCGAAGCATTTAGCGGCAGTTAGCTTCCACAGCTGCTGTCCAATATTTGTTGACTGTTCACTGCATACCACGTAAACGCTCGGATTGTTCATTCGCATCATTGGCGTGTACAAGGGTTTAGTAATATTTAATGAAATTCGAGCAAACTCAGTATGCAAATGCAATGTGAGGTGTGCGTCGCTTCATATATCTCTTATGTGTGACTGACTAGCCATCGTGTCAAAATATTTACTTTGCTGCCCATTTGCACAAGTCGTTTAAGAAATTTGAACTGATATCTAATGAATGCACGCTTTTGATGCTTCTAGGATCCAAGCTGTCCGTCACACTGCTTAAGTTCTCCTTCAAGTTACGTCATCTGACTTGCGAAAATAAGCAACGTTTTTAGGACGCCGTTCTAACCTAACAGCAGTTGCCACTTACCAAGAGCCATGATTTATTTCCTTCGTTTCACTTCCTTTTCAATATATAAAACAAACTTGCTCAGAAAACTGTGCCGCGAAACCTAGTGACACGTTTCGCATGCATTCTAATCATTCCATATAATTCTTATTGAATGTTTACGGAAGTTATACGGAATTCAAATATATTCCGTAATAAATATACGGAAACATGCGGAACTAATTAAATGGTATACGGAACGTTTCTTAGGGTTAAGAAGGAGTAAATTATGCGAACATAGCGTGTGAATGCATGAGGCACGTGCACAACACGCATGCCCCTACTAATGTGTACGCACACGCACACGCACAAGGAAACGCCCACAAGCACGGTTTTTCCTATTAAACTTTTTAGATTGAACTGTGGAGCTACCATCGTTGAAATGGCGTGGTAATATTGGGTAGTACTGAAATTTGTCTTCGCTTCGTAATTCTGGTTTCAGACGTTCTTGTGACTTTGTTCGCTACACTTTATTCACTTTGATTGGTACAAACTTTGAAGCAATCCCATTTTCCTAAATGACGAAGGCAATCTGATTTGGCACATTTGCGTAGCTACAAATTGGTTTATTATTATTATTATTATTATTATTATTATTATTATTATTATTATTATTATTATGACAATCATCAACATAATCATTGTCCAGTAAATTAGTATTTCTCTGGCTGCTGGTTTTCATTGCATAGCTCCGCCTGCAATCCTACCAGTTTGAAACTAATTGCAGCAAATAACGAAATACCCATAGCCATCGTGTATCAGAGCAGATTCGACAATCCAGTAACAAACCTAATTGGCCTTTTTTCTAGTAATTTCTGGATCGCCGTATTTAGTGCCCACGAAGCTTTGTAAACCGATACGTCACTTTGAAAGTTGCGTACGCCAGTTATTCGCGGCTCAAATCCGTATCGGGGACACGGTGCGTGGGCATGTAGGAATGGAGACGGGTGCAAGAGAGGGATAAAAAGTGGTGACGGCGCTGCAACAATGGATACGGGTGGGGGGAGAGGGGAAACAGTGTGGCGGTGGTGCCTGTGCACGTGGCCTGTGTTTCTCTGGTTATTACGCCACGGACATCGGAGGTACCGGCGCGGCTCCAGCAGCTGTTGCTGTAGATGCATGGGAGGTGTGGTGACCGCGGCGGAGCTTGTATCAGCTTAATGTGGTGTCGTGTGATAAGATGTCTGATTTCATAATGTATGGAACCCACGTATGCAACCCATGTGTGCAGCCTGAAAACATCTTTGCTGGTAATTCGTCCCCGTATGCTGCCCCACAATTAATAAAAGAGGGAGCTCCGCAAGGTTATATATTGTGCTCTTTACTATTCTACTTACTTTAAAATGGTCTCCCGTCAGGTTTCCCAAATCGCATTGCTCATCAATATGAAGTGGATACTGTAATCTTTACTAACCACATTTTTACACTCAAGCTTTAACTTTAATGCAAGATAATATGTAAGTTGCAATGGAGGTGTTCAGGATTAATTGCTTGACAGTGAACAAGCATGAAACAAAAATCTGCTTTAGAAATTTGTTAAAAAGAGCTTCTATAGCTGCACTCCTGTATTTTCATTCTCGTGACTGTCGCTCCTGTCAATGCAAGCCAGAGGAGTAATCAAACTCTAAAATATATTCTTGATTTCTTTTATATTCATCTTGCCTGGCGCTATCATTTAGGTTACGTCAGCGACAAAGTTACGGTGGTTGAATGGTTGCTCTTTGCGATAAAGCTTTTGTTGCTCTATAGGTAAAAAAAAAAAAAAAAAACTTCCCACCCACTCTTTCGTACTACGTTTTTTTACATATGATAGTTCAGTAGTTGCATATTGTTTTGCTCGTTGGCAGAGCAGTGCTTACCGTATCCTGAAAAGTATCCTCTTGAAGAGTTGCTGACAATACTACTGTATCGAACAGTACGTACTTGTTTCAGGCCTTACATATATTTACTTTTAATGTTTACCTTTTGGAAACGATTGTTAAAGGTCCTTCTTGGAAGAGTGATTTCCAACATAAATATGTCATTCTGCGGTCATTGCGCAAAGTATCCCGCTTTGTAGCAGACCGTTGTGCAACGAGATTCAGCAAGGCTAGGTGTGCATTATACTAAGAATGTTCAATGAGCTTCCAGAAAAGGTTTTTGATTGCAACATCAAAGCACAACTTCAAAACCGCTCTCAAATTGTAAATATCTGTATTGTTATCTCACTGTTTATTCTACTGCATATTGCTTCTACAGTGCACAGTTATGGAGCCGCCGCACTGTCGGGAAGGCGTGCATGTCTCGCACCTCGGGAGCCCGAATTCGATTCCCACCCACAGAGTGCAAAGTTCTTTAACACAATGTGGCACTGATTCCGAACGATATAGTGCTCTCTATTTTATGCCATCTTTCGATTCCACCCGCCGTGGTTGCTCAGTGGCTATGGTGTTGGGCTGCTGAGCACAAGGTTGCGGGATCGCATCCCGGCCACGGCGGCCGCATTTCGATGGGGGCGAAATGCGAAAACACCCGTGTGCTTAGATTTAGGTGCACGTTAAAGAACCCCAGGTGGTCAAAATTTCCGGAGTCCACTACGGCGTGCCTCATATTCAGAAAGTGGTTTTGGCACGTAAAACCCCATAATTTAATTTTGTTTTCTTTCGATTCCCTCACCGCTATTGCAAGGGCTACTCGCACAAACCTCTTAATTGATTTTTACAGGCCCTAGTTGTTATGTATATGAACCGCACAAGGACGTACGGTACAATAGTGGTGAAGGAGGAAGGCGAAGAATGCAGGCAGTGTTCGGGTGTTTGTCTACGTTCACAACCGTCTGCTCGCGTCACACATATTACACTTGAAGATGGCAACAAATAATAGTAATACTAATATCTTTAATATTAGTGTTACTCAGAATACCCATAAAGGCCAGCATGGGAGGGTGTTGCACAAGGGGTAAATACACCTAAGTGGTTCACAACAAAAGTACGAAAAGATGCGAGAATACTACAAGCTCCATTGTCCAAAAAAAAGAAGTTGCAAATATACCGAGATATAATCATACAATACACAATATTCAAGGGAGCAATACAGCAACATGAACAAATACGCACATATCTACCATCAATATATACGTGAATAGCCTAGGCTTAACTTGACCACTAGAAGGCATGACAGCGCAATCGCCTGATATTTAGTAAAGTCAGTTTCCGTTGCAATACGCAATGGTAGATTACACAAGTGCGTCGCGGTATCAGTTAAATAACCGAAGACGATGTGCCACAAGTGATTCGTTTGACTATACACGAATGGTCGCAGTGAGGGAAGACTGCCGATGTTGGTTTTAAAATATCATCGCGCACAGATGTATGACTATAGCTCATGGAAGAGCTAAAGCAAGCAATTTCATGGCGGTTTGACATATGTTCCAGCTCGGCACTTTGTTTCAGAGGTGTAACAGCCAAGGTAGCTAATCTTAAAATATGAAACCGACAGCCCATTTTCGAAGTGATGACGTCATTGATTAAGTGTGCAGTTGATTAGGGCTTGAAACCAGAAGACAAAGTTTAGGCAGAGCACGTGCTAACCATAATTGCCGTGCACTTGCATCTGCAATAGACGCTAGCGCCAGAGCTCGAACTAGTAATTTTTGTTGGGAAACTCAATGCCACATGTGCCTTTACAACACATGCGCAATAATTCGCACACCAAGGTGCCTCAACTCACGCATTGTTTATTTTTTTTTGTATATATTTGAGAGCTGGGCATCCACCGCCCTCCGATGCTGTGGGCGCTTATGCGCGTGAGCATCTAAGCAAAGTGCAGTGCCAAATCGTTAAACTTCGTTAAAGCTTAAAAATAAAATTGCGGGGTTCATCAGCCAACATGAAGACATGGGCCCTCTCGATTCAAAAACAGGTCCTCAGTTGAGTGTACTATGAGGACATCGACTGCTTTCATGCGTCAAGAGAAGAACAAAACAAACCTCTTAGTTTAGAGTTGGCACCTATTCGTAGCTTTTTTCTTGTTCTTCTCCTTGTAAATAATTTTGCGCTGCCTTAATACTGCGTTAACACAAGCACGTTTCAAAAGGCCTTGAGCAGAAGGCCTTTAAGGCTAGCAAACCTTTTCCAGCTCGTAGGAACTGTGTTGCTGCCAAGCAGCAGTTCTCGACTGCAAGGGAGAGGGTGCGGTCGCGCGCCCTCTCGTAGCAGCTCAACTTGTTCCACGTTGAGCTGCTACGAGAAGGTGCGCGACCGCTGGAAGGCCTTCTAAATTTCGAAAAATAAAAATCCATGAAACTCCGTCGAGTCGATCGACTTTGTACTCGGCAACCATTCAATCGGCCTGTGTAGCGGCATGTAATTCGCCGTTGAGTGGAAAGGCTATCGGTTTGGTTCGAAGCACCTCCGAAGTGCCTGTGTGACACCGGTACAAGGCGAAGTTACTCCAGCTCACCCAAATGTCAGTTACGTCTAGAGAAAAACTCGCCTCAAGGCGCATCTTTTATTCCGACCGTACTCTGAAGTCTAGTCAATGTTGCAGGTTACATAGTGTCTCTTCACGCTATACTCACGTGGGAAAGTGAGAAGGGAAGGGCTAAAAGATGCGCACGCCAACACATGCACAACTATACCACGTGTAATACAGCAGTTACAGGTTAAAGCAATTTATACCTTGTTTACAATTATTTGAGTGTTGACTTTGAAGCCTGTACTTTTGGTGCTCTAATGCTTTTCTGTTCTATTCAGTTGACAGGGAGGGGTCGACGTCTGCAATGATGAGTGAGTAAGCTTTGTACATAACTGTCTTGCACCACAAAATCGACCTGAATTATCATTCTGTGCTATTCAAGCATGCCATAGAATAAATGACTGTGCTGATATTCATACAACACTTCACAGCACTTTGATATTGTTTACAATGTGTTCCCACCATGAATATGAACTTCCTTCATCCTCTTCCCTATTACTGCGCCAAATTACGCTCACACCGTCAATGAACCAGCGTTTCAGTTCCGTGCGTATCTGCTCCTTAAAATAACGTCTAAAATGGCACCACTTCCTGCAATACGCAATAGTGAAAACATGCACCTTCTATAGAAACGCAAAGAGGGTGGGTACAGAAAAATACTGTGTGTTGAACAGTGCCAACCTTCATTGGTAATCCGAACTAGTTCGTATATTCACGCGCATAGCGCAGACCTGCTGTCTCACCACTAAGGTAGCAACAGGTGTATGAAAGGGTGCTCTTTTGATCACGGAAACCTAATAAATACCGCGGGTCACAACTAGTCATAGGCGCACCGCTTGTTATATATAAAAAAAATCAGGAACTGGAATTTACGAGTAAGGCGTATGACAACCAATGCACAAAGGATCTATAGTCAGATACAACTCAAGTCTGCAGTGAAGCCTCGCCCACGCCCTCATAACCGCCAGCCACTGTTCCTCCGCGAGGCTGCAAATAGTTCGTACTTCAAACTTTTCCTTTTACATAAATAAGGCGACAACCACAAAAACAAAATTATAATTGCGTAATCTTGTACGTATTCACCCGTCTATTGTAGTGAAACGGTGAAAACCTTATTCTTTATTGAACTGAAATAAAATGCACGCTTGGGTGCAACTATTTTTCTAACGTTTCACGTCAGTTGGCAGTGAACTTTCATGAGTAGAACGGGGTCAGCAGTGAAATAAACTGTGCCGCCGACTTTTGAAGAGTGAAAAGCTCAGACTTCATACACGTTGTCTGTGTCTCTTGCACACCTTATCGCTTCCGCCGATGAAAAAGACTCCTCAAGAACAGCAGACGATCCGGAGTTATCAAGTACGACGCCATTTTGAAATGGTCGCATGACGACGATTTTTTTTTTTGCTTCTGTGTTTGCTTGGCGGAGTAACAATCTCGCGCGGTCCCTGTTCCTTGGTTGCCAACTGCTGTTTTTTAAGTTGTATCTTACGATAGGGGGCGTGCTCTGCCATTCAGTATGACTACGTAAAACAGCGTTTCATCAGGAAATCTTGAAAATATGTGCAAAGCGTCCGGTTGCTCTTTCCGCGGTATAGATAGCTAGCACAAAGTGGGATGGGAACTTCATAATGCTGCTCGTTGCAGTTTTCGCAGCTGTTTATCTTGTACTTCAACAAGACCTGACCATATTTCAACACCTGATACAGACACTTTGTTGTGCTGTATTGCTTGATGTACACCAACAGAAAGGCTTTAAGCATTCCTGAAGCCGTTCTCGTGCAATTCACCAAATGTGCGCGCGACTTGTAAAAACCTAAGGAATGAGAGGTGGATGTCGAAGCTTGTTGTACTTTCCAGAGCTGTACAAATATTACGTGCCGTAAAGTTAAATAAGCCCGCGTATGAACGCAAAATGCCTCGCGCGACAATTTTGGCTGAATTCGCGGCTCTCATTCACGCTCGGAAAAGAACCTTTATGTAGCACGTATTCAGCAAACGAAAGCTGTATAGTGAGTTTTTCATGTCGCTGTACAATTTTCTCCTTAACCATTTTATTCTGACTATAATAATTGAGAAGCGAACTAATTAAGTCAAATTATCTAATTAGGCGGAATGCAAAGAAATTATATGAGTATCTTCAAGCTGGCGGCAAACAACATTACCTTGGTTCGGTTGAGCTACGCGGCATTTGCATATTTTTAAGGTTTGGCTCAAGTTACGTAGGACACACTGTATATTTATCCTTACACCTATTGAATGAGAGTTGGTTACATGATTGTACATTAACTACATCATTATAATTTTTTGTGGGAAACATGAACTAGAAAGTTGGGTGGTGATGCCCAGGGAATGCAGAAAAATACATTTTCTAGCATTCTCAGGCTTTTCGCCGCACAGTGTCAATGGATAGTCAGATAGTAAAAAAAACAAAAACTTATGAGCAGAATAAGCAATACATTTGATAGTACTTCAACAAAATGACGATCTGAGCAAAATGGTGTGGATTGAGGAATGTGAACTTATTAACAATATTTGCTTGAGATATTCATAGACCCAAAAATACAGGTAGGGATAACGTCTGCCCTTTCGTTACATAAATGTCTACTATCTTGCTGAAATTTAGGTCGTTTTAGGTTCTGTTTAGCTTACTACTTGCCTACGCATATGCTCTAGAATTTTATCTGGAAAGTGGTGCAAAGACAAAAAAAAAATAGATTCATTTACCATTTTTATAGAATCTGTTGGCAGCAATTGCACACTTGAAACGTGACGGAAATTAGTCAAAAACAAAGAAAGCTTTATTTGGCTGTTTATATTTGAACGCAAATGTAGGTGCTTTTTACAACACTTCTTACAATTTTCAATATATAACCTGCACCCGATAGCTTGATTGTAGTCCTTGAGCAAGATTACTCGAAGCGGCCGAAGCGGCGATGAATGAAAACGAGTAATCGACTAAATGCAAATAAATGCTAATTATCTTTTTTAAACAATTACTTTAGGGCACATGTTGTAATTTACGAAAGGAACATACACTAGAAATGTATCTTAAGTACAGGTTTAGACACATATGCTGTGAAATTTTTGGTGAAAATGCGCTATTGACGCACTTACATGTTTTTGAACAAATACATGTTCTATGCACTGAAGCACAAAAGGAACTGAAACGTACATGTATTTTGTCGCATACTT